>NC_057762.1:46273802-46940054 GCF_010389155.1 Erigeron canadensis
TGTATCTTATGTTTGATTTTGTATACATTGATTCTTTGTAACTAAAATACATGGACATAAAGGTGTTGGCAGTTCAACACATTCTGCTTTGACCGGTCCCAGAAATTACCCAGTCTCACCTCTTTTCGACCAGTTACCCAATCTTCCCATCTTACCGCTGCTATAGGCATCATTGATGATATGTCTCTACTTCATTTCAGGTATATGTTGATGAATTGGTTGAAGAAGACCATCACTTCATCTGTACTTCTTTGCATCCATCTGTTCCAGAGCCTTTGCTTTCAAAGTTGATATCATTCAATAAACGTTTGTATGAGGAGACAATGGTTAACCATAAGTTTGGACAATCTGGATCCCCATGGGAGTTCAATTTACGAGATATTATTCGTTCATGTCAGATCATAGAAGGTTCGATCTATCTTTTCATTTCATTCATATATCTATATTATCTTTCGAGAATCGTGTCTAATATCGGATTAAAAAACGTTAACTTTCTAGGTGCTCCTGTAAGTTCGAAAACAGACTGTTTTCTGAACACTGTGTATGTCCAACGGATGCGTTCATCGACTGACCGTCAAGAAGTTTTGAAACTCTACGAGCAGGTTTTTGGAGTAAAACCGATCATAAATTTATACCCTCGGGTACAGCTTACTCCAGAAAACTTGGTTATTGGAAACACTTGTGTAAAAAGAAACAATATTCAATCTTCAGCAGTATCCTGGCGTGAGCTAAAACTTTTGCCAGGTCAACGTCAAAGCTTGCAAACAGTGGCTCAGTGTTTGAACCATCAGTGGTTGGTCTTGCTGGTTGGACCAACAGCTTCCTGCAAAACTTCTGTGATACGATTAATGTCACAGCTCACTGGAAATGTGTTGAATGAACTTAACCTTTCATCAGCTACTGATATATCCGAGTTACTTGGATGCTTTGAGCAATATAATGCTATTCGCCATTATCGGTTGGTCATTGAACAGGTTGGGCGCTACATGAATGCATTCATCTCTCTCAATACATCCACAAAACTTAAGGGCTTGATCACCCGTTGGTTGTCATTTACGTCAAGTATTGACCAGAGTGCTGCAAGTTTTGTTACTGTTTCTGTTGATAACGGGAGTAGGGAAATTTTCCGTTCACTTCCTTTATTAGTTGATATAATTGAGGACCTTAAGTTGGCTATGGAAAATGATAGTGAAGATTTTGATAGATTGCTGAAGATTGTTAGGAAGCTGCAAGATGATCAGAGGAAACTGCTGTATCCTGCAAAGTTTGAATGGGCAACCGGATTGCTTATCAAGGCTATAGAGAATGGAGAATGGATTGTGTTGGAGAATGCAAACCTTTGCAACCCTACGGTTTGTATTCTTAGAGTGCCTTTTGAACACTTTTTTATCTCATTGTTAATAACTTTATGCGTCTTTGTTGATAATGTCTAGTTGCGATGGCCCTTCGGCCCCAGAATGAGTCAAATTAGGCTTGTGTTTTATCTTTGAACGATTTAATTCAAGCACATTAGTTGGAAGGATAATCAATCAAAAGGGTTGAATAGCTTAAAAGTAGCGCAATTCTACTTCTAATGCACACAACCGCATAAGTTATTCTGTTCGAAGTTTTACATCTATTTTAAATGGACAAAAAAAGTATTGGCGAACCCAACCATTTTTCTCTATTTTGACTTGTACTAAATAATTACTCATTTCAACCCTAGCTGTTTATAACCTGTTATCCAACTTCCCTAACCTATCAATTTAGATTTATTTTGTTCAACTCACTCTCAGGCATCTTATTATTTAATTGTCTTACTATATAGGTTCTTGACAGAATCAACTCTCTAGTTGAGCAGTCCGGATCGATAACTGTCAGCGAATGTGGTACCGTAGAAGGAAAACCAATGGTTCTTCGTCCTCATCCTCGTTTTCGGATGTTCCTAACGGTTAACCCTGCATATGGTGAAGTTTCACGAGCTATGCGAAATAGAGGGGTTGAGATCTACATGATGCAGCCTTACAGTTTGACTGGTGGGACCTATGGTGAGGATGAACCCAAAGATGTGAAGAGGTTTCTTGTACTTTCCGGTATACCTGGTGAACGTCTAGTTGATGCAATGGCTAAAGCACATCTTTTCGCCAAAAAAATTGGGTTGCAACATAATGTCAACATCTCGTATCTTGAGCTTATGAGGTGGGTACAGTTATTTCAACGGCTTCTTACAAACGGAAATCAGGCTTTTTGGAGCTTGAAAGTCAGCTTTGAGCACACATATCTCTCTTCTTTAGGCGAGTTTGATGGAATAAATATATTAAACGAAGCAGTTGGTTCTTATTTATCAAAGCCTGAACTTTATCATTATAGATCCTATCCAGATTCTTCTTTATGCTTACCTGGAGGTTGGCCCACAACCTTGATGGTACCTGATTATGTATGGTACTCGATTGAATCTTCTGTTAAACAAAATTTTATGTATGTGGAGTATCTTAGTGCTCAGATTGCCTCACATTCGTTTCGGGTTGGTTCTGGTCTGCGTCCAATAAAGTTTGGTCAATGTCATAGTGTTTCCATGAAGACATATGTGACGGACTTAGGGTCTTTGCATGACATGACATTCCCGAGAGCTGGTGTTGCAGGTTTGGCATCTGTTAAGCAAACAAGATCTGATGAAGCAGTCACGTATAAAAGGCTACTGTTTGCTGCTAACTGGACTATTGAACAGGCTGCTACTGAAAACGACCTTAAAGTGTATCTTTTGTGGCTTGGGTGGTTAGGTGACCATTTACAAAGATATTGTCCTTTTTTCTCTTCATTTATAAAATTTCTGAAGAAAGAACTGGAACATCCCATATGGAATTGTTTTAGAAAAGAGGTTCTTATGGCACATGATGCTGAGAAGAGGGATATGGAGTATGCTGATTTACATGTGCCAGTATTGAAGTCGTGCAGTCGAGTTCTTGCAAATGCTGTTAAATGTGTTGAGTTGTTAAGGATTAGTTATCAACAGTGGCATGCTGAGAGTGAGTTTAAGCATTCTGTCAAGACTCACTGTTACGTTCCCATCTTACGCTCATTAAGGAGGCTTGAAGAAAGAATCCTTGATATTATTGTCAAGTCTCCTTTCTTTGATGTGCTTTTTGAGCTTTACAGAAAACTCATTGATGATCACTTGTCTGCTTGGGATGACCTAGTTTTATGTCAGTTTGATCGCATGCTTATTTCTTGGCGTTCTTTGTTAAAGAATTCTAAAAAGCTAAAGAAGTTCTGTGCAAATGAAGTAGATTCGTTTCAGGTGCCCACTTTTATTAACCTCTTTTTTACCTCTTTGTGTGCCATGTACTAAATTTGGATTTCAATTTGTGTAGAGTGCCTTGGAGAATTTGGAAAGAGGATTTTCCTGGTCTTTGAATTCACAGAAGTCATTGCTTTGGGCATATGGTGGTCATCCGCTATCACCTTCTTCTGAAGAGATATACAGAAAGCAGCAGCAGCTTGTAAACCTTTGTCATTCTATATGGAAAAGAGAGACCAGCTTGCAGGAATTAAGTACATATTTATAGTTTTTTTTTTAGCTTGTTTTGTGCCACCTGAATAGTTTGAGTAATGTTGCTTGCACCACGAATGCAGCTTTTTGCCTCTCTTTGTTTATCTAACTGCATGTGTTTTTGTAGCCTATGAAGACTCCATTGCATTTGCTGTTTCTACAAATCCTGAAATACGTCTTCTTGCCATGCAAGGTAAGTAATAAAATAATGTAATGCATTACAGCTCTGTTAAATAGTTCTATGATAAGGTTTTCTGCTGTAAATATGGTTACTTGTTGTAACTAACTGTGACTTGGATACTAAGCGAAAATACGAATTCTGGTTTTGCTTATTTACAATTTAAGGTAATTGTAATAATACAATGTAATGCATTACAGTTGTCTTGGATTTTCTATCATAAGATTTTTTACCGTAGATTTGGTTACTAGTAGTAACTGTGTGTCTTATCAAATACTAAGCGAAAATACTTTTTTTTTTTGCTTATATACAAGAAAGAGTCTGTCTCGGCCTTTGCTCTGCTTCTATATTGTTTGAAAGTTTCCGTTAACTATTTTCCTTGAGAATGTGTACATGCATTGTGATCTGTTTTCTTTCTTTATGAAGGTGTTTGCATGTCTGCATTTATCATGAGCGAAGTGGATGAAGATGACCTTGATGTTATAAAACAGATGGAGGAGATATATCAGGTATAACCGTATAACACATGTAACACCCTTTTTTGTTCTGAAACATGATCTAAAACAATAAAAGTAAAGGGAGCACTTATACTAATTTTGCAGAAACTTCTAAGCAAGTTTCATGGTGAGAAAGACAAGCTGGTAAAGAGTATAGGGACTAATGAACGAGGATTGTTTGGTGCATCATTGAGTTGTTGCATGATGGACAATGACATGTTATGCCATCCTTCTGGCTTTGGGTGCTGGATTGAAACTATGCCTTTAATCAATTGTACTAGTTTTGCACTTGATATGCGGCTACTTCAAGAGCTATCCAGTATTGTTGTTCTTGATGGGACGGAACTTAAATCTGTAAGATTTAACAGCGTATTTGTTTTAGTTGGACATTGCCTATCTGGATTGTCTTAATTTTTAATTTTTTTTTATATTTGGGGTATGGTCTGGAATTACCCAGACCGAAAATCAAATCTGGGGCCTGATACGACTTTGTTTCTGACCGAAGTTGACCCCCAAAACTACATATTTCTTGCATAATTCGGTCGTCATTTTGGTAATTGGTTCTTTTTGGTCTTAACTGATCTTATGCGGCCATTTCCTGCGTCCAATAACATCTTATCTCACTATTATTATTTATAGTCATTTCATTTTTATATCCTGCGTCCATACCTTTTTTTATTTATTTAATGAAATGCTTCGGTGGAAGAAGTTTTGAAGCCAATTTGAAAGGTGAATTTCGTTATTTGTTTAATGAGTATGTACCCATAAGTGTGTTGTCAGATTACTGTCGTGGGTTTTGGGAGATAACAAGCCATTACTATGTAACCATTTTTTTAATCTCCGAAAATGGGCTTTAATATTCTCATTTGGAAGGAAATGGGGTTTGGCCTTTATCAGCAAGAAGCAAGATTTTTCTTATGATCTCGTTTTTTATTTTTGTAAATGTAACATTTTGGCAGCATGCATTTGCAGCCATTGTATTGTGTGTGTTTATATATCTATGAGACTTATTTGACTGAGCATGGATAATCTATCTATTACTTTCTTTGTTTTTAGGGCTTATTTACTTTGCGTTGGCTTCTGGAATCTACTTTGAAGTATTCCATCAACTTTTCTTCAAGGCCGCCGACTGATTTCTCTCCCTATCAAAAAGTATCTTGGATTCTTGATGCTTGGACCTCAGTCAAATCTGGTCAGTGCAACTTCTTCTTTACAAAAGCAATTACATCTTAATTTGAACTCATAATTAATCTATCTTTTGACAGCACATGCAAACATTTCTAGTAGTGTTCTGGAGATGTGGTTTAATTGGCACACATCTTTGTGGAAGCATCATTTGCATCGTGAAAAGGTATGCTTCTAAGGTGCCTTATCTATACTCCCTATATAAACAAACTACTCCCCTATCAAATTAAACACTCTACCTTTAAAATCCTTATTTTACCCTTTTAATTTACATTACCATCAAACCCTTTATTCCTGAATCTATACTATATTAATAAACAAACTACCCACTTTTCAACTCTCTATCTTTAAAATACCAAAAATATTTTTAATTTTCAACACATTTCTATTTCACACATTAAATCTACCCAATATATTCCTAAAATAATTTACACACATATTTTTCCAAACTATTTATCTTCTTTATTAATTAATTTAAATATTTTCACCTAATATCTTATAATATTCTTAATAAAGTTACTTACAAAATATACATCTCTTAAGTATAAAATAACTACACTACTATTTACGTTTATTACTTTTAGATTAATAACCACATCGTTACCACCACCGCCACTAACACCACCCGATGCCGTCACCGCCGCCGCCGCATTGCGCGGGTACCCATCTCGTGATGTTATAAAGGGTGAGGACGATTCATCATTTTGATTAGATACTTACCTTTTGTTGCTTTTGGATGTGCTGCAGAAAATATTGAGCCGACATGTTTATGCCGATCTGGTACCTGATATGCTATTTCAGCCAGTGACAACACTGACCCTAGACAAGATTCTGTAAGCAACCAAACTATTCCAAAAATATATTTCATGCTTCTATGTTACTTCCTTGGTTACATTAGTATCATTTTTGAATTAGTAAAAGGAACTCTGATATTTATTTATTCTAAGAATCATTTCTAAAGATATACTATAATGAAGGAAATAATAGAAGTTAGTCTACTATGTGGTTTGAACTTGGAGGGTATATTAGAGAAGGATATCTTTTGTGATGTACCCAGTTATGACATGTGGGTACTTGTTACTAAATGAAGTGTGTAACATGCTTATATTTTGCCACAGTTAATTTAATTAATCTTGTTTTTCATGTTCAAATATAGGCATATTCCAGTTGGGATCAGGGATCTCAATGTACATAGGTTGAAACTTGGGGTTTCTTCCTGCAGTCTTTGGCAAAGTTCTGCACACTTCGCTAAGTGCTATTGTTTCTTTTTGTCGTCTGCTCAAGCTCTCTTTCTGCAGGTTACTATTTATTTAGGTGTCATGATGTTGCATACTTGCATATTGCTGAACTGAAATACTTAGTCTTTGGTTTTATCTTTTCATTCAGATTATACTTGCCCACGAGAAGTCCTTTGAAGCTGATGGTTACTCGATAAAGTCCAAATTCTTTTCAGCTCAGGTAAATGTGATGATGAAAATCTCTGTGATTAGATCTTCTATTCTGGTGCGAATATTAACATCTTTTTAATTACAGCAACCTGATGTGAATGCAATTTTATCTCTTCTGAAATCATCAACCCACAATGATTTGAAGAACTTAAAAGATTCATTTATAAAGCCACTGCTTCATCAGTTATATGTCCAAACTCCAACAGGTAAACAACTGATGATACTTCACTAATCTGTATTCTGTACTTCCGCCTTGTTGTCTTTTGCTGTCTGATCACTCTTTTTTGGAGCATGTAGTTCTCAATGTTGGTTCTGCTTGGTTAAGAATTGGTACGTTACGTTATCATCTTTTACAATGCCATGATGAGCTGGATCCAGCTGTGAAGAAGAACTTTAAATATAATCAGTTGATTAAAAGGATTGCAGCACTTGAACTTGATATAGAAGTACGGCTTCTCTCTCTCTCTCTCTCTCTCTCCCCCCCCTCTCTCTCTCTAGCACATGTTAGTAAATATGCTGCACTAAAAGGTGCAGTCAAGTCCGTTACTAAAGGCAATGTTTATAGAAACCAGAATTCTGGATGTAATGAATTTTGAAACTTAATTTGTATATTTTATAATAATTACCAGATATAACGACTTTGCATTTTATAAGTTTGAGTTTTTTCATCAAATGGTGGCATCGAATGAAAGCAAGCCAGTTATTTTCTTAGTACATGTCACAGTGAGAACCCAGTCATATAATGGTCATAAATGCTGGGAGTTGGCATGACTCTGGTGTAGCCAATATATTTCGCATAGACATTTGGGTGTGTATGATTTTGGTCTTTTTTTAATTCAATGCTTAAATCGTTCTTACAGGTGCGGCAGGAGTGTGTGTATCTAGCTGGAAGTTTCTCTTTAAGTGAAGTTGATAAGGAGAAACTACAGTCACTAAATAATCTTAAAGCTGAAAGAAACAGGCTCCAAAGACAGGTAAAAGTATCATTTTCACATATCAATATGATTTTCTTTTGCTTTTTCCCTATCGTTATATAAAGGTGTCCTTTTCAACTGAATGGTTTGCTTCTTGTCATTTTCAGGTTGTGTTTCGTTCTGATCCTGCGAAATTTAAGAATTTGATATCTGAATGGAACGATTTTCATGAGTTGGCTGCAACACCATTAAATCTCTTAGACAACATGATGAATTTGAGTATGCAAGAGTTTGCTGACCAAGTGCATAATTGGCAGGTATCAATGACGTATTGGCCACTTCATGTTTTCGTTTTCTTTGTAAAATGTGTCAAAGGGTAAACTAGAGTAATTATTAAAAAGTTTTACTTCAATCATTAATGTACAACCTACATTTGATCATAAGATTTTTGGTCAACCTGGATGGTCCCAAATTGGATCTGTTCCCTACCTGCCCATTTGCTACAATTACTAGTTAGTTTAATATCAATCGCTGTGGACATTTCTTATGTATGTGGCTAACATGCCTTCTAATCTTCCTTCTTAGAAAACTGCAAAGCGCTTTATGGACAGATTATCTAATGAATACTCCGAGTATGTTGACATTACTCAACCTGTTCAAATTGCAATATATGAGATGAAATTAGGCCTGTCGTTGGTTCTGTCAAGCAAACTACGTGAAAGATTTTTGGATAGAGCCGGGCTGTCATTTTTGGATAGAGCCGGGCATGACAACATTGATACTTGTTTGGTAATATATATTACTTTATTGCTTCTGTCAAAAATACTACTTTATTTTTGCTGATTTGGTTTGTATATAAATCTTGGTAGGGCGCAATTTATTCATTTATAAGGTTCCCTAGAGGCATGGCAAGAAAAGATGTTTCATATATAGAGGACAGTTTCAATGCTGATCTTTCATACTTCGATAAAGCCTTTCCTACTTATATAGGGGAAGATGATATGAACATGGTGGAAACTTTGGTTACTTCTACCATAGACAATAATACCAATGAAGAGGTTTTATGAATATCTTATTTTTATACATCTTACAGCATATTTCGTTTTTGTATTAGTGTTGATCATATTTTCTAGGAATCTGAGGTCACCGATACATATTTTGTTTTTGTATTAGGGATCTGTGTTGCAACTTAAAGCTGCAATACATCAAAATGTTTTTGTTCGTGTGGTGCATTACGTGGCTCAGGCACATTTCCTGGACGATTCATCGTTCAAGGTAATAGCTTCTTATAATTGTATTAAAATTGTTCTGTTTCAAGGATTAGATCAACTGTTTACTTACTATTTTATGCTGGTTGTCCATCAGCTTTTGCATCGGATGTTTGATAAGTTTGCAAATCTCTGGATGAATATGAAAACTCAAGTTAGAACCAAAGAAGAACTTGATTCTCAACAGTACAGATTCAAACCTCGTGCTTTTGATATTAAAGATGTCATTGAAGTGGACGTATCTACCCTTGAAAGCTCAATTGCTGGAGAGGCTTTCTCAGAGTGGCAGGACTTGGCTTCTGAGGAACTGGTAGCATCTGTTGCAAAGGTAACATTTCTTGAGGCTACAAGCATTGTTCTTGCGGGGATGGATGTACGAAGTTAAGTTGTTGGAGGGGGTGGGGTGTAAAGGTTAAATTCAAACCAATAAGTGGAATACAATGAAAACAAGGTAGAAGAAAGCTACATTCAAACTAATAGCAGGGTTACATTAAAGTCAATCACAGATTAATACTCCACCTTCCATGTTAAAGTCTTTGACTTCCAAACTAATAACTTCCACCATCTTGAAATGACCATACAGAATATTATACCAGTTATTATAGAAGCTGTCCCGAAATTTTGGTGTATTACTATAAAGCCACACGAAACCTTACAAATAAGGTTCAAAAAGTTATCGAAATTATAAAAATGTAACCTGCAACACAAGCAACACTTGAAAAATGGTAGAATATTATGTAACCTGCACCACCAAAAAACAATCGAAATCAGTTTATATTGTCTATAGTTTTAAAAAGCAAGGTGAAGATGAAATAATTGATTATGAAATGGTAAGAATCATTAGGTTAGACAAAATAAGAGCCTTGGGAAATACCATCGTGAAAGAATAGGAAAATGAAATGTGAACTGAGGAAATTTCATCTATAAGCCTTCCTGAAATATGGAAACGTTATATCCCAGTCGCATTATTAGTTCAGCTAATAAACATAACTAAAAGTGCTTATATTTTTTTAGACATTTTATCAAACACTTTGTTGGCATAATTTTGAAAGTTCATTCAGACCAAAAGTAGAACTTATCATGAAAATCGAAACTGAAAACATAAGCACATATGCTAAAAGCAACCGGCAATTTTCTCTTTAATCTTAATGTTCAAACTTCTCCACAGGAACTATGGATGCTGATATTTATATGATGCATACCCTTTAATATTAATCTCTTTTTAATTTTGTGGGATGATGATATTTTAGACGAATAAAAAGAGCAGCAATATTTGAATGTATATACAGAGAAGAGAAGAATTTTATTTGATTGTTAATCGGAAATATAAGTTTGGTTTATTGTTTGTCTTGTTAATATCTTTGTTTTAGTTTTATTGGGAAATTTTTGAAAGGAAGGTGACTTTTTAAAGAAATTTAAACTTAAGGTAACCTTGTTTAATTAGGGAGAAAGATGGGGTTGGTGGCCCATTGGTAAGGTGCTTGTACCTTTGGGTTTCCTACCAGGGTTCAAGTCTTGGGAGGGGGGTATTTTCGAGTATCTTCGTGAAGTCCTAGGTTTCATCCTAGGCATTTGAGTTAGTTTAGGAGTAGAAGTAAGATAGTTTGCCGTTAAAAAAAAAGTATTGTATATATTGATTTATGTAGCGTGGATTTCTAAACCCTGATGTTTTTTTAGTATACAGTTTTTTAGTGAAATATGTAAACTTAGTAGAGTTAGGTGCAAAAGTCATGAGTACAACGTTTTATTTTTTGAAAGGCAAGTTTTCACACATATTACCACACATTTGTCCCAAAATTAAGTTTGAATGATTGGTGGTTCATCTTGATAACTAGATTATGGAATTTGGAAACTCTGAAGTAAAATGGAACATTTGTATCTCTCTGAAAATGGCGGGGGAGTCTTTGGGTAATCGTGTAGCACTATGTCTGAAGGACAAAAGAATGGCATCCCCTCTTTCTCTTCAACAGTTGGCACTTTTTACATTTATGCTCAGGGTACATGTTTTATGAATTCACTTGCTACATGTAGAAAAATGCTGACAAAGATAACGAGGTGTTAGAAAAAGATTGGAATCTTCTGTTGGAATCTATGCTGAACAAAATGGTTAGCATGTATGGTGCAATATTTGGTTCATCCGATCTCTTTCAAGTGGTGAGTCTACTATTTGAACCTTTGACTTGTTATATCAAAAGATATAAGTGTATAGATGGGAAATAAAGCCCAAGTACCTCTTTATAACGGGCCCTGTTTTGGTCAGCTACTCGACCCGGCATTTTGTAATCTCTAGTTCAGTACATTGAAATGGCTTTTAAATGTTGCTTTTACTCAGGCTGGATCAGTTCAAGTATCTGATTCTGATAGGCTGCGTTCTTTCTTGGACTCTTATGAGCTGGGTACAAGAGTAATAAAAGGTGATTCATTTTGTGATTTGTATGATGATAGTCCACATGTGTCTATCTGCAAATAGGATACACATCTTATATTATTACGCCTATTATTAGATCTAGAGGGCCTATTATGCTCGAGTTTGGACGCTAAGCTTATCCCAGAACATGTACTGCGGCTTTGCTTGGAGCGTGATCAGATGTCTGTTTCATCTCATCAACTGAGAAATGCTTACAACTTCTACAAGGTTTTATATGCTATATATACCTTTCATTTAGTTATGCCATATACTTTAATGTTCTTAACCGTTCCAGTTCATTCATATAGGATTCAAATTCTTCCATGTTGGTGAAGATGGTGGATCCATTGATAAATCTTCAAAAACAAATTTTCTATCTTCTAAGTGAACGGGAGGATGACTATGCTCTTCAGAAAATTATGGATGTGATTGATATGATCTTGTCTATACCTATGAACACCCCTCTTGCTAAGGTTGTAGACAGTTACTTTTTTTTTCCCGATTATAATTATGAAAAAAAAAATGAAAAGAAACGTTATCAAAGTGATTCTTAAAGTGTACATGGAAATACTATGTAGATTTTGCTCTTAAATTGCTACAGCTGGTCCTTTGCATAGCTGGTTTTTTGTCCTTTCTGCTCGCAGCGTTGTATATGTAATTTGTTATTTTTTTTATAGGCTATGTCAGGCTTGCAGTTTTTACTTAATAGAGTTGGGAACCTTCAAGCAACTGTTTCAAAGTCCCTTCTATCTGGTAAGCTTTTACATCTTCTTGAGACAAGCTTGATATCCTTGAAGGCTCTCATTCAATTTCCCTTTTCCTAATTTTCAGATCAAGTAGATCCTCTTTCTTCTCTTGTGTCTTCGTGGCAGAAAATGGAATTTGAGACGTGGCCTGCGTTAATTGATGAAGTTCAAGCTCGGTTTGATGTAAATGCTGGCCAGGTAAAATTGTTTAATTCAATCAACCTTTTGAATACTTTTTTAGATTTGTTGCTTGAACATAACAATTTATGGATGCATGTTTTCTTATTTAGTTTTGTCCGTCTTATTAGTTTATATATTTGTTCGTGTAAATTTTGTCATATGTTTTTGTTGATATGTAACGAATTTATTACTGGTGTTCTCCTGCAGCTATGGTTTCCTTTATACTCGGTTCTTTGGCAAAGTCATTCTACTGATACTAATGTATATAAGCAGACCACGATACAGAGGCAAGTAGATACTTTAGATTTAACTAAGGGTAAATTCTAGATAAAGACGTTAAAGATTACTAACATATCTACATACATTTATTGTATGCAGTTTAGTGGAGTTCTTTCAGACTTCCAGTATTGGTGAGTTTAAAAAGCGTCTTCAGCTTGTGTTTGCCTTCCATGGCCACATCAGTTCTGCGATAAGTCGAAATTCTACTTTAAGGTTTGTCTTTATTCTGCCTTCCATAATGTAGCTTTGGGGAATTTGCTTTAATAAGAGGAAGATAAGTATAACAAAGGTGCAACGGTATATATGGATGCATGGTTTTTCTGGTGGTTAGATTTACTTGTCTGATTTTGTTGCAAAAGTAAAATTACGGAGGTTGTATGCATTAAGTCAACCCGTTTTTCTGTTCCTTTTTAGCTGATATATGTTTTGCTGATCTATAAGAATACATACAACCCAGGTGGACAAGTTTATAAGTAAAGGGGTTACACAAGTAAATCAATCGGAATTGCCACCTCCTGAAATTGTGTTTTTCCATCCCTGGTAGTAACTTTATGTTGGGTTTGAAGGCTTGCTGGCCAGAAGGCCCAATCTATTAAGGAGGCCTGTTTAGGTTTCCTTGGGACCAAGTTTCTAACCCTAGCTGTTCTCCTATATATACCTTTCATTGTAATTGTAATCTAATGGTTCAAGAGTTTAATAAAATCTCGTGTGTCGTCTATTTATTCTATGTTTTATCTTCTTGTTTAATTGCTTCCGTTGTGCTTAAGGCTAAGGCTGTCCTAACACTTTACCAGTTTCACAGTCCCCTATTAGATTGTTTTATGAAGGCCTTTGTTATGTTTTTTTATATGCTGCAGTCGTGGTCATGAGGACAATTTGAAGATTCTCTATAATACTTTTGGCTTCTATATTCAATTCTTGCCTACGTAAGTCATCATTCATGCATTAAAGTTTAATTTGTATATATTATTTAATCAAGGTTTTCAGATATTACATAAGTTTTGCATACTACCCTTATATTTTTCCTATTCCAGTATACTGGAGCAATTGGCATCTCATAGGAAGAGTGTTGAGGGGGAGATGAAAGATCTCCTGAAATTGTGTAAATGGGAACGTACTGAGACGATGGAAAGCTCAAAACGGATGCGCGAGAAATTCAAAAAGCTTATTCAGAAGTATACTGTGAGCGTCAACCTTTAGATTAATTTAATAGGGTTTAAGGGAGCGAATTAGTGATAATCCCTTTTGTTGACCCTTATACATTTTAATGTCACAGGATGTGCTAAAGCAACCAGTACTGCCTATTCTGAATCAAACATCAGCTCGAAGTGAATTACAAACATTAGCAGTTCATGATCGAACTGTTTTTAGTAACTCCTTTGAGAAATACAAGCGAGTTCTTGAAACTCAATTCAGTAACAAAAGAAGGTACTTCAATATGTTGGTTCATTCCTAGATTTGCTAGACTAATATTATTTGGAAATTGCATTTTCAGTTCTTGTGCGTATGTATTAGTCAATATGGGTTGTGTTTTATCTTCAACTTTTCAGATAAAAACAAGTTAGTTAAACTTGGAAGATGTTAAATGTTACCCGAGTCTTGTTTTAATATGTACAATCTTTTAACATGTTGTATTCAAAGGTTATTATAAATACTGTAATAATATTGTTATTGTTCATTTCTGATCGAACCCCATTACCCACTTCTACTGTTATGTTAACACCCCTCTTCCCGAAAGCTTCGCGGGGACTACTTTACGACGACGGAGAGGACCATTGCTCTGTTGTTGTTATAGTAGCTACATAGCGGCTCTCGTGGCTTTTGTTTCACTTCCTGTTATTTGTGTACAGATTCTTATGGCCATCTACTTGGAGAAACAGAGTGGATCTTACGTTGGAAGATATACGCCTTGCAAAGGCTGCCAAGTCCGACTACCCATTTGTCTTCTTGGAGGAAGCCAAAGGTATTTTATCTGTAACCGCTTTCACATTTTTGTGTTTGTTTTTCCTTCTTTTTTTAAAAATTTTATGGATTGTTATTAACTCCGGATTAATCTGCGCAGGCGATATAGATGTTGTCAGCAAGTTTATAGATTCTAAAGTTGCGAGTGGTGTTCCTGAGAAAGAGTGGACACAAGTTCAGCTAAGATTTGAAAACATCATCTCCAATGTAATTGGTTGCGGTGAACTATGGAAGGATGAAAAGAAGAGTTCACAAAAACGAAGGGCTCTTTCTGAACTACTTAAGCTATTGGATGCTTGTGGATTGTCTAAGGATAAATCTGCTAAGGCTCTCTCTAAATTACTAAATTTATTGGATAGTTTTGGATTGTCCAAGCATAGGTCAACATTCAATGAGGTACCACAAATATTGCTTTCTTAGTTAAAATCAATTCTTTGTATGAAGCAAGGTGATGAACTGGGTGGGTGAGCTCAAAACAGGTTGATGTGTCCTGAAAAACTTCATATCCTTTTATAATCAATTACTAGCTAATCAACCCAGGTTCAACCCGGGTTTAGTAATAAAAGTTTTATAATATTAAGATAGGTTTATGTTTAAGAATTTGGGATAGTTCCATAACCTCGGAACAATATACCTTATATTTCGAATAAATATAAAGACCTTATTAACCCAAAATTGGCAAATAGTCGTTTTGAGAAAAAAAAATTGATAATTACATTTTAATTTACATGAGAGTTAAGCTAGAAAAAAAATAAATCATAAATTAATTAAAAATGATTTAAACTTTAAATAGGATGATGTCATAAATCAAGACTAAAAAAGAAATAATTAATATAAAAAAGTCTAATGATGACAAGTAAGCATTGTTTAGGAATTAATGATGTCATAACAATTTTGTTTTATTTATATAAAAGATTTTGCTGGATATGATTGTATATCTTGTATTACTCATTGTAGACTAGTTTTTTTATTATCATAATAGTTTTGAGGTTTTATTCTAGATACTTGGGGACTTGACCTTACTCTATTTAGCTAATTTTTCATTCTACCCATTTGGCCTCCCTAAAGTTAAAAGTCCATTTTGCTTTGTTGGAAGGCTGTTATTGCTCGCATGTTACTCTCTCCGAATGTTGATGCAAGATAGTTTCTTCTCTCCGCATGTTATTTCTCGCATGTTACTCTCTCCGAATGTTTTTTTTTGTTGTTGTTATTTTAGGATAAATCCATGGCAAATGAATCAAGCGGATGGTTTCTCCAACCGTCCTATATAATGGAGCATTTGCTACTTAAAGAAAACAGATTATCCTCTGGAAATCTTGATGTTATTGCCCTAGAAAAGGCTCAAAATTCTCCCATAGATCTTGGAATTGATTGGAAAAGTGCAAATGAGTACTTCTTTAAGAGTTTATCTTCCCTGGACCATTTTCGACAAGTCTGCTCTAGTTTTGAGAAGGATTTCACACTTAAGGAGGTAATTTAATTAGCCTAATTTATTTCTTCGTAAAGATGCTCACATCTGTATCGCAATGCATTGTATAGTTTATGCTATTCAATTCAGTGATTGACCTTATTTTCTGTGTAGGTTAATAAGTCTTTTTCTTACCTTGATCGTCTTGTTGGGATACAAAAACTACATAGAGCTGCGGCCTATGAACTTGCTGAGGGCTTGGAACGCCTAAAGAAACGTAGTTCGCCACTCCAGAACTTGTTTATGAGTAGATCTGGGTACTCCTTATCTCGCAATCAGGGTATCGTTTTTAACTGCATGAGGCGACAGAAGGTTGTTTGTTGTTGCAATTGACTTCATATCTTCATAATAATGATTACTAAACTTTATGATGATGCTCATGTTTCAATTTACTGTTGCAGCAACTGTTTGATGCTATGTGCAACACTTTAAATGATGAATGCTTGTTGCTAACGGTTATTGAAAGCAGTCATTTAAACAATTGTCAAAGTGTTGGAATGACTGCTAGGCAGATTCGCCTTTTTCTAGAGAAGTTTGTTTTCAACTTCAAGAAATCTAAGGTACTACATTTATCATTAAAGTCTATCATAGTGAAAATTAATAGTGTCTTAAGAATAGTCTTATTTTAACTGTTTCATTAAAAATCTATGTTTTAGGTAATTCTAATTTTTCTTACACATTTCGTGGAATATAATCATCTTTTATGATAGCAGACATATTTTTATTTCAACTTTGAAATAGCTCGTTTTTTTATTATCTTATCTATTGTCATCGACTTATCGTTATATTTGATGTCAATCCTATATCTTTCTATATTCCAACGCTAACATTATCTATGCCGACAGGACTTGCTAGATAATTATCTTTTTGGTGATTGCGGCAGTCTAATTAGTACATCAGTTGTACTGTATTCGTTTGGTGTTACAAATCAAATGGAACAGTTTGTTCAACAGAACTTTTTATTAATCTGGGATTTTAAAGAGCAATTGCATGCTATTCATAATCAAGATGTGCAGGAAGTATTAGCACACGATGTTCTGTTTGACCATTTCGAGGATATCTTCGCCAAGGTGTGTTATTTTGCATTAAAATTTATATTTGGCGTGCATTCTAATCTCATATGCAATTTATGCGACATTTTAATGTCTCAGGCAAGCCTTTTAGATAGTTACTACAATTCTGCTTTGGAAGCAATGAATAAATCAGTAAAAGTTCAAGATGTTGATGAGATTTTGAAAGCTAAAGCTCGGTTCAATGAGTCGCTTAGGAAAGCATGTAAACACATTGTCGACGGATTTGAACGAGTTAACTTGGTCAATAGTGTGGTAGACCCTTCAGAAGATTACTTTGGATACATCGATACGTGGCAAGTTTTATTTGCTTCTAGAGCAGAGAATCTGCAGTTGCACACTATACATGATGAATTAGTGAAAACTCTCGACTTTGCTGTATGTGCCTTCTAACTTTGTGATTTGTAGTTTTGAACTTATTTTAACCACTCATGTTTAATCTGATTTTTACTTATCCAGCGGAAACTCTTGAACCTCTATCGGAATGAAGATACGAGCATGATTCTTGTTGAAGCACAACTGAAACATCTGCATTCGTTATTGGACTTAATGATTACCTTTGGCAATGGTCTTCTAAATGACTTTATGCTGGCTCATAGAAATGTAAGTTGGGTTACTTATCCACCAATGTTTTGATTTTTTAAACACCTAATGTTTTAAATATGATATAAAGATGCAATTCTAGGATATTATAATTGAGATTTGAAAATTCTGTGATGCAGTTGTCTATGGTTACTCATGCACTCGCGGAGATATTCGCTTCCTTATATTCGCAAGGTTTTGGATGCTCTGCCGAAAACCAGGAGGAAGATAATGGTCCTCAAGATGCAACTGGGACTGGTATGGGGGAGGGTGCTGGGATTAAAGATGTCAGTGAACAGATAGAAGATGAAGATCAGCTACTTGGAACTGAAAAGGTACCTGTGACATATGACCTACTTAGTATTCGATTGAGTATGGTTCTGCTATAAATTTATTTAATGTTTGTTACTGTAGGCTGATAACGAACAAGGTGCCTTGAATGACGTTCCGAGTAAAAATGATAAAGGTATAGAGATGGAACAGGATTTTAATGCTGATGCGTTAAGTGTCAGTGAGGATGAAAATGAGTATGACAACGATGATGAAAATGAGGAGCCGCAGCTGGATTCTGTCTGTGGAAAGACTGGAGATAACAGTGAAATTATTGATGAGAAACTCCAGGATAATGAAGATGATGAAAATGATGAAAATCTCGCGGAAAATGAAAAATATGAGACTGGACCATCAGTCAAGGATAATGATCCTGGTGGTAGAGAGCTTAGAGGTAAAGAAGATGATTTGGCAACTACTGATGAAACCGGGCAGTTGGATCCTGATGAATTAAACAAACAAAATGATGAAAACGGAGACCTATTTAGTGATACGGATGATATGAATGTAGATAAAGATGAAGTGTTTACTGAACCTACAGAAATACAGCCTCTGGTGGATTGTGATGATGATCTTGACATGAATCAGCAAGATGATGTTGATGACAATGAAGATGGTGGAACAGAAAGGGTGGACGAAATAGCAGATATTGGCGATGGTGAAGAAGAGATTAATCAAGAAAACCAGGATGAAACCGAGTTTGAGACACATACTGAAAATTCTGATATGGATACTGAAGAAAATAACCAAGAAAAGAAAACCAATGATAATCTGGAGGTACCTAAAAAAGATTTCGCTGCACCGCTTGCCAATGATTTTGGTACTGAACACCAGCAAAATAATGAATCCGCCACTCTGCCAAATAGTGGGTCAAATGAAGCATCGACTAGAGATGTTGCACCCGAAGTTGCTTGGTCCAATAGCAACGATGTTCAAAGTGATTTGGCTCCTATACAAGGTTTACCTAATTCTTCAAAGAATGAAATTACAGTAGCTGATTCATCAAAGGGTGGGAAACTAAATGATGAGCATGTTAGTCAATTGCCTGAGCTTGATCCTTCATCTTTTCAGAAAAACGATCCAAACCCATTTCGTAATATTGGTGATGCACTTGATGGTTGGAAAGAACGAGCAAAAGTGTCGGTTGATTTGGAAGAGAAGGAAGCTGATCCTATGGATGATTCGGATGGTGGAGATGAAGATGCACTTGCAGATGAGTATGGTTTTACTTCTGGGTTGGAGAAAGGAACCGCGCAGGCACTTGGGCCGGCCGCAGCTGACCAGATTGATAAAAATATTGATGAAAAAGAGCCTACTGATGGTGACGCTGATGTTGGAACCATCGAAAAGAAAGATAATTCTGATTTGGACATTGAAGAACAACACCTTGAATCCCGTCCCGTTAAGAATTATCCGTTAAACATTGGAAATACGGTTAATGAAAAGATAGAAGTCGAAAAAACAAAGAATTTTGATGAAACTCCTGAAATTTTCAACCCTTCTAAAGATGATGATCGTAGTCATCTAGAGAGTTCGGTATACATGAAAAGGTCTTATATGACAGAGGACATACGCCAGTGGGGACAACTTTCTGTTGCTGATGATGATATGGGGATAGCCCACAATTTTAAAGATGTGTCTAGTGATATGAGAGATTCTGCTACTGCTCTATGGAGAAAATATGAGATGCAGACAACAAGATTGTCTCAGGAGTTGGCTGAACAGCTGCGTTTGGTCATGGAACCAACTCTTGCTAGCAAGCTACAAGGGGACTATAAGACTGGAAAACGGATAAACATGAAAAAGGTATAAATTTTTTGGCACGTTGTTTTAAAGGTAGCAAGGCAGGTTGGGTACTGGTTAATTTTGTATGATTATATAGGATTCCTGCCAACATTTATCTATACTTCTATAATACTTTATAAAAATTATCACACTCTCTCTTATAAAAATGTCCCCAGACAAAAAGACCATTCTACCCTTAATGAATTAATAGTTTTCTCTATTTTATTCATTAAATTAAACATTTCCACTTAAAATACATATAATACCCTTAATGAAATAATTTATAACATAGACATATCAACTCCTAAAATAATTACATTATCCCTTTTACATTAATTAATTTTATAATAATAACAACACCGCCACCACCCGTCACACCACCACCACCGCCGCCGCATTGCGCGAGTAAAATGCTAGTTACCCCTTACGAAAATAATATTATTTTGAATGAGAGAATTCAAAGCAAATGATTTTTAATTCTGCCACTTCTTGCCTATTCCTTAAATATTTCTCGTGGTTTCTTTAATAACTATATTGGTGATTTCCAGGTAATACCATATATTGCAAGTCACTACCGGAAAGATAAAATATGGTTGAGACGGACACGGCCTAATAAGCGTAACTATCAAGTTGTGATTGCTATCGATGATTCCCGCAGCATGTCAGAGAATAATTGCGGGAATGTTGCTATTGAAGCTTTGGTGACAGTTTGCCGTGCAATGTCTCAACTAGAAGTAGGAAACTTAGCAGTAGCAAGCTTTGGGGAAAAGGGAAATATACAATTACTACACGACTTTGATCAGCCCTTCACCGGGGAATCTGGAATTAAGGTTAGTATTTTAGGAAGGTGGCAATCTGGTTAACTTTGTTAAATGGATCTATTGTCAATGCACCCATTAGGCCATTCTTCTAAACGTTTATATTCAAAGAATTTATAAATATATATATATATATATATATTTATATATTGAATCGACAACACTTTACAGAGAAATAGAAGGCCAACAGGCAACAAGCTGCGTGCTAACCCTTTTTGCATCTCAAACCCAAGACGTTTTGAGACTACATCCATACTCATTTAAGATAGTCAACTAATCAACTTAATTTGATATTTTTGTGCACTGTTATTGACTGGGTCTTCTTAACATGTTTAGATGCTCTCGAGTCTGACTTTTAAGCAAGAGAACACGATAGCCGATGAACCCATGGTTGACCTTCTGAGATATTTGAATAATACGTTGGATTCGGCGGTATTGAATGCTCGATTATCATCTGGACAAAATTTTTTAGAGCAGCTTGTTTTAATCATAGCTGATGGTCGTCTCCATGAGAAGGTACCCTTATTGTCGTTAGTAGTCAGATATCTCAACGTCGATTTCTACCTTCTACTTACTGATTGATTCCTATATCTTTTGTATGTTTAGGAGAATCTGAAGCGTTGCGTTCGAGACATTTTGAGCAAGAGACGAATGGTTGCTTTTTTGCTTTTGGATAACCCAAAGGAATCAATAACTGACGTTTTGGTATGATGCTTCCTTTTGTTTACTCGTTAGCTTATGCATGTGTCGACTTGATATCTTAAACGTTATAAACCCAACAGTTTAATTAAAACAGTGAGTGTGTCAAACGAGTTGAGCCTGTTGAACAGCTACAAATATTATGAAGTCTTTCCAGTTTTATTTAATGCATATAACCACCTAAAGTTTGCCACACCTTGCTGATTAAGCCACATCTGATTATAATGGTGCTGCCCCACTATGGCTGTAATAGTGTTGTTAATATGGATTCCGGGGTACTTGGAACTTGAAAATATCAAGTATTGATGTTTATTTGTGTTCCTATTTTCAGGAAGCTTCGTTTGAAACTGGAAAGTGTCGCCTGGTAAAATATATGGATTCCTTCCCATTCCCCTTCTACGTCATCTTGAAGGACATTGAAACTCTTCCGAGAACACTTGCTGATTTATTAAGACAAGTAAGCTATGAATATTTCATCTTCTTTTCTTTTCTTGTATACTGTATAGATTCTCATTTTTGGGATATTTGTTGACCACCTTGATTCTTACACTACCCAATTGCAGTGGTTTGAGCTTATGCAACATTCAGGCGCTTAAGTCCATCTAAACGACATCCATTTCTTGGTGGCTTTTACCTGAACTTGAGGATTTTGACAGCGCATTCACATGCAATTTTGACCATGAAATGATTGGGGTTTGTATTATGGTGAGGAAAGGAAAACAATTGTAGTTAGTGTTTTAGAAGTTAAGATGATGATTATATGTATAGGCTTTCCTCATAAAAAGTTTTATACCAGTTTATATATATACCCTAACAATAATATATGGTATAAGAAAAAGCGCAGAAGCCTCCATTTTGTACGTTTTGACTACGTTGTGATGTCTTTTTTATCTTGTTTGCATGCATTCCACTGAACTCGGAAGTATGAAATTCTATATTCATCTATTTTCATTATAAGGGATAAGTATCTGGGAATGTAATTGAACTATGCACGAATATTTTTGTTGTGTAATGAACTATTTGGATGTTTATTATATCTAATGAACTTTCAAATCCTGGTTATTAGATGTACCCGGGTATGGCACCCATATAAGCTGCCACTTGTAATTTTTTGATTGGTCAGATAAATCCAAGTAGTTCATTACATACAATAAACATTCAAGTAGTTCATTACACAACATAAACATTTGTGCATAGTTTATTACATTCTCAGGTACTTATCCCTAGATATATAATATTGATATTGAAGTTTAGAATGATATAGATGTACTTTCCTATAATGTTGAGTTTAGAATGATGTACTTTCGTATAATGTGGTACATTTGTACTTCACTTTTACAAATTCTTGTAAGAGAGAATATTTTCGCCAATAATTTTTGTCTCTTTGAAAAGTTTTTCTTTTCCAAACTCAATAGAAAACAATTTGTTTTGGGGATGTCTAATATGTTGTTGATAGCATGAGCATTCGTGTTGTCTTTCCTCACATTCATGGTGGGTATTCTATTCATCATGTGTGGAATTCAGGTGTGAAGGAGGCTGGTAACAACATATATGATTTTCTTTTTCTTTTTTTTTTTTACCTTAGGGAGAGGATTTCTCAAGTTATCCTCAACTTATCTTGACTCTTGATTGAAAATCAAGATTCAATGATTATCTTTGAATCCTTTTGAGTGAAATCTTGAGAAGAGTTGCTCTTTGGAGAGCACGGTACGATGAAAGTTGTAAGTTGTGTTCGGCCTTTGATTTTCATCAAGGGTTAAGATTACCCTAACATGACTAGGGTTCTTTGAAGGAATCTCCTCCCTTTTACCTTACCGTGATGATGATCAATAAAATTTAGGTACATGGTCATATCTTAGAGTGTACATCCTATATTAGACACCTACATAATAAATTACCTATATAGTCATTTAATCCTTAACACCTAATTTATTTAGCAAGAACAACAACATCCAATAATATCATGACAAATGTTACTCTAAAACATACTAAGCCTAAACTAAATTGTTTGGAATTAGAAAATGTGTTGACTTAATGTGAATTCTGTTATAGATTGGAATTATGAATTATAGTTAGTCAATTTGATATGATTTTGATGTTGAACTGTTAAAGTTGTTTAGGAAACGATTCACATTGTTATATTCAATCCCTCAAATCTATTTTATGTATCTTGTTTTGATGTAACACGAAGACTTAAATTTGTGAAAATGGTGCTTAAGTTTGTATCAAGTAAAAGCGATCTTTCCTTTATTATGGAAGGATTCGCCAAATAATTTACTAACTCTGAATTTTGAAGTATGTCTCATTTATTTTAAGAGCTAAAATTTGTTTTTCTCATCTTAAATATACAATTTTTTAATCAATTTAAGTGTTTATTTGGGAAGAAAATGAACATTGTCAATAATAATGATGAGTTTTGGAATGACACTTGGTAGGATATTATTTGGTTTTTTTTGTTTCATACCAAATAAGTTTATGGTAAGAATTTATTGACCAAATAAATAAAATTTTTATGTAGGTGTTTAAATTAAAATATACATTCCAAAAAATGACCATATACGTAATTTTATTTCAAACGTGAATGTTTATTTTTTCTGGCTATGTATACTCACATGAACAACTTTAAATTTTACCTTTCTTATGGAATATTACACAATTATATAAAGATGTTAGTTAAACTTACCAAATAATTTAACCATGATGGAATTCACGCCTAAAATTTAATGTAAAAAATTTTATGAGTGATGTAACTATGTCTTTTACTAGTTACAATATTGAGCTATGTAACTATGTCTTTTACTAGTACCATGTTACATTTGCAACTAATTTATGTTGTAATGATGGCAATGTTTACAATGAAATAAACAAATAGCACTCCAACAGAATGGACTCAACTAAGAGTGGACGGAGCGCCCTGGGGAGGGGAGGGGTACCGGTCCGGTACCGGTTGGTACACCGCGCCAACCCCCCGAACCTATAGGGTGGGGAGGGATTTGGGGTGGGTAGTACCGGTTTCCATGCCTATCTTGTTTTGTCTTTTTCTTCCTTTTTCTTCTTTGTCTTTTCTTCCTTATTTATTTATTAAATAAATAGAAAAGGTGGGGAGGGAAAGAGAGAGATGGTGAGGCATTCCTAGTATTAGGCAGCGAACGGGGAGGAGAAGCAAAATCGGGGAGGGGAGGGGTGGTAAGGCCCTCCGTCCACCCTAAGGCTTTTCAGGGAGTTACACATTTCATGTCATAACCAGCTAGAGTGAGATAAGCCTTTCCCATTGTCGTTACATTACAAGTGTGTATGCGCGCTATTCAAACTCATTCAAAAAGTGTTCATGTTTGTGAGTCAACTTGAGGTGACTTAAAAAACTAACTCGAACCCAACTTAAAGATAAGTAGCATGTTGTCGAACTGTTTGGTCGTCAAAATTACATGACATTAATCTTTTTTTTCGAATTTCATGTTAGATCAATTATTTTAAAGCAGAAATATGAATACCAATATCATAGTTGTTAAATTCTTACGAGTCACGAGTTAACTCCTACGAGTCGAGTCAATTTACATCGAAAACGAGTCAACTCGTTAGGTAACTCGTTTTTGTCCAGATTCTTACGAGTCGCTATGTAAACTTGGACCGAGTCCCGAGTTGCAAATATATAGTTATTTTAATTTGATATTATGGTTATATATTATATATTATACTTAATTTGCTACATTATTTCGGGTATTATCTATGTAGTTTTGATCATTTTATTGCGAATTTGAAGATAAATTGTAAGTTTATGTCTCAAAAACTATTGAATAAGTAATATTTTGGTAAATTTATTAAGATAATTAACTTAATATATGTAACACCCCAAACTTTTCGTGTTTGACTATTTGACTTTCCGTTAGTTAACGTTAGGTCATTAAGTTTATGTGCCTTATATGTGATCATGTGATTTAATGTTTGTATGTTTAATGTGATATGACTACTGTGATGTTTAATGAAAGTAATTAAAGTAGGACGATGTAATTAAGTGTTTGTTAGTGTGTCAAGTCTCCCGGTAAGTGAGTTTAAGCTAAGAACGTTAAGTTTAGAAGTTGAGGGGTCCTAAGTGTAACTTAATGAGTGGATGGCCAAGGGTTAATGAGCAATTAGGTAGCCCTAATTGTCACAAAACTTCTGTAACGTGTGTGTGAGAAAAGCCCTAGCCAATCCCTTCCCTCCCCAAGCAAAGATCCATTCGTTTCGTGTCGTTTTGATCAAAGTTTTGCTTGGATCTTAGATCCCCATCATCAAGTGCAGGTAATATAGGTATAATCCTTTTGGAAAGCTGATTATTTGAGTCATAGATGAGTATTCAACCCAGGCCAGGGGTGTGGGTTGGGATGATCGATTAAACGGTTACCGATTTCATGTTATTCGGGTGATTCAATGATTTGTAAAGGATTAAAGGATTGATTGATGGATTAAAGTCATTAAAAGTGTTGTCAAAAAGGTCAATTTAGTGTCTCCAGGTCGGGCCAAAGGTTTGAGATCGAATAGGAATCGTTTAGAGCAAGTTTGAAATTGAGTTGCTGGTCGACACCCAGGTGCGACGCACCACAGCCCAGTTTTGAAAAATCGATTTTCATTTGAAGCCCGATATGCGACGCACCAAAGGCAGGTGCGCCGCACCTGCAACTAACCTGACTTTCTGTTTGAAAAATGCGACGCACCCATAGGGTGGTGCGACGCACCTGTTACCAGATTTCACAAAATACTTTGTTTAGCTTATATTTCGATCTTATACTCATTCTAGGTTGTCGGGAGCACTTAGCAAGCACATTAAGATACTCTTAACTTGTTGGTAAGCTGTATCAAGATAAGATACACTACTTTGACACGTTGGGGGTTCAACAAAAGATGGTTTTCATATACTAACTTTCCATTTGATATCTTGATCGTTTATGGGTATTCGGGATACATGGGAGGTGACATGGGATATATAAATGACCTTTGAGGCCTGATATGCAGTCCCTATAATATGAAATGATGTAATATGAAATGAAATGGTATGTTTTGAGATGTATTGTATTGTGCATGTTTGTATGGTTTGTTCATCTAGTTCACTAGACTTATTAAGTTACCATGACACGTGCACGTTTAAGGGCCCAAACGTAAAGATGTATATGTGATAATTTTTTAGGTAGTATAAACACCTAAACCATATGAGATGTGAAATCGAGCTCGTAATCTAGATGTGAAAGTGTTAAGCTTAACCCGTACTTACCTTTGCCCGGCGGGTGCGTAGATGTGGTTGCTCGGGTGGCTCCTTGCAACATGGTCAAAGATGTGAAGAGTAATACGGGAGGTCTGACCCGCCTCATTTGTCATTGAACATACGGATTACTCCTGGATTGGCTTGTCATTCCTTAACGACATTGATGGACAGCCGTAAGGTTAATCTATCTAGTCGGGTGTGACTTATGTTACACTTAAAAGATGTTTAGATGTGATATGTGAAGATGTTAAATATGACTAGGCACCTTTAGGATAATTTATCCTGAATGAAAGATGATATATGCCAAGATGTGACGTAATGAGATGATATGTGCCTTAATGATGTAATACGACTTTTATATAATGTTTTAATTGGACAAATGCTTTCTAAACCTTGTGTATTCTTACTTAGTTAATTCGTTAGCTAACACTTGTTTTCTTGAAATGTGTTGCTCCCTCAGGTTTAGCAAGCTTATGATCGTTGATGAATAAAGAGCGAGACATGGGTAGATAGCATTTGAAGATGACCATAGTTTACCCATAGTGGCTGCTCCTTTTAGACATTTGAATTATGTTTTGCTATTTAAGACTTGTAAAGACTTTGTTATCGGTTGTTTAATGTTGGAAAACCGATGGATTTCCATTTAGACTTGTTTCAATGATATGGCAGGTAACACCCTTTAATGAATAAACCAAACTGAATTTATTGGTTTGGACTTTTTAATGTTTGTTCTGCTTTCCTTGATACCGTTAGGTGAAAGTTTTTGGAAATCCATGTTTTTAAATGATGGGTGTTACAATATACTTCTACAAACGTCACATATATATAATTATACTATAATATGTATTACTTAAAAATGTTCTGACTTTTACGAGTCAACTCACGTTTCGAGTCACAAGTCAAAAAAACATGTTTTCGAGTCGAGTCAAAAGTTACGAGTCGACAATTATGAGCAATATATATTCTAGATATGACGTATATATTATTAAGAGTTTGTTAATCATATTAAGGTTTATAGTTAGGTATAGAGTTGTCAATGGGTCCGGGTTTGGGTTGGCATGTTGGTAGGTCAAAAATTCTCTTATCTTAACCCGATCCACTAAAAATTTCATGTTAGAAATTTCAACCCTAACGTATAACCTATCAACCCAAACCCAACCCTCAACCTAAAAAAATCGGGTTACGGATTGACAGGTCAACGAGTCAAATTGATTGATGGGTTGATAGGTTGGTTTTGGGTCATATGGGTTGTAGGTTGTTGGGTTAATGGTTGATTTCAAGAAAAATGGATTTTAAAAACGAGCATGGTACTCGCGCAATGCGGCGGCGGTGGTGGGGAAGGCGGTCTAGTGGTGTCGGTGATGGTATTATTGGTGGTGGTGGCGGTATCAAGTGGTGTAGGTTGATGTAATTGTGATAGTAGAAGTTTTTAGAAGATAAGGGCTTAAAGTGTTAATTATTAAAATAAAAGTTTAGAGTGTAAATTATAACTCATTAAGGGCAAAACATAAAAAATCAAGGGTAATTCTGGTAATCCAAAGGTAGTATTACCTAAAATAAAAAGAAGCTATTTCTTTTATAAGGGAATAAAGATAAAGATTATATAAACTTATAGTACACAGGTTTACATTGTCATAAAGATTATATTATTATCAAAGTTTAACTATATGCAAGCTAAAAAGTTTTATTAACTCAAAAGAAAAATAGTCAAAAAAAATAATCTTAAAAGATGTTAAAAACGTAATTAAAAATAAAGATAGATGTTGCATCTAAAAAGTTGAGCTTACATTTATGTTTAGTTAGCAGAAACATTGAGCGAGTGCATTTTACTTGAAAGTTTGAGATTAATCGGAATGCTCATTCTTTAAGTAGATGTCTAAAGTTCAAAATTAATGAATAATGGATTGAGGAGTATATTTTTTTGTACTATTAGTAGATAAATTTATAGTCAATTTTTAAGATAAATACATGTTATGAATAATATATTAATGGAAGTGGATTTTCTATTCATCTACCAATATTTCAAAAAACGATAATAATACAAATACTTTCAAAATATTAATATATTTGCATTAGATTTTATTTACTTTTTAGTAATTAATTTTATATTTATATGATAAAACGTATAATAAAAGATATATAATATCTATTATTTTATTGATTATATATTAGATATTATTTTATTGGATATATATAAGTTATTATTCATTATGTACCAGATTGGAGTTGATAGTTAAAAAATGTCAATTTGTGATTAAAAATAAAAAAATTTAGATTAAAATAATTATAAATTAAGTAGTTTGTGATGGTAAGAAGTGTAAATTATTAATTAAAAATAAAAAAATGTAAGTTAGTGAGAGTTGTTCTACAAATATTGATATAAATATAATATAATAATATATTTAGATAATGAAAATTATGATTTTTAATTTACATTTATAATTAAATTAATAACGAATTATCAATTTCTAATTTGATAAAATCGAAATGTATGATTGATTAATAAGTTATTAGGTCAGTTTATTTTTATTATATATAAAGATTCCAGTTGAATAAAATAGATATGTATTATTTATTTAAAAAAGAAAATTTAATTTTTTTTAATGATTTATCTTTTGTATGTATATCATAGATTATATTTATTGTTATAAAACTTTAATAAAATAATAATAGAAGTCATTAGTCATTGTATGTAGTCATTTTATCTCTTCCCATCTATTCTCACAAAGTTTGACATTGGACAAGGCGGCAACATAAGTTTTTAAAGTAATAATGAAATTTACTTTTGTTATTTAATATTCAAACCTTTCAAGTAAGATAAATCAGAGCCTCTTGAAATCATGATACGGTTGATACCTATTTAAAATTTCATTTGAAAGTCATTATATAGTAATTTGGTATAACGTGTGTAAGTATTTTTTGTTCCATATATTAATTAATGTTGTGAAACCCATGTATTTAAAATCTAATTTATATAAACTTAAAATATTTTTATATGTCTTCCCTTTTATTCATACCTTCGTGTTCTTTCTTCCCGTTTATTCATTCATTCTCTCTGATTTCTGTCTTATATACATATATTCACGTACTTTTTTTTAATTTTATGTTTACTTACGAATGAATTCGATTTAATATTAACACGATTTCAATATCTATCACTAGTATCTGTTTATTTTATACTACTGTATTACATAGATAGAGGAGCTCCCAAGTTTATATATATATAGGTTTTGATTTATGTTATTATTGAAATCATTTTGAAAAGTGGCCCGAAATCCAAATCGAAAATGAATTCTACAAACTGTATAGAGGAGGACCAAGAATTATCAATATCAACCTCATCATCTGCAGATGATGATCAGATACTAGTTGAAGAAATAGAATGGAAAATGCTGGATAAAACAAAGTTTTTGATCCTGGGTGCAGGGCTGTTTTCGTGTGTATCTGCTGCACTTTACCCCGTGGTTGTATTAAAAACTAGGCAACAAGTAGTTTCATCATCATCACCACCTCACCATCATCATTTATCTAGTACTAGCTTAAAAACCATCCTAAGATATGAAGGTTTACGCGGCCTTTATCGAGGGTTTGGCACTTCCTTAATTGGCACGGTCCCAGCCCGAGCCTTGTACATGACCGCCCTCGAGGTTACCAAGAGTAATGTGGGTACGAGTGCACTTGAGTTGGGGTTTCCCGAACCAACTGCTGCTGCTATTGCTAATGCAATGGCTGGTTTGACTGCCGCATTGGCTGCGCAGCTTGTTTGGACACCTATTGATGTCGTTACCCAACGGCTAATGGTGCAAGGTAGTACTAGTACCACTACTAATAATATGTTGAAAATGTCTATGTATGTGAATGGGATCAATGCTTTTAGAAAGATCATGCGTGCAGATGGGCCGAGAGGTCTGTATAGAGGTTTTGGTATATCCGTTTTGACTTATGCACCTTCAAATGCGGTTTGGTGGGCTTCCTACTCTGTGGCTCAAAGACTTGTTTGGGGTGGAGTCGGGTCGTATTTGTGTAGGAAATATGAGGATGGGAACGGTGTTGTAGCTTTAATTAGGCCTGATGCAACGACTGTAATGGCGGTTCAAGGTGTTAGTGCGGCTATGGCAGGAGGTGTGTCCGCTTTGGTTACAATCAGGGGCGGATCCACTGTAATAAGAGTGGGGGCAACTGCCCCTAATAACTTTGAAATTGTTAATGCAAGTGCTATGAGTTTTTAAGGTAAATATGGCTCAATATTTCTCGTTGCCCCCGACTCAATATTTGAATGCCCTCCTCAAAACAATAAAATAATGATAAAGGCAATGATATAAACCAGAACTGATGATTGAAATCTATGTAGAAATGAAGTTTAAGATATTGATATTAATGGTGGAATACTGGTTTTGTGTTCTTGAGAGAACAAAGAATACGACTACATAATGGTACAAAAGTCTTTGACCCTTTTTTCCAATTATTTCAATAAAACCCTTTATAATTGTTTATAGTTATACATCTTGCCATTGAACTTTATGATACATTTATTCAATGCCTTAAATTCAATTATATATATATATATATATATATATATATTTTGTTACTACCATCTAGCTTAACACTTAATAGGGTTTTAAAGTTTAAACCACTAAAAAAATAATTGTGCTATTTGTTTACAAAATTTAATTGGGGTATTTTCAAAGCGTTTCGTATGGGGCCTCAAAAAGTCTCATGACTCGCCCTATCTATAACTCATCGCATTCGTGTTACATTTTTGTTATCATGCCCCTAATATACAAAAATCCTGGATCCGCCTTTGGTTACAATGCCTTTGGATACCATCAAGACGAGGTTGCAAGTACTTGATAGTAGTAATGATGATAACAACGCAAGGAAAGGACCGAGTGTTGGACAAACTGTGAGGATTTTAGTAAGAGAAGGCGGATGGATGGCTTTCTATAGAGGCTTAGGTCCGAGATGGGCTTCCATGTCCATGTCCGCGACAACGATGATCACAACATACGAGTTTCTCAAACGACTCTCGACTAAGAGTCGAGAAAGTTTGACATGATGGAATACCAAACTTGACCATCTTGTAATTTCATTTTGTCAATTATGTTATTTGATTTGTTATTAGTTTTTACATTTTTTTTTTTAAACATCTAATAGTAGTATCAAAGAAAACATCTCAACTCAATATCTAGTCATGTGTATAAACTTATCTTGTAGATATCACGATTCCTATGCCACTTTTTAAAGTATTAACTTTTTCTTTATAAAAGTTTGGGAGATTTTGGATAATGGATCAGAAAATGGGAATCTAATAATATTGTATTGTGGTTGGTAAAGGATTAGGACCAACATTAGGGAGTTCTTTCTGTTTTATATATTACAAGATGTGTATTAGATTAGCATTATCTATAAGCTGATGTTGACAGGTGAAGAAAAATTGGGACAGATTTCAAAAGAAAATTTGGAGTTTTTGTACCTGAACTTGTTTGGTAGGACTACCTACCAATGGGAACGGTATCCTTTTATTTTTGTATATTACAAGTGGATGAATCTCTTTTTAAGTTTTGTATATTGCAAAGTGGATAGCCATGAATTCAAGTAACAGTCTCCATATTCCTGTACAACCAAAGTGATTAGAACTTCCAATATGCAAACTTATAGACTTGGCTGTCATCGAAGTTTCTATGATTATTATCACATCTAACAAATTTTTATCCATGATGCATCACACTTTGATACTTGAAAAATGGAAAAAACAGAAACCCACGGCAGTCTCATCCAAAATTCCAAAGTACATCCATCAGCCCAAAAATAATGGAGAAATCACAAAACAATGTTGTTGACGAAGGAATACGTCACCCAACACGATAAAACTTTCTCAATAACTGAAATCTTGGGTTGACAAGATGATGCATAGTCTAAAAATTAAATAAAATATCTGCCAACATTACCGACCAAATTACACAGAAATTAAGGTCCGCTAACCACAGGGCTAACAACACTAGAATTTCTACCAAACAGGTTAGAGAGTCTCAGAGTACACAGTTAAGATAAAGCTGCAACATCAAGGGCGAGCTCTTTTGTTGCTGCTGCATGATGGGCACTTGTACTGCTTGATGTGTTCAGCTCTGGCTGGGGTGATCTTCACACACTTGCCATGGAACCACTTCTCGCAGAGGTCACAACATATCCAGAACTCATCCGATGCGTAATTCTCACCACATGCCCCACACAAGGTTTCCCCATGCTCGTCGTCATCTTCATCATCCAACCCCTCTTCATCATCATCTTTAATTGCTGGTGGCGGTGGTGGCTGCTGCTTTGAGTATCTCCCCTGAGAATCTTGTTCCCGCTGCTCAGTCACCAGAAATAAACCAATTATAAATCTAAGTAAACATCTAGAGTTAGTCACTCCATGCAACGATATAAATTACATTATATTTGGGATCAAACAAGAATATGGTTTCAGGAAAAAGAACCATAAATAGAGTTGGCTTCTGCTTGATTGCTCAAACAGGATTATGGCTTATCTACTAGTAAAATATGTAAGTCGGTCATCTACCAAAGTATAATTGTAATGCCGTATACATTTTAAACTATATTCAAAAATTTCTATTATTGTTAAGCTATAAGTTTTCCAATCACAGTTGATACACTAACTATAAAATGAAACTATAAATTGAAAATAAAAAAGTGTAGAAAAAAAAGAAGTCGTTTAAGGCCCAACCGGCCAATTTCAACGTGCACCTAGAGACAACCCTTCTGATCCGAGCCCCTTTTTACAAGTTACTAACTCCAGGTTCACTCGTTTTATAGAAAAATAGAGATTATAGATTACTGCAAGCAGAAAGAAAAGTTTTGAAATCTCTTTACCCCTTTCGAGTTTGACTTCGATTTGGTACTACTGTGATTAGCCTTCTGGCTTTTTTTTGCAGTGCCATTTACAACCTCAAATATTGTCGGGAGCTCATTTATCATGGTGAACAATCGCTTCCTGCATCATCAAGAAAAAATGAATTTCAACATACTTGCCTAATGTTAATTGGCAGCAAAGATGGAAGAAAATGATTACATTGATTAGATCTTAAGCTGTAATACAAGATTTAAGTAGATGCTTGGTCTTTATTTATATGACAAACAAAGTGTCAGGAAATTTTATCCTAAAAAAAGAAAGTGGCCACTGCAAGACACAGCCACTATTATATGGTTGCTAGACCTAGGCATTCTCAACTTAGAAGACAATCAGACATAATCTAAACACTACTTGCCTTAAGCCCTTAAACTGTAGTGCTTCTTGTGATGCTAAATGCAAAATCATGGTAATGACTTCAAATACAAGATTAAATTGACCGTATAAAACTTTGAAGGTTCAACGCATGTCGCTCTTGAGTATTCGTTTTTAATGGATCAACTTCATTAGCCACATAAAATGAGAACAGAGGCTCCAACCAGGAGCTTGAAAGCCGAATTTATATTAAATTCATAACTAAACTCCCAAAACCGGCATTCAAAAATCATGAAATATTCTCGTGAGTATAGGTACAAACTGAAACAAAGCATTCTGGATGGTAGAATATTCATCATCTTTTGTCATAATCTCAGACCAAAACTGTGGAATGTAAACTATCTGTCATCATAGCTAAAAAACTTAGACCGACACACACCCATAAGAACTAAAACATCTAGTTTTAATATGCTTGATTAATTAAAAAGGTAAATTTCATATGTATTAGATTGAACCAATTTTAGAAAGATTTACCTGTCAGCTTTATCAAATCCAAATCTTGCACCAAAATAGAAGGCAACAGATAGCAACCAAGCATCACTATGGACAGCAACCAAAGATAGCCAGTCCTTATCTTGCATCCCATCTCTAGCAAAGTTAATACCCAGTGCCGGTTCTGGGAGTTCTGGTGGCACCTCTTCAGCGGGTAAATTGACCTCCCATATCTCACTAGGAAAACCATACAAACACAGGTTCTCCTTTTCTGTACAGATTAAGTGCACAATTTTTTACATTTAGATAACAGAAGAACAATATAAACAGTAAGGTCATCGATAAGATTGAGGAAACAGCCAATCTATTTCAGAATAATATCCCACTAATTCAAAACTTCACTTCAGATTTAGGACCTCAACAGTTTTACCCATATTCATGCATTTATTTCACACCATGATATCTACTAGGAGTTCTTAAACTACTGTTTGTGTAACATGAGCGCTTCATGTATTGAGTAAATGACAAAAAAATTTATCACCATCTTGAGCAGAAAATCAAATTAGCATCAGATAATCACAACACAGCAGGTATAGATGACTTTTTCCTTGAACAATGTAATTTCTGTAGTATTTATCCTAATCATGCTCCCAAACAATTGTATAGGGCTACTTCATATATGAAAATTCAGTTGACAATTATCAACAAGATTGAACAAAATGATAGCAAAATTATAAGCTACGTGCATGCCCCCTGCTCAAAGAGAAATGCTATTGCTTAGGAATCCTTTGTTTGCACATGTGAAAGTAGAATAAATGAATATATCGTTGAATATTTGACGCACGTTGCACACAATGGATGGTTCAAATCAAATTCCAATTAATCTTCTAGTTAGAAACTCCGAATCTCTCTCTTTATTGGGGAAATCATTGATAATTGCATATAAGTTTTGAACATGGAGAATATAATATTCAGCACTAAGCAGAAATAAATCCACAACCACATCCATATAACAGATACATCTGGAAGCCCTAGTTATAAAATCAAAGCATAAACTTGCATTTCTTTGTTAGGAAGGTAAGAATAAGATGATTTTAACTTCTAAAGAAAGTATTAAGCTCATGCGAAAATGTCTAGTTATTCGACTACGACATCATGAAAAATTTAACCGCATTATGAAAAGCTAAAGATTCACCCCGCACAGAGAATGTGGCAGCTGCTTACAGCACCATATACACGTAACAAGTAATCACAAAAGGCATACTTGCAAGAATCAAAGTCAGCACCTAATCAAGAATGAACACACATTATACTGTCAAAGATAGCAAATGGTACTCAAACACTTGCTGTAATTTAGCCTTCGGTTGTAATTAACAGCCATAAAGTTTTTATTTATAAAACAAAAAAAGAAAGAAAGAGGGGGATGACTCTTTCAGGAAACTCGGTAATTATTCAAGTTGCAATTACAATGAATCATAATTAAGACATAAACACGTACAAGTCAAAAACCACACAATACATGTAAAAGATATTATCAACTCTGAATTATTTAGCTCATCAAACACAAACATAAACATCGCATTCAAAAGAAATATCGATTTGTTCAGACCTTGCATATACCAGGTGTGTGCATATGTCATAAAATTTCTTGACCGTGATGTCTAAGCTACCAAGCATGTAATGTTATAAAAAAAAAAACATGATTCAGACCCTCTTGTGATTTTGATGATCATACTAGATAACTACTTCATGGCTACTCATGAACATACTTTCATGATAGATTTGCGGCTGTGGTAGTTACTAAGAGATGTACAATAGCTTATTAACTGTATCTTGTACCGCATACGCTTTCTTGAAAAGAGGAACCAAGACAAAGTATAATATTGCTAAATATATAACTCAAAGTCATACATAATTGCTCAAATTTTAATATGTACTTATTATTAAACCACAAATGCACTCCCAATCGGAGTACTAATGAATACTCCTAATTTTCAATTTACTAATTTAACTTCAACCAAATTATTGTCCGCTTCTAAAAATGGCTAGATAGCTTTGGTTTAATTGCCCTGGATACTTCTAATATGACTATCTATTATTACTAGGCTCAAATAAAGCATTCAATAGCTATCTCAATATTAACAATAAAAGAGAAAAATGATCATTTTACATTTAAAAAGAAAAAATTGTACCTATTATATTAGCAAATAGTAAAGATTAACAAATATAAATAAACCACCATTTTCCAATTTTTAAAAAAAAATAAAAATTGTACCTGTTAATGAGGGTTGTGCTTTTAATATGAAAAATACAATTGCACGTTAATCTGTAGTTAGCATTATTATTATCATTATCAATTATTATTATAGTATAATACTATTAGCAACATTCATGAATTTTAATTACTTAATGCATGAATTTGACATGCAGAAAACAATTAATATTTTTTAATTTTTAATTTTGAAAAGGATATCTATATATATAGAAGATACATATATAGAAGAGTGACTAACCAGGATCACACTGCTGGTAAAATTCTTCAACCTCTGCAAATAATTAATACATAATTATAAATCATTGATAAGAAAAATTTTATAAAAAATAATAATAAATCAAAACGGAGAGAGAGATAGAGAGAGAGAGACCGGTAGTAAGAGCTTTAATCATTCCGGCACGGCGGCCCTTGAAATCCCTAAATACTTCTTCAACTGTTCGAGGATTATACTGACCCCCACCATCCATTGATTTTTATTTATTTTTTTATTACGAATAAATAAATAAATATAGATACAGAAGAAATATAAATACAGATGAATGTAGAAGAAATTGAAGAATTATAGAAATTGAGTAGAAGTAGTAGTAGTAAGGAGTGTATTTGTATGAATGTGTATGTATATGTTGGGGTTTTATTCGGAGAGTGAGAAATAGAGAATGAAGGGGCGGATTTGAATCTGATGGTAAAAGAGGGATTTAACTATATTTGATTTCTTGGTGATGAGTCCGATATTCCCAACCCAACCCAATTGTGGAATTTTCAATTTTTGCCTCCTTTTTAGGTTTTTTCTCTTTTTTCAAAAATCAAAACAAGTTTTTTCTATGTAAAATCTTTCTGAATGTCATATGCCGCTCTCAATGGTCTTGCCGATTGCTATATCAATTCTCATTGTTAAGCGACACCATTAACACCATCATGTCGTTTTATATAATATTTTCAGAACCGGACTAAACTACGAACCGGTGTGATGAGCGGTTTAAGGTTCAACCGGCCTAACAGATTGGACTGTACCCAAAAAACCGGTTCTTGAATTTTATTTTTATAGAATTATTAAACTCTATGTCAAAATACATATATATTTAATAATTGAAAGAAATGTAACAAAACTTATGTTGTATCATATGGCATAACACTTACTCTAGTTTATGACATACTTAAGTTCAATCCTTGGGTTGTGCATGTTGTTTTACTTATTTTTTTATCTATACTTTTAAGCTATATCTTATTGTTTAAGCACGTTATATATTAAATAAAAAAAAATATCAAACTATTATCAAAATAGATCAATGGTGTGTTGGTCCAACATGTTTTCTATCGTGACCCAGACTCATGTTCAAATCCCACTTATGACATATATTTTTCTTCATTTGCATAGAATCGAACCAGACTATTTGTAAAAACCCGTTCTATCCAGCGGTCTTACCACCCTGTCCGGTTTTCAAAACCATGGTTTTATGTGTTGATTTCCTTCATCGGTCAACCGAGTAAAGGACAAACATATATGGGTCCCCTTTAAATCCGACCATTTAAACTAAAAACAAAATTATATAACTTTTTCATATACAAAACGACGACTGTCGCATTAAAATATATATACATATATATACTAGGTCTTTTACCCGCACGATGTGCGGCTAATTAAAACGCGGACATTGATAATTATTAAAAATGTTTTGTGTTAATCTATACAATCATATCATTTGATGACCCTTGTATTTTTATATTATGGTTAACAATAAAACCGGTCAACAAAAATATTGAATAGCTGCGTTGAATTCGGAATCGACTACATAGGTTATAAAAAAAAGATTATAACATATTATTGAATAAAATACATAGCACAATGAAACTGAATGTCAAAATGATAAGGGTCACTCAACAATTTTCATAATGATTGTAAATCTCAAAAAAAAAAAAAAGCAATCACATACACAAAAAACTAAAACAACCCAATACTTATTTTAATAAAATAAATAAAATTTTCAATTTATTCTAATATACACCGTAATATAAGTAGGGCACAAAAAACTAAAACAACCCAATACTTATTTTAATAAAATAAATAAAATTTTCAATTTATTCTAATATACATCGTAATATAAGTAGGGTCATGTTTCAATAATCAAGTAGCTATTCATAAAAGTTGCAATTAATTACACGTGATCTTCAATTTTAATTAGACTAAAAAGTTTTAGCTAAAATAAATAGATTTTAATACTTATATAGTATTTAGAAATTAAGTAAGTCATAATTTTTTTTTTAATATTTAAAATAAATTTAATTTAAGGATACAAAAAAATTATCAAAAAAATGTGGAGATGCCATATGAGATTTATCCTATGTGGTAATGTTATACGGAGTAAGATAGTTTTTAGTTGAGGGTGTTTTAAAATCGTCCGGATAACTATTGTTTTAATATATATATATATATATATATATGAACTTTAGAAGACAATTCAAATTAAAATTAAGGATATAGTACTCATATCCATAAATTAAATAAAATGCAAGTCTTATCATACATATTCATTTTTTGTATTAATTGATTCTTCACTCAAAGAATACTCATTATCTTACAAAGAAGACTAATCTAAATTTATAATACGCAAACTATTCTACTTTTTATACCTCATATTTAAAAATTCCGCCTTTAAAATTCAAAAGCAAATGAACTATCTAAATCCTTACACGTGATATAGATCACTTATTTGACAAAAAAAAAACATATTTTTTGTTGTTAATATAAAGTAATTTAAATTTATAAAAGTTTATAATCAAAAGTTTGATTAACGATTTTTCCATGAATACTGTAAAACAAAAGATGACATAATTTAATAAAGAACACAAGAAAAACAAAGAATAAAGGTAATAAATCTGGAACTGGTGAGAGTTTGATAGAGTTTTTTTTTTTTAATATGTATCTTCGTATATGATTACAAATTGTATATATAGACAGAGGCGGTACAAGAAAAAAATTCCAAATGGGGCAAACTTAAAAAACTTATGAAAAATAAATCTAAAAGGGGGCAAAATGTTAAAAACCTATAAAATTTTTGTAAAAATTTATGAAAAATTTAAAAATACATGACAAATTTTAAATTTGGAGGGGGCATTAGACCCCCTTGCCCCCCTTTAGTACCGCCCCTGTATATAGATAGATATTATGAGTAAATAAAAGCAAATCTTTATTGGAAATCTAAACATTAAAATGATATAATTTATTAAGAATAATAATTAGAAACTTACGAAACCTATATATTAGAATAGTGTTTTATATAACTTAAATTAAGAAATAAATATACTTTAAAGATCATATGATCGAGAATTGTTTTAGTATGATCAAGATTTGTTTTCTAACTTTTTTTTTTTTTATCTTTTATTACAAATTTTTTATATCTAAATAAATTAAATATTATAAAAAAAAAAATATGGAGTTGCCACATAGATTTTATCCTACATGGCATTGTTTGAAAATAGTTTTGAGTTAAAGAAGGCTTAAAATCGTCTGGTTAACTATGATTTTAATAATTATATAGATATTTCATCAATTAAGCACGTTCATCACCTTACTTTGTTCACACTTTCATATTCTATACAAACTTCATTCATGTTCCATTGAACAACCAACCTTGATAAGCATAACAAAATGTTTCCTTTCAAAGAAAAAAATTAACAATCTTATGTCGTCTACGGTCAATTCCTTTCAAATGAGGACCCCGTTGACGAGCAATGTGACTTCTCAAGCCGATTTTGAGGCATAAATGATCTATCCATTTTTAAATTAATGTAATCATTTATTAGTGGTTATTCATATCAGATGAACCATTCCACGTATTTTTATTCTAATTAAAAATATTAGATATATATTTTAGAATAACATGGGGGAATATGCAAAAAGCAAGGAAGTACAAAATATCACAATAGTTGCCAACAAAGATACCTTTGTTACAATTTGCACAAGTTATTTTGATGATATGAACAAAGTTTTAAAGATGGCTTTGTTAATTGAGTTTGTAATATATTTACATTATTGAGAAGAACCAGTCATTGTTACGCAAGCCATGTTCAATATTATTCCTGAAATAGGTTCAACAACACAATTGATTTCATATGCACATATCATACGTATCATGCATATTCACGATTCATACGTTTTAGAAGATTCCAAAATCATGAACTGTATTTGTGGCATGAAATATTCTAGATACCACATAACCATCTACAGTCTACTACGTAACTAGACTTCCACCTTATGTCCAATATGACATGTTGTTAAATAAACAAGTTGGTCATATGATGGACTAACAAAACTCCCTTTTTGTCTCCAGTTGGTAAACCAAGACGATCGAAAAGTTAGAATAATAAGCATAAAAGTTATTAGGCAATATAATTCTACTTGGTGTGACCATTGTGCATTGAAGTTTAACTGTCCCGACCGAGATTTATTATCGACTCTCCTGCGATTAAATCCATTTGCAGCGAACCTCGATGGTGCAACTGGCTGCGATTCCATTATTGATCACATGTTTTCGGGTTATTCATGCACCACTTTACGTTGCTTTATCAAGAGCAACAAACTCACTTTTTTTTTTTTGTTGGCAATGACATTTTTGCTATTGTTTGTCTAAAATTACATATTTTTCGCTAGAATAAGACAAGTAATACAAACAAGCTCTTACAAACTAGAATCTTTCTCCATTATTAATTCTAATTTATAGTTTTGTTTGCGTGTAATTTTTTTTATGTATGACTTGTTATGTGAATTATATAACGTCCAAATGAGATATGAAAAAAGGTTTTAAGTCCATTAGACAACTTAGTTACACATTGTTATTGCTTTTGGCATCTAACACCAACCGTCGTCTCCACCACCACATTGTCGTCATCTAGAATAACGCCGCGTTGTATGGATAGTGTGCTAATGCCCTATAAGACAATTTAGTTACACCTTCTTGTGGTTGTTTTTTTGGTATAATACAAGATTACGGGGTACATTTCTACTCTTTACACTAAAAAAAATACCGTAATATCGTAAGATAAAAAGACCTATTTGCCACTGATACAAATACAGATACCAAGTAACCATTCTCCTGTCTTCCAAAAAACCCCCACTCGCTCGCTCCCTCCTTGTTCTGCCGTTTGTCCGTCTGTTTATAGCTTAATTCAGAATCTGAAGCACCAGCAAAGAGAAATATGAGGGGTCGAAAATCAATGAAACGGGACTCTGCTCAACTCGACCGGTTTGACTCCCTTCCATGGACCTCATCTCTCCCAAACACCGAAGACGACCCCTTTTCTGCCCTAGCCGGATTGAACGATTTCGAAGGAGGTTGTTGACCATTATATTTTTATTAAATAAATGTACAAGTTAATAGGTTGCGGGAAAATGAATGAATGATTCTAGAGTGTGTGCAGGTGTGTTGTCTCTTGAAGAGATTGATGAATCGGAGTATGGATTGGAGCTTCCTGTCACAAATGGGAAGAAACGGAAAAGGGAAGAAAGCAAGGCTGTTGGCGAAATCACACAAGATGACAAGAAGAAGAAGAAGAAGAAGAAGAAGAAGAAGAAGAAGAAGAAGAAAGATGAAGGGGCCAAGGAATCTTCTGTGGATAATGAACAAGAGGCTGTTACAGGTGAGGATGACAAAAAGGAGCAAGAGCAGCAGCCAGATGACAGTGAATATCATTATGCATGGTATGAACTCAGGCTTCATCCATTGTTAATGAAGTCCATATCCAGGCTCAACTTTAAGGAACCCACACCCATACAGAAAGCTTGTATCCCCGCCGCTGCTCATCAGGGAAAGGTATGTTAACCGACTATTGCTGATGACTTTCTTCTTGGTACATAATAATATTTAATTTTGATAGGATGTCATTGGGGCTGCCGAGACAGGGTCCGGTAAAACTTTGGCGTTTGGATTACCGATTTTACAACGTCTCCTTGACGAAAGGGACAAGTTCCAGAGGCAGGTTATTACTAGGGATGAAAATATAGTCTCCAAAGGTCTTTTAAGAGCACTTATTATTACTCCCACTAGGGAGCTTGCCCTTCAGGTACTTGCTACTTTCTTTATACACTTGACTCCTTTATTTACTCATGCAGTTTCTTTTCTTTTATTCCCACCACTCAGGTCACAGATCATCTGAAGCAAGTGGCCATAGGGACAGATGTTAGGGTTGTTCCAATTGTTGGAGGAATGTCAACAGAAAAACAAGAACGCCTTCTCAAAGCAAGGCCTGAAATTGTCGTTGGAACTCCAGGGAGGCTATGGGAGTTGATGTCAGGTGGAGACGTTCATCTTGTTGAGGTGAGTCTGTCTGAGACTCCTTATGTGTAAGTTACAACGATTGAAACAGTATCAATCACAACTGTTTGATGTCTCTAAAAAATTATAACCTGTCTACCCACATATGGGTTGATTTGGCTTATGTTTTTATCACTTCATGTATAATGGGATCATATATTTGTGTTTAAATATTGTTAAACATGGAAACGTGTCAGATGGGTTGAAAGTTCCGAGTTGCCTGAATTGTGACTTTAGTGCATAGAATGTCTGGGATCATCATCTTTGAAAAGAAGGTACAGTAGTAGTTAGATAATACAATCTATGCAATTAATTTTCTAATTTATTAAAAATTATTGTTTTGGGAAGTATTTTGTTTTAATTTGACCTTTACATAATTGAACCATTGTCCAACCTTCAGTACCCACCCATTTAGTTAACAGTGAATGTGAATTCTCAACTGACTGCCTTTCTTTGCTTAGACAAGGTCATAATTATCCTCATTATTCTACTGTGCAATCTATGCTATGCCTATAATCATGAGTCCTTAATGACTTTTGCAGTTACATTCATTGTCATTTTTTGTTCTGGATGAGGCTGACCGGATGATAGATAATGGTCATTTTCATGAGTTGCAGTCAATAATTGACATGCTACCAATGATTAGAGAAGGCCATGCAGAGGATACTGAAAATTGTGTGACAGCATCAGGATTTCAAAGGAAGAAAAGACAGACTTTTGTGTTTTCTGCTACCATTGCCTTGTCTTCTGATTTTAGGAAAAAGCTCAAACGGGGATCCGTGAAAGCAAAATTGGATGGTGAACTAAATTCAATTGAAGCACTTTCTGAACGAGCTGGGATGCGCTCTAATGCTGCTATAATTGATCTGACAAATGCATCAATTATGCCAAATAAACTTGAGGAGTCATTTATCGAGTATGTGCTTCTCTTCTTCTTTTGGCAATAAAAACAACTGCCATAACAAATGTCTCACAAATGTAAATGCATGAACATCTTTACTCCTTTAAAAAATTTATAGCCCTCCTCATTTTAGAAAGAGTTACAAGAAGGTTTCTTTATCTTTACTCCTTTATAAATTTCTAGCACCCTCTCATTTTAGAAAAAGTTACAAGAAAGTTAGTTTGGAAATGACCCAATTGCCCTAAATGAAACCTCCCCTTTGGAAAGACTTATAGGAAATTACCCAATTTCCCCTGAATGAACTAATTTACACCCTAAACCCTTATCTTACTAATGTACACTCTAAGCCTTTATCTTTTAACAGATTTCCACAACTACCTTTACATCAATTACACTTAAATCAACCTACACCACTCGCCGCCACCACCGAACCGCCGCCGCCGCATTGCGCGGGTACCGTCCTAGTAAAAGATAGTTATTGAATCAAGCATAAATGAAAGAACGAGAGCTATGTTCATGTTCTTCATTTTATTAAATGAACAGATATTGGTTGTTATTGTTCTTCGTGTAAGAACTGTTCACGAATGGTTTGTCGAATATTCATTTTGTAAACAAAACAACTAAGTCAAAACAAACTACCTATTAAATTGCAAAACAACCAGCTCACAAAGACTTTGTTGGCAATGGTACTTTATTGAAACTTCAAACTTAAACCCACACAATCCAACTGTACCTTCAGCCCTTGACCCGAGACAGAAGTTTGGAGTATTTTCTATCAGTTTCTATGTCATTCTTGGTGTAAAATCCCTATGATTCCAAAGAAAATATAAGAAAGATATGAAGAAGGCTTAATTGTTGCACCATGTTAATAATAATTATTAAGTTGGTAGATGCAATCTGTATGAGGACTCTAAGAGGCTATCTCAAAGTGTTTTTTACACCTCATAAGCAAATGTGGAATGCCCATACTGTATCATCTAAATTATGTATGCCAGAAAACCTCCTGTCTTGTATTTTGTTTGGCATCTTGGCTTTTATCTAAGAATGCCAGGAAAGTGACATTCCCTCCTATATTCCATTTTGTGGTCGTGCGGACTAAACTGGTGGTGAGTTGCTGAGACTTTTTGTCATGCCTGGATCAAAGCATTTGCTTATGATGCTAATTTCTCTAGAGCTTTAAGTTCCATTGCTGAGCTATCGAGGAGATGTTGTTTTTGGCCCGAAGGGCTTGTTAACTTTCTGGATTTTGATGCAAATTTCCATAAGTTAATGGGGCCAAATTTTCATATAGCCTTAAAATCCTTAGGTCAACTTCCTAGACAACAATGCTTTTGGCCCCAAAAGCATGTAAACACCAACTTTAACATCTGTTTATCTAAGGAATTGTTTGTTAGCGACCCCATATAGAGACTTGGTTAGATGCTGGTTTAGCTAGAGACTACTGGATAGGTAAAGATGTCTGTTTGCATTACATTTTGGTGGTATATATCTACTTATCAACTGTATACTATAGTTTGTAAGAATTCTACCAACTCCAGAAGCTCATCTACTTTATTATTAAGGACCATGATGACAAAAGTACAATGTATTGTGGATGATCAGAAATGATTGTGTTCGTATGTTGACTTTTTGTTAGTTCTCTTATACTTGTTCACACACAATGCATGAATGATAGTGTCTTTTTTTTTTAAGTCAACCATAGAGGCTATGTGTATATTGGCTTGCTACTTCCCATATTGGAACTTTTATCTAATTATCAAATCCTGCAGGTGCAAAGAGGAAGATAAAGATGCGTGTTTATATTATGTTTTGTCTGTACATGGGCATGGACGCACTATTGTGTTTTGCACATCGATTGCAGCCCTGCGTCATATTTCTTCTCTTATGAAGATTCTCAATGTTAATGTTTGGACCCTTCATGCACAGATGCAACAGCGTGCCCGCCTCAAGGTATGTTATATCTACTATTTTGAATTCATTGCATTGTAGCCATATGACGGGCATTGTCACTGTGATTATTCAGTAAATCCATGCTAGCCTTCGTATGTAAACAAACGTGTCTTTCTTAGTTTTGCCATCTCGTTTGTTTATAATGCAGGCAATTGATCGTTTTCGTGGACATGACCATGGCATTCTTGTTGCTACGGATGTGGCAGCTAGGGGTCTTGATATTCCTGGTGTTCGGACTGTTGTCCATTACCAACTTCCCCATTCTGCAGAAGTAAGCTAGATTATTTATTTATCTGATTCTGTTTTTTAGCTGCTATAAGAGGTGGCAAGGTGAAGGGATCCATCGAATTTTGTTACAAGTGAAAATAGGTCAGGTCAAGTTGGGTCGACTCACAAGCACACTTATTTGGGTCTACTTGTTTTTTGTTAAGTCTTCTAATAGAGAATTAGTGCATTAATATGATCACAAAAGCAACATCGTTACAATAAATCAACTATAATCTAAGTTTATGTATTAATAGATTGGAAGGTTGTCTGCATCAGAAATAGACTTTGGGCAACCTTCAAACTGTTTTCACTCGTTTCTGTCCATAAGTAAATGGGGATGAATTTGCCGGTTCTATATTTTATCTTTGGTTATTTCCATATGCTGAATAGGTTTATCTGCCAGGTTTATGTTCATAGAAGTGGCAGAACAGCTAGAGCTTCTGCTGATGGGTGCAGCATTGCTCTGATATCCCCAAAGGAAGCCTCCAAATTTACTTCTTTGTGCAAATCATTTTCAAAGGTTACCGATTGGACTAATATTTACCGATAATATTCAGAATAATTGGGCATGCACTGAAGTTTGTGATTCGTTTGTCTTTTATCCAGGAAAGTTTTAAGCAGTTCCCTATAGAGGCTTCATACATGCCTGAGGTTTTGAAGAGGCTATCTCTTGCACGACAAATAGACAGGGTTTTGCGAAAGGAATCACAGGTAATATGAATGCTCTAGAAGTGTTGCCAATTACACATTCAGCTCCAATTCTATATGTGTTTAAGCTTAACATTCTCTATTTTATTTTTATTTTTGAACGGCATATCATTCTCTAATTATATATACAAGTACTTAATGTGTTACATATGATCACTAAAACATGGTTATTACAAGTACAATATTTTTGAAAAAAAATTTCTGATGGTTGTGTTAAAACATAGTTTAGCTGCCTTTCACCCCACTTGACCCATTTTCCCTGTAGCTAGTTTTTCATATCTGACTCGCTTGAGCCTCAAGTCATAAACCTAATTGGCCATTCCATGTGAATGGGTTGAATTGGCACTTTTATCTCATATCGTATTGTTTTTCATAACCTGGAAAAATCATCATTAGTGCTTCGAAATGCTCTCATTTGGCTCATAAATAAAGTGGCTTGATTGTTTAGTGAAATTTAGTTTGTACTTAGTCATTTGCTATTCAAATTCATAAATATAACTTGTCTGGTTTTCTGTTGACCATTAAACAAAATCTGAGTGGCACACAACAAGAGTTTTGTTCCTTATTTGGCACTCCAGGCTTCCAAACCCTTGTTTTCACCCTGATACATCATGAATGTCAACAAACTTGCTCGATTAGTTTTTGGACTTCGGGAGTTTGTGCAAGTATGATTTTTTCTAGCGCTATTCAAATTTGTTTACTTATTGTAGTTTTTCAAAAAATGACTTCTTATAGGACAAGGCTGATAAAAGTTGGTTTCAACGTAATGCTGAGTCGATCGATCTGATTGTAGAGGAAAATGACAGTGAGGAGGAACGAGTGAATAGTATCAGGAAAAAGAAATCAAGTTCTGCCCAACTAAAAAATCTACAACAGGTTTAATACCTATTGTCTGTTAACATGCTATTTAAACTAAAACCTGTTATAGGCCATAGATTGCACTTGCTGAATTTGACAATTGTTTTGTGGTGAAAATGCAGGAGCTTAATTCACTGGTTTCTCGCCCTCTGCAACCCAAATCATTTTCAAGTCGATATTTGGCAGGGGTATCCACTCATATATCCCCTTTGTTTCTGCAATTGCCTTTTCTATATAATATTCGAAAGCTCTTAGTTTGTTTCCTATATTCTTTATGATAGAAGTGTTGTGGAAGGTTATTCCCATAGTACTCACTACTCTCTATGACAACCATAAATTTTATTAGATGTGCGTTTTTGAAGTGATTGTGTAATTTTGAATAAGTGGGATCTTATAACACGTTGTAATAAAACAGTCCGATAGGGTTTGTATGTATAGAATCTTTTCATCCAAACAAAACTGGTTGTACTATTAAATCACAACAATCAAATGATGTGCTTCAGGAGCTAAAAGATAAACTTAGCAATATCATTTGTTTCAAAAAGATTTATCATTTGTCCCTCCTACAGTTTTAACATCCAAAGTTTTCTGTTTCAGGCTGGTATTTCGCCACTCCTCCAACTACAGTTCGAAGAATTAGCGAGGCAGAAGCGTGGTGACTCTGCAAACCAAGGAGATAACAAGAGGAGAATGGTTGTTATTGGCCAGAATTGTGTTGAACCTCTCACAGCACTCAGGAGTAGTGGCCAAGAGGTAATTTTGATTCCTAAGCGGCCTTTTTTATATTACTCTTTTCAGAAGCAACATGCTTGAAATCTATTTGTATGCACTTTTATTCATTTTTTTAGATTGCATTCTATTTTCAGATTTCCATGGATACTAAAGCGGCTGTAGAAAAACGAAGAAACTTGGACAACCTACGAAGAATGAGGAAAGAAGATAAAAAACGTACATTTTTAACCTTATAACAGGAATCGTCCTTTTCATACTGAAAATCCTGTATTTTTATCTCGCTGATAATGTTGTCATTTGTTCTTCAGGATTGCATGATCAAAAGAGAAAGCAGCGGAAAAAGCTAAAAGCAGGAGGTGATTAAGAGAAGCGTATGGGCTAAATTTATTTGCTCTCTTTAGGACCAGTAATCAAGTATTTCTTACTAGAAGAGATCAAAATTTTGTTCAAATACATTAATTTGATGCACCAATTTTACTGTATAAGAGGTATAGCAAACACAAGTTGTATTCCTTCCTACTTCACACATTTGTGGGGTGGATTAATAGGGATTTTTCAAGAGTCCTGGGTTTCATCCCAAACATGCGTGTAATTTAGGGGTAGGAGTAGAGTAGAATGTCGTTAAAAAAAAACATTTTGAAAGTACAAGCTACATATTGGCTGTTGACTGTTTCTACTCAACTCTTTATATGGATATGAATCTGAATAGTAGTACTTTTATGCAAGTGTGATCTTATAGCAATTTGATCCATGAACCTAAAAATGGGAAAACTGCAACCAAAGGCTCAAAAGTAATGGTGGCTCGCTTCTTTCCTTCTTCTATCTCTCCTGCTTATTTTACTCTTTGATGTTCTCCGTGTTGCATTTCTAGCTCTTCCATGCGGTTCTTCCCAGCCGCCAATTATTGCTTTTCGTATCACTTGAAGTCTTAAACCATATCTGGCCACCCACATTTGATACCCAGTTGCGCTGTCTTCTATATATGAGTATACCCACATAACTTCTCACGATTATATGCTTATCAACTTGAGCTATTTATTTGGGAAAATAAAATACTCCAACAAGCCAATTATCCCTCCCACACCAAGCTTATATTGGAATTTCAAAAAAAAATCTAGGTTTTATAATTAATTTTAAGCTATGAAATATTTTAACAATAATACCAAACACAGGGTAGAGAATATGTAGACAAATGTCAGATTTTGACTTGACGACTTTTTTATTTTACTTTGACTGTAAATATCTTTATTTATGTTATATAGTAGTTGATGAAAGATATATTAATAAAAAATACATTTAAAATTTAATTTGTTTATAAATTTTATATGAAGTGTTATATAGTAAAAAAAATAGTTTATGTTCAAAGTCGAAATGACAAGTTAAAATGAACCTGTAATACGAGACGGATGCAAAAAGACCTATTTGCCACTGAATATAAATACACATACACATACCAAATATAAATATAAATATAAATATAATAATAAAATCATCCCATTCTCTCTTCTCTTCCAAAACCCTCGCTCGCTCGCTCCCTCCCTCCTTCTTCTGCCGTTTCTCGCCCCCCTTTTTAAACGTCACAAAAATAACAATATTCATTCGTATTTTCTAACGTTAAATCGATATATTTATATGGATAATTACAATTATATCTATATCTATCTATAATAATTATTATATATATACATATAGATATAACAGAAAGAAAGACATTGATTATTAAAAAAAATCGGCCGGAGAAGAAAAGATGGTGTCATCTGGTGGTTCTTCATCACGGATGGAAGGTGGGCTATCAGCAGGTGTTCGTAAAACGATACAATCAATAAAAGAAGTAGTTGGAAATCATTCAGATGCTGATATTTATTCTACCCTTAAAGACTCCAATATGGATCCCAATGAAACTACTCAGAAATTGTTAAATCAAGGTCTTTTTTTTATTATCGTCATATGAACATTTCCTTCCCCAATTTTTTAGGGTTTATAGCGTGTTGTTATAAAGTAGTGATTTTTTTAGGTTGGCTGGATTCTTTATTTTATACTCGTATTAAAAGAATTTAGGGTTTTACAGCCTCTCTCTTAGCTTTGTCCATATTGTGATTTGGATGTTTGATTCTCATTGCTATCTTGTTAATTCCACTTTGTATATATGCATAATTGCATACTGCATTTTTATATAAGTCTTATAATCCTTTTCTTTGTGAATATATTTGATGCCTGTATAGTCATGTATTATTTGGTTGGTGTAATGTGAGTATATGCATTTGGAGTTTCACCTTATCTGTTATTTGTTTAACCTTTCATCTTATTAATTATTTTGGAAATTTCTTGCATTGTTGTTTTTTGGGGTCTTTTGTTTGTAGCTTGAGCTTATAGTAGAAGTTTTTTTAGAACCTAGTATCAAGTGTGGGTTTAAAATCCACAACCTGAGAATCTGAGATTCCTTGTTAAGTCATTGTCCAAGATCTAACCCATACCGCATCATATAATGACTGTGCGTGCTCCTGAACATCTCACCATTTGCTCCAAGACAATTGATTATCTCATTCAGCGCTTTGAGTGACTTGCTTTACCCATAAGCTCTGACACAAGTTACCGTGACAATATGTTTCAAATAATAAGACATCTCTAATATCTTAACATACGCAGATTGTGCTATATTGCTAGTTAGATATGCTATTTGAAACTGATGTGAATGCATCCAAGAGTTTCCTAACATATGGATTTTAATATCTAACATAAAATTTTCTGTATGTAATTTTTCGAACTGTGTTGATTGGATAGTTGCTTTGTTTGATGATTGCGTTAAACTAGTTGGGGTCGTGTATTGGTCATCTGTACATTGCTTTTCATGCTATCATGATTCTTGGTCTATGAAGTTACTTTCTTTTTTTTGTCTGATTATCTTTTTTTTTTTGTTTTTGTTCTTATTAGATCCGTTTCATGAAGTTAAGAGGAAAAAAGACAAAAAGAAGGAGGTTTGTATTGAAACTCCTGTTAATCAAGTTTTGTATATACTTTTGAGATCTTGCATTTTCTTTTTGTTTGTTGGATGATTATTGTGATATGCAATAAGTTTTGTCCATCCAAAAGTTCTGCTGTTTAACTATGTCAGCATGTCACTGGTAATCAATATATTTTTTAAGGCTATCTTATATTTCATTTTGATAAGTATGGTGCATATAAAGCCAAGAAAACCTTGAAAATGAGTATAGTCTGATGCTCGTAATTTCTCAGGTTACATCATCGAATGGTCCTGTGACTATTAAGCCTAGAAAACCAACTGAACCGCTAGCTCAAGGGATGAAGTCTGACACGTATACAGATCGTAATCCTCGAAGGGCACCCTTTGTTAGGAATGCACCTGGTATTGTAGTTCGTCTATACACTTTTTATTCCTTAGTTAATCATATGATTCTGCACGTTTTCCTATTGCTGTTTTGTTCATGGCTTTGTTTTTACTAGATGCAGGAGTAACTAGACAGTTCAGACAGTTTCGTGTTGTGAGAGACAACAGAATTAATCGAAGTGAGAATAGAGAGATACAACCTCCTGCTAAAAGTTTGGTGGCTGTCTCCACTAAAGAACCAGTTATCTCAAGTGTGCCTGATAAGAGGTAATTGTGTTTTTGTTTTCTCACTCTTTACTTTTGATAACTATCAACTGTACCTGAGATCAATTTCTAATCATCTTGTCAAATACATGGCTATTTGAAGGTCAGCCGAGGCTCCCAAAAATCCGAAGTTACCGATTGATTCACTCTCTAAACAGGTAAAGGGCGTTAATTTGAGTGGTAAGCGACCTCTGGTCTCATCAAATGTTGCTCCACCTGTGCAAGCAACAAAAACACACGAGTCTCAACAATCAGCTGTAACATCACCCAACAGTTCGGTAGTAGGAGTATATTCATCCTCTTCAGACCCGGTCCACATACCTTCCCTGGCCTCTAGACCAGCTGCAAATGTTGGGGCCATAAAACGTGAGGTTGGGGCAGTTGGTGTTAGACGCCATACATCTGATAATTCTATCAAGCTGTCATCGATGCAGGGAAGTTCTGTTTCAAACTCATCCAAAGAACAATTTAGATCTTTTGCAGCCATATCTAAGAGTGACCAACCATCTCTATCCAATGTGTCTGAACCTGCTGGAAGGTCCTTGAATAATTTTTACAGTAGCAGACCACATCAACAACCTGGGACTCATCAGAAAGGTATGAACTGTTGTAGCTGTTCAATTTGTATATTACTTGTGGAGTCATTTTATTTCCCAAATATACGCTCTAGTTTTGCCGTACCTGCCAAATTTGTTATTGCTTAATTCATTGAGTACCTTGACACGTCTCTTTTGATTCGTATATTTTACTTGCAAGGTTTGCTTTTTCGTTATTATTGGTGGAGAGATACTTTAAGGTTTCTTCTCAACTTAGTAAAAAAAATGATGCCTAGTTAAATATTGATTATTGAAAGCTCAATATATGTAACCAGTAAGGAATTAGTAGTACCTTGTTGCCATATTCTTCTTTCTTTCCCTTTTGTTTTGGTCAAGTCTCAGTTTTTTTATACGGTTTCCCTCAATTGTTTTCTCTTTCAATATTTCATCAATTATTCGTATTTTATAAGGATGTGGTGTCTTAAAATGTAGCTTCTCAAGCATATAAGGAGTGGAAACCAAAATCAAGTAAGAAACCAAGTGTTACTGAACTGGGGGTTATCGGAAAGCCAAAAAAATCTGCGGCTTCTTCTGCCAACAACTCTAATAAGTTGACTACAGAAGCAACTCAGTTGCAGGATAAATTGATACAAGAAACTACTCGTGAGGACCAGAATGTGATCATCGCAGCACATATTCGAGTCTCCGAGATAGATCGTTCACGCCTGACTTTCGGGAGTCTGGGAATTGAGGCCGAGTCTCCTCAGATTTCTGGATATCAAGAGACTAGGCATGTTGAAGAATCACATGTTGAACCTTTGGCAAGGTTTGTGAATTATTCTACTTGTATATTTTTATTATTTGCTTAACGGCTAAACAATGCGAGTAAAGTTTGTGGTTAGTAACTGACTTTGTTCTTATTTGGACTGGATGACAGTTTATCAGTGAGCTCTCCAAACTCTTCTGGTGATGAACCTTCTGGTAGCAAACAGGTTGAGCTGGTAGATGAGCGTGTCCACAGTTCCGGTTCCATTTCGCCCGAGTCAGGTACCTCATCTGAACAACATTTGACTGATAAGCTAGAGTCTTCAAGCCCTCAAAACATGGAAAGTTACAACAATATTGGTCTGATTAGACACAACAGCCCATCTTATGTTCCTTCAGAGCCCCAACAGCAGCAAGGTCCTTCAGAATTGCCAAGCTTCTCTGTAAGTGGAGTCCTTTATATGCCCTAAAATAATTCGTTATGCCGCCATGTCAATTTTTTTTTCTTGATAATAACTGCCTTTATGATTTAAACTTTAAAAGGCTGAAGATCTTTTATTTATCGTCTTGTTGTAGCAGGCGTATGACCCTCAGACTGGTTATGATATCTCATATTTCCGACCAGCTTCTGGTGAATCCCTTAGGGGCCAGGGGCTTCAAGTTCCTCAAGAGGTGAATTTCTAACAAACCATATTTTAATCATTTTAATCCAATTGTGGCTCCCAACTACACTCGCTACAAATAGTTAATCCTACATACATGTTTTATGTGCAAGTAATCTGACTTCATGGTGTGTTCTTTTTATAGGCTTTTAGCTCTCATGTAGCCAACAGCATTCCTGCAACCACAATTTCCATGGTACAACAACAAGCTCCAGTGGCCCAAATGTATCCACAAGTCCATCTTCCTCATTTTGCTAATCTCATGCCTTACCGCCAGTTTATTTCACCTGTCTATGTTCCACCAACAATGGTCATGCCTGGATACTCTAACAATCCTACTTACTCTCCCCATCCCACCAATGGTAGTAGTTACCTCCTGATGCCTGGTGCTAATTCCCCACATGTAAGTGCAAATGGGGTGAAATATGCAATTCCACAATACAAATCTCTTCAGGCTGGCAGTCCTACTGGGTTTGGGAACTTTACTAGTCCTACTGGATACACATTAAATACTCCTGGAGTTGTGGGTAGTGCATCAGGGCTAGATGATCCCTCTCGGCTTAAGTACAAGGATGGGAATGTTTATATTCCAAACCCTCAGGTAAACAGCATGCCTTGTCATTTATTTTGTTCGGCTTTTTGTACAATTTATCATTTCTTTGAAACTGGGGGAGTGTTTAGACCGAGGTTCTGGAAATGAGGTGGCTGGATTGATAAATTATAATGTTTTTTAAGGGCATGTGAAGTTTGGAATTTTTCATGTGTTTAAAATGATTTGCGTTACCATTTCTATTCCATTCTCCTATTTTACTGTTCATTGGACTTGGGCATTTTGTATCATATACTCGGGATCTCAGTTTGTTTGTTGGTGTTACAGGCCGAGACATCTGAACTTTGGATGAATCCAAGGGACATGCCTAGTCTGCAATCAGCATCATATTATAACATGGCTGGGCAAACACCTCATGCTGCATATATGCCCTCACACACTGGCCATGCTCCATTCAATGCAGCTGTTGCACAATCTTCTCATATGCAATTTCCAGGAATGTATCACCATTCCCAGCCTGCAGCTATGGCAAACCCACATCATATGGGACCCGCCATGGGTGGGAATGTGGGAGTTGGAGTGGCGCCTGGAGCTCCAGGATCCCAAGTTGGTGGTTATCAACAGCAGCCTCAGTTGAGTCAACTGAGTTGGACAGGGAACTTTTGAAACGTTTATGATATGGCTTTTCTTGTATGGGGACCAAATTTAGTTATAGAAATGTTTTCATGTTTTATTTATGAAAAATGGACCTTACAAGCTTTTCCCCTATCAATGCATAATGCGTTCATGCTGTTGTCAAAGAAACTCTGGTTGAAAATCAAGCCCTTCCGAGGCTGGTTTTTGTCTGTGTCCATGACATGGGGCTGTAGACCTCGTCAATCAGAGATCCATGAGGGAAGGTCTATGGTTCTTTTTCCTTTGAGTTGATATGGCTCTATTATTTTTGTTTTCGTCGATGCATTTGATCTAATATAAAGAGTTTTAAAGTTCTAAATTTGCAGATTTATAATATACCAAAACTGAACAAGTGGTATGCTTAAGAGATATTTTAACCTCCTGCTGTTGACCATTTCTTTTCTGCATGCAAACTAAGTTTCAATATTAAAATATAAATCAATAAATCTTGAACAAATTGAGTTTTTGCAAATATTAAACTCATTGGTTTCTTTTTCTTATATCCCTTTTCATGTGATCATCTTTTATCAAGTATGTTCATGTGAATTACATGGAACAAACTTTCTGTTAAGTAGCTCCTAACTGAGGCCAGTTGGTTTGATACTTTACCATATGGAAGATTTGAATTCAATTCAGTGCAGCAGGGCATTAGTTTTGCTGGTGGGTCTTTCCCTGAAATAACTAATGACATTTATGTTCCAAAGCTAAAAGAAGGTATGCCGTCGGCCATGATAATAGATCTATGAAAGTAGATTTTAAATCCTTTATTTTTTTTGCATTCAACATCGTTGCTATGTAACATTCATGAGTGTTAGGTACAAGTGAAATCTACCTAACTACCTTGTTACGTCTCTAAATAACTTCGTTTTGCAAACAGGATCATTCAAAACCCTCTGCACCTATATGCTTTTTCGACAGGAAAAAAAATTCATCCAGAATACCGAGGGAAGTTTTTACTTGTTTAATTGTGATATGATGATGAATTTTGCTAACAGTTATGGTTAACAAGCATAAAATTTTGCTGTTTACGTAAGTGCATATGTGGCTAACATTTTTTTGTTCTTTTGATTACATTAAACATTGCATGATAAGAAATGTGACAACTAATAGAATACAAATAATAACCCTAAACATAGCTTTCTACGACTCATTTGAGCGGTTTCATTTTTTTTTAATGGAAAGACAATATTTCATTAACGAACTAGCAAGATGCTAGAGGCAACAATCCAATACAATCCCCAAAACAGAAAACCAATACAAAATAAAAGTTACAAAAAAGAGACTTGATTTCACTCAATATACACGAAATCCCTGGTGGTGATTGTGGGTAACTATAGATGGCATCTAATCTAATACAACCAGAGCACAAAGAAAAATGATTGTTAGATTATATATGTGGTATCATATGATACATGATGATCACGGACTATTACCCTTAAGATCAAGAAGTTACATTACATAATAAATATTGGACAAAATGAAAACAATAATACTAGTAGTATATAGGTGAGTAGGTTACACAGTAATGTTGTTGTACGGATAGAGAGACAAGGGGACATCTAAGTGGCGGGTTCGGGATAACCAAATCCAACATGTTAGTTTTTTGCACTTCGATGTTTGTGCTACAGGCTACAATTTTTGTACTACTTCTTTTACGAGTATGATTTATCATTATTTTAGGTTCATGACTACCACTGTTAAAAGAAAAAGGTAGGTTTTTTTACCATGAAATTATTATATTTCCAATTTAAAATTATCCTGAATTTTTAAGATTAATAACTCCAATTTTTAAAATTATTATATTACAATTATTAAGATTTTTGAATATAAACTAAAATACTTATTCTTCACCCTAACCCGCAGATATGCATAGTGAATCTTAACGGATGACTCATCAAGGTACTAAAATAAAGAAAGAAAGAAGCTGCTCAGAGACGGGTTTTGAGCTCAATACTCGACGTTGTATGGGGGAGGTTATGATGTAGGCAGACCTTACCTCTACCTAAGTAGAGAGGCTGCTCCAGTTTCTACCTAAATGGTAGAAAAGGTCCTCCAACCTTTGCATGAGATGCAGATCGAACCCATAACCTCTGACTTTGTCAGAGACTAAGGTACTAAAATCTTACCGATTATTCAATAAACCGTAAACCCTATAATGTTTATGAAGTTGTTTATGTCATTGAATAACATTTAACATTTAACATTTAACTGTAAACCACATTGTTTGGTTTATATTTATTGAAGTTCTTAGATATTTCTAGTATCATCTTGTGATGATAAACACATGACTGGATGTAAACAATTATGAATGGCATGAAGCGTTAATACTCATTTCCTTGTCTTTGTAGTAACTGTTGTTTCAACAAGCTATCAAATAGCATAACTCTTTCGTTTTCGTTAAAAGAAAATAAGGATAAATGTGAACATTGTCATGGGGTCATGGTTAACCTATTGTATTGCACATAAAGTTAATCGTCTCAGTGAAAACTATAATTCTTTTATAAAGACAACTACAAATAAATGCCGATAAATAATAATAAATAAATTATTAAAATACAAATTAGTTAAACATGCTCTTTTTTTTTTTTTACGTTTCCAATAGAGACATGGAGAAGTGACTTATTAGGAATTTGAACTTTGACAAGTCAAGTAAAACAGATGAGGAAGTGACTAAGGGGGAACGGTGTGGGATCAAGATTAACACTTACAATAATATTACTACACATGGGTTAGTTAGTTGATTGTAACAGATTCCATTTAAGGATCGAAGTACACATACGAAATGACTTATGAGGGAACAGTATGGGCCCAATTTTACGTTGTGATAAGAGAAATTGTGTTGGGTTTCGGTTTAAAATGGTATAACTCCAAGGCACATATGCTGGAATTTACTTTACACTAGCATATAAAGATGGCCCAAAGACTACACCACAAACATCCATCTAAAGTCAATCATATCATAAAGGAATCTAACAACCATCAACTATTTAAACTTTAATTGAAATAAATAAATAATTAAAAGACCTTCGTCGCCAATTATTGTTATGACTTTTTTCTATCTGAAAAGTAAATTCAGTGTAAAAGTTCAAGACTATTGATCCTGCAGTTTAGACCAATTTTATTCATTTATTTTTTCTAGGTTGGAGATTGTAAAACATGCATCCTGCTCTCAATTTTTTGGTTTTGGCTCTTATTGTGATTATTATTACATTTGCATTCAAAATCCACAATTACCAACATGGCATTTTTGATAACAATTTGAATAAAATAATATACGTACATATATATATATATATATATATAACTAATTAACATTTATTAATTATATTATACGAGTAATAATTCCAAAGATCCTGTTAGATGCAAAATACAAGTAATCGCCAAATTTAATAATCAGTACCTTAACAGAGAAACATTTATTCAACCAGAGGTGGCTCGACAGTACAATGAGACTATGCGACCGTTTAGGCCCTCAAAATTCTGAAGGCCTCAATTTTTTATATATTAGGCTTAATGTTTGAATTTTGAACTAAATACCATTACATAAATTACATTACAGTGACACCTATTTGGTTTTTGCATCAACAGATACATCTTTTTTTTATTACTAGTAAAGTAACAAAAATCTAGCTACTTTTTTTTTTTTGCCATTTTTCTTTAAAATTTAATTTATATGGTAATGAACTAGGCCCCCAAAATTAATCTTGTTTAAGGCCTCTGAAAACCTTAAGACCTCTGAAAACTTTAAGCCGCTACTATATCCAACATACATCAAAATATCTTTGTAATAATTTCTAACAAACAAATTGGTAAAGATAAAAACAAAAAAAAATACTCGATGGTATATATGAGTAATATGATGATCGATTGATGAAAAATATAGTAATAATAAAGGATGGATGGATGGATGAATGATATGAATTAAAGAAGAAAAGCATTGGCAATGGCTGTATTGGCAGCAACAGTTGTACTATAGCTAGTTGTTTCATACAATGGCAATTCTTTCATATCATCTATCCCAATCTCAATTGCTGCATCAGCTACAGAATTATTAATAAGATGATGATGATGATGATCTTCTAGCTCAAACAAATCCGAACTCGCATAACTACTACTCCCCGTGGTTTCATCATCATCATCATCATCATCCTTATGATTATTATTATTATTACTGGTATTTGTTATGGAATCATCATCAAACACATTACGATGCTTATTGTTCTTGAAAAAGCAAGAATTATTTCTTCGAGGAATAGTAGTCCTGCTTTCTTGAATAATACTCCCACATCTATCTCTGGTATCCATAAAAACAGCAGATAATGATGATGAATCATGATCAAATCTACCGTCTCGAGGAGAATCGTTCCAAGGCGGATAATCAAATCTAACAGCATTTTTGTTGTTACCAATAGTAGTATTTGCTGTTGGCGGGTGGGCCGAATTTGACTTGGATGATGATGATTTCCTATGATGAATGATAACATCATGATTATCACGTCCCGTACAATAAGGCGATGACATCGTGTTGGATTTCTTCTTCTTATTATTATTTGTAGTACTAGTAAAAAGTGACACTAAAAAACCAGCTAACCGCCGACCACCCCCCGGTGAATAAATTGGCTGCTGCTGTTTTCCTCCCCCAGCTGATGATCTCTTGATCAAATAACCGTAAATCTTCATTATTGCCCTAGATTTATTATTCTTCACTTGAACAGCATCAACATTCTTTTTATGATCAGCAGCATTTTGTTCTTGCTGCTGCTGATGAGAGCAATAATAATTATACATAATGTTGCTGCTGCAGGCTGCAGCTGAAGGAGTGGCAGCATTGTTGCTACTGCTTGTACGTATAGCTCTAGGCCTTCTTGTAGGGAATCCGTATATGGATGTTTGATGATCGGTCGTCGTCTCCAAACAAGACGACCCAATAATATTATTCTTGTGATAAATGTTTCGTTTTTCGACGACTCGAGAACTACATTTGTTGTTGACGAAACTAATTTGTTGTTTTCTCATTATGGTATCATTATTATTATTTTTTTTATAAACCTGCAGGGAACCGCCAGAATCTTCTTCATCATCATCATCAACTCTTTCGTCGATCGAGCGATAAATAACGTCTAACAAAGTCGATGAGAAAGACGGGTTGTTGTCTTGTTGACGTTGTCTGTATCGTCGATGCTTGTCAACAACGTTCATTGTAATATAATATAATGGTTATATACATACAAGTGAACTCAAACATACATTATTTGTGTGACAAAATTGATTTTATTATTGTGAATAAAATAAAAGTGAAGATATATGGTAAGAGAAAGAAAGATAGCTTTAATTTGTGAAATGATCAGATCGATGTGTACCAAAGTGTCTTTTATAAACATGTATATATATATATATATATATTAAAGTTATCCTAACATTTTAAAGCCTTCTACAATTTTAAAGCTATTTTTAAAATTGCCACATAGGTCTTTATCTTATGTGGCATCTCTATATTTTTTTACAATATATAAATCTACAAAATTATATTATCTAAAACTATTAAATTAAATAAAAATAAAATCTATATATAAACAAAATCTTACAAAAATAAAAGTAAAAAATCACATTCTATATACCGTATGAATTTAAAATCTATTTTTAAAAGTGAAAAATATTTGGTTTTCAAAATTATTTATTTCTTAATTTTACTATCCAATATAACCAACATTATATATCACATTGTAATATAGTTTTTTTTATCCTTTTCATGGTGGTGATTTTACGTTTTATAAAAACTATTATAAATTACTAGGTGAATTCAACGTAATTTGAATCATAGGTTTGTTCTTTGTAATCTAATTATAATTTGAATTTGGTTTCTAACTATATCTAATTAAAGCCTTTCAACTTTTACAAATTTTATTATTTGATGAAGTAAGTTTTATGATACTATTTTCTTTTAAAGAGTGTGATGAAATTCTAATAAGTCACATATCACTTTGCAAAAAATAAAAGATCGTTATGATTTTACATTATATTTACATTTTAACTTCATTTTATGTTCATTAGTATTGCATGAAGTATAATATGTGATAGTTAATATGAATATTTGATAACGTATGTTTTTATATAAATGCAAAGATTTTCATAAATAATAAGAGTTATATTTTGAATTTATCTATTTCAATAAATGTAAAAATTTCCATTTAATGATAATATAGATTTATATGTACGTGCCTAAATAATGTATAGTTGTTAAAGTTATTGTAAATATTCATATAACTAAAACAACATTTTTAAATAACCGCACATCGTGCGGGTAAAAGACCTAGTATATATATATAGCTATAGCTAGCTAATAATTAATACGACACTCTTTCTCCTTTGGATTTGAAAGCAAATTTTATCAATAATTTGTTTTCGCGCTTTCGGTCTTCAAAAAAGATAAATTATCAAGTTTTTTTATAATCTAAAGTGACTTGTGATGTCTAACAGCTCCATACAGCTGAATTAGTCAGCTAAGCAGTGACTTTTCGTCAATGAGTCATTCCGTCATAAATATCTAGATGATTTTTAGGTTAAAAGATACATATAAATATATTTTATAAAATGTGGAAAGCTACTTTATTAAAATCATCATTATTTTTCTTCTTTTCATCTAATAAATATGAGGAAATGTTAGATAAAGCATGCAGTACCTATCTTAGGTAAAGCAAGGGGGATTATATAAAACTCAGACGAAGGTTATATAAAATTAAAAGGGGACTACATTATGTTTCTCAAATTTAAAGGTTCAATTTATAACGTTTTTTAAAGTGGCAGTATCTAAACTTAGATAAAATCTGCATTACAGATATTTTTCCATAAATATATATCTATGTATACAAGAGAATTAAAAAGAGAAGAGCTTTTATGACACTAGTGGTGTTTTCAAAACAGGGCCCATCATCTTTTACAATAGTTGGTGTTCTTTCTAAACACGAATGATAATGACAAAGTTTCTATTCTCTTTATGATTACATCAATTAATATTGTAAAAGCAAATAAGTGTAGAGTAATTTAGTCATGATAATGTAATTGAAAGGCCTAACTTATTATAAAGATATAAGCTTATTTTCTTCCTTCCTTATTTTATAAGCTTATTTAGTATGCACTTCACATCTCCAAATTTATACGTTGTTCTATTGTGACAATATTAAAAAATCAAGTAAATCCATTAATACTAACATATATCCAACTCTTTGTTGAAAATCACTTCCTCGTCACCAAGAGCATTTCCATTGGTGTGATGAGGCTATCACGTCGATCGTGTGTTGTTTTCAGGTGGAGTATTCAAATTTTAAAATGATATTTGTGATATATGATTCTGATCGACACCCAGTCGATAATATATTCATTAATTTCAAGTCTCCGTACGTACGTAATACTACTAAGGCCCTTCCTTCTAGTGTGTCAAGGTGTGCGTCCGACGCCGGACCGGCATAAAACGCTACTAGCACCGGTGTGTCTTAGGCTGTCATCCAAATGTTTGTGCCAAAGTTAGACGAGCGTCAAAATGGTAGGTGGGGCCAAAAAAGTGTACCGTAGCAAATTTTTTAAAAAAAACAAAATTTTATTTATGTATGTGGATGCTGGTGTGTGATATATATAGGTATATATATATACTATTTTGAAATAGAAAAAAAAAAGATTTTGAAGTCACGTTGGAAAAGAAATATGGCGGCTGGGAATGGTCGGAGAAGAAAGGGCTTTAACCCTGAAATTCTTATTTGTTTGCAAAGTTTACTTTTAGTTTTAAAATTTTACTTTTAAACCCTAGTTTTCTATTTAGACTTTGTCTAAAATTGTATAATATTTGTTATTATTATTAGAAGTTTTACTTAATTTTTTTTTTAATTTAGTTTAATTTTGTGGGAAAAAAATGAAATAATAAAATAATAGATAAATAATAGAAGAAGTGGGGGTTAAAAGAGGGAGTGTTCTTGGGGTGTTTTAGAAGGTCCCCAATGGACTCGTCCCTCTGTTCGTTCGACATCATCGGATGAGTCCACACCGTTGGGTGGGACTCGTCCCTTGTTCGTTTGGGTCACTCGTCCGGTGCGTTCGTTCCTCCAGGGACTAATGTTGTTTGTAAATTTTTTTTTTTTTTGAATGCAACGGATAGTTTTCAAGGAAGAAGACAAAACTTTTCAACTTTCAAAAGTTGGCAAAATAAGTCCCTGTAACGGCTTGTTTGACCACCTACAGTTCAAAAACTTTACACTTTTAGTCTTTTAACGGCTAGTTTTTGAAAAAGCCTATATATACACCTCCATAAGCACTAGAACATACCACACTTGCATTATTCAGATATATTCACACATACAAAACCATTTTAAGCAGAAAATCATGTCGAACTTCAACAACCAAAAAGAAAACGACTTCTGGAACGACGCCATGAACGATTTTAATCAATCGTACTCTAACCAGCCACCACAAACACCCTTCATCCCACCACCAAATGACCCCCGTTATGCTCAATTCATGGCAGCTTATTATGTTTCACTTGCCGCTGCACAACCCCCTAATTTCTACCATGGGGGGTCGTCGTCAGCTGCACAATTTCAACAACCCGATCAACACTCGTTTCCCACACCACCATGTAACCCAACCCCACACACGAATCTGCTCCCACGCCAGAATCTGTTCCCACCCCCAATCCATTTCTGAAGCACAACCAAAAAAGGGTCGGGTCAAAAGCATGTCCAAACGCACCAAGAAAAGCAAACAACCAAAAGAACCTGCTGCAAACTCGTCAAATTAGACCGAGCTTGAGATGAAAGTTCTCACTGAGTGTTGGATCGATGCTACAGAAGATCCATACGTCGGCAAAGACCAATCTGTTGATTCTTTTTTGGGGGAAATCATAGATAAGTACAATCAGAACAAATGTGTCAAAGTTCAACGCAATCTGGAAAGGCTATGATGGTCATCGGTGCAGTGGTGAGAACGATGCTTAAGTAATGGAGGAAGCGCGATCAGAGTACTTTACTCAAACCAAAACTCAGTTTACCATGTACGATTGTTGGTTGCTTGTGAAAGATAAGCCAAAGTTCTTCGCTCCATCCGGTCATGATGTTCTGGGCCGAAGCTCGCATAAAAGGAAAAACGTTCTTAATGTTGTTGATAGTGAAGATGAGGAGGAGGAGGGGACCCAATTCGCGCCGATGGACCTTGGTGATAATGACTTCTTCGGTCAGGATACTTATACGCGCCCCCTACTAAGTCAAAGGCATCACGAACATCTGCTTCTTCCGATGCAGGGTCTGCTCGTTCTTCAGCTTCTGACCTAGCCGCCCGACTCGACCGACTTGGGTGTAAAAAGGAGGCGGTGTTGGGTGAACAACAAATGTCTTTGGCTGCCATTTGTGAGGAAGAAAGGAAGTGCACCATGTATACTGCTCTTTCTTTCATGGACAAAACAGAATATGATGATGAGGAGAAGAATTACATCAAGGAAGCCAAGAAGAAACTCATGGCGGAGTACAAAGACTTTCTTTTCGGTCCCAATTAGTTTAGGTTTAATTTAAAAAAATAAAAGTGTTGTTGTGTTTTTTTTTTTGTTTTTTTTTTCATTTTTAGGTTGTGTGCTTTATTTTATTGTAATTTGTTATTTTTTATGTTCTAAATGTATTTGTATTTTTATTTCTAATGAACATGTGTGTTTCGTTAATAATTTGTGTTAATGGACTAAAAATGTATTTTATTAATAGTTCAGAGGGTTAAAAGTGTAAAGTTTGGATAAATGGGTAGAATTAAATAATTGGTGGGTCTAAGACTAGTCTTTGGTGGATGAGACCATTGGGTGCATTTTGGAGGGATTAGTCCTTGGAGTGTTTTTTGTTGATGTGGCGCTGACAGGGACTAGTCTTAGGTGGATTTGTGGTGTCCATTGGGGAGCCTCTTAGAAGAGAGAAAAGTTGGGGAAGTGAGAAAAAAGTGAGTTCCTATAAGAAGAGACCTAATTATCTAACAAATCTTTTTACTCTAAAACTTATCTAAAGTTAAAGCTATTGCATGACATGTATTTAATGTCTCTCCATCGATCTTTTTACAGGACTCATGATCGACATAACATATTTTATATATTATACAAAAAATACATACTCATAAAATGTATATATGCATCGAAGTCGAAGTTCATCAATATATCAATCTGTCAGATGTATGTATGGATTTTTTTTGGTATAGACCGGGGCCGAATGTGACACGAGTAACATCCCTAGCTAGCAAGCTAAAAAAACAGACTTAATTGCAGCAGGCAGGGTCACAACATCTATTGCAGGCCGGGAGGCTTAGCCCACCATAACCACCCTTTTGTCCTTACACCACATGTTTCGGTGGCTAGCTTGTCTGCCGATGTCGCTCATGCACATTTGTACCATTCATTTACGCCTTTTGACTTTTTACATGGCCCACTTTCCGAAATATATATATATATATGGATGGGTTGAATTAGAGACTCCTTATTTTAAGGACCATTAGGGACTGTAACTTAAGTTGTAACAACTTACACATGTGTAAGTCGTGGTGGCGATGGTCGCCATCGCCGGATGATCATAGTGGTGGTCGGAAATGGTGGTGGTGGTGGTGGTTACATGTGTAAGTCGTGGTGGCAGTGGTCGTCGTCGCCGGAGGATCATAGTGGTGGTCGTAGATGGTGGTGGTGGTGGTTGGAGATGATGAAAAATGAGTGATTAAGAAGTGTCCCTAAAATAAGGAGTCCCTAATTTAACTTTTCCTTATATATATATAAGAAAAGTGAGTATGAGGCTGTTATACACCCAACTTGGGTAAAAACCACTCACATACCAATATTTTAATATTTTGAATAAATGTTTGGCCCCCATGATTTTTATGGTTTTAAAAAAGGTATATGAGGGGTTTTTCACCCAACTTAGGTGTCTAACAGCTTCATATTCTCTTCCCCCTATATATATATATATATATATATATATATATAGGGTACCCGCACAATACACTAACAACAATAACGAGTACTGATAGTGGTGGCGGCGTCAAGTTGTGGTGCATGTAATTGATGTAAACGTATTTGATATAAAAATGATAGTGGTTTGTTTTTTTTAAAAAAAAGTAAAGTAACAAATTGTGTAAATTAATTCAGGTAAAAAAGTAATCTTATACATCCTAAAAGTATAACTTTCAACAAGAGATTACAAGTTTTATATAGTAGTACAAAAATAAATAGATATATGAAAATATGTCGTTGTCAATATTAAAACAAGGGAGAATTGCAAATATCGCCAAATATCCTATCAAAAATTACTATTATCCCCAACTCAAAACTTAAATAACAAATATACCCAACCTTATGGATTAGACAATTATACCCTTCTCTACTTAGATAACTAATTCCATGGGCTCTTTGACTTCTCTCTAATTGCAAATATCCCCAAATATTCTATCAAAATTACAAATATCCCCAACTCAAAACTTAAATAACAAATATACTCAACCTTATGGATTAGACAATTATAGTCTTCTCTATTTAGACAACTAATTCTATGGGCTCTTTGACTTCTCTCTAAACTTGTAACACCCGTCATTTAAAAATATGGAGTTTTAAAAATTTTGCCAAATGGCGTTAAGAATTGCAGAAAACAAAATCCTTAAAATATAACTAACCCTTAATGGATAATTCATTTGTAGAAGTGGTGTTACAATAAATGACTAAGCGGGAAAACTATATCTTCTTCATAGCAACTACCCGCCTCACCAAGCTAAGTGTTTCACTAGCTCAACCTGCTTAATCTGAGGGAACAACGTTTTTCAAAAGAGCAAGTGTTAGCTTTAAAAGCTAAGTAAGATAACATGAGTTTATGAAAACATTCCCAATTCATTATATATTAACAAAAACATTTCATATTTTTAATATCACAAATTCGTCATAGCACGTTAAGCTCACCACATTATAATGGTGTCCATCACATCATACATTAGCAAGATCGTATCATCAACATTAAAGCAACATACATAAGTTAACACATTAGAAATTCATCGTAGTCCTAAATGTGCCTATCATCATTAAGCTTTACTTTTGATCTTTCTTTACTTTCTTTATTTCTTATCTTTCTTTACTTTTGCCTAGACGCAGGCTATGTGACATAAGCCACACATACTTAGGGATGTGGGGTTGTGTGTAGGCGGCCATAAGACCTTACATGGATTCTTCACACCCGACTTGATGGGTAAACCTTATGGTGGTCCATCGTCGTCGTTAAGGAAAGACAATGTCGATCCAACTGAGTATACCGTTTAAACTTTGCGCGTGTAGTGGTTAGTTACTCCACCCGGATACACTCAAACATAACTATGTCACGGGGAGGTATCTAGATTCCCACACCACATGACCACGTACACACTAGCTCCGAAGAACTAGCATGGGTTAAGCTTAACACAACTTTACTTATGTTTGAGACTTCTTAATTATTTTAGCTTAGGCTACACTTTCACCTAAACTAATCACTTATAATCATCTTTACTTTACTTTATAATAGCTTAAGTTACACTTTCATCTAAACTAATCACATACATCTTTTCTTTGCTTTAGGTCCCTTAATCGTGCACGTGTCATGGCAAAACCTATAAAAGTCTAGTGACTAGGTGTTCAAGCCATGCAAGTAATCATATGTCATACATACATCATCATATCATCATCACATATTAGAATCACATCGTCATATCATTTTATATTTATATCAACGTATCATTCATCATATCGTTATATCATAGTAACATCATATCATCATGTCATATTTCTTTTCATCATAGCATGCATAAGCTTATCATTCATTATCAATGGTAATCATAATATATCCCATAGTAACCTCCCAATCATTCCCGAATACATATAAACATACAAACATTCATATTGGGGAAGTTAACTTATAAAAATTATGTTTTGTTGTCCCTCATGTGGTAAAAGATATTATCTTACCTTAGCCAAGATAATGGTCCATCATCGACTCCGCTTGTGTCTAACACCTATAATTACCCATAATAATATATGAGTGATTAACTAGTTTAATCATGATCACTAACTAAAATAAGATTTCATGACTAGTTATGGCCATCATGCATAAATTATATAGTTTATGCATGTTTCCTAGTTATTCTTACATTTCAAATACACGTGGCTTATCTCCAGATCAAACTTCATATATGAATTTTATTTTGCTGCCCAACTACACAGCAGCCACAATTGACATTTAATTAGTTATAGTTATTTTCTATTCAAAATCCAAAAGAAGTTGTACGTAACTTTCATCATCGAAATAAATTGATGTTTTTCGCTATCTCTCTGAGATATATTTAAAAAAACACGACACAAACCAACTCTTGAATCACCAGTTGACCTGAACAAGGAACTCGACCATTCTAGTTCCTGCTCGCACCCCCGATGTTTATACTATCAAAAATAACGATATTGATTTTTGAAACTACATACGAGTTATAGCTTGTAACGAAACTTACCTCATAGTTGTCTATGATCATATTTACAGCATAACCTCCAACGAAAACGTATTGTCATCATCGGCATCAACATGTCGCTGCTCACAACGGCCTACCTTTTATATCGTATCAATTCGATCCGTCCTGAGAGCAAAATTGCCCAACTAAACAAGCTGAAACAAAAGACACCTTCATCGATCTCTCTTAATAGCTCTCTCCCTAGCCATTGCAACACTTATAATTTTGGTGATATGGCGTACATCTCTAGCTTCACTAACAAGAACGTAACCCGAACTCGATGAAAATACCAACTGGTAGTCGCGTACATGCTACTACAGATCAACAAGCTGATCACACATTGCGATCCTAGTGGTTGTATCTTGATCACATTAAACAAACCAACTTCGTACCTTTGTAGCTACCCCCTTCAACATGCTATAATAGGCTTGTTTCCATGTATATATATAAAGTTTGATAACCGGCCACTCACCAGAGACAAGATCACCATGTCATCTGTTGACCATCATAGATCAACTCCTCGTCTTCCTCTTTAGGTATGAGCAGCAGCACAAGGTTAACGGCTTTGTTAGCTATCCGTCATAAATCATTCTCAATGCCTACCATGTGGAACTTTGACTCTCTGCTCGATAACTTTGCTAGCTATTTACTTTTAGGGTTTCTTTGTGAAAGGCGGTTAGTTATCGTAAATTGATACTTAAAGTTCGAATATATAGTAAGTGTTACGAAGAAAATTAGGGAAACGTAATTGACAGAATGCTTGACAACTGCTAATGTAAATTTACATTATAAACTTCATTCCAACTTTCACCCTTATACGATTCAGCCCCCAAACCTTTGTACATTTATTTATATATAACCCAACTTTCACCATGTTATTATTGATTTATAGTTTAAATATAATGTACATTATTAATTATTAATAATTGACAATAATAAGTATATACATCTCATACAATGTATAATGACTCCAATTTGTAATTATCACCTGACTACTTGAACCATTATTCTAGTTAAATGCTACTGTTAAAAATTCAAGATGTTACAAAACTAAATCATTAATTCCAATATTATGACAATGCTCTCAATCAATAATCTGGCGCCAATATTTGCTGTAAGTTTTACCTTTTTTCTTCTACAAATAAAGTATCATTCTTTGGTGATGTAATCTTCTATGGAAAGTTTGAATTATGATCCTATGCTGTTTTGTTTTTTTGAACGCCATTTAAAAACTTTAATAAAAAAATGCTAGTAAGAATCTAGCAATTACAACATACACGCGAATCGATCCAACAAACAAACGAAAGTAAGGAACATAATAAGTTCTAATGAAACAAGACAAACGTGTAACGTATAGACGGCTACAAAAATCACTAGGGAGATCCCAACCCGACGTCAAAAGAATGATCTCCCATGAACGAAGCCAAAGACCCGTTGCATCATACAACAAATGCAGAGAGATCTAACTGACATCTTTTTTTCGTCTCTTTAATACACTGTGTAGGAGAACAATATCTTTTACTTTGCCATAATATCTCCAAATCTTAAAATCGCTAGAAAAATAATCCTTCCACATGTTTAATTGCGCGAGAGAGAACGTCCCTTAAACATTTCCATCGAGGTCTTTATAGCTCCAAATTTTTTCAGAATCTAATTTGTCATCCGTTGGAGGACCAATATAGTCAAGCCATGTAGAACAAGGCTCTTCAACAAGGTTTTGGTCAGTAGTCGGGGACATAGATGAAGTCACACCACTAGATGCTTGTTTTGGTAATGATTCACTTGAATATTTTAAATCAGCTTTAATTGGCCTAACTCGACACTTATCTTGATCTAATAACCTGTTGAGCAGAAATACATCATGGTCATCCAAACCATTATTATGATGTAAATGATTCTCACGGTTATCATGCTTAGAAGCACCTCCTTCGACAACCGATTCACTAACTTTCTCAGCATCCATATTAATATTCTCATACAAACACTCAGCCTCATGAGTGTCGCTATTATCAACCAAAGTCTCAGAGAAGTTAATAGGAGTGGTCTCGCATCCAGCAGCATTACCCACCATAATGCCAGAGGGTGGACTTTCCTCCATGACAACTTGACGAGAAACATTACTTTCCGCATCGTTAGTATCCATATTAGAACATTCAACAATTGAGTGGTCTTTACACATATTAGAATCAAAATTGACACTTTTCCAAGTAGAATCAACAGTCGAACAAGAGATATCAAGAGAATACTCTCCAGATTTTGACACCTCAGAGGTTGATGAACCATAAGACATCCCAGTAATCCTTGGTTCCCAAACAACGTATTCACGAATCCAAACGTCGTAATGTTTATCATCAAAATCAATGCTTAACTCGTCAAAAATAATTTTTTTAGATTGAGTAAGCACACAAACCTTTCCCAAAGAAGCTATCGATTCCCAATTAGAAGCATAAAACACACATTTACCCCAAGAACCAAGTAGCACTTGGAAATTTTGTTTAAGCCAAGCGCCTTTCGGGATACCAGAGATCTTGACCCAAAGCATACGGTTATCAGGTACAAAACTATCACACGACTCTTTAGTAGCAACAAATTTGCACTTCAAATTCTCTTTCGACAAAAAACTCTCTTTGGCTTCAACCGACGTAAAAACCGTGTGAATCCAACGACCACCCACATAATAAATTTCAATACCGACAAAGGCTTCTTCATTGAACCATTGTCTAATTGAGGGAACCAATTCAGGTTCCTTAACTTTAAGAAGTAAAGATCGACGATCACTATTTTTAATCAGGGAGCATCTGCGGTTAACTGGAAAGGGATGGGATTTACATGAATCATTTGAGAGAATATATGCATATGACTTGTTTCGCTTTTGTTGTTGAGATGAATTTTGACCAGGTTTATTTCTAGTCACGAGTAACACTCGGAGTGGTGTTAATCTTCGAATTTGAGTAGATCTTACGGCCATATATATTTTTCTAAAGGTGAGTCTAAAAAGAATAGGACACCTGTAAAGGAAAGGAGTGTAAATAGGTTTGGAGTATTGGGAGATGAAGAAGCAATTTTGGAAGATGCTGAGGGGCTGTCATATGACAGGAAACTATTGGTGGACTCATATTTGGTGAAAAGAATTAAACCAAGTATAGAATTACTGTTTGATTGGACCAGTGAGATGAAGAAATATTTTGAAGATAATTGGGTGCAGAAACATAATAAGGAAAGTATTTCATTGGAGGAGGATATCATAGATGAATTGGAGGAGGTCACTTTTAATTTGGTGGCTGATGAGATACAAGGGGAAGATACTCAATTATTAAATTGAGTATCCTTATCTTAATATTGCTATGGATTTTAAAATGGCTATATGGAATATCAGAGGATTGAATAGCAATTTAAAGAGCTATTAAGTTGATTAAGAATGGTAATCTAAAAGTGTGTACATTTGTTGAAACACACTTAAAGCTGAATACAATTCAAAAGGCGGGTAATACAGTCTTTGGCAATTGGGAGTGGTCTTCAAATGTGCAGAAAACTCCTACTTGCTGCAGAATTTTGATTGGATGGAATTCAAGAAATATTAATCTTATGGTGTTGGATGCTTCCAAACAAGCTGTTCTATGCAGTATTGAGGTAATCTCTACCAAAATCAAATTTATGTGCAGCTTTATATATGCTAGCAATAATGGAAATGAAAGAAGGAATCTATGGAGGGAGTTAGAGATTCAAAAGCAATGTGTAGGTGATAGACCTTGGGTATTGATGGGTGATTTTAATGTTACTTTGGATGTGGAAGAACACTCAAATGGGGGATCTAGTGGGAGTATTGACATGCAGGAGTTTCAAGATGCTGTAAATTCTTTGGAGATTGAGGATATCTACAGCACAGGATTTTATCTTAATTGGACCAAATCCCTTATGAACAACAATTGCTAAGTGCTTAAAAAGCTTGATAGAATCATGATTAATGAGGGTTTCCAAAATAGTTTTCAGGCTCAAGGAATATTCTTGCCTCACAACATCTCAGATCATAGTCCTGCTGAGTTGATAATCAAAGGGGGTTATGGAGTAAAACCCAAATCTTTCAGATTTTCTAATTTTGTTGCTGACAAGGAGGAATTTAAGGATATTGTTAGTAAGGAATGAGATGATAATATTAGAGGATGTCAAATGTATAAACTGGTCCAAAAGCTAAAGAAACTGAAAAAGCCATTGAACAAGTTGAGTTGGAGTTTTGGGAATATTTTTAAGAATGTGAAAGTTTTAATAGAAGAAATGGCTAATGCTCAAGAGGCTGTGGATAAAAATCCATATGATAAGGATATTAGAGCAGAAGCTGCTAATGCTCTTAACACATATATAGAGGCTGCTAATGATGAGATTAAGTTTTTGCAGCATAAAGCAAAAGTTAAGTGGCTCAAAGAAGGAGATAGGAACACAACTTATTTTCATGGGATTCTTAAATCAAGAAGACATAGAAATAGAGTTGAGAGTATTTGTGATGAAGAAGGGATAAGATATGAAGGGAAGAAAGTGAATGAGCAGTTTGTAAAGCATTTTGAGAACTTTCTAGGTAGAGAGGACTGTGTAAAACCTATTATGGAAGGTATATTTGATAAAGTCTTAAGTATTGAAGATGCTGCTCATATGGTTAGACCAGTGACTGATTCTGAGATTAAAGAAGCTATATTAAGTATTGAAAGTAACAAAGCATCTGATCCTGATGGGTATACTTCTGGTTTTTTCAAAAAGGCTTGGGATATTGTAGGAAACAAGGTGTGTTTAGCTGTGAAGGAGTTCTTTGATACTGGTAAATTGTTAAGGGAGTTTAATGCCACTCTTATTACATTAATTCCTAAGGTAAGCATTCCTAATAAAGTGTCTGAATTTAGACCCATAGCATGTTGCAATGTGGTTTATAAATGCATAAGTAAAATTCTCACAAGTAGAATTCAGAATGGGCTAACTGAGATAGTGAGTGTTAACCAAAGTGCTTTCATCCCTGGGAGACACATACAAGACAACATTCTTATAGCCCAAGAGCTGCTTAGGGGGTACAGTAGGAAGAATGGGCCTAAGAGATGTGCTATGCAGATTGACATCCAAAAAGCTTATGATACAATGAGCTAGAATTTCCTTGAAAATACTTTGTAGAAATTTGGATTTCATGATATGATGGTCAAATGGATTATGGTTTGTATATCCTCTTCCAAGTTCTCTATTTGCTTGAATGGGAAAATACATGGTTATTTTAAAGGAGGGAAAGGGTTGAGACAGGGTGATCCTATTTCACCCTACCTGTTCACTTTGGTAATGGAAGTATTTAGCCTGATCATGAAAAAGAATATTGAGCAATCTGAGGAATTTAGATATCACTATGGGTGTAAGGAGTTGAAGTTATCTCACATGTGTTTTGCAGATGATCTCCTTGTGATATGTAAAGGAAATTGTGGATCTCTCAAAGTTGTGAAGAAATCCTTGGATGAATTCAGTGAGATGTCAGGTTTGAGACCTAATATGGGTAAAAGTACTATATTTTTTGGCTGCTTAAATGACAGAGAAAAAGGTGAATTGTTGGATATATTACCATTCAAATGTGGAAGGCTTCCTGTAAGGTATTTGGGGGTGCCTCTTTTAGATTAAAAAAAAATTGGGTGTTAAAGGCTGCAAAGTGTTGATAGACAAGGTTAGGAGCAGATTTGATTGTTGGAGAAACAAGAAACTCTCATATGCAGGAAGATTGCAATTGATTGCTTCTATTTTGGCTTCTATGCAAGTGTATCGCAGCCATCAAAGATTTGGCGAAACTGTTTAAAAGATTTATGTGGAATGCAGGTAATTCTGCAAAAGGTAAAGCTAGAGTTGCTTGGAAAGACATTTGCAAACCAAAGGAGCAGGGTGGATTGGGAATCAAAGATACTAAGAAATGGAATGAAGTTTTGTTGATAAGACAATTCTGGAAAATAGTGGAAAATAAAGGTTCATTATGGGCCAGATGGGTTAATGTGGTAAAGCTAAAAAACAAAAGTATTTGGTGTTATAATGTGGATAAAACAGATAGTGGAGGATGGAAAGCTATGATGGAGATTAGAGATCTGATTAAAAAACACATTTTTGTAGAAATTGGTGATGGACAGAGAACATCAATGTGGCATGACAGGTGGCGTGGGGAAGGACCTCTTCATGATTTTATCAGCAGGAGATCTATATATGATGCTAGAATGGATGATGATGATATAACAGTAGATAAAATGTCATTAATAGGGAATGGAAATGGCAAGATGGATGGTGTGATTAATACCCACTTCTAAGGAATAATGGTGTTCCAAATTGCAGTGGAAAAATAGACAAAATTATGTGGCAGACCAGGAATAACCAGATTGTAGAATTCTCAACTAGGCAAGCCTGGTATAACTTGAGAGAGGAGTGGCCAGAAGTGAAATGGAGGAAGGTGATATGGTTCAATCAATGTATACCAAGGCATGCATTTATGTTATGGTTGGCAGTTCAAGGTAAGCTTCTCACCAAAGATAAATTGGCCATATGGAATAAGAATGCAGAATTGGAATGTGTCTTCTGCAAGAGTACTGCAGACAGCCATGAACATCTCTTCTTTCAATGTGAATTTGTAAAAGATGTTTGGAAGGAATTAAAGCAGTACATGAATCATGTGCAAGAGGTGGAGAGTTTGCAGGATATGATCAGAGTAATGTCTAGAGAAAAAGAAATGAATAGACTTGCAGCAGTGGTTAACAAGCTCATTGTGGCTGCAGCAGTTTATTACATTTGGCAAGAAAGGAATGGTAGAATTTTTAAGAATCAACAAAAGAACAGAGATGCAATATGTCAGACCATTAGGGATATTGTGAGGTATAAGCTGATGAATATTAAAGTTAGGATGACAAGGAATGTAGAGAGGATTGCTGCCTTGTGGGAGTTGAAATGGTTTGGAAATTACCTCAAAGCTAAATAAGGAGGCAGCATTGATGAGATCATGGCTGCATTTGCGTATGGGAATAGTGAGTCATGAAAGATGGGACTACTTGGTCCCATATTGATGCAGTCATGAAGTGATTACTCTGGTTTGATGAGGTCTATGGAGATTCTGTACAAAATGTTGGTGTATTTGAGCTAGTTAGCAGAATTTGGTAGTTTAACATGCTTGTGAGATAGTTTTGTGTTAGTTGATTGATGTTAGGATTTACATTAGATTGAAGTATTGGACATGTCCAATAGTCTTATTGTAATTTTGTAAATTTTGGACAGTAATATAATTCACAATTTTCACAATATATATATATATATATATATATATATTTCTATGTCTGCAAACAAGCGATGATTCCCAAACCTTGGATTGTCTAATAACTTCTCGACGTTTCCCACTTTGATGAGCCTTACAAATCCAAAACGCTTACCCACTTTTGACAATCAATTAGATATCAACACATCTGTCACCGTGCCACATATCTTTGGTGGAAATCGTAGAAGGAAAGTTTGTGACAAATAACGTCATAGACATACGATTGAGTATATTACCTTTAGGTTTCGGGTTCTTGGCCGAAGCCCTCGCTTCCGTGCACCTCGCTAAAGTCATCCTGATGTTTACGAATCTATTCTCCTTCCGATTACAGACAACCTGTTTCCATCCTTCATTTGCATCCTCTCCGTTATTCTTGTTGGGCGGCGGTTGAGGGGAAAAAGTGGCCATATGTAATTGATTCTATCAAACGAAAAATAATTAAAAATAAAGATGAAAAGGGAAAACCGAGAATTGCTTGTTTCAGAATTGATATAGAATCAGATTGGTGGAGAATTGATTGTTTGAGAATGAAAATCAAAAGGATAAAAGAAATAGATGGTTGCGGCTGGAGACTCTCATTGGAGCTGTTCTCAATCTCCAATTGATCCTATGTTATTATGACACTGTTTTTTTTTTTTTTCATTTATGAGATAATCAAATTCCATATAAATATATCATTTTTATTAGATAGAATCGTAACATGTGCTTGGGTACGAATATTATTTCTGCAACCTGGTAATTTAATGAGTTTGGATAGATTCTATTGATAAAAGGGCTCCGTTATGTATATATGGATTTAGCTAGATCAGATGCTTGAATAATAGTTTAATAATGAAAAAGGGTATAATGGTCATGATATAAAATTTATTTGATGAAATAATTATAAATGGGTAAATATGTATATTTAGGATAAAATAATGGGTATATTTGTTATTTAAGTTTTAAGTTGAAGATATTTGTAATTTTGATAAGATATTTGGGATATTTGCAATTCTCCCTTAAAATAATATGACAAGCCAACGCTCAAGTATAGGTATCACAAGTAAATATGGTGTCGAATCATGTGAGTTGGGTAAAAAATTACTCATATATTTATAATCTAATATATTAAAGCAACAAACAAAAGATTTATTTTGTGCAAATTTAATTTGTGAGTGATTTTTTATCCAACATAGATGCATAACAACACGGTCACTTTCTTATACATATGAAAGTGAATATGGTGTTGTATCACATTTAATTTGAGTAAAAAACCTTTTACAAAGTAATTTTCTAATACATACAAAAGATGGATTCACATTTAATTTGAGTAAAAAACCTTTTGCAAACTAATTTTTTAATACATACAAAAGATGGAAGCCCAATCATTTATTAATTATGTAAAAATATTCAAAATATTAATATATGAAGGGTTTATCACCCAAATATTAATATATGATATGAGACAACACCATACTTACTTTTCCTATAAAGTCATTTTATCTTAATACAAATAATCTATAATATATTATATATCAAATCTCATTTTCAACTTTCAGCATTGAATTTTAAGTTTAAACAATTCATTAAAACTACATTACACCAATAATCTACACTACGTTCCGTTAGTCGCGGCCAAGGAAACCGGTTTGAGCCGACCCAATCCGACCAAACCGAAAATCGAACCCAGTCAAAACCAATTTTGACCAAATTGGTTCGGTTTCAAAGCCAAACCGGTGGTTCGAAACCGGTTCAGGGTTTCTGGGTTCAAATCGGTTTCAAACCTATTCGGTCCGAATACCATTTTCACTTAATTTCAAGTGGTTTTTTGTGAAATAACTTGAAGTTTTTTTGTGTTAATTCACTAAATATTATTCATTGGAAGTTATCTTGGGTCCTAGTCTTGAGTCATTAGCATTCACGTGGCCGAAAAACGATATACGTAGTTAAAAGTAATAGGTTCGGTTTTCTAATCGGTTTGGACCCGAACCGGTCCCAAACCTATCCAATCGGTTCGAAATGGGTTGGGTTTTCAAGCCTCCAAATCGGTTCCAAACCGGTTCGGGTTTGACCTCAAACCGATTTGGGTCAACACCCCTCCAAACTGGTTTGAACCGGGTCGGGTCCGGTTTGGGTCGAAAACCGACTTTTGCCCACGGCTACTCTCCGTTGCCACCATCACCAATCGCCGCTGCTACTATCGTGCGCCCTTCTATCGATCACCGCCGCCACCATTAACACTACCATTATGTATAGTTTGAAGTTGTGTTAATATATAATTCACCTTTTGGAGAATTTTTTTATTTATTTATGTTCCTTATCGAGGAGAGATGCATATGCTATAGGTTAGGTCCAACAAGCGTGAATCGGGTTCATGCTTTTATCCAAAGCCCAATTATAATTTGAAATTTTGAGTCAGATCAACTTATTTTGGGCCCATTACATAGAGAGTTGAATGAATGATTGCCAGTTTGCTACATAATTTTTCCATTGTCATTGTTTTTTTGGTTTTTTTTTTTTTCCGAACATTCAATCGGTATGCGACATCAGAGAAATCTCACCATATAATGGTGAAACCTTGTACGTACCCTAGACAACGAGATGTTGACCATGAGCCGTTACAAGTATTGTTATTGTTAATGTGAACAATTGAACATAAATGGAAGAAAGCAGTAAATGTGAATATTAGAGCTCAAAAAAGAAAAATATGGCACTGCCGAAATAAGATGTATGACTAGCTAGTATTAGCCACGATATTATTGAAAACGCTGTATCAAAAACTATATCATTGAATGAAATTGAGACGAAAAGTAAGTTAGACCTATATTTTCGAAACAGAAATTGTCAATGTAGGTCATATACCAAATAACTACTAATGTAAACATCAAACTTTTTTATTTTTTGTTATTATTAACATAAACAAAGTTTGACCCAATAACTTTTGTCAAACTTCGTGACATAGACATAAATATTATTTACACATGTTAGATAACTTAAACACCTGTAAAATGAAGTTAATCCGAGTATCAACTTGTTTTTCCCTTTCATTTTCTTTTTCCCTTTCATTCACGTAGATAAAGTTCATACATATATTAGTGAAAACTAGATGGCCGGATTCATGCATTATGTGACGGCATAATGGTAGTAACGGCGGCGGTGTAGTGGTAGTGATTGCAGCGAGTAGTGTAAGTTATCGATACAAAAAGAATAGTGTAGATACTTTGGATTTTGAGGGATATGTATTATAAATTAATTAATTAATAGTATTTCGAATAGACTAATTTTATTAGTGGTTAAGTATGTTAATTGTATACGAGTTTTTCGATATTTTAAAATCTGAATGGTTGAGAAAAAAGGAAAAAAAAGGATAATATACTATAAAGAGATTATAAATAATTCATAATTATCGTCTAAGGAATAATCTGAAGACAAGTTAAATGAATATCTTTCAGTGACAGTGTAACATAGTTTAGATTTTCCTAAACATTGTAATGTTGTATACTGTATTTGTAATTTGGTTTGGTGTGTAGTGTTTTTTAGATGGCATTTTGTTTTTTTCCGAACATTTTTTTGAATACGCATCAAGGAAACTTCACCATATAATGGTGAAACTTGCATGTATCTTAGACAATGTTATGTTGATTATGGGCCGTTACAAATATTAAGAGAGAAAAAACCCAAGTCTTGTCATCCGTAAGGATCAAATTCAAGATCTTAGATAAAATCGAAAGTGCATCTTACCAGTTAGGCTGACCATCATTGATAGATGTCATTTCGTTTGTTTATAATATTGTCATTAAAAAAACGTAGTTTGTCTAGTGATTTTTGTTAAAAACGAAAGTATAAACATAAACTTATTGATCAAGAAATGCAGCACAACATGGCACGTTAGAAATAATATTGGATGTATAAAATATAAATATGAAAAAATGGTTACGTAAGAAATCACCACCAAATCTTTACGAAAAATAATATATTCAGGTATCATTATTATATAGCCACATAGGCGCATATTGGTCGTGATCAATGTGTCTACTATGACAAAAATAAATAAAATCAATCACACTTTCATTCATGATGATAGAAAGTAACCGTAAATATAATTTGTCGATGTAAAAGATCGATTTTATAGCTTAAAACTAGATTTTAGACCCGTGTTCAACACTGAATACGGGATTTACGATATTAACAATATTAGATCTTCATACATTTAAGTCATAAAAGCTTACAATTTTAAAAAAACACGATTTTAAGTGTTATATTTTGCAAGTTGTAGTACAATAATTATAGGTTCCTCACTATCATTATTAGCCTAGACATATTGATGAAATTGTTTGATGTAGTCATTTTACAAGTCACATGCTATATATAACAATTTCTCCATTATAATATATTTTGAAACAGATGTACTCATAATGTGATATTATTAGGAAAAATAATTAAGAATTAAAATATAAACATATTTGTGATTCCGAACTTGACATTCAAGTATATGTATTTAATTATGATGCGCGTTCATAACACACATATGTTTATTTTCAATCACTTGTTCTATGATAATATGATCACAATTAGTATTGTTTTTATATTTTTTGATTTAAATTAGGACTTCTAATATTTGTTAATAAGTCATTAGGTTTTCAAATAACTTTTTGTTGAAAATATTTCATATGTTAAATTTTTTTATTTAATTAAATGATTGGGGATTTTAAAAAATTCTCTTAAGTTGATAACTAAAAATAAATATAAATTAAGTATTCAGGGTTAAAAAGTATAAATTAATGAGACTTTTTCTACAAATTAATATAAATATTAATATAATAATATATTTGGATAATAATTATTGGGATTTTTAATTTATAGTTTATCTAAATGATGACATTATCAAAAGTCAATTTGATGAAATCGAACGATGTGATTGGTTAATTAGTCATTAATTCAGCTGTCTTATAGTATATATTAAGATTAAGACGCTTACCTACTATTTGAGAGATATATCCTTTCATCTTTTAAAAAGATGTAGTACCCAAATAATTAGAGAGATATATTTTTAAACCTTTACAGAAAGAAAGAGTATCGATCTTGTAAAGAGATGATAATTTCATCACAGTTTAACCATACGATTTACTATTAATCAAATAGAATAGGTCAAAAGTATCATGTATCAAAAAGGCTATTAAAATTTTTAGAAATATTTATAAATTTTGTAATAGTACACATGCTTGAAGAATTTTAGGGGGTGTTTGTGTTTGCGTGCCATAATAGATTATGCGTTTAAAACTGCGTTTTGAAAAAGTAAGCATTCCCAACCCGCTTTTTCAAAACTGTGTTTTCTCTCTAATTAAACGCAGATAATCACTTATTTTGCTAAACACATTTTTTGATTATTTGTGTTATACAAACGCTATAATTAGATAATCAACTCAAAACTCAATCACAAACACCCCCTTAGAGGGTGTTTGGGATTGAGTTATAAAATGATTATCTGATTATTGCGTTTGTAAAACGCAAATAATCTAGAAAAATGTTTGAATAAAAAAGTGATTATCGGCTATGAAAACGTTGTTTTGAAAACGCATAATCTATTTTGAAAACGCAGATTTTGTTTTGTAATCGCAATACCAAACACCCTTTATAGTCTACCGGAGTTTATTCCAAGTTACATCCTTGATACCGTCAAAAAAAAAAATTTAACGTCTAAAAGAAAATATATTATTACCGATCTCTAGCAAGTTGCTAATGATCGAAAACAAAATAAATATAGTCTAGAGTTATAGTTAATAGAATTACAATCTACACTTAATCCGGTTCTTTAACTGCTAAGGTTGTGAAAAGAATAAAAAAAATCGTGCGAATTACAATTGTCCGAAAAGAAAAAAAACCCCAAACATGAATGTCGAATTACCGGTTTTCAGTTCACGTTTTTCTCGATGCTGTCAGTTTTGTTGCAAGTTACACATATGTAGTTTTTTCATTTTCGTGATTCACATTCTTCTCGAGTGATATCGCAACAAACTAAATAGTTTGGACTAATTAGTTCACTAAAATTATTCAGAAAAGTTGTAAACCGTGAAAATAAACAAACTAAAATGCCAAATCTTGCAATTATATAACTCATTCGACTAATAATTGTAGTTCATTTCTTTTAAAGAGAGAAAAAAAAATCTAAAATAAATAATCGACTTGCTAACTCTATTACATTAATTCCCTAAAATCAATAACGGATGGTGTATCCCAACCAAAATAGTGTGGGCCTCCATGTCTGTAATGACAAATCTGGTAGAGTAAAAACGGGTCCCTTGTCATTAATAGTCTGGCCGGGTTACCAAAAATATGGTCGGATACCAGATGTCCATTCAAACTGATTAAGATTGACATTTAAAACATTGATTTAATTATAAATCGTGTGAACGTATCAAAATCTTTAATTGATTTGGTATTGGTAAAACGTATACAACAAGATCAACAAAGATAATAAACTAATCCAATATTATCTTTTATTATACTAAAGCATAGTTGATCTAATAACTTATCAACCAATCACAACTCTCGATTTTTTAATTTGACTTTTTTTTTCAATTTTGACTTTAATTTACACTTTTTTGTTTTCCATCACAAATTTACACTTTTTACCCAATAATTTTAATATAATAAATAAATAATAGCTAATATATATCCAATATAATAATAGCTAATATTTATCAAATAAAACAATAACTAATATATATATATATCCAATAGTATGTGCTATCATATATATATATAATTAATTAAAAATAAATTAAAACTAATGTAAATATATTAAGATTTTAATAGTAATAATACTATTTTAATTTTAATATATACTGAACTAATGACTTATAAACCAATCATATCCCTCGATTTAATCAAATTGACTCCCGCTAATGTAATTATTTAGTTTTTTACATAATTTATTAATAAAAACAAATAACTAAAATAATTATTTTTACAATGTTATTAATTACAAGTATGTTTATATATTAATTCTTACTTATCTTTCATAATAATATCACACTATGAGTACAACTGGTTTCAAAAAATTCTTTAATAGAGAAACTATCATAGCATGTGCCTTGTGGAATGACTACGGTAAACAATTTTATCAAATAATGATAGTGACAATCATGTGATTATTGTATTACAACTTGCAAAGTATAACACTTAAAACCGTATATCATTAAAATTATAAGCTTTTATGAACTAATTTTATGAAAATCTAATATTGATAATATCATAAACTCCGTGTTCAGTGTTGAACACGGGTCTAAAATCTAGTTTTATATCAATATTAATATCTACGAAGTAATTGTTAATTACGAGCAAAAAAAAGGGAAAGTAATTCAAATTGCAACTAAAAAAATGGAAACTTAATAATGCAATCGAATAATATATAAAAATAAAAAAATATATATTTATAACGTAGTAAATCATGACTTAAAATATAATCAAAAATTAATGCCCACGTATCATTGCGATGATACAATATGAATATAATAATGTAATGTAATTTCCTAAAGATTTTCAATTAAAATAACTTAAAATAGTTGTCAAGCTGAGCTGGATAATTGAATGTACACATTGGCAAGGCCCACGTGGCAACAAACGAGTGGAGATGAGGTAACCAATATGGCAAGAAATCTCTCTTAATGTAAGAATAAGGAATGAAATTACTAAGTTACCCCCGAGCCGATAATTTCCAACTGGCACAAAATAACCGATGACGTGGAAATTATTCTATTCCCATTTTCCAAGTGGAATATACCCCCCACTAAACTCTAATCATTGAGTATTTAATTTGATTTTTTTTTACAAAAACCACACTAATAATATTTCTCTCTCTCTCTCATCTCCCCCCTTCCTTGTTCCTTCCTCTGTTTTCTGCTTTGTGTTTGATTCAGAGGTTAATATTCATTATATATATTTGTGTGTGTTATATATATACAACCTAGTACTTTGTTATTTTAAGGTTTAAAGATTTTTATCCAGTTAAACGCACAGGAAGTATTTCAAATGTCTTTTAAATTTTTGCTTCTTTTTCATAAAAAATCAATAGTTGAAAAAACTGAGTGGGAGAAGGAGAGATATTTTTAGTATGTGTCTATGTATATATGCTTAAGTGAATTGTTGGTCAATCGAACTTCCTCTGCTTTTGCTGGTAATTGAATGTTGTTGGTGCTATGTTTAATTGATAATATATATGTATTAATCTGGATTGTTATGATGAAATTTATATTTATGAAATTTTGAAATTGATAGGAATGTCAACTTCGGTGATGAGCGATGCGATGGTGATGCCAGTAATAGAATTGGAATCGCAATCCGCTGTAACGAGGAAAAACAATAATAGGGAGGCGGAGGAGGAGGAGAAGATGGAAATCGAGTTTGCGAATTGCGATTGTTGCGGATTAACGGAAGAGTGTACGAGGGCATATATGGAAAGGATCAAACAGCGGCATCAAGGCAAATGGATCTGTGGATTGTGTAGTGAGGCCGTGAAAGATGAGATGGCGAGGAGCCAAAAGCTTATCAGCTGTGAAGAAGCAATGACTCGCCACACCTCCTTCTGTAAAGCCTCCAGATCACCACCAGGAGGACCGCCTCCCAATCCGGCTATTCATTTGATTTCCGCTATGAGAAAGATGTTATTCAAGCGTGCTAATTCTGCCCCGAGGTCCATGCCTAGTAGTCCCATGAATAAAACCGAATCTGCTGGAGCTGGACTGTTTCGATCCGAGAGCTGTATGCCCACATTAACTCTTACCGTTGAATCCTCGTCCTCGGAAGAACAACAACAACATGGGGACTCACATATATCGTAACGATTCCTTATCTCAAGCAAATGAACATTGTTAATTAGTTTTTTTAAGTTCTTGTTGCTGCATTTGGGAGACTTGATTAAAGTTAGATGATTTAGTTAATTAGTGCTCTCATAAATACTACTCGCTACTAGCAAACAGAAACTTTTTTCTTCTTAATTTTTGTCTTATTTTGCTATAACTTTTATCTCATACTTTCTTTCATTTTTTTATGTTCTACAAAACACATTTGTATCTTATGTCAAATTTTGGTTGGGATCGTCGTGTGTGTTATATCTCGGATGACACTTTTGCTTTCGAGTGTTTGTCACGACGAGTCAAGAGAATTGCTAGCTTCTCTAAGCTGAAATTAGATGAAGCTGAATGAATGGGTGCATTGTCAATTAAGCTAGTTGTTTTCTAGACGAGAATAATATTTTTGGCTTTTTTTGTTCATACTTTTAGCTTGTAAGCAAGATTCCCCATTTCTTATGGCTGGCCGCAAGCTAGTTTACATACTATCACAAAAAAGTGGCAGAAAGGCAATAACAGCGGTACAACTAAAGATGCCAATTTTCTAGCTTGTACCTTTTAATACAACATATTTTTGCTATTTTAAAGTTTGTATAATGTTTTGAAAGAGTTGGTCGGGGAAAGTGCAGATGAATTTATATGCAAAAAAAATGAAAAGACAAGAATGTAAAACCCCTCAACTAAAAAGTTAAAGATTAGAGGTGATATGCCAATTATCCATGTCCATTTTGGTATGCATTTGTAATGGCCTACAAATGTAATGTGAGAATCAACCATGTGACACAAAAATATAACTGTCTTGATATATAAATTAAAACCCCTTTTCAATCATTTGACAAGGAAAGACTATCAAACTGAAAGAGATGTCCAAATGTCGAGTGCGTTTAGAAGAGGTATTGGTTGAAAAAGACCATAAATAAAAGTTTTACCTTTACATTTTAGAAATTGGATATATGTTTTGTTGATCGAAAAAAAAATAGAATTCTTAAAATTTATAAGTAAATAAACCAAGTTAGATTTGTTTATTTTTGTTAGTCATTTGCCTTAAAAGATCTACAACACATAAGCTCTATTAACTTGTCTTTCTCTCTAGAGAGATAGTTTTGTCTTTTTTCTCTCTAAATCTGACATCGAGATCCGATTTATTCACTTTTGGCTTTGGTTTCGCCTTGTCGTCGATATTATTTTTTCAAGGGTAAAGCCCTAAGCCGGAGGCCCCTCAAGTTGCAGCCTTCTTACTTTTGATGATAGTAAAACTGTCTACATCATATTTTCCTTATACGCCGCTTTGTCGGGATTTGGGTTCCGTTGTGTAAGCTCCATCAAATGTGTAATTACATACAACTTATTTTGAAAAGGCAAAATTATACGGCTACAACCAGTTAATATTTAGACAGCCGTTCAAAAAAAAAAAGTCAATATTTAGACAGTATTAGTTATTTTAAACAAAACTTGAAATGACAACTTATTTATTGAAGAATCAACCCGGATAAAGACCTTTTGGTAAAGCTATACGTATATACATACAACTCTACTGAATACAGTGTTTGAATGTATTTACTTTCTATAAATTATGTATCCTCAACGTCATAGGTCGTATCAAACTATCAACCTATGATGGCCTACAAGTGTTCCTTGAAAACGTTTGCACAAGCAGTCGGCCAACATTCTATTACAAGACAATAAACTTTTGTATTTGCAAGATACATATATCATAAATACAAATAAAGAACATTAACATGTGGATGGTGTAACATGTCAAAGCAAGAAATGTATGGACAAAGTAAAGGTTAAAGAAGCAATGATCATAAATGGGAAGTTTGAAGTGATGCATGTGTATCGTGTGGTAGATATACGCAAATAGTTTTTGTTTGTTTGTATAGCATGAAAGCCCAAGGCATGTGCTATCCAATTGAGTCAATCTACACAATCCCCTAGGCGGGCGTAACTTATTTTATCCTATTCTGTTTTTTCTTATCGATATTTGCACTCATCCTAAACTATACGAACTACTATGCTTCAGAAGAACTCTGAAAGAAAGACATTACTTTCGGATTTAATTAGATTGCTTTCATATAAATCAAATGGAACATAACTTTGATCAACAAACTCGATAGCCGTCTACAATTTGTAAACCTTTAGCAGGCCAAAGAGGTGAATAGGGTCCGGAAAAGACTTTCTAATTAAATAAGGTAAACGAACTTGTGGTTGCCGATTACACTAATTAGTTATAAATTTATGAAATGAAGTTGTCCAATTGGTTATCTTTGTGTTGAATTAGTTGTAATATATAGAATGAGTTGTAATATATGAGTATATATTACACCATTCAAAGCTTTGTTAAGGGTGTTTTCGTTCCTCCCTATCCTTTTCTATTTTATTTATTTTCTATTTATTTTTTTCAAATAATAACTATAACTTTTATTTAATAAATTAAAACTGATACTCCCTCCGTCCCATTAATAGTGTCCACTTTTTAGTTTTCAAAGTCTTTTTTTAACAACTTTGACCATCAATATTTTTATTTTTATTGCGTAATACTTGATGAAAGTTATAAGAATAGATAGAGGTTTAAATGTGTTTTCGTTAGATATAACTTTCGCCAAATATTAAATAATATAATAAAAGATATTTAAGGTCAAACTTACAATATATAAACTTTGAATATTCAAAACTGGACACAATTAGTGGGACGGAGGGAGTACAATATTAAACTAATACAACAAAATAAAACACGAAACTACAATCTAAAACGACGACACAAAAAATAAATAAACTAGCGATTAATTCCCGTGATCATTATGCGATGAATATGGTCAATGAGATCCATCCGATGATCTTCGTGTATGTTTGAGTCATGTATCTCTGCTAGACAAGCATTTAACTGATGTGGCGCAACTGGAGTATCTGGAATATAATCAGGACATGATGCGTGATCCCCATCTTTTAAAATCAGGTTGTGAAGAATACAACACGCATACATGATCTTACGGATGGGGAGTTCATCCATTTGTCTTGTCGGTTCTTTAAGTATTTTTCAAGCGTGTTTTGATAATACCAAAAGTTCGCTCCACATCCTTCCGTGCAGCCTCTTGTGCCCTCGCAAATCGAATCCTTTTCTCACTGATTGGATGAGGAATGGTTTTCACAAACAACACATATCTTGGGTAGATCCCATCCACGAGGAAATACAGGTACTTATATTCAGTCCCTATTATTAGTGAATGGAACGACTGGTGCTTTGTAGTCTTCATAGTACTTGAATAAGGGAGATTGATTCAACAGATTAACGTCGTTGTTTGAATAGGCAACACCAAATTACAAGTGCCAAATCCATGTATCATGTGACGCCACTCCTTCAAGCATTATTGACGGCTCTTTTTGGCCACCTCTCGTGTATTGGCCACGCCAAGCCACCAGACGATTCTCTCAAGCCCAGTGTGTACAATCAATGCTCCCTATATATACATATATATCCGAAACTATGAACTATGTAAAATATATATATATATGTGTGTGTGTGTGTGTGTGTGTGTGTGTGTGTGTGTGTTCTAGGTAAAATAAAACAAGTATTAAAATAAACCAAATAAAGCAATAAGTTTCTCTTCATTGATAATTTATGAAAATCATTGTGCATCAATTACTTCGTGAATCTTCGTGCATCAATTTAATAATGAATTAAGGGTCAAGATCTTGTTCTATTTGTTTTACTTTAATACTTGTTTTACAATACCCAATCGTCTGCTCATCCGAAATCGGGTTCTAAAGAAATTTGTATCAAACTTTGGTTTTTCAGCGAAATAATCTCACAAAAGACGATCATGTGACCCAATACGATTGTCTCTGTTTGTATGCCTTCTTGAAGAGGAGGCAGTCTCACGGACTTCTTGATCAATCGCATGATGCGTGATTGTGAAAATGTTAACTAACTGTTCCGCCTCATTAGAAGCATTCGAGTCCAATGGCAAATTTGGGGGTGTTTGGTTAGATCCGAAAAATAAATGGTTGTTGAAGTAAGGGTTCATGATTTATATATGTGTGTATATAATATAAATGTAATGTATGAATTCAGGGGTAATGTTGTGTTGTTCCCGCCGATAGAAAAAAAAAGACAAGAACATAATGTATAAATAAAAAAAAGAAAAAGAAACAGGAGGAAGAGACAAAGATGAGATAGCCGTTGATATGTGGCGCCCACCTTTTTCCCCCCTTTTCTTAGCCCACAACGGTCGAAAATCGAGAGGAAGTCGGGAACGACCACTACAAAGAATGTTGCATTTGTCCACATTTTTAGTAACAAATTAAAAATTTTGTCACTTTTTTATGTGTGTAAAAATGTATAGAATTAAAAGTGTGTAGAAATATATCTACACTAACTAAAAGTGAGAACAAATATAACATTATTTGTAATGAGTCATTCCCACCCAATCGGTACCGGTACCATGGGACAGTGTTCACTTGGGTACCAGACCGATACCTACTCGGTGAGACGGTGCCTATGGCACTCCATGCACGCTAATTTTCACACCATTTACTTTCTTTTTTTCATTTGGTAAACATGCATGGTTTCTGACTGGTGCAGGAAGTAAAAGATAATGATGATACTTTTTTTCTTTCGGTTTTCTTTTGGATTATTGGGGACATTTGGTAAGTTTTGGTTTTAAATTATATGTAATTGGCCGGGGTACTAAAAGTATAAGTAATATAATAAGTGTATGTTTATATAGTATTAATGCCTCTTTGCAATCAAATTTGTTTCTTGTAACATTTTTTGAAGTAAACTATTGCTAAATGTTGTTTTAATAATTGAAAACGTAGTTAATTTATTACATCAATGAAGGAGGTTTTTTTTGTTTTTGGGAAAACATGGAACTGTGCTGTCGGACCTCCAAGGTATGTGGCTAGTTAATTAAAATCCTATATATTTGATGCCAAAACCTATAATATCGAAACATATTATTTAACTAACACGATCAATCTTATTTTATGTAAATTTCTGTCAAGTGTCATTCCTGTTTAGTTAGTTTCATATAGTAGTTGTAATAAATTATCACAACTGAGAATAAATACATTGTATTTTCTAGAAAACGAGAGCGTAGTTACGTGTGAATTTTCAAAATAGTTTCTAAAAAAAAGTCAATCAAGATATATATTGTTACTTTATCATTATTTCTTTTATTATTGGACAAGATTGAGAGGCCCGACCCAATTATGACCAGATCACGAAACATGGTCACGAGGTCAATTGCGAGCTTCATATTTATGGACAACTGACTTGTCTCATTTATTTTGTCATTTGGTATATCCCATCTCATAAGACAACCACCAAATAATTGGGGGACTTGGTTTTTTCTTGGAATAGTATGTGTCACGAGTCCATAATTAGTTATAAAGAGTATTAAATTAATCCTACATTTGTATTGAAAGATATATCCATTTTAACTTATATTGTTTAGAGAAAATGCGACAAAAATGTTTCTAGTTGGGTATGAAGACACAACTTATTCATGTCCACCAACCAGTTAATTTGCTAACCTGATTTTAAGGAATGGTTGAACGTAGCTATGAGCCGGTTACGAGTCAAGTTTAACATAGTTAAAAACATTCGGTTATGTTAATAATTCTCATGGGCACATAACATATATGTGGTTAACAAGTTATATGTTATGTGGTACTTGCCTACTATGACAAATGGAAAACGAATTTTCGTTTATAACGTTATTATAGTCGGTATATAACTACTGAACTACATACCTATTTGTAATTTACACTAACAACATTGTCTTAAAATTAGGCCCACACTGTAATGGACCATTGACCCACATTGTAGTCCATTCAACAAAATTTAGGTATGTATGTATGTTAGTACGTATACTAGAAAATTTATCCGCGCGTTGCAGCGGGGTAAAAAAAACTATAGTAAAAACTTCAGATTTTACATGATTAATATAGAAAAATAGATGAACAATAGAAGTAATCCACTGAAATTAAATTGAAGATGTAAATATCATTTATATAGGTACTACCACACCTAAGCTGAGTGTTAAATAGTTTTATGTTCACTTTTTTCATTAAAATATCATCTTAATTATATTACCATTTGCTATGTATGTATCATATAGGTACCTACGTACATTATAAAGGTGGAGTAAATATTATTTGACAGGTACCATCCAAAGCTACCTTGTATTGATGGTAGTACGTATACTATTCCATATGTACACTACTCACCATTTTCATAATGTTTTACATAATTTTTGTGTCCACCTTAATTTTTCTTTTTTCTTTTATTACCACCCACAGTCACCCACCCACCAAGTGTCCCAGGTTTGTAAAACTGTGGACTTTTGTTTCTTTCTTAATTCATATCTATATACTTTCAACCTTTCCTTCCCTCCTAATACTTATTACTCGTATTTTGTTATGACTCCCTTTCTCTGTCTCTCTTGCTATCAAACCCGTATAAATCATTTTTTTATCTGATGAAACAAAAAGTTTGTCTTTTTTACTTGTTTTCATTCTGATAATTTCTGGCACCCGGATAAGTCATTTGACAGCAGTTTCATGGCAGCAGTTCCCGCTAAAAGTTGGAGACGACGGAAGTCATCGACCTATGGCTACTTGATGACTTGATGTTCTGGCAGTAAGAAAGTAGTTGTCTCATTTTGATGCCTACTTTTACTTGTTGCCGGTGTTCCGGTGGTGGTTGTTAGGCTGGTGGTAATTACCGACGATGGTGGTCGTCGATGTTTGTTCCCGGTGATAGATGAAGTAAATCAGTTGGTAAGAAATGGCCTATGATTATCGTGGTCAAGTCATTGAAGTAGAGAAGTGTAAATTTGTAATAAGTAATGACAGAGAGAGGTGGTGGTTACTGGCGGGTGGTTGTGTGTTTGTATGTGTATATACAGTGTATGTTGTATATGTATATATGTATGCCTTGAAAGTTACTTTCTGCAAATAAAAAAGTACTTTTACTTGTGAGAGAACCGACTCTAAGTTTTTAGTATGCAATATATGCTTGTAATAGATGTAAAGAAAGTAGTAAATAGTACATTATGCATAAATAGTTGTAAAAAACCAGTTGGTTTTTAGTATATAGGTTAATATCTATCTAGAGTGACAGAAAAATATCAAAGATATAATCACCCCTTTACGGTTTCACCTTTTATTTTGGATCAGGTTCACCTTTGCTTCAGTTTTATTCATTAGCTCGCGGTTTCAAACCCGGCTAAGACCTTATGTGATTTTTCTTGGAATGACACAACTGGATTATAGGATTGGGGCTATCTATTGTTGGACACCTCGATGAATATCGGGCTTCATAATATAAGAATTGTTGGCCCGTTCGTTACAAAAAAAGTATCAGCCAAGTTGTAAGTAGGTAAAAGATATTGATGTAAAATTAAGATAAAATACGTTGAGAAGCTCTTTTACTACGAGATTCGATCAAAAACAATGTGATAAAACTCAAAACATATGATGAGATAAACCGATATAAATCTTTAAGTATATATTTTTGAATCTAATAATAGCTCTGTTTCATTTTAGACCACGCAATATGAATACTTTTAGCTATCCTACATCCCTACCTTGATCAGCTAAAATTCTACGATAGTATCAAGAAATGACTGGAGAAGTCATTACATAAACAAACATATTATGAGTAGTCTAATTAAATAAGCCCATCATGATAAATCTATCTTAATCTTATTTTAATTTTAACTACATTACATTATAAAGTATTTGACCTTCCTATTTTTTTTTAAAAAGAACTTATCTACCCAAACTACTCATCTCATTTATTCATTAATTTAAATATCTTCACTTAATATACATATAATACCCTTAATAAAATTATTTACAACATACATCTCTTAACTATTAAAATAACAACAATACCTTCATTTATATCAATTATTTATATATTAATAATAATCACGCCACTACCGCCGCCGCCGTCCACCGTCGTTGCCGCCACCACCGCACAGCCGCATCGAACGGATATATGACTAGTATATATGAAAAGTATATTGGTTAGTTTAATTTAGGGAATGTGAGGTATCATAGCCACAAGCTACATACACAACTCATAAATCATCTGTTGGCAGCTTCACGTTCGTTATCAAACATATGTTATGTATTCGATCAGATTCCAGAGACCTGCCAGGGTTATATTCGACCCTACCACAACCTCATCTAATTATTTACTTTCTCTTTCACGTTGACCCTACTTCTACGTGTCTTTTATTAAATGGTAACGGAAACGTCGTTATGCATGTATGTGCTTATCGCTATATACCTTCTCTACACATAAGTTATGTGCATCAAAAGCAAAAAAAAAATAAAAACTAACATAATCTTGAGTATATCTTTTACAAGCTAATTATCTAAATACATAATACTATAAAGCATTTAGAAAACACTATATAGAGAAAAGTTATACTATGAAAACTTAGAATACTCATAATTTTAGTTTAAAAAAAAAAACTGAAACCAAATTCTTTCTAGGAAAATGCAGTGTTTCTTAAAACAAGTCGTTAAACACGGAAATCATTGAGTTTTTGTAACACCAAATATTTATTGGGATCCCCTCACTAAGAGGTCAAACTAAAGTCAAATGTTATTATATAAAAAAAAAAAATTCATAAAAAGATAACTTTCAGTGAGCAACAGGCCGTTTCCGGCAATAGAAAGAACTACCCAACTAGATCTAAACATTCTCCATATATTTCGGCACCGTATCTGAATTTTGGGTTGTTTCCGTTTTCCATCATATTTTATATATATATATATATATATATATAAGTTATTTTAAGAACCTTTTTTTTGCGAGAACCTTTAAGAACTTTTCAAATCAAGCCCAACCGATGATTGTTCTTTACATGAAAATTATTTTTTGACTGTTTTCTGAATAACTTATGTGTAACTTTGAAGTTTATAATTGTGTAGAGGCATGGATTATCATCCGTTATACAATTATGTAGATATTTGGATTCTTGATCGCATGTGTACGAATATTGCTATGATCACATGTATGCAAGTCGATCACATGTAATCATAGCAATATTCGTGCACATGTGATCAAGAATCCAAATCTCCACATAATTGTATAACGGATGATAATCCATGCCTCCACACAATTATAAACTTCAAAAGTACACATAAGTTATTCAGAAAACAATTTTCATGTAAAGAATAATCATCGGTTGAGCTTGATTTGAAAAGTTTTCAAAGATTTTCGTAAAAAAAAGTTTCTTAAAATAACTTTTCAATATATATATAATATATATATAATACAGTACACAATATATATACATGTATCTGAACAACAGCTTAGGCCATTCTGTTATGTTCATTCTTCTAATTGTCTTTTTCCTCATCTCGTGTTTCACCGGAAAAGATTGAGGTGTGTGGACCAAATGAAATTGAATAAATAGACATGGAGTATTGTTTATTGGTATTTGTATCATTGGACATTTTCGTAAGTAACTCATTTACGTATTCTCATTTTCGGTCCACGTAAGCAAAATTTAATGACATGGGAGTAGTGACGTTACACTTAATAAAAGACTGTAGTTAAAAGCTAAATATATTATCTTTATTGTGAAATTTATAAAAAATGAATCTTTTTAATTGACGAAAATTAAATAAGTTCTCCTTATTAGAAATTTTGTGTAAAAACCTTTTTATAGATTTTTCTCTATTTAAAAATGATTATTCAATATTGATTATTGATTTTAATCTATAAGAGTTAAGATTTTTCTTTCCAAATTAAATAGCAAAGCTTGAAAAGCTGGTGGGGATCTTAATCCCTTTTCCAAGCATGTATAATAAACATACACAAGTTTTACAAACTAGACTTACAAGTTGAGTTGAATAATAACTAAGGTTCGGGTTTTGAGATACCCAGACATACATTAAAAAAATTGTGACAGGTATTGCACTTACTTTTACACGTGGCACTAAAGATACTGGATGCATATTATAAATCCGAGTTTAGGAAACCTAGACTTTTCAAAGGAAAAAAAAAAAGGAAACCTAGACTTTGTAGGTGGTTGTTGAACATTGTTTGTGATTATGAAACTTGGTGCATAGTAGTAGACTACTAGTAGACAGTTTGGGTTTCAAAAATTGGGCATCCGTCCCTTGAATGGTTTTGTTGATTACCGGTTTCTATAAACAGTCTTAAAGGATCATCCAAATTAAAGTCATATCTCACTTGTCCAAAAAATTCTCGGACAACCAAACTAAAGGATCAATAATTCAAAATGTAGTGCAAGCTTGTGATACACATCAGAATTAGACATTTGCAAGCTTAAATGCGAAACATCATTAGATAGATTAAACACACTGCGCAATTACTTCATTACTTAGTTGCTATTTAAAATCCTCCTAAACTGGACTAGAATAGAATGGACGTACTAAATATTATGTGAATTGAGTTGGAGGAACTTCTGATGATAAAATATTAAGTGAATGAACTATGATTAGGATGACTCTATGATGATAAGTGTCATAAACAGTATAATCTACTTCAATTTTATTTATAACACATACACACCCAATTAATTTACCTAGACAGATATAGTCACACAACTCATAAGTTAGTTAAATTAGAGATGAAAAAAATAAATAAAATAGAACATTTGTGACAATATCGATAACATTTTAGTCCAGCCCGTAGCTTTAGGAAATGTATCTATTGTTATTTGTTATTTATATTTACATTACTCTGATGATGATGTTCGGATGATTATTGGCTTAATTAAAAAAGAATCTAAGATATAGATAAAAATAATATAACGTAGTCCTTACTATGTAAAATAAACAAAAGTTGAAAAGTAAATCAGGGCAATACAACTAAATGTTAGAAAAGAATTTGCGGACTTATCAAACATCACTAGAATTATGCATGTGTAATGCGACGGCGGGTGCGACGGTGGGGACGGTGATGAGGGAGGCTGTGTTGGTGAATGTAAAAACAATTGATGTTAAAGGTGATATTGTAGTTATTTTAAGTGTTTGGAAAATTTCATTAATGGTTTATAGGTATATTAGATGGAAATGTTTAAATTAGTGAATAAAAGAGAAGGGTATTTTTGAATTTTCAAAGGTAGAAATTTAAGAGAAAAAAAATGATGGTTTACTTTATTATAGATAGTATAGATATAAATTAAAATAACTTTTAACTTCCCCTCCTTTATTATTGATTATTTTTAGTGATTGGTTGATATCACATTTCTCAAACAATAAATACTTTGATTGGTTGAAATATATATAAATTATTGTATCTCAAAAGATGTATTAGAAAACTTTCCATATATACTATACATATATTTAGAAAAATGAAGATCGAATAAAAGTCCCTTTTACATCAATAAAACTTAAAAAGAAAGAAAGAGAAGAGAGAACGTACAGATGATGATGGAAATGGTGGGTGATGTTGATGGTGGGGGTGGTAGTCCGTGCCATGGCAGCCAAAACATGTGCTCAGTCCATTTTTCAGCATGCAAAGCCTCACATGTTCTCAATAAGTCAGTCTATACACATTCAATTTCAGTTTTCATTACTTTAAATTATTATGATGGTAAAAAATTTACATAATACTACTCGCCTGTATTTTAAATCTAAAGAAAATGTCACAAATGATCTCTGTGGTTTGTTATATTCGCATTTTGTTCCCTGTACTTTTTTTTCATACCAACTGGTCTCTGCCTTCTTTGTTTTCGTTGCCAGAAGCCCTTACACTAACTTCTGTTAATTTAAGGCCGTTAGTGAGGGTATAATTGTCTATTTACATAAAAGAAACACCCTTCTCCTTCATCCTCTTTCTTTCTTCTTCCAACAATCTGACCACCACCACAATCACTATAATCCGGCCAAACTTTTTTTTTTTTGAAACGACAGAGCAAAACATTTTTTTTCAGATCTCTTTTCATTTCAATTTTATACATACACTTTAATATATCTATCAATATATCCCGTCTATTTATAATCTAATAAACAAAACAGACACAGAAGCATACACACAAGCATATATCTATCAATATGTAACAAACAAAACAAAAACCACCACAAACACCACAAGAGCTCGAATCAGGCCAATACAAAAAAGATGATTATACACTTAACATACATACACAGATTTTAATTGTGATAAACCTAAAACATAAATAAAAACCAAATCAGCTAACCCAATACAATTGGTACTCCAACCGAATAAATGTTTCTTAGAAAAAGATGTTTATGACTTCTTTTACAACTCCTAGTCTCCTATATAGGATTAGTTAGTAAACCAAGTCGTTTATGCCCATGAAAGACATGCCAAGATATGTAAAAAACACATAGTAATTGCGATTAAGTCATAACAAATGTTGCAAAATTCGACGATTCAATCAAGTCCAAATCCTTAAATCATCAACCAATCACCAACCAACAAAAACATAACCTAAACATTTAAATCAAACACAAGTACTAAAAACCTCAATTTTAAAGTTAAAACACAATACCATATAAGATCAATCCTTCTGAGAAATCAAAACCCTTCCAACCTCAAAGATCAAAAACGCATCAATACACGCATACATCACCTGCTAGATCGAGAGATATTTGTGCTTTTTCCGGCAAAAGAACATAGCGGGCAACGACGATGCTTCGTAACGTCGGCAGTGAGTATTCCGAACAATGGGTTTTCGAAAGAATATAGGATCCCCTCTGTACAGATAATAGAAAGAAATAGATACATATATAACACAAATATATTTATATATATTGAACGGATGGATGGATGAACGGAAACAGAGAATATGGGATAGAAATTATAGGATCTTTTGAAACAGAGAAAGGATAGGAACAAATTATTTTTTAAAAGAATATGGATCTTCCTGTACAAACTATATAATATATATACATAATTTTCTAAAGAAGTTGTGATTATTAATTGAAAAACGTTTTTATCATATATAGTCCCTCTGATTGTTAAAAGGACGATTATATCCTCACGTGGTTCGCACGTGAAGGGTTTTAACAGCCAAATTAAACAGAAGTTATTGTCAGAGGCTTCTGGCAACGAAAACGAAAAAGACAAGGACTAGTTGCAAGAAAAAAAAACACAAGGAGCAAAATGCGAATTTGACAAACCACATAGACCATTTGTGACATTTTCTCTTAAATCTATTCATATATTAAAATGTATTGAAAAAATATTGGACATGATACTCGTATTATACTAATTGCAAAAGGTACAAATTGAACAAAGATGAGCAAACAAATACGAGTACAATAAGAAGGCACGTGACAAGGGGAGAGTGAAAGCATCAAATGGCACATGGCGTCCGTATCAAGAAGGTAGAAACAAAGCCGATATTATTTTTAATATTTTTTAGTGAAAAAAATACAATAATAAAAAACATTTTACCACAAAACAAGTTTCTCTTACGTCTCATCAACAAAATTTAATTGCATTCGTACCCACCCACTACCCATTCTGACACAGATTCACTCTCCTTTACACTTTTACTTCTTTTCAACCACACGAGCAGACCAGACCAAACCAAATCAAACGGACATCTATCTTCTACATTTTCTTTTTCTCTTTTATTTTTACTATTATTATTATTATAAACCAAACTCACTTACACAACAAAAAATGAAAGTGTGGTTAAATTAGTTGTGGATTATATATGACAATGGTGGGTGGAACATCAAATGATTCATCTTCATCTTCAAATATGTCACCTGTTTCATCTCCTTCTTCTTCCATTGTTATTGTCGATTTGTATGGAAAACGTCGCCAGTTTGCAAAGGTTCAAGTCCTTGAGCGAGAGATTAGCTTGCTTCAGGTACCCCCACCCTCACTCTTATTCTTATTGTATTTTTTTTATTTTATTTTACAATTAGGGTGCAACATCATAAATTTCTAGAAGCAGCCTTTTTTATGTAGTTGTTATTTGCTGTGAATAGGATGAGATTAAATCACTTGCAGAGCTTGAACTTGCATCAAGATGTTGCAAAGAGTATGGGATATATCTTCATTCTTTTCATCAAATTATTACTTCCACTTATATTACATTCAAACTCTGTGGTGTATGTATGTATGTATGTATTCTGTTGACCAAATGCCACCTACTGCATACAGGCTTAATGACTATGTAGAAGCTACGCCAGATCCGCTCATAGCATTGTATGTTTTCTGAAATCCTTTATCTCTTTTCAATTTACCCGTGGCAGCTCCGACCCATTTAATCGTAAATGAGTGTTTCGGGTTATGTTATATCTCTTCTATATCAAATGGGTAAAAAAAGATTTTATTGTTGTTGAAAAGAGAACGGGCCTGATTTGAGTAAAAGATATTATGGGTAAAAATGATATTATGCCACCACATGTATTTTTAACCAAGAATTGCTAACACCCTAATATGGGTAATATCCATGTAGACCTTTCGACAAAAATGCATTTAACTTGCACCAAACTTAAACCTTGGTTACCCAAGCCGCCAAATCTGCTGCCGCAATTTCTCAGGTTTTTATACATCAGTATTTCCATGCCTCTGAAGTACTGAATATGTTTTATTTGTCTGTCTTGGAGCAGAAATAAGACTCATGGTAGATCCAGAAACTTCTGGAAGAACGTTCGGTAGACTTCTATTATATCTTCTTCAAAAGTGCCTGATTTCATTTATGTGCTACTACCCTATTTATCCTAAATCGTTTGTTTATCCAGGAGAAAGACTGGGTCGATCATGTGGTGGTGTTGCTGTTGTGGTTGTTGCAAGAAAACAGTGTGTTGCTCATGCTGTCCTCGGGTGAATGACTGTTGGTCGTGTGGCCAACTCAAACCCTGTACCACGGATTGTTGCAAGTGTCCTGAGATTTCATGCCACTGCAACTGCAGCTGTAATCCATCGTGTCCTAAATGCTCAGTGTGTTGCTGTTGTAAACCATGCTTGTGCCTATAAATGTATGATATAAACATTCTCATTGGCAATAAGATATTTAAGATTGTTATTAGCAGCAATCAGCATTCTATTGATTTTCATCCATTGTGTTATAAACGAAAGATCTAATAATTTTTTGAACATAAAGCAATCTCACAATCTCTGGTACAAGTTAAAAAAGTGCACAAGACATTACAAGAGAATAACAAAATCAACAAACACTCTCTTGATCCATGTTTCCTCAGTAACAACATTCCTTCCTAGTGCCAATCTCTAGTGACCATATTTTTGGAATTCCCACTCGCTGTTATCTGGAGAAACAAAAGGAGCAAATATTTAACACTATGTTGCAAAGATTTTAACATACAGGGAACATTATGGTTGTAAAGCAGTTGTGTACCTAGAGGGCAAACTTGACGGGTTTTCAGCCAACGGCTAATGCAGTGGAAGTGGAATGCATGGTTGCAGACACCTGTAAGAGCATAATAATCCATATTAATACAAGGACATAGAGAAGGATACTATGATAGCACATGCAAAAATATGCAACTGTAGTTTGACACATATCAAAGGAAATACACAATAACAAGGTTCAAAACTAGCAACTTGAAGTCTTGGGCTCGACGGTACCAGGATTGGAATTTTTATATATAAACTTTTGAAACTATAAGTAATGCAAAATTAGAAATATACTAGAAACTTATAACTTAAACATAACTGTTTAGAAACATTAACATAATACATCAAAGTTCAAATTTAATTATTCATAAACATGAATACAATACTACAAAAGTTAAAAGTTTAAAAATTATCAGATAGATTAACATATTAACAGAAAAAACTAGTGACAAACACAAACAATAACTTGGTAATAAAACAAGAATTAGAAGATACAGTGATAAACTTACTAAAAGTTTATTTTTTAAAAAAAATAAAATTAAATGACCATCTATAACTCGAGTCAGATGAGTTTCACCTGCGTTAACCCGAGATTTTACCCTGTTGACCTAGAATGTAGTCCAAGACAGGCCGACTCGCCCCACTTGGCCGCCAAGACCAAGTTGAGTCCTCGACCGAGTTTTACTACCATGCACAATGTTAGCACCAACTAACCCATATAGCAGGATAAAAGGCATAACCAAAAAAATACTGTCGCGTAAGCATATAAAGCATATATGCAACAAGAGTGCAAAGAGGCGGTGGGAAAAAAGTGAGTGAACGGCATATAACGCAGCTACATATCGTTCTTAAATCCTAAAATATACAAAACATATTCCACTCATCCATGGTTGTGTTCGCTCACAATTTAGAGAAACAGATACTCCATGGTAGTTCATACTCCATAATGAAAAGTTATATGTCCACAATCGGTGCTTTCAAGATATAACTAGAATAGAATGTTGTGGCTGTTTCATAAGCAGTCTACCTAGGGTGGCATGCATATCTTTAATCAAATGAACTTCCTACAACCTTCAGGAAAAATTTACAAGATAACTAATATATAGAAAACCACAAATTAAGTTACTAGGATAGTCCTCACAATACCCTTGCATAAGTCTTAATACTTATACAAGCAGTATCACATTCTAATCTATCAATCCTATTTTGTCATTTAAATAACCCTAGCATCTGGGCCAAATGAAAAACAAACCACTCTTACAAACATTTGATAATCAAGAGTTTCAGTTAGTCTATTACAGAAGTAAATAACTTTCTTATATCTTGTAATATGTAAAAACATGTTCCTTTTCATCCGTGGTTGCACAGGATTTCTATTTAAGAAATCAAGAGAAACAAAAACTTGATGACCTGTATTTTATCCCATTAATGACCCGTTATTCTCAACTTTAACACATCAACTTAGTTACTTAAACAGCACATATGAGCAAGTGGTTCTCCTTGATCAGAATGTCACACCCATACCAATAAACAAAACATAAGCATCTAACATCAAATACAGATGGTACATAGAATATGTAATGCCGTAATAACATCAGTAATTCTAAAATTAAAGGGTGCAAACAGTTGAGTGGTTGGCATGCATATGTTCGGTCAAATCAACTGCCCGTGCCTTTCAGCCCCGCCAAAAATATAACAACTATAAACCAAAAATAAAAACATATGTACATTTACTAGGAGTATCCTATTGCAAAAATCCACTAATATAGTAAACAAGTCATCTGCGTTTTAAATGCGCAGCAATGCATAACAACATCATTCCCTATATGTGCAAATTAAGAACCAGATACATTTAACAATAAAGAGCTTGAGTACGTCAGTTACTCCATCTCTGGTTTCCCAGGCTTACAAAACTAACATTTAGTCATCAAAGACTTAATACTAAACCAATTTGTAATCGTGTCTGATCATCCAAAACATATACTGATATACATAGAATGATTTAAATATGTCTACTAGCTTCCCATCTTGCTAATCGGCTACAAATTTCATATTAGTTTTTTTTTTAAAACTCCAGCTAGACAATTTAATGGTGTCAAACCAGATTAGTGAAAAACAAAGTAATAATAATTCATCAACTTGCCATACTGATGATCTCACTAATAAACCACACATACAGAATATACATAAAATTATATGATTGTAGCACAACTAAAGCGCGGCATACCATACATAACATTTACTTTATTTGTATTTGCTTAAAATAAACAAGAATAATAAAACAAGGGTTTACATACCCCAAGCAACGGTGCATTCTTCGCTGGTAGCGCTAGCCTGATTCGCTTGACACTCGATGCCTAAATTAAAATCAAACAACACATTATATTATACGGAGGAGCATTATAATACATACTCGTATTATTATTGTTAATTATTATATTATATAACCAAAAAATATAAAAGACTGAAACTAATTATTAATATACAAAGAGAGGAAAACTAACATAGATCCATAATATGATTTCTACAGATGGCGCAATTGTCAACAACGATATCTGCAGCACAAATTAAAATTAATTAAAAAAAAAAAAGGTGATAAAAACAAATCCCTAAATACATATAGGGTTAGGAATGCGGTGACGACTGACCCCAAGCCCAAAGAGAAACAGCATTCCATTTTTTTATCTCAAAACGTCGTGGCTTCTTTGAAGAAGGTCCTGCTGCTGCGTCACCGGCTGGAACCATCGTTACCTCCGTACTCATCTTTTCTCCCTCCCAACTTTTACTCTCAAAAGTCTCCTCTGAAAAACAATAACTTTGTGATCGATTTGGGGACTTCTTATTTTTGGGGTTTCAGCCGTTTCGCTACTTTATTTATTTATTTATAATATTATATATTTGGTCCCTTAAGTATTCCTTCATCGATAAGACTTGCCATTGGGTCATAGTCCAAATATTTTAACATCCCAAGGTGGGCTTGTCTCATGGGATGTTGAAATACCATATATTCATATGTTTGGGCCTTCTTAAGCCGTTTGACCGTTTCGGCGTTATGATTCTCACAAATCAATAAATTATACACCTTGTCTAAAAACAACTCACCCGCTTATTAACTAATCATAACTTTTACTTTTATCAAATTAGAAATTGATAATGTCATTATTAATTTAAGGGAAATAGTAAATGGCTGTATTTAACGTGCATTAAACAACTTGTACTTTTCATGTTAAAAGTCCACCCCCTGATTTTCATGGTAAATGTACAAATAATTCATGCACCTTAAACACTAGCAAACCCTTTAATTTAATTATAAATTAAAAATCCTAATAACCATTATCCAAATATATTAGTATATTATGTTTATATTAATGTTTGTAGAAAAAATCTCACTCATTCACACGTTTTTTTATTCCATCAATAATCTACACTTTTTACCCTCACTAAATACTTACTTTATTTTTATTTACGTTCTTTAAATCTTTCAGGATTATTTTTTGACTATTTTTCTTTTGAGTTAATAAGACTTTTTAGCTTGCATATACTTAAACTTTGATAATAATCTAATCTTTATAACAATGTAAACTCGTGTATTTGATACGGGTCTAAAATCTAATAGTCTTATACAACATAAACGCAAAAATTAACAGGTTTAAATATGTTGATGCTCCATGATTTATCCTTTTTCATGTTGGTTACGTAATTACGATGGACAACTGATAATGCTTCGATATATTATCCACTTTAAATTTAAATTACATTATGTATAACTCTAACATAAATTCATATTAATTTGTACATATTAATATCTTTTTAGCATACACACCAATAGCTATCAACGAGCAATTAGCTCAATAGTATAAGTTATTCACGCAAGTCTCTCAATCATTCAAGACTCAGATTCGAGTCTTATAAAAAAGGCATGGTTTTATCTCAATTATTAATCGGAGGTTTTCTCCAGCGTGGTATTAAAGATGAAAAGGTTGTCTAACAAAAATTCAATTAAAACAACATAATTGATACATACCTTTAGAAAAAACATAGTCACACATATAAATAGAGATCACTATACTCTTATTGGTTTGTTGATCATGTAAGGTGGGTCCAAAATCAAATTTGAAAATACGGGTTCACAAAAATTAGAAAGAAAAGGATGACGTGGTGGAACCAGGGGCTGATGTACTTAGGGCCCACGATAATACAGGCTAAGCGGTCCCCATGTGAGAAGAAAGGAAATGCGTTATAAATTAACCAACCAAAACTTCACATCCTATAAATCATCCATCCATTTGCAGATAAATAACCGGCCACATCTGATCAGATCATTAATTCCTTAAAAACTACCCGGCCGGCCACTGGAGAATTTCATCAGAAACGTATGGCTTCATCAATCCTTAATAAAACAGTCAATGATATCGATCACAGCGATCGTGTCATTGAGATGGATGATGAAATATACCACCAGCACAACAAGAGAAGTATATGGCGGCGGCCTTTACGTATGAAGAAGAAGAAGAGGAAGGTGCAAACAGTGAGACTGGGGGGGAAAAGGAGGCATCAGTTGCTAGTAGTAGTGAAGATATATAGACGAATACGGACCAATTGGATGAGAGTAAAAAAGGCATGCACCTTGAAGAAGCTAAAAGAGTATTACTATTCGGTTTTAAAAGATATAATCGCAGCCGGTGGGACTTTTGAAACCTTTCAACAAAGGCTCATGTTAGAGTCCTCTTTTGCTGTTCCTGTTATGGGTCTTCAATTCAACACCTTCCACTAATTTTAATTACTCGTATCATCTTCCTTAATTTCATGTACGTATTCCTTAAATCAAATCAAATTATTATACATATGATATATATGGATTTACGTACTATTTGTCATCTTCTTATATACATTTAATTAATTAACTGTTTCTTCCTATCATCATCATCGTGTATTAAATTAGTTTCAAAACAGCAAACGCTCGATCGATCGATTCAACTAATTTATAGACATTAGCTAGGTACGCCGCCGATGTATAGGTCTGGCTAGTCGAGTTGGTGTAGTATTACGTCATAATTTGTTATTTAGAGTTATAGTTTTGGGTGTTAGATGATTTAAATATTAATTATATTAGGTAGCTAGGCTGTGTGTTTCATATTCCGACATGTATTACGTACGTAGTTATAATCTAGAGTTTCTCGTTATCTTTTTCAGTAGTGGAATGATCTAACCTTGTTTTTATATAATTAAAACAGAATTTGTATGCCGTGTTTCAAGGGTTTGATAGATGTGTCTTGTGATAGCAATACTTAATTTGTTTTAATTTACACATTCATTGAATAATATCTAATAAAAGTATTATTATTATATATATATATATATATGTATGGACAGATTCGCTTTTAATTATATATCACTATGATGATTTGGATCCTACTCAAAAGGTTCTACAAAAGGATGAATACTGCATATATATACATATATTATATTTTCAATTAATTGGTGCAAGCAAGTGTTTTTTTGTCGAGGCTATTGTAAGTCTATAATATATTTTTGTTAAACATGATCAAAGTCAGGCATCCAGCTGATTTCTGTGATAGGATGTGTCAAAATTTATACAGTAGGGAAATTATAATCTGGGCGTTGGCCGGCTCTCGTTATCTTTTTTAATATATGGGATTTTAGTTTTCTCTTTTTTTAAAAAAATAAAAGAATTTTGTATGTTGTCTTTTTTTGTAAGGTTTTTATATCTGTCGTGATGGTGATGATAATATTTTGCTGTACCTTAATTAGGGAATCATCAAAAGGAATAACAGAGCCAACTCACATAAAAAATGATTGTCATGTGCCATATGTCGGGCGAAGTCGTTAGCAAATATACATACAAGACGTACATACATGGGACACCCCATCAAAACAGCTTTAATTCGTCTACTTGATCGATCGATATGATCACCGTTTGTTCTAGTTTAAAGACAGATCGAATAAAAATCCAATATATTGATCAATAATATCAATCTTATATTAATTAAGTTGGTTTTGTAAGTCATGTATTTAATTTAGAAGTTAAAGGGTTGTTTTTGTAAATTAATTCATTAATACGTTACTTTTGAAACATTAATTGTAATCAATAAAGACATAGCAATTAAGTCCCTTTATGAGGTTTGACTTGGGTATACCCAGGTTCAAGTCTGAGAGGGTAGGGTTTATCCCTATTAATTGTCGTGTCTTCAGGTAGATTAGTAGGGGGTTTTCCCCCATCAGGTATTTGAAATATACATTTTTTACTTCGAGTGAGCTCTCTAGTGCGGAACCGGCTAAAACAACGTATGCTACACCCCCCACTATCGAATCGCGACACGAAGTTTCTAACGAAATTCACCTTTAAAAAAAAAAAGGAGATAGGTAGAAATGTAGAATAATAATGAGTCATGTAAGTTTTAATCTTTTGTGTTATTTGTGCTTATAGAAACATGATGATATTATATGATTCAAAGAACTACATTATACGAGTATACAGTGTAAATAATTTTCTATTTCCTATATATGCTAAATAAATAAGTAGATAATGTAAATAAGGTGGTATATGCTCATAGCTAATAACTACTATAATACAACAACAACAATAACGACATTTGATTAAATTCGGGTATAAGTAGCTAAGGTATGAAGAGGTAAAATGTAGACACTCTTATTCTTATCTAAAGATGGTATCAAGAATCGAATCTTAATTTTTTTTTTTTTATTCAACGGTCAAAATCCTTCAACTTACTTATAAAGTTGTTTTCAACGTTAGAGGATCTTTACTACCTATTCCCGAAATACCTCCGACTTAACACTAACCCTTGAAATTTCTCGTTGACAAAAAGAAGCTAAGCCGGAGAGAATAGCTTTCGATTTCAGAATGAGATCTTTGGATCTCAGATTTAAAGAAACTTTCTAGAGAGAAACATACGTTAGAAAGTTTATTAAAATAAAAAATTCATTATGTTTGAATAAGCTACATTAGATGAGTTCGGCACTTCGGCCAATAAGGTCACATATAATTAAGTTTACGAATATGACTTTAAATTAAAAGCGACATGACTCATTATATTTAATTATTTATAACTTCATTATGGGTAATGATTAATTTTAAAAATCAGAGGGCAAGATTAGGAAAGATAATTAGTGGATAGCACATGTCTTTTTCTTAAGATTTTTAGACAAATTTTAAAAAGATTTATCATTTTCCCTTCATTTATATATATATATTAGTTATATGAAATTTTTGTGTATAATGTTTAAACATATCTCCCATGAAATATGATAGAGTTATGAACTTATGATCATATCTAAAATGTCAAATCAACATTAACACATATTTAAATTCAAACATAAGGTATATACGAGTAATTATTTAGGAGTATTATTTATATAAGTAAAAAAAGTAGGGTCATATCATTTCATATATGTCATGCTTATTTTTAATTTAATAAAAAAAAATACGATAATTTTGGGAATCTATAATGACAAGATTACATAAGTTGAAGTTTGACTTTATTTGCCAAAAAAATTCGTTTTGAGCTGAAATGAACAAGATGACATTAGAAAAAGACAAAAATTAGGCTAATGGTTTAGAGCTTCAAAAGATACCCGCTTGATAGTACGGAAATGAGCAAGATGACGTATTTTGGGCCGATGGGAGATTAGGAATATCGTATTGTTAATATGGGGAGATGTTGTAGTCTTTGGCGTGATCTAAAAGACGAACATATATGGTTGAGCTGGCAGGGTGCTTGGTTTATGTATGAATACAACGATTGTTAGAGATTTTTTTTTTGTTGATGATAATAATTCAATTTTTAGAGAACTACTCTTTAGTCTTTGTTGTGTACGAGAGAAATGTACTCGCACGTTGCGACAATGATGCAGGTGATGGCGGGGTGGTGATGTATTGACGGTGGCGACGGTGATGGGGTGATTTACTTGACGGTCTCCACCCTAAGCCGTACGGGCTCCACCCTCATATTTAAAAATTCGTCGAAAGTATATCGAATGACCTCTCTAATGAAAGAGCATGAAATTTTAAAAACACCCATATAATTTTTATAATTTAACGATGTACGGTTTTTTATATAAAATATTTTGATTGAATTAGAGGTATAAAATGATTTATGTAGGAAAGAAAAAAATGCGCGGTTCATATCTCAGAAGAGAGAAAAACTATTATATATAATTAGTGAACTTCCAAATTTAATTTAGTCCATCCGATTAACAAATTAATAAATCACAACCGCATAAATCCATCCTTTTTAGGTGGATTATATCTTTTAGTTAGTTACTATATAACAACATGTGCTCATAAATTGATCTTTATCTTTTATTGTGTATATGTAAAACAAAACAATATAACATACTTAACCAACACACGTTTTCATATCCTGGTAACTGATAATTGAATTATTTTGGACTTTTGAATTTCATATGCACAATTTCCCTCTAATTTTTTCATAAACATTCAACTATATAAACCACATTTTCATAAATACCACATTTATTTGCATAATTCTACTCAATATTCATAAGCTTTATCAAAATATCCACTTTGAAAATAAAAAAACAATGGCTCCAAACAATAAATCAAATGCTACCTTGTCATCTAACTATTTCAAAAACGCTGGTGGTATCTTAGATATAAACTGAGATCACTATTGCCATAATCATTGTTACAATCTCAATTACCCGATTCGAATGGAAATATAGATGCGAAATAGATAGAATCGTGGCTTACCCAAAGAAGGAAAATAATATATTAATTTCTATCAGGTTGTGGAACAAGTCTAGATGCACAGTCGATTGCTGTTGGTTTTTATATATATAAGGTGAAAATTATATGGATTTTTGATATGAAGGTGTTTCTCTTGAAAAAAAAAGTATTAACAGATGATGATTTTAGGTTAATCGATCGGTTTCCTTAATTGGGTTTGTTCACAGGTTACGCGTTAGCACGTTATCGAGTCACACGTCATGGGTTTGTTCGTTGGTTACATACTTACATTACTAGGTCATGGGCACGGGTCAGAAAAATGGGTTATCAAGACAGTGTTGGTCTCAATTTGATTCGGTAGTATTTGACCAATTTATATGCCAGTAAATTAGAAACGTGCATGGTGGTTTGGATGAATTTCATATACATCAGATTTGATAGTGGGCTACTAGAAAATAAGAGCTAATGGTTTAGAATTTACTTGCTTTGTTTTGCAATAAATAGGATTAGTTTTCGTTTTATTTCATTGTATCCTTTCCATTATTAAATACGGAGACTTTCATATTCTTTCATGTGATTCGCATATCTACATAAATTAGTGTATTTGTGTGTAGAGGGCTTGTGAAACCAACAAATGATCTGGGTAGAAATTGAGTTTGAAACGTTTTATCAGTCTAAGCAGTTATGGAGTTTGTCAACTAATTAATGGAGATTTAAGTTCATAAACTTTTTACAAGAAGTAAACTTCTATCTTGCACTTTACTTTAACACTATAACGACCCATTTTGTGAATCTACATGGAAAAAAAAATATTTTATCAATTATATCATCTTCTAACTAATATAGTAATATTATTCGCTTCATCAAAAAGTATAGTATATATATATATATTCATTGTTAGCGGTTAGTTTACTTTTTATTAAGTGCTGTCCATACTCGTCATACGGTGAATTAGTTTTTTTTTTTTAATTGGCAAATTTAGATCATTGACTGTGGAGTATTATCATACCACGAGGGTACCACCTGATCAAATATTTACTAGGCAATTAATGTCAATAAACTAATTCAGGAGAAAACTCAATAAATATGAGAAGACCCCTTGGGTTTCGAACCCATGACCTTATGATTATTAGGCTTTATACCACCATCAAGATGCCACTAGGCTATTAAGCCATCAACATGGGGTGAATTAAGCTAATAATAACAAAGGCAGATAAGGAAGTTCAAATACAAACCAACTCACAACTTAAAGGTGTATATCAAAAGAAATTTCTTATGACTAACGTATACGTAAATTGTCTACTCACAACTTAAAGGTTTATATTAAAGGGATAAACTTTTGACTATACGTAAATTATCTCTAAGTTTGTTTCGGGTTCAATAAAAACAACAAATAGAAACCGCATAAAACCCCGTACAATAGATGCAGTCACAATTATATATGTATCAAACGGAACTTAAAGATAAAAATTGTGATTTAATAGTAAAAAATAGATTTTGGTTGGGTTTTTAATAGGAGTATAAAAATTGTTTTTACTTGGGTTGGATAGATAGAGAAAAAAAGTAGTTATTTAATAAATATTATTGTTGGGTTGAGTTGTGAATGAGAATGACCTAAACAAAACAACTAACACCCCGTATTCATCCCAAAACTGTCGACGATGGTGTATGAAAGAAATTGAAATTTAGACAGGTGTCCCTATTTAAGTTAAAGACCAGAGATGGCTCTCATGTTCTATATCTAAAAAACAAAAGGCATCAAACCTTATAAAGTGTAAAGATCGGACCTTTAACCAATATCTCCACATAGGCACATATAATGGATTAAACCACTTTTTGGTTTCTATTATAATTATTGTAAGAAAAAACTTCCAACAAAAATCTTTCAAAAATCACTTATGTAAATCACTTAGGAGTGTGCCGTTAAAAAAAATCACCAAGGAGTGTGATTTTAGGTCATTTTTATTTTACCAAGGTATATTTTGGCAATAAAGAAACATAAGTAAATAACGAAGTTTGTGTTTCAATTATTAAGAGTTTATCGTTTTTTCTTGATTTGATTACTCTCTTCAGTGAATGTAAATGTTTATATTATTATCTCTGCACCCAATTTGTTAAGTTCCCGTTCGTTACGTCACATGGGTATCTTGCTTCTAAAGCTACAAAAAACAAATTATTAGTGTGTTAAACTCAAATTGATAAGAGAAACTTAGAAGTGGTTTGCTTTGCCTGTGAGCAGTGAACTCAAATTGAATAAAAACACAGTTATAAAAATATTCAGAATAAAATGGAACGGGCTTAACAGTTGTTAAGATCCTAAATCAGTTGCAGGAATTCATAAACTTTTTAAATTTACACAGCCAACTGAACTAAAGAAAAGGGAAAGGCAAAAGATAAAACCAAAATTCTGATGCATGATCTTCACTTATCGTCGTCGACTTGACTTGTTATTTGACAACTTCTTGTTCTTCCCGTGAAACTTTTCGACCTCTTCCTCTCCATCACCCCCTCTTTTTCTTTTATGGCCTCCCGTTTCCTTCATTTTCTACAAAAGTCATAGATAAAGACAAACTTAATAAACACCTTAAAAAGCTACGCACTCTGAAAATCAAAAACAGCTCAATTTTTTACCATGACTGATAAGCGTTTGGCTTCTGAGACTCGTTCCAAGAATAGCAAAACTTCCTCTTCTTGGGCTGGAAATTCTGGCAACTTTTTTCCTGAACCAATCAATGATGAAAGTCGTCAAAGTTTAGACATACCAGCCATAACTTCCATGCAAATAGGCTTTAGTAGTGGGTAAAAGTTGTGAAGTCAACAAGTTGGGTCAAAAAAGGTCAAGGTCAGAAGCAGGCATCTTTTATGGCCCATAACTTACATCAATGATAACATTTTTGGAAAAGTGATCCAAGTATTATGCATTAAAATAGACACAGAGTGATATTTGAACAAAATTTTCAAGCCATTCTCTTTAATTTTACCACTTAAAGATGCAACAAAACCCAAATAAATCGGGTTGAAAATATCATATATACTAGCAGTCTTACCGATAAGTTTCTCAATCTGGATATACCACTCCAGCTCGTATTGATTCACCAATGATATAGCAACCCCGGATCTCCCCGCACGAGCAGTTCTTCCTACTCGGTGGATATAATCCTGAAATCCCATATAACAATTCAGCAAACAATCCAAGTGTCAACAGCATTCTACAAAAGATCATAGTGCCATATTTACCTTTGAGTTCGTGGGGATATCATAGTTAATGACCACATCAACTGACGGAATATCAAGGCCTCTGCTAGCAACATCGGTACATATAAGAATATTACATTCTCCGGACTTAAATCTAGTCAAGGCACCCAGTCTTTTATCCTGAATTGACGATGTTTACAGATTAGAAAAAAAAAATGAGAGCAGAAAGTAACACTTTTAAAAAGTCAAAACCGTACCTGGGACATCTGTCCAGATATAGGAATAGCCCGGTACCCAAGATTCCGAAGCATCAAAGCTAAAAGACGGGTGGCTTCACACGTGCGCGTGAAAACCATTGACGTACTTCCAGACTTTTCATTCATGATATACACAAGATAGCAGTCCTGTGGACATAAAGTTTTTATATTTAGAAACACGGTAAAGATACAACTGTATTCTAGTATCTGGTCACAAACCTTATGCTTAGCCGGTACAAAACGAAATTGCTGCTTCAAGGTGTCAACTGTAGAATATTTGGACGCTGATTCAATCTGACAAAATATTAAGAATAAATTAACACAAAAAATACTCAGAAGTTGGAACAACTGAACATTTTGTATTAGTATTCTTTTTCTTTACCTTGACAGGATTTCTTAAGCATGCTCTCTGCAGCTTTTGCACCTGCAATGTTCAGACATATCAGCAATATAAACTTCTCTTGCTCCTGATGGACATAGACTGACAGAAGAACTCTACCAACAAGGGTAATTTTCGTTTAAGATAATCATAGTTGTCAAAGGCGAAAGCGAACTCAAAGCGCAATGACCCGAAATGGGGCCTAGACAAGAGGCGCACGGGCCGGAAAGAAAAAAAGCGCAGAAGGGTATATACAATTTTAGTGTCTCTAACAAATAATAATGAAATAAATTTCAACTAAAGAGGGTATATAAAATAGCAGAAGAGTCTTAATAATATAAAAATAGAAGAAACCTTACCTTTAATTGAATGAAGTATAGTTGATGAATGATGATAATGATATACACCCATTGAATTTTAGAACAAAGAATTTATTGTGATATCCCCATAATATACGTGAATTTTTTCTCTAGAACGAAGGGTTTATTTATATTGAAAATTGTAAACTGCGTTTCATACAATTAGTGGGCCTTGGGTCAAGGATATCAGGCCTTAAGGATGGGACTCCCCTTCTTTTTGCACCTAGGTGCAAGGGAAGCACACCTTTGACAGCTATGAAGATGATGTCTCAAAACCTAACCATGTGGACGAGGTTTTAAAACACACGGTACATGGTTCATACCTTTTTAGTCATGGTAGCAGAAAACAAGTATGTTCGCCGTTCACGAGGAATGGCATTAAGAATATCATCAAGTGATTTCTCAAAATCCTCATTTAACAACCGATCAGCCTCGTCTAGGACCTGTTATGGCAAGTGATGTATGATTAAGTTTGTTTATAACATAAAGTCAACAACATAATCAAAGAGAAATCAAAGTTCTTCAAGATACACTAAGGTGTAGCATGGGCACAAGCCACAGGCATAAACTCTGGCAACATGTATGTGAAGCGCATGAAAGAAAGCGGATACAAAAATGAGTGCGTGTATAAGTAATTATTTTGTTGATCATTAAATAGAGACAACTCAAAAAGTTGTATACGTCAAAATAGAGTGGGTCATTTCAACCTGACAAATATTGCTTAAAATTTTAATTCTAAAAAATTAGTTATTGTCAAGTGAGTACATAAGTTAAATTCTTTAAATCATTAAATAGAATCAAATCAAAAAGTTGTATACGTCAAAATTGAGTGGGTGATTTCAACCTGACAAAAAAAAGTGCTAATAATTTTAGTTATCTAAAAAATAGTTATTGTCAAATGAGTACAAAAGTTAGATTAACGTGATAATGATAGAATCGGTTAAAGAAATAAATATTCACGCGGTTAATAAATTAAGTTACAAATTTATAATTCAACTTATTTTGTAGCTATTTGACTTTTTAAAATTCTATTCAATTTTCCAATTGACCCGTTAAAAATAAGACCTAAAACATACAAACCTAAGCTTAATATGTGTATCCTATGTAGAAGCAACAGTCATTAAAGGCTTGAAATGGCATATGAGTTCCTACTGCCTTTTCCCTAAACATATCATTCTTATACTTATTTATATTACACACAAGAACTTATAAGCTAATTAAAATGTCATGTTGGCAGGAAAAATTCGAACTTACAACTAACAAGTATCTGTGTTGTTAGTCATATGTTCCTACCGATAACTGGAGTGGTCTTAAGCTTATAACTAAAGAATACCTGTTGGTCCTGATATGTTGTGTTTTAGTTCTTTTTTGTTTATGTATTGCTTTTAAGTCAACATCAAAGCGTGGGCTGCTACATCTTCTATCATACAAAATATATTCAAATTTTAGTAGAGCCTGTTTTTGGTGAGCTAAACAATTTCATCAATCAAACTTTTTACTTTCTACTATCTAACCTTCTAGGTGTGGCAATATGGGTGGATTGGGCAGCTAGGTTAACCTATCTAAACATGTAAAGTTTTTAATCTCCATGTGCATAAACAGGGTTATTTGAGTGCAAGGGTTAACGAGATTTTTTGCACTATGAGTGCAAACTACAAATAGATCTGGTTCGGTAAGTTGGATGACCTGTGAACAATTTTTGTACATATAAATTCTATATTTTTATTTGAAGTATCAAATAAGATCAAAAACTTTTTTTCAAAATAAATTCTAATTCATCTTAATAAAGTGATTATGTAGTCTTAAAACAATTGATATACCAACTTCAATTTTAGCTGACTTTTAGAACTTTACAAGTTTAATATATTTGTGGTAAAATTTGATAGTATGCCTTGGTAAATGTGTTTGGGGAAGAATGTGTTTAGGGTAACCAAAGCACTACACCTAGATTAGTGCCTTAAATATAACTCGCATGAACAAGAAAAAAACCATGGTTTAAGCAGGCAAGTCTCTGAGCCTAGGCATGCTTTTAACAACCAAGACAAAATAATATACCATCCTCAAGCAACACAGAACTTAAGCTAACCATGAAACCTGTTGGGTTTATGGAGACTTGATAGGCCAGCCTAGTTTAGAAGGCTGCTAAGGCAGCGGGCCTTACAGCTTAAGACACAACAGGCCCCTTAATTAATTTAGGCCTGGTTGCTAGGTAACTTGGAGATTAAGTCACTAACCCTGATCTGTCTATTATAAATATATTGTTATGTACTTGTAATTCCTCATCACGAGAGTGAGAGGCAAAAAGCTTTAATAAAACATTCTAGTTGCAGCCCGTGGATTAGTTCACACAGTTTAGTGTGAGATACCACGTTAAATCTCTCGTGTCCTTCATTCTTGTTATTTTTCTGGTTCCTATTGTGTGTGTGTGTGCAGTTTTATTCCTAACAGAAACCAATTTACCAAGACAAAACATATATACAGTATGTCAAGTTCTTACCAAGTACTTAATAGAACGAAGAGAAAATCCTTTGGTATTGGACAAATGATCCACAAGACGTCCAGGAGTTGCAACCTGAACCAATAGAAATATATATAAGACGTACCAAGCGAACAATACACGTAGGGTCTAGTGAACAAAAGTTTGGATACTTATATAGTCATTCGACAAGGCTAACCAGTATGTGGGAAAATAAATCTGGACGAAAACTAAATATGGATCAATAGCAAATAAAGCTTACAATGATATGTGGTCGTTTGCCTAGCAGAATACTCTGCTGTACCATATCTACCCCTCCAACAAGCTACAAAAATGACAAATAAAACATATCAGCTACTCTTATTGCCGACAGGGACAATTCCGAGACCTCAAACAAACTAAATTGACCCTTTTTGGTCACAAAATGTAAATTTGAAAACATGACTTTTACTAATGCATACGAGTAATGGCTCACCACAGCAGACTTCACACGAATGCGAGAACCTAAAGCCTCAAACTGCTCAGATATCTGAATAGCAAGTTCCCTACAAAAATGAAAAACATTACATTTAAAACCGCATAAAAAAGAATAATTAACTAGATATATACAAATGAAAAAGTGCATACCTAGTTGGAGACAGAACTAAAGCAAAGAAGGCAGGAGCAGCTCGATCTTGAAGTTGAGCTTCCCATAATGACTGAAGTATTGGCAGAGCAAATGCACCGGTTTTCCCAGAACCAGTCTGTGCTAACCCAATCAAATCCTTACCTATACATACATATATATTCATTATACGCAACAATTATAGATACAGATATGCAAGATAAACAATAAATATATACTTATAAGAAAGGAAACCTTGGAGGGCATGAGGAATAGCATCAGCTTGGATTTTGGAAGGATTTTTCCAGCCTAAACTATCACAGGCTTCAACTAATTCTTCAATTACTCCCAATTCTTTAAATGATTTCACTTCTCCTCCTCCTCTCTCTTCTTCCATTTTTTCTTCTCTTTTCAATCTGATGAATGAATTTCCATAAATAATATAAGTTCTTAATCCAAATAAATATACGAATTTAGGGCTAAAGAGGAATAGCTGACCGTAACAGAGTAAGGTTTTGAAAAGATTAAATTAGGGCAAAATCTATGAGAACTAGAAAAAAATAAAAAAGGCTGAAGGAAGGCTGTGAGGGTAAAAAAGCAACAGTTTATTTATAAATAAATACTTGAAACCTAAAACGTAAGCTCGAAGGGACGTCTGAGTGTGTTTGTGAGGGTGCGCGCCTTATATGTTGGATCAAACGAAATATGGCCAAAAAAACTATTGGATTCGGCCCAAACACATATCCCTAAACCATTTATCTTGCCCGGTTCGGTCAATACCTACCTATGCAGCGATGTTTAAAACTCTATGTTAATAACTTGAGTTAATTATAAAAATCGTCCCTGTCGTGTACAGGCACTTACAACTTTCGTCCCTAGCTTTTAAAAATTACAGTTTTGGTCCAAAAAAGTTTGCTCCATGAACACTTTTAGTCCAGATGATTAACGGACGTTTAAAAACCCATCATGTGACTTGCACGTGATGGGTATAATAGTCTTGTTTCTTATCATAGGACCAAAAGCGTAATTAACTCTGAATCTTTAAGGACCAAAAATGTAATTAATTATAAACCTTTTATCATCCTTATCATCTCGATCTTGTTTTCCAAATTTTGAAACCAAAGAATCTGATCCAAAATTTATATTTATATCTACAACAATAAACAACAGATCAACAATACTTTTTCCAAATCTTCATTACATTCATCATCAATCTAACCCTTTCAAATCAAATACTCAAACTTGATCTAAATTTCAAAAACCTAACAAGTTGAATGTCAAAATATAAATAAAACTTAATAACAATAAATTAACAAATCAAAGATGCTTTATTCTGACAAGATGCATTTTTGGTACTTCACGTGATATACAGATTAACTAATACGAGTAGAAGTCAATTGAGTCATATTTCCTTGTTTTCGTTCTTTCATAGACCATATACACAAAATAAATAATATCCAAAAAAAATTATCCCCTGGAATCTCAAAATATATATCTATTTGGTAAAACAAATGAAAATTATGTAGAAACACCTAGTTCAAGATCTACCCGACATGGTGACCATCTCTGACATATATATATATCGTATATATATATATATATATAGAGGAGGGATTATTTGAGAACTCCTAAAAAAAAAAACTCAAGAACTCCTCTACACCCTTGGATAAAAGAAAATTGATGGACAAGATTAAAAATAAAAAAACTCCTCTCAACACTAGAGGACTATTTTCGTCAACTCTTTTTTTTTTCTCTCTCTTACTTTAATATAATTATATCTAATTCACTAAAAAACTTTTATCTCACAAACCGTAAATTGTTAGACGAAAAGAAAAGCATGGGTAGTCTTAGTTATTCATCCTCTTTCATTAGAGATGCGATTCGATATACTTTTGACGACTTTTTAAATTTCGTTTTTTTTTCCATCACGTTCATCTTACACATGTGTAAGTTGTACTTACCCATGGGCAAGTTGTACTTACCCCTAATACATCTCGCTCTAGGGTTTAGGGTTTTGAAGGTCGAGGGTTAGCCGTAATCCTCGGGCTTCAAACCCTAAACCCTAGAATGTGAACCCTCATCCTTTTTAGGTTTTTAGGGTTTAGCATTTAGGTTTAAATTTTTCAGGGTTTTTAGAATGTAGCGTCCCCCTCGGATTAGCAATTAAGCTTTAGGGTTTAGGGTTTGAAGGTCGAGGGTTAGCCAAACCCTAAACCCTAGAGTGGGAACCTTCATCCGTTTTAGTTTTTAGGGTTTAACATTTAAGGTTTAGATTTTCCAAGGTTTTTAGAAAGTAGCTTCCCCCTTGGATTAGAAATTAAGCTTTAGGGTTTAGCATTTAGGGTTTTACAATGCGTCCTCATCTTTTTTGAACTTTATAAGTAACTTACCCATGTGTAGGTTATACTTACCCATGGGGAGGTTGTACTTACGCATGGGCATGTTATACAACTCACTACTTCTAGGTCTTTCCTACACATGTGTAGGTTGTACTTACACATGTGTAGGATGAACGTGATGGAAAAAAAAACGAAATTTAAAAATTCGTCAAAAGTATATCGAATCGCATCTCTAATGAAATAGGACGAAATTTCAAGACTACCCATACTTTTTTTTCCGTCTAACGATGTACGATTTGTGAGATAAAAATGTTTTAATGATTTAAATATTTTTTGATTTAATAAGAGGAGAGAAAAAGAGAGTGCTGGACAACTTTTTTTTAATAATGACAAACATGCCCTTCCTGATCTTGATGAATGGAGGGCTGAGATTTGGTTCTCGCGTTCTTTTTTTTTAGTGGTTCTCAAAATAACTCACCCCTATATATATATGTATATATATATAGTGTGTGTGTGAGAGAGAGAGAGAGATCGGAAGGTATGGTTGCCCCACCTTTAATTCCAACGGCCACCCTTCACTGAGTTACGCTTGCCACCATTTATCTATCGCCATCGTGCAAGTCACTAGATCTGATGTTGGAGCGAATTCATTTGACCAAATCCTCGCTAGATCTGAGTTACGTCGTGCATCCGACTTATTATTATTCTTATATTTTTCATCATCCCTTGTTTTGTATTAGGATTTTTCATCCACCCATCTTTTTCTTCTAATGGCATCAAGGTAATATAAATACCCGTATATACAAATATATGGTGGAGTTTGTATTTCTGCTATGCATAAAATTATTTGTCTGTATATTTACATATATATATATATATAAATTTTCTTTCTGTTTTGGAAAAATAGATTCCTGCAACGGTTCCCAACAATCTTCTTTTGATGATAAAAAAGAAAAAAGATAAAGAACTGGATATATATATATATATAAGTGTTAATGAGATTGAAGAAATCTCATAAGATTTGGATTTGATGGTGATGAAAATCTGTTTGTATTAGTTAATGATGATGATTATATACATAAACGTATGTATTAAGAATTAAATCAAATTTTAGGTTTTTACACTTTTGGTCCATGAACAATTGAATAGACGAATATATCCATCACGTGCAAGTCACATGATGGGTTTTTAAACGTCCGTTAGTCATTTGGACTAAAAGTGTTGATGGAGCAAACATTTTTGGACCAAAATTGTAATTTTTAAAAGTTAGGGACGAAAACGGCAAGTAGAGGTCCACGACAAGGACAATTTCTGTAATTAACTCTAATAACTTTTATGCTACCCGAGACAACAATATAAAAATGTGTAAGATGCTGTGAAAACAAAAATTTACTGTTTGGTGCCCATAGTCAATTTGGATGTTGTGAAAACAAAAAATTATTGTTTGGAATTTTAGATTTCAGCTAATTATTTTAATGTTATTCACTTATTTGTAAAAAAAACTCAGCAAGTGAAACCCAAATTATCAGTAATTCGACATACAAAATGAAGTCCATAACAATATTAATCACAGTAAAGGCTTGTTAAATTGAGGACATCCAAAAATTAGAACGAGGGCATGCCTACCTAAAAAACTACCGTAAAACCTTATATATAAAGACACTAACATAGGAGGCATTATTCGCCCAGGTTCGTAGACTACAGTCTAAGGGATTCTTATGGTGAGCTCTATGACGGTTTAGCTTTTGCTTCTACTTTTTAGCATCAAATTTAATTCGCCACTCTTAAAACTGATTTGAAATTGATACACCTGTATTAATAATACATTTTCATTTTATTTTTTTTGAACTACATTCTATTCTACTGCTACTACTAAATTACACCTATGCATGGAAACCAGGACTCTTGCAAAACCCCCAATTAATCCACTCCACAAATGTGGGAAGTGAAACTCAAACCCAAGTGGATCCTCCCAAGGTCAAAGACCTTACTAATGGGCCACCAACCCCATTGGCAATACATTTTCATTTTTTATCACTTCTTTTTAATCAACTTATTATTTAAGCATATATTAATCTATAAAAAAAAATGGTAAAATGACTTGTACTGCAGACTTTATCTAAGCTTAGGTACTGCCACTTTAAAAAAAGTTACAAATTAAATCTTTGAACTTGATAAACATACATAGGCCCCCCCTGAATTTTACATAACCTCCCTCTAAATTTTACATATCCCCTCATGCTTTAGGTACTGCATGTTTTACCTAACATAGATACTGCATGTTTTACCTAACATTTCAAAAAAAAAAAAAATAATAAAAAAAATAGTGGCTACCAAAGGTTGTGGACTAACTTCTCATTTTCACTCCTATTCAATCCATTTTAGAAAATCAAAGAAATCCGAAACGAACAAGAACATGCATAGCCGCATAGGATGTTTTAAAAGCTAAAAACCAGACCAGTGAAGTCATAAGGAAACCTTTTAGTGTGTAAGTACTTTAATTTGAACAAACTTCTGAAGCTCGATCGTTTGGGAAGGCCGGGTATGCATTCATCTCCGTTTTTCATTTTTCATACTCCGTCTTTTTTTACACAGTCATCTTTCATTCATCTTCCATCTTTTATATATCTTTAATAAGAAATGCATCTCTCGTCATCTTCCATCTTATATTTAATTTTTAAAATTTAAATTTCATAGTTTTATTAAATAGTACTGTAATAAAATAAATACAAAACAAAGATTGAAAGGGACAGGTTTGACTTCTAAGTGATTGAAAAATGAAAAGGAATTGAAATGGGTATCAAACTATCAACCTAACCCGATTTTCCAACTTGGTACCATATGGTAGTATGGTACCTAGTGACAGATCTAACATCAGAAATCACACGTGCCTGATAACAAATTGAACATAAAAGAAACGTGGAAGGGGATGAGTCGGATTGGATGATCCAATTTGGATCTACATAAACAAATCCATATATATAAGAAAACAACTTGGAAGCCTTTAGCTTTGAGAATATTTATTATTCTCTATCGATTATATTTCTGATACTCTAATGCGGCCTGTTGAGAAATTAGTAGTTTGGGCTAAAAGGGCAAACTATTAAAATTACTTTATATGATATTGAGCTTAAGATGGGTCCATAACAATTATATTATCATATAGTCTTTGAACTTTTTGACCATGCAATGTGTGTCCATGGACATAGATAAATACCACATAGAACTATACATCCGCCCTTCATGGTACCGTATCCATTTTCCGTGTGTACTTTCAAGCATACAACATCTTACATAAGTGCAAAGATAACATTAAAGTGTTGGTGGTTTTTGTAGGAACAAGGGTTTCAATCAGGAAATAAAACTTATATCAATTTATTTCATGAAGTTTTCTAATTACTTTTTCAATATATTTTATTTATTACTCCATAAATTTAACTACCAAATTTGATTACGTAAAGTTTCGTAAGACATGCCCATTAATTCAGGTTCGCAATAAAGTTGTCCATTAAAGTTTATGGGCTAGTGAGTAGATCTTTCTTATGCCCAAATTTCCAATATATATATATATATATAGAGAGAGAGAGAGAGATATAGCAATCATCAATATTCGATATCTCCTTCTTCATCCTAGGCTCCCAGACTAGTGAATGTTTAATAAGATATATCTAAATCTGTTTTGGTATATTATGAAAGCCGACGTTCGGTTAATTTGTTTGTTCTGTTTAGTAGAGTATTTTATCTTAATCCTATCTTAATCTTAATCTTAATATATACTATAAGACAGTTGAACTACTGACTAATTAACTAATTACATCCTTCGATTTCATCAAATTTACTTTTGATGATGTCATCATTTAGATAAACTACAAATTAAAAACTCATAATAATCATTATCCAAATATATTATTATATTAATATTTATATTAATTTGTAGAAAAAGTCTCATTAATTTACACTTTTTTGTTTTTCATCAATAATTTATACTTTTTAGCCCTGAATACTTAATTTATATTTTTTTTTTAGTCATAGAGAATTTTTTAAAATTTACAATCATTTAATTAAATAAAAATATTTTAACATATGAAATATTTTCTACAAAAAATTATTTGAAAACCTAATGACTTATTAACAAATATTAGAAGAGTCCTAATTGTTATCAAAGAATATAAAAACAATCCTAATTGTTATTATATTATCATAGAACAAGTGATTGAAAATAAACATATGCGTGTTATGAACGCGCATCATGATTAAATACATATACTTGAATGTGAAGTTCGGGATCACAAACATGTTTATATTTTAATTCTTAATTATTTTTCCTAATAATATCACATTATGAGTACATCTGTTTCAAAATATATTATAATGGAAAAATTATTATATATAGCATATGCCTTGTGGAATGACTACGACAAATAATTACATCAATATGTCTAGGCTAATAATGAAAGTGAGGAACCTATGATCATTGTACTACAACTTGCAAAATATAACACTTAAAACCGTGTTTTTTTAAAATTATAAGTTTTTATAACTTAAATGTATAAAAGTATAATATTGTTAATATCGTAAATCCCGTGTCCAGTGTTGGACACGGGTCTAAAATCTAGTATAATATTAAACAAAACTTGATTTTGATTAATCGAATCCTTTGATTGATTAATTGAGCAAAAATCCTTTATTAATATGAATATAAGTTGGATAACTACAATTCTCCATTTTGTTAGTTAACAATAATTAAAGGAAGTGATATTAGTATAATATAATTTGATTAATTTACCACTAACGATGTATTAACTCTTTATACAATATATTATAATACGTTAATCAAATTATGTGGTAAAATTATCACTTCCCAGTAAACATGGTAACATAAATAAGATAATCATGATGTTATTAAGAAGATTTTTTGAAATTATATGAATAAAATAGTACTTGTAAGTAAATAGGAGTTATAGAAGAGTTTTTCTTACAAACTTTAATGTGTTAATGAAAAAATAAATAAAATATAGTTACGTTTTTTTAAATAGTTTCATGCTTTGATTCAAAGCTAGAAGTTGCCTAATTAAAGTACGATATTTTGTAGAAGAAACAGGACACACGTATGTACAATTGTACATGCATAATTTCAAATGAAGGGGTCTAAACATGAAAAGATAATCAACAATATATGGTTGGTGGAAAAACCTTAGAAGCCAACACCGGCCATTATTATTCAACCAATTATACGTAATAAAAAAATGGAGACCCGAACGATGCTTACATTTTAATATTTTATAATAATAAAAATTCAAGGCCCCCACAAAATCTCAGCAAGGCCCACCTGGGGCCCCTGTTATATATCAGCACATATATAGCACCACCATATACGTAGCATATATAGGCACCACTATGTCGTGAGAATGCATATATGATGCAATTGTATGGATCGTATCCGTACGCAGCTATCATAGAATAAAAACTGGACTTTTATTATTTCCTATCTCATTATTTTCGGATGACAAAAGTGGACGGTGTATAGCCGTGAAAGTTGGAATTTTTTTACAAGCAGTATTTTAATTAATTGGTGTGAAATTAAGTACGAGCTAGCTAGTAATCAATTTAGAGTACTTAATTAATTAATTGGTGTGAAATTAAGTATTTTGAAGTCAAACAATAGAAATACGTACCGTAAACCCGCAAGAAGACGTAAACTCGTTTGAACACGACATTGTTACTACCCAATATATATAATACGAGTATTGTTTTAGAAAACCATGTTGAGATGCTTTTTGAACTTTTCTCGCGATGGCCACCTCCTTTTGTTCAAGTACTATTAGATAGATTTCTTAAATTGGTTGGAACTTTTTCCTTCAAGAATTTCACTTGATTTCAAAACACATTCTAACGTAGCGTGATGGAGATCTTTAAATTACGAATAACTAGTTCTTTGGAAAGTGGTTAATTTTGTGTGGAACGACGTATTAGTTGATTAGTTGTTCGAACCCTAGCAGTGACATCCAAACGGGTGGTATGTTAGAAGTTGGAACCCGAAAGCACCACACGGCCCACACGCGTTTGAAGAGGTAAATGCCCAAAAGCATGAAAAATTTCATATGTATATCTATAATACTCTTACTACATTCTAGCTTGTTGAAAAAAAAAAAGAAAAAATAATACAAAATAATCATTTTACCCTTAATAAATTACATTAAATACATCATCAGTCCATTATCTTGTAGAATATCCACACTATGCTATTGTTCAGATGTATGCTAAGGATTACCTACATACACCAACAACACATGATGTATTACGTTTGTATGAAGTACACGAAGAGAGACATCACATGCCCGATATGTTGGTAGTCTAGATTGTAAACATCTGGCTTGAAAAATGTATCCAAACGAGTTGGGGGGTCAATATAAAAGGGGTGATCATGAATACTCTACAATTATGATGGAAGCAGCAACATCTCAAGATTTGTGGATATGGCACACATTCCTTGGTCCTTCAAGCCCATTAAACGATCAACCATCCGTAACAATCTCTCTTGTTCCTCCTCGAGCGTATAGGCACGACGCCTAAATGCCCATTCACTATGAATGGCCATACGTACAAGCGTGGGTACTGTCTAGTCGATGACATCTACGTAGCGTACAAATATCCAACCAATCTGAAAAAGAAAATGTTCAAGAAAGCACAATAGTCGGCTCAAAAAGATGTTGAACGTGCATTCGGCTTTCTCAAGCAAAAATGGGGTATCCTTACTCGACCGTTTCGACACCGCTCAATAAAAACAATATGAAACCTGGCGTATGCGTGTGTGATAATGCCATGATGACGGTCGTGCAATCAACCCAGTTCATATATGGGATTCCCGTGTCCAACCGATGAGTGACCAGGACGCCTTATTGGAGATACGAGTCGAAAAGACACATTTCCGGCTCCAATATGATTTTACAGAGCATATTTCGGATCAAAACTTACCACACCTCCAAGCGAACGAGGAAGACAACTAGTATCTTATGTTTTTAGTATTATATAATGTTTTCTTTTTAGTCATATCATGTATTGTTTTTTAACATTGTTACTTAATCTTTTAGTTTAATTGAATTTTAATTTTTAATTAAAAAGAAAAGTGTAGTGAGTAGTGGGTTGTCATCAAGATAATGGAATAAAGGGTGAATGAGAACTAGTATTTGATGTTTTTAAAATTATGTAGTGTTTTTTTTTAGTCATATTTTGTGTTGTTTATATGTTTTATTAGTACTGTTACTTAATGTTTAGTTTAATTGAATTTTAGTTTTTAAATAAAATGAAAATTATAGTGAGTTGTCAATGAAATGAGGGATGACGAGTGGGAGGTGAATGAGAAAATATAAAAAGGATTAACTAATCAACCCGGGTTAATTGATAGATGTTTTGCAAATAAATTGAATGATATCCGGATAACTTTAAGATATGTTGTCATATTAAAATGTATAATCACAACGTTAAATAAGTTGAAAAATTGTGATAAATTATTACGTAAAAAATGAAACTAAACAGAAACAAAAGTTGTGTAGTTGTGGACACACGTTAAAATACATTCGGTTGGCAAAAAAAAAAAGTTATCTGAAAAAAAAAACACCATAGTTTTCGGCCTATTATAACGAAAAATTAAGGTGATTAAAATCTTACATAATAATGTGAACATTTAATAAAAATCTATATTAATGATACATATTTAAAAGAAGGATATTTTGAATTTTAAAATAAAAAAAATACAATGATGTCATATATAATTAAAATTAGAAGGATGTGTGGTAATATAATTTTTAAGTACTTTTTTCGTCCCTGTGGTTTATCGGTTTATCACTTTTCGTCCTCGCCATTAACTTTTGGCTAAAATCATCCTCGTGGTTTGCATTTCGTCCCTAGATCCGTTAACCTCTCACGTGCAAGGCACGTGAGGGGCATTTATGTCTTTTCACCCATGGTTAAGTGCAAAATTCATCCTTATGGTTTGTCGTTTTTGCATTTTTCATCCTTGTCTTAATAAACATCCAAACAAGAATTCAATCAAAAACGAAAACAAACTCAAATCAAAAACCTATATATAGCTACATATGAATATTTATTTAATATCGATCGGTACGTCTAATTTAATTTATTTTATTTATAAAAATGTTATAAACTTACTATAATTTAACGTAAATAGTTAAAATATAGTTGCTCTCCACTAAAAAAAAAAAAACCCTAATAGGTACTTTATAACAAACTATTAGTTTTATAGTTCACAAAATAAAATAAAAAAATATTAAAATATTGTAAAAATAATTTTTTAAAAAAATTCAAAAAATTAAAAATGAGATTACCGGAACGGTAATACCAAAAAAAATATCAAAAATACCGGAAATAATTGTACCGGAGTACAATACTGGTAAGACCGACCGGTAGATACTTGTATTTAAAATATTGTATGTACGTGTTTGCATTTGAAGGTAGCTATAAGTTTTTGCACTTATAGTTTTTGTTTTGTTTGGATTAAATTCTTAGCGGTAATTTTTGTTTGTTAAAGGCGAGGATGAAAAATGCAAAAACGACAAACCACATGGATGATTTTTGCACTTAAATTGGTGAAAAGACGAAAATGCCCCTCGCGTGACTTGCATGTGAGGAGGTTAACGACAAAGTTATAACGGTAGGGACAAAATGCAAACCACGAGGATGATTTTAGTCAAAAGTTAACGGCGAGGACGAAAAGTGATTAAACGATAAACCACAGAGACGAAAAAAATAATTAACTCTTTTTAAAAATTCTTATATTATCATAATTTTTTTTTTAAATATAATATAATAGATTGGTGGGGAGTAAGGCCGGGGATGAAAATGGGGTGTAGTGTTGGTCCAATAAAATCAGGAGTCACATATTGTACTACATTTAGAGGAACAAGGGCAGTTAAATCCATTATGTTGAAACCTTAGGGACAGAAAATGGTCCCGTCTAAATCCATTTCCCACCTCATACACACCTTCATTCGTATCCACAGATTTCTATATATATGGAATGAACGAGCACAATGCAATGCAATGATCACGAGAAAGCGACCACAGATTTCTATATAAAAAAGTTTTAAACGTGGTCTGTTTGTACTTTAGACTGACATACTCCATCTGGCCGGTGAACATTATTATCAACGTACGTACTTTTCAATTTCTTTTGCTACACACACACACACACATATATATAAGTCCCTCATAACATACTTCTTTCATATCCACCTTAAAACATTTTTTTTGCTTTCTTAAAGATATTTTGAAAGTTGTTAGTAATGGCACTAGCAAATAAAATCATGGCTAATTCTAACTCGTTGATTGATAAATCATTGTTTTTTGGTTTAAAAAACCATAGTCAGTTTTGTGTAAATCCTGTTTTTGCTAAACTTGATTACAAAAGGAAGTTGAATGGTTCAAGTAATCATCAGTTAAGAACAACAAGGAGAAGGAGTCCGGTTGTGGCGGCAATAAGTGAAGATTTGGTCAAACTTGTTAGAGTTGAGAAACCAGTTACTTTTAACGTTAGAGCTGTGTTGACTGTTAGAAACAAGATTAAGGAAGATTTCAAGGACACAATTTTAAAGAAAATTGATGCTTTTACTGATCAGATTGGGAGAAACGTGGAAATTCAGCTTTATAGCATTAATATTGATCCGAGTAAGTTACTAAATTGTTTAATTTTTCTTTTACTATCTCTAGTATTTATTCTTTTGGTAGTTTTCATTTTATTTTAATGTTTTACTAATTAAACTGCATTATTTTTTTTTTATGGTGAAGAAACAAGAGGTCCAAAGAAAAGCAAGGAAGCTGTGTTAAAAGATTGGTCAAGGAAGTCAAACCTTAAAAGTGAAAGGGTTAATTACACAGCTGATATATTGGTGGATTCTGAATTTGGAATCCCTGGAGCTATCACTATTTCAAATAAGCACCAGAAAGAGTTTTTCTTGGAAAGTATTACCATTGAAGGATTTGCATGTGGCCCTGTTCATTTCCCTTGTAATTCTTGGGTTCAATCTACTAAAGATCATCCTAAGCCCAGGATATTTTTCTCTAATAAGGTACTTAATCTCTACTCATTTTATTTTTGTTTGCTTAGAGACTTGTCAATGATGGCTCTCACAAAAAGTATTTTATTTTTGTTTGCTTAACAAAATTATTTAGTGTTTGACTTCTTATAGATTAATTAGGAAAATGCTAAATATAACCCTTTGGCCTTTACTGAACTTGCATAAAAAGATTTATACCTTCCTTATTAAAAAACAACCTCTGAATTTTTATGATAAGTGTATGAGAGGATTAATGTCAGATACGATTCTAGTCATATACAATCTTAATTATCTTTCTTAAATTTGTTCTAAGTTATAGACTTTTCTAGATAGTTTACTAGTCAAGTATTGATTTGTTAAAATTCCATTGTTGATACACATATAAAAATTCCTTGAGCCTAACATTCCAAAACTTTGAAAGTCAAGCCTCAAAAAATATTCAATAAAACAATCTGATGATTTTGATGGATATAATATTCATGGTCTTAGATTCCTATAGTAGCAACAATTTTGTCCAGATGCAATGAAATTACATTCATACTCTTTTAAACTTTTTAGCATATTCAACTTGTCAAGACCCGAACCTTCGTAACTTTTAGACGTCTTTTAGCACGTTTTAGCTCCATTTGTGCTCTATAATCAACCAAGTAATATTGTGAACCTACAAAATACTTGCGCGATAATAAGGAACCAAAAACATATAAATTTGGCATAAAATGCTAACAAATAAATAATATTAGCTAACAATTAATCATCTAAAATATGCATTATTTAGCCAATATCATACATTCTAACTTTTTTTATTTTTATTTTAATATACTTGCAGCCCTATTTACCTGATGAGACACCATTGGGGCTGAAGTCTTTAAGAGATCAGGAGCTTAAAGATTTAAGGGGTGATGGCAAAGGGGTCAGGAAGTTGTCGGATCGAATATATGATTATGATGTTTACAATGATCTGGGTAACCCTGACAGAGGAAATGACTTTGTTAGGCCTTCACTTGGAGGTGATAAAATCCCATATCCAAGAAGATGTCGAACTGGACGTGTACCAAGCGATACTGGTATACACAATATATAGTTTGGATGTTAATAATTTTAGTAATATGGTTGTGTATAGACTTATGTAGTTTCTTCCCCCTTGTGTCTTTTGTAGACATATCATCAGAGAGTCGGGTGGAGAAGCCATTGCCCATGTATGTTCCACGAGATGAACAATTTGAGGAATCAAAGGCAAATGCATTTTCAACAGGGCGGTTGAAAGCAGTGCTACACAATCTATTGCCATCAATGGTGGCAAACATATCTAAGAAACATGACTTCAAGGGATTCTCACAGATCGAGAGTCTTTACAGTGAAGGACTTTTTTTGAAATTGGGCCTTCAAGATGATCTCATAAAGAAGCTTCCATTACCCAACTTGGTAACTAGGCTACATGAATCTAGCCAGGGTGGTGGCCTTCTCAAATATGATACCCCAAAGATTCTTTCCAGTAAGTGCTATATATGCCCATATTATTTACTAAGTTTATAACTCAATACTAAATGGATCAACAATTTAATGAAAAACAATTTTTAGAGGACAAATTCTCTTGGTTACGAGATGATGAATTTGCCCGCCAAGCCATTGCTGGGGTGAATCCTGTCAGCATAGAGAAGCTTCAGGTTTTCCCACCAGTGAGTCAACTAGACCCTGAAAAGTACGGCCCTAAAGAGTCTGCTCTGCGAGACGAACACATTGAGGGCTATCTCAACGGGTTGACAGTACAACAGGTAACATACTCCATATCATTTAGTCCTATTACATTTTTACCTGTTTTCATTTACACTATAGTATCAGTGTTAATGTTAAAGGTTGCAAAGTGGGCGGGTCATGTGCTAGGTCAATAGAGGTTCTGATAAAAAAGAAAATAATAAATAAAATTTGGTCTATTTTCTTTCAGTTTTTTGTTTATATTTTGTTAGGTACTAATCTTCTATATTAAATATAGTGAAGTGATAGTGATTTTATGCTTTAGAAGTTTAAAGATACACTATGGGCTGCTTTTGACCTCTTAACCCATTTAACGCATTCTTTCAAAACATAACCTGAAGTTCTGAATCAACCTATCCATAAGTAAATTGTCAAAGTTGCTACCTCTGCTTTTAATCATTTTTGCAACATTATAGTTCCATCGAGTACTTCAGTATAAAGTATATATTTAGCCTATTAACAAAAAATAGATATGACTTTTTCGGTTATGCTAACAGGCGATTGAGGAAGATAAGCTATTTATAATAGACTACCATGACATATACCTTCCATTTCTGGATCGAATAAATGCACTTGATGGACGTAAAGCATATGCAACACGGACTATATTTTACTTGAACCCATCTGGCACTCTTATGCCTGTTGCAATTGAACTTAGCCTACCACAAGGAGTTCCTGGATCGGATTCAAAGCGTGTAGTCACACCACCTGCCGATGCCACAAGCAACTGGATGTGGCAACTAGCCAAAGCCCATGTATGTTCAAACGATGCTGGTGTTCACCAATTGGTCCACCACTGGTTACGGACTCATGCATCTATGGAGCCCTTTATATTGGCTGCACATAGGCAATTGAGTGCAATGCACCCGATATACAAGCTTTTGGATCCACACATGAGATATACACTGGAGATTAATCAATTGGCTCGCCAGAACTTGATCAATGCTGATGGGGTAATAGAGGCATGCTTCACTCCTGGACGCTATTGTATGGAGATCAGTGCTGCTGCTTACAAGAATTGGCGTTTTGATTTAGAGGGTCTTCCAGCTGATCTTATTAGAAGGTACTTTGCGTACTATTCTCCCTTCTCTTTTAATAAGTTCATATATTTACTTTCAGTTTGTGTGCTTGTAAATAGCAGCCATGACAACTTTAACTTGTTTACTTGAAATTGGGCCGGTTTGAGTGGTATTTTATCTCAAACGATAAAAGCTTAACAATTTCTATAAAGTGGAACCTGTCAATTGGATTAAACGGGTCAAACAGGCTGAAAGTCACTTTAAATCTATCTTTAGTTCATATGACTTTCTAAATCATTTTCATGTGAAGATGTAGGTTATTTTGTAATAATAGTTATGGTAATCATAATTAACGTGTTACTTATTTGTTAAAGTTTTAAAGTAATTCAACAAAAACTGTTTGTGTGTCTACACAATCTAACCTGGCATGGCCCATTTTGACATGTACTAAAAGAGAGACTGGTTTCAATTGATCTGAATCTATTTTGACCTGTACTTCTTGTAACTACTCTCTTCTCGAATCTAACGGAAACTATTTACTTGCTGATGATCTATACAGAGGTATGGCGGTTCCAGACCCAAGCAAGCCACATGGTCTAAAGCTTTTGATAGAAGACTACCCATATGCAGCAGATGGGCTCATGATCTGGGATGCCATTCAGAACTGGGTTCGAACTTATGTGAACCGATACTACCCAGACTCGGCCCATGTATGCAACGACAGGGAGCTACAAGCATGGTATGCAGAGTCCATCAATGTAGGCCATGCTGATCTCCGCCACAAGGACTGGTGGCCAACTTTGGCTAGTGCAGATGATCTCACTTCTATTCTAACAACCATCATATGGCTCGCTTCAGCTCAACATGCAGCACTTAACTTTGGTCAGTACCCATATGGTGGCTATGTGCCAAACAGGCCACCACTAACCCGCAGGCTACTACCAGATGAAAATGACCCGGAATACATGAGTTTCCATGATGACCCACAAAAATACTTTTTATCTGCTTTACCCTCCTTACTACAATCAACAAAATACATGGCCGTGGTGGACACATTGTCTACTCACTCCCCAGATGAAGAGTACATCGGGGAGAGACAACAAACCGACACATGGTCTGGTGATGCCGAGATCGTGGAAGCATTCTACGGGTTTTCAGCTGAAATTCAACGTATCGAAAGGGAAATTGAAAGAAGGAACAGTGACACAAGGTTAAAGAATAGGTGTGGTGCTGGGGTGTTGCCATATGAACTTCTTGCACCAAGTTCTGAGGCTGGAGTAACATGCAGAGGTGTTCCAAACAGCGTGTCTATATAATGATTGAGCATCATCAATTAGGATCAATTTTTGTTAAACCCATGAAAGTTGTTTGGGATACAACTAGTGTTAGCATTAGTTGTCAATATGTCTTTAGTAGATTGCATATACTGCATGTAATGTAAATTTAGGTACTTAGATGCACATTTTGTGTGTAATACTAGCTTGAATAATCCTGCTATAATGAAATAAATTAAAAATGGTGAACTGTATCTGTTATGAAGTAAATAATGTTACTGTAATTGTTTAGTTAAGGTTGGGTGATGTACCTTCAACCCAAGGCCAACACGAAAGGCCTTTCACACTGGTGGTTCGAGAGAGCGTTAGAGCTAGCCTAGGCTTGGCACCAAGCGCTTGAAAAAGACAATTGGTTTCATGTTATGAAGTAACATTTATGCGTAAATGGCTAAGGTTTTAGACTTTTAGTGGTGGCAACTGTTAGAATATGATCACGTATAATGAATGTATGTCCGGAAAGTATTTAAGCCTACGGGGTCACACCTCAACATGAATGTAATTATAATTAATTAATATATTAAATGTAATTTATTAATTAATTTGATCACGAAGAACTAACGATCATCCGTTAAATGTTAAATAGTTAACGGTACTTAATTAACGGACTTAACGAAGGAGAGTTGTAATTAGGATACAATTAGGAAACCCTCTAGAATATTCTAGAGGGGGGGGGGGGGGACGGTCGAACAAAAGAGAAGGAGGGGGTTTCAAAAACCCTAAACTTGGTCATCAAGTAAACCTAATCCTATAAATAGAGGCCTAAGTTAATTGTTTTCTACACACAAATCATAAGGTTTTCTAAAACCCTAAAAATCTCTCCTTCTCTCCTCTCTCTTGGCTTCGGCCGAAACTACCAAACACAAAGGGTTTCGGGTTTTGGTTCGTTTGATTTTAAGGGTGATTAACAAAGGTTGTTCGGTTCGTGATCAAGTACTAGCATATATATATTCCAACGTTGTGTGTGCAATCGTAGAGAGGTTTAATTGAAACCTTATTATAAAGGTTTCTTACTTTATTCTCTTCAATTTAAGGTACACGTTTTCTCTCTTGGTTAATTACTTAACTACATAGAATTAATATTCCGCTGCGTGCTTTGTGATTTGATTTGATAATAGTTATATAACCCAACAGCAACCCTATTGATCTGATGAGGATTTTTTAAGTAATTAACATCCTACTACTGTAGGTAATTAATTATCATCATTTAATCTGTTTCAAATTACTTAAATTAGGGGGGAAAGAGTAATGGTTTATAATGATCCACTGAAACTAACATTATGGTATGAAGATCAAATTGATTAACACTTTTGGATATCACGGCATTGACTAGATTAGGAATAAAATTTTGTATACAATAATAGATTAATATATAAGTGCTTAATTTATTTGATACAAACACTTTCGAACCATATGTGATGAGGGAAAGCTAGCTAGCTTTAAGAAACAAAACATGCAGTTGATGAGGCAAACAGTAATTAAATGGTCGCCGAATTGAATGAATTATGAGCGAGCTAGTACATTTTAAGTGGAAGTCTTGGCTGAGCAATACAAACGAGTGGGATATTTTTGGGGGTGGACAGTTTGAATACTTCCTGCATATCTAAATCCTCGCTTGTCATGTTACCAGGTAGTTTCCAGTTAAATCCATGGATCAAATTAGCCAAGGTTGATTGGATGACCTTTAGCCCTAAGTTGTAACCAGGGCACATCCTTCTCCCCGCACCAAACGGCAATAGTTCAAAGTTGTTACCTTTAACATCCATATCCTTGCCGATAAACCTCTCAGGGTAGAATTCTTCAGGCTTCTCCCACACCTTAGGATCTCTTCCTATCGTCCACACGTTTACAAACACCCGGGTATCCTCTGGAATGTCGTAACCAGCGACTTTACAATCTTCACGTGTCCTTCTGGGAATCAGAATGGGTGCCACTGGATGTAACCTCATTGACTCCATCATCACTGCTTTGACGTAAGGAAGGTTGACCAGGTCCTTCTCTTCCACCCATCTATCTTTCCCGATCACACGGTCTAGCTCTTGCGTTACCTTTTCCAATTTCTCTGGATTCTTTAGAAGTTCCGCCATCACCCATTCAACTGATACCGCTGAACTCTCTGTTCCACCGTTAAGCAAGTCCTGTTTTTTTGTTTTGTTTTTTTAAAATAGAACAATTAATTTTTAATTACACACATGTACGTACGTACACTCAAGTATATATGTTCAATAATAATATTAATTACAACGTAACAATTAATTAAGAAAATATTACTGCTAGCTAGCTAGTAAAAGAAAGATTATATAAATGAATTAAATAGGTACCATAGTAAGTCCCTTGACGCATTCCATATCTAGGTTGATGTCTCGGTTGGGGTCATCCGCCATATCCAGCAACAAATCAACCATATCCACGGAAACGAAATCCTTGGCGTTTCTCCTTTCAGCGCGCTGGTTCAACATGCGCTCAAGAAATATATCAAAGGTTTTGGCCACCTTCTTCATTCTCTTAACGTACCCTTGGAGATCCATCAAGGCCAACCACGGTATCCAATCCCCAACGTTGAGCACCCCGTTCAGTATAAACACTTCGTCCAACATCTTCTTAAATCCCTCCTCGCTCATCAATTCGTCGGTATAATTATTCCCCAACACCATTCGGCTGATCACGTTGAAGTTCACCTTCAACAATATATCTTTCAGCTCAAGCTCCTTGCCGGCCGCTGAATAATGCTGATGAATCGTCTTCATAAGCGACCTTATCTCCTCCACTCGGACGTACTCAAACGAATCCAGTCGTTTCGCGCTGAACAGCTCCACCACAAACATTTTACGGGCTTCCCGCCAGTAAGCTCCGTAAGGGGCCCAGTTCATGTTTTTGTAGTTGTAAGTGGTGTACCTGCCAGCTGCGGTTTTTGGGCGACAGATGAAGTTGGCGTCCATGGTCTTGAGAAAGACTTTAGCCATCTCCACGGATGATGCCATGACGACATCATATGAACCGAATTTGAGGTGCATGAGGTCACCGTATTTTTGAGCTAGCTCGTGCGTGGAACGATGAGGCAGAGCGCCTATGAGGTTGAAATTACCGATGATGGGCCACGCTTTGGGACCGGGAGGTAGGTTGAGTTTGCTGCGACGTCGGCCGAAGACGAGGAACACTACCATGGCTACCCATGCTGCTGCAGCATAAGAAACCAAGGTATATTGCTCCATTAATATTATATTGTTTAATTTAATTTAATCAGTAGCTAGATGTACGTGATATATATATGCATAGCATGATGGTAAAAAGAACTTAAATAGTTTGATCAAACACTTCAGTTGTTGAATATTGTGTAACATAGTTGACGCATAATAATATTAATATGTATAGCTCAATCTGCCATTCGATCTTCTGAAACCGTACATTAAAATAAGTCATTCAATCAAATAATGCTGTCATATTTTTCTTGTTTTACTATACCACTAGTGTTTAAAAAATATATGGTTATCAATATGGACTTCATATTATTTTATCTTATAGCTAGTAATAATAATAATAACAAGGCGGCCGACGGCGGACGAGCTGGATTAATCTAGCTAACGAGTGTTAAAAAGAAATAAGGTGTACCAAAACAAAGAAATAAGGTGCATCAAAGCTGATATTACCTGCTATTATTTATGATTTAAAATTTTAAATTATTTTGATACTATGAATCTATATATAATTCGAATTTAAAAGCTAAGAGCATTTGTAATGGTCACACCATCACACCAAGGTGGTGTGCCACATCAGTATTACACCACAACTACCTAGCAACCACACCACATCCGTAGCAAATAACCACACCATGTCTTACATTATCTATATATTTTTATATAAAACATAAAACATTTATTTATATACATAAAAACCTTTTATAATAACTAACAAGAATATAGTTATAGTTAAAAGTTTTATAAACAACAAATCTAACCCTTTATTTATTAAGTTATAAACTATGATATAAAGTGTTTTGATAATTTGTAAACATATGAAACTTCATAGTTTAAATGGTAAACATAAGTTTATATATTAATTATAGAAAAAAATGAAAAGCTTATTAGTTTAAATGGTAAACATAAGTTTATATATTAATTATAGAAAAAAATGAAAAGCTTATTATAGGTGAAGAGTATATATGTAGAACATAAACAAATAAAAAAAAAAGCCCAGATTTCATGATCTCTTTCAAAGTTTCAAGTTTAAAGGAAATAAAAACAGAGAAAAACATTAATTATTCCAAGAACACCACCACCCCAAAGTTCCTCCAAGGTGGATACATCAACGTCGGGTCTTCCACACTCCAACCACACCATTCTAGTAATGATCCACCCCACAACACCAAGGTGGTTGGGTGTCCACGCCGTCCACCCGGATACCACTACATACGCTCTAATAATCAATTAACTATTATCCTCATCATGGATATAACTAGTGGACTTACATAGCAAAGCCCAGCCCAATATCATAACGTCTAAAAGTATAGACTTTAGAAAATAAGAGAGCATCGTACGCCTACGAGCCCGATCCATGTAGTCATAAATACCGATGTGATACCATAACGCTTTTTTAGAAACTTTGAAATGCACAAGCGACTTCAAAGCTTTTCCTTGGGTAATTTTGTATACCAACTACCAAGATATGGTTTGTAATGTACCAAGAGATGACAATAAATCAAATTTGTATCGGGTAAAATTATATCTAGATTTATTTAATTGTGATTTGTATATATATTTCTATGTACACCAGATAAAACGGGTAACCAGACGTCGTTAAAATATAAAACATAAACATTTTTGACAACAATACCTAACCCTAATGGAGACAAATGGATCGTTAAGTTGAGTCATATGTCGTACATGTGCGAAGTTGGTTATTTTGGGTATATCTCGGGTAAATATATTCGTATAGGTACGATTAATGTCATATAATACAAACATGTACTGTTCATGTATAATACCCTAATTACACGGATAACTTTAGTATTGGCGATTACAGGAGAGAAAAGGATGTTTGGAATTCGACCGAGATCATCCATAAATTTAAAAGGAAAAAAAATTAAGATGGGTTTACAACTCAAAAGTCTTTATGGGCTTAAACTCTTGGATTTGTGGTTTCGGCCATCATCGAGATATGACAGCCCAACTCTCTTTAATAACTAATTGATTTAGTTTTAACTATTTATTGTATTTTGTTTTTCAAATAAAACTTAAGTTATTTAATCAAAGAAAAAAAGAAATGTTAAAAGCTGGTAAAAGATCATGAATTGTTGGATGGATAAAAAAACGGATGAACGATCTAACTTTAGCTATATGGTTTTTAACATTTTTATTCCCACATTTAATCACATTGTTAAAATTATAAGAGTAGGATCTCAATATAAAATAAATCAAAATGTTTATATGGTGTAATAAACTATTATGTTTATTGTAGGTAAAAAATTTCAAATCTCGTTTATTAGATATATATCTGATCAATCAAAAACTTAGAAATGGACAACGTGATATTGGACGTGACAGTGTATGTAATTGTAATATATATACACGGTATGACAGTATATCCAATAATTGAAATTTGAAAATTAAACATACCATAAGTTATTCACTTTTAATTATATAATTTTGTAATTTTGAGGTTTTTTTTTCCATTTACATTTGATGAGAACTAATATCTTTTTTCAGTTATTTTTTTTTATATTTGAGGATCATTTGCTTGTAACAGAATATCTAGCTTGCGTTGTCTTAATCGAGACCGCGCTAGAGAAACCTTCTCACCCTGAATACCTAGTAGGAGGAGAAACCCTGAAATAAACCGCTCGAAGACACGACATTTAATTGGAATAAAACCTTGTCCCTCTGCAGGACAAACTTGCTTCACTGGATAACTTTATTTATGAAATTTTGAAATGTCCTTCGCATGTCTCGAATTCAAGACGCCCGGCATGAAAAACTGATGCTCAACCATTGAGCAATAAGGAGAAGTACCTTTTTTCTGTTCTTTTTTTTTTTTTTCCAAACATTCGGTTGGTATGCGACATTAGGAAAACCTCACCGTAATGGTGAAGTCTTACAGGTACCCTAGATAACGAGATATTAACCATGATCCGTTACAAATATTCTGAGAATACTTCCGATGCGTAACTATAAACCTCGTTTCATGTTTTGTTTTGTTGTTTTTTAATTTTTTTTTTGGGCTGTTTTTTGAAAGATACTCGTAACAGTTAATCGCAGGTAAGGCATGTTTGCGTTGAAAGTGCAAGGGGCCATCATCGCCCAACGAGTCGCAGTTTCTCGTTGTCTGACATCCATACGGCAATGTTGGTCAACAGCCTGCCCTCCTCCCATAGAATCAGCACCGGCACCTATCGACGGCTGTGATTACAATCACTGGCTTGTGGTCATGGATCCTCCCACTGGTTACCCGACCCGACTTCAAATTGTTCAACGTTATATTCAAACCCTTGCTTCCGCTTTCGGCGGCAGGTTCTACTACCCTATATTGAGTCATTATTACTTCTAGTTGATTTGTTTAAACTATATATATTTATACACCCTAGTACCGCCGTTATCAATTTTGAACAGTGAAGAAGAAGCGAAGAAATCAATGTATTCGGTTTCTACAAAGTATTACTACGCTTTTGGTTGCAATCTCCATCAAAATGTGATTCACACTATCAAATGTAATACTCCTTACGCTACTATCTTTTAGTATTAGGGAGGGGGATTGTTTTTGGCTTATTGGGCACTTGTAATTGCAAGATAAGCTCCATAAAGTCTAACACAAATAACCTAAGCCCCCCTTGATTATGTAATTTGTTTGCAGCTATGCCGAATGTCAAATGGGTTTTACCAGATTCTCATATCCGTCTTGGCAAAAATGATTATGGAGGTACTGTATACTTTTTGTGTTCCATCAGGATTTCAAATTCTTAGGTGCTCCTGGGATTGTTTGATTCAGAAAGCATGATTAACTAGTCATGGGCAATTTAGAAACAGATACAACGTTATATTTTACGTGTTAATATTTCTTGACATCGGGTAATATGTCCATTTATCATCATTCCGCTTTGTTCCTTTAGGAGACACAACGATACATGTTACTACTATATATACATCTTGTTTTAAAAAAGATTTGTGTTCAACAGGGGAACCATTTATTGACGGATGTCTTGCTCCCTATGATGATATGTTCCATGAGGACTGGCTTCAAGATCGAAGTAACAATGGGTTCAGGAAGAGAACTCAAACAAGGAGATCTAGAAGGAAAGAACACAAAAATGAACTGTGACTGATCTTTCCCTCACTGACCATTCAATAAAACTAGCTACAGTGCTTCAAAAGTGTTGACGCCAAGTACACGGATAGCAATTGAAAACAGTATCTGCCATGAGCTGGATAAGAACGGGACTGCCCCAGGAATGGACCAATGGGTAGTAGCAAATCGTAACTGCTTTTGTCTTTAACATAACAAGTTAACAAAGCTGTTGGGTGGTGTGTGGCTCCCTAATAATACTAGCTAAGAGTTGTATTCTCGATACCACTGTTTCTGTATCCAATGGATGAACTAACTAAAGTGTTTCATTGTGAAGTTGTCGTTCTCATGTTCCAAGGTACGTGCAGCTGCTTTCTGGAATGTTGGCGTGAAGTTACTGAAATTTTACCACTTGTATTGTCAGAATATTTTATACTTATATGATGATTTACGAAATCTATATGGAAAGACAGAATGCATGAACTGTTTGTGAACATAATTTGCAAAGTCAAGTCTGGCCTAGCGAAGTAGCGATGCGGGTTCCTGGTTATGGAATCTAAGTTAGTGCCTTAGTGGTCATAGTTAATTAGTTATTGTCCTTCAAATAAGTAGCACAAAACCTGAGCTCTGATGACTCCAACAATAAAGAGTTTTCTTTCTTTCACACCTCATAGAAATTATGGTTATAACCAAGGAATACTGTACATACCTGAGAGGCTGAGACCTTTTTTTGCACATTTTACTTGGGGGTTGTATTATGACTTTAGCTTATTAAGGGGACTTATTAGCTTATTAAGAAACCTAATAAGCTTGCTTTTCATTCAAACAGCTTATCAGCTTATTAGCCTTAAAAAGCTGATTTTTTAGAAAACCAAAGATGTGGAGCTTTTCTATATTTGCTTAGTAGACTTGATAAGCTTAACAAAATAAGCTAACACAAACTCCCTCGTAAGTCTTCAATGCCAGCCCCCTTGCTGCCAGGTTAAAGTTAGTTAAAGGCCATCACCAAATAGTGATACCAAACCATTCTTAATCTGCTAGGCATTAAGGTTGTATGAAAGGCTTAAATAATTTGACACGACTCTTGCTAATGCTACCATTTTTAGCACACTACAATTAAAAACTCCAACCTTTAGTGTTTTCTTTTTTGAGCGGTAAGTTGGCCCGAGAATCCACTGTATGCGGATCTCCAACCCTTACTTAAGTTTTAAGACTAAGGAGCTCTGTGGCTGTGGTTCATTGTGAAGATGTAGTCCATTGGATTATGTGCTGTCCAATAAAGATCATGTGCCCGGGTTCTGAAAAATAAGTCAATATTGGATAAGTGACTATATAGAGTCATCGTCTTGTAATTTATTTTGCTTGTTAATCTATTGCTTTATGATTTATAAAGCATTATCTATTACTTGTCCTTAAATCTCCCTTACTTTTAGATGTATTAGCTAATAAGCGTAGAATATGGGATAATGGAAAGTCAGGGGTGGAAAATCGAATAAATGAGGCTGCTTTAGAGTGATTGATATGCACTTATACTTAGCAGCCTCGTGATAAATGGAATCTTATGGAGCAGGTTAGAACTTTGGTTAGCTAATAGTATTACCTAAACTGACATGACTTGTTTTCTAATCTTTATAGTTTTTCCCCAAGTGTCATTGAAGTTCTAGAAAGTAGGCAGTTTGTCTGTCGCTATTAAACTAAGCCTGATCAGCGTATTCAAATTGAGTTGGTGAGCTGTGATTATCTTATGGGTTCATTTAGGTGTCTGCATGCACATTACTAGGCTATCTTACTAAGATTAAACAGTTATTAAGCTCTGCTTGATGTCTGTCTTTTTCTGTAACATGACTATGACATTTTACTTGTATTATTCTTCTAACAATAGTTTAATCCTATTAAAACTGCATGTATAATGATGTAAACCTAGCAGTCAGTGGCTCTTTTTATTATCTATTTACTACTTGTTTTTCTTTTCTTTTTTTTGTCAATAGTAGGAATGTTTCTTAGTTTTCTTAATTCACCTTATTATTTTAAGGCAACTTTCCAAAACTTTAAGCCCATTTCCTCAGGTGACCTTTGAATGTTGACTTTGTCTTCCAACTTATAGTCTTATACACATTAATTGGTCTAGGCTTGTTTCATAAGCCACTTAAATCCTAGGGCAGGGTAATATTAAGACTTAAGTACAATAGATTATGCAATTTAATCATAATTTGACTTAGTATGTTAGTTTAATCACTAAAAGAATTCAATGCTGTGATCCCAATGTCTAAAATTCTACCCACCACCAGTTTTATTAAGTTTTCTGGTATACAATATTAGGATAAGTTTAATGTTATTTCGTTACTTCGGTTTTAAAATTTGATAAATAATTTAGTTTTTATAAGTGGCATTCCCGTGAAAATTGTCCTTAAATCTGTTTAAAATTGAACTCCAGTTTTCACTGGGTGAAGTATTCAATTAGGATGACTCATTCTGAAAACTAATATTTGGATGTTAGGCCCAGTCTTTCCATTTAATATCAAATAAGTTACAGTTCAAATTTGAAGAGCAATCTTATTAAAGTTTTAAATTAATTTTTCTCCGGTGTAGCAATTGCTGTGAAAGTTCGTTTCAAATTGGTCCAATTCCCTTGGAAAAGACTAGTTGTATGAAAGCATTTAATCTTAAATTTCAAAGTACTTCCTTCCAAGTTTTAGTTTTTATTGTAAAAGGTCTTCTCTTATGATTCATGATTTTAATTGCCAATACCATTACAAAAAGTCAAGTCAAGAAAAATAAAACCATCGTGGAAACACATACTTGGAAGGAAAGAAATAAGCCAGTTAACTTCAACAAAAGTTTGGTTTGTAATGGCCTTGCTATGCGGGTCATTGGATGAGATTTCCCCCCTTCAGTTATCTGGGAAAGACGAGTCTTATACTGACTGTTCATTTCATTAGAAGGCGGAAAAAGAAATTGATATTAAGTAGACACTAAGGTAGAACTGTAATATTTATTCGCTTCATGCTAAAAGACACTGTATGTAAATACAACACACAAAATTTCCAAAATGTTTATAAAAGAAGTGCGAGACTTGCAGTGTTTGGTTAGTTGTATTTCCTTGTTATCTTTAAAATGTAAGAAAGACATAGTATGGTCTTGGCACATATATTGTTTGATAATTATTATTAATCTTCCTTCGAAGATGAATTGATACATATACCAGTAGATCTAGGTACCAAATACAAACTAAAAAAACTCTCTTTACTTCTTTTCAGAAGGTATAAAAACAAACTAAATCTTAAAAAATTACCCCAAGTAAAATCAACATTTGAACAAATTCACATCCCCTTTTTGTTTGGGTTGGGGCAACAGTGGAGAATTGGTACCCTTCTTGAAGTTTTTATACAGAGCTGTATCTGAATATACAGCTCGAGACCTCATCGATCTAATCCTATGTTTGTGCCTGTGACCTTTCCTTTCAAGTTCTCGCGGGCGGCTATTTTGGCTGTTTTCTTTCTTTTCAACCACCACCTCCACCACTACATCATCGCCACTACTCATATCACTATTATCTTTTTGTTTCTCTTTACGATCAATCGTTTCTTCACTTTTTACATTTACCTTTTCCCCTTCTTTAGGAGCAATATACACGAAGGAACCAACTGGGAAATCATCTAGTTCTAGTATATGTTCCAAAATCTTGACCACTTCGTTCATCGGGGGTCTGCATTTTGGGTGGTGGCTCAGGCAGCGGCTAGCCAAAGTCGCTGCTCTTGTAGCCCCTAAAATTGGATACTGACCGTCTAGTTTAGGGTCCATAATCCGGTCAAGGTTGTTTGGATCTTTCAAAAGTGGTCTAGCCCACTCCACTAGACATTGCTCTCTGCTTGGGCGTTTTTTGTCCATGGATCTTCTTCCTGTCAGTAACTCTAGTAAAACCACCCCAAAACTATAGACATCACTCATGGTTGTTAAATGACCCGTCATGATGTACTCTGGGGCAGCATATCCATGCGTTCCCATTACACGTGTACTGACATGTGTCTCGTCTCCTTCTGGACCATCTTTTGCTAAACCAAAATCCGATAGTTTAGCCGTATAATCCTGTTCATAGAGCATAATATTTAGTAAAGCTTCTTAATATATACACAAGAAATATAAAAAAGGTCGATGAACAAAGAGAATTACCGATGCCAATAGTATATTTGAAGTTTTGAAGTCGCGATAAATCACGGGCTTTTCCTCCCCATGAAGAAAGGCTAGTCCTTTTGCAGCACCAAGGGCTATTTTGATTCTGGTTAGCCATGGCAAAGATATTGAATACCCTGAATTTAGAAAATTGGAAAAGCTAGCTTGGTTAAGTTTATAGTCTACCAACAATGCTATATAAACAGGAATATAAGAAAAAGGGGTTACTTCTAAATAGTTGACTCTCCAAATTGCCCCTTGCCATGTATTCATAAACAAGAAGCCTGTTTCTGTCTTCACAACAATAACCAATCAACTTCACAAGGTGAGGATGCCTCAATTGCCCCAAAAAGGTCACTTCAGCCTATAATAATAATAACAGCATATAATCAGAAAACATTATATTATTATTATATAAATGAGTTGTAGAACGGATAATGATATGTAAGGATACCATACCAGCCATTCATTGTGACCTTGACTACCATCCAAATCCAAAAGCTTGACTGCAACTGGTTGAGCCTCTAACCCTGGCCTCATCTTATCATCTATGAACCCTTTATGAACCGGACCGAACCCGCCTTCTCCTAGGAAATTGCTAGAGGCAAAGTCATGTGTGATCCTAGTAAGTTGATCCAAAGTGAATTCATGAAGGTCCCACCCAACAATAGAATTTGAAAGAGCGTTTATTTGCGATAAGGATGAATCAACATCAGATATTGATAACCTCTGTGACAAACCAGATTTAGAAACAAGAGTCTGAGGATCAAAAGTTGGGGCCTTGTTTGTGAAACACCCAAATAAAATTGTTCTCCATGCGTTGGCTTTTCTTGGAGCCATTTACAGAAAGATATGAATGAATGTGTTGGCAATGTTGGTGTTGATTATGAGTATAAGTAGGTATGAACCAGTTCATATGAGGGATTAATCTGGTCAAGTTTAGGGGTGAACCAACCAAATGATTTGAAAAACAAAGAGGAGGATAGAAGTTGGTGGCAAGGTTTTGGTTTGGAAGATTCTAAGCACCAAAAAGTCTAAAGGCTAACTAACCACTTATTATCTTTGTAGGCTTATTTCTAACACCTGGTTTGATTGTATATTTATATGGATACACACACAAATGAAAATAATATGGCCATCTTTTTTTATATAGTGTTTAGATTGGAAAATCTAGATTCATATACAACTCCTTTATATATGCTAGCTTTTATGACCACGTTGCTTTGGGCTTAAAACACTTTTTTTTTAAAAGAAAATATCAAATACACCTTCAAGGGCTACACGAATAAAAAACATTGTATATTTCATATAAAAAACGCATTTCTTTAATTTTATAATAAATGTACAACTATTTTATTTACCTTAACTTAGCAATTAAAACGCTTTGTTATATATATATAAGAAAAAATAAGCAATATCAACACTTCAAATTAATTCACACAGTTTTCCAATACGTGAATTGAACCTACGATATATTAGTTGATGAGCTGACACACGTACCGCTTGAATATAAATTCTTTAGTTTTAAGACTTCTTTTAATCTCAAAGTGATACTATTGGGTCTAGAATGATAGAGAAATGAAGTTGGGTACTCTTTTCCTTTGCAAAAAAAAAATATATGGTTATAATAATCATTAAGTTATATCAGTAGCAATATATAATTTTTTTCTGCCAAACCCTCAGCCATCATCTTTTTTCCTTTTTTTATTGGAGTTCTAAGGTTTGATTATAGCTTTACACTTGTTTAAACAAAGTTTAAAGGCCTGCTAGAGTTTGATCAATATATAAATTAATTAAGAATTGAATCCAAAATCATTAATTAAACATTATTTCTTTGATTTAGTTGTCTAGAAGAGATATGTTTATAGTTAAAAAAATATATATATTAGATTAATAAATGCTTTAAGATTCTAAGTACGAGTATTGTTTGCAGATAAATTAGTGGGTGGGTTCTCACTTGACTTTGACAACCTGTACAAGAGCTATTAAAATACAAGAACTCTTGTAAAATGTCATGGTCAATGCACCTTATTGGATATGGGTCCCGTTGACACGTCTAATATTGAAAATATATGCACCTTATTTTGTTCTATTCGTGATTTTGGTTTATAGACAAAACCATAAAGGTTTGTTTGAAGATAAATTCTTTTGAAGTTACATTTGTACATAAAGTCCATTGTATGTATTTGAGAGTTTTAAAAGTATAAAAAGTGGGCTCACAAAGCCAAGAAATTGCCTTTGTAATACTAGTTTCTAGAATAATAATCTCTATTAATTTACTACTATTATATAAAATTAGATCAAACAATCATCAAAATCCTGTTTTTGGATGACACATTGCTATAAACTCATACTAGCTAGGCATGCATACTCATGAAGCATTGTCTATATATTGCTCTATTTGATCTAGCCCGAGACCAATTTCAAATTGAATCCCGGCCCTTTTGTTTTTAGATGTAGTCTATTTGTTAACTACTACTATAACTTTGTTTAAGGTAGACCCAATGAATAACAACAATTACTTAAGTCCAGCTTGTAAATTTGTGGATACTTCGGTTAATTAGGAAGCATATATAAATCCGAGTTAGTGACTTGTTTTTTTTCCATATAATTACGCCAGAAAAAAATTTCATTCATTTATATTCTCCTAGTCATAGATTTTGTGAAATGGTTGTTTAGGTCTAGTTGTTGTAACTCCTTTTTTTTTAAATCCTGTTCTATCTTCACCTTGCCTCCTTTTCAAAATATAAAATCCTAATATCAACAAGGTGTAATCTTAAATTTATTCTTTTCTATCCATTAACTACTATTAGAAGTTGCTATCTGCTAGATAAGCTTTGTATATTTAAACTTTTTCAAGGTATGATTTAAACTTTTTCAAGCATTTTTATATAAATTAAACTAGCTATATATATGTTGAAAAAATATGGTATTATTATTCTAATAATAGTACAACGTGTTTTCCTCTTGTCTAGTTTTGTATTATTCAGTTTTCACCATTTTGCAGTGTTAATTAATAACCAATTAAAATAAACAGCGTAATTATAGTACTAAATCTAATGTATGAATGTTTTAAGGTAGACTAATGATCTGTTCTTTAGACAGAGTTTTGATGTGCGAACATGCTGATTTAAACATTTTTATTTGTTTATTTTACATAGAGAACTGATTATAATTTTTATTTTGTATTTGCAATGAATTTTTTTATGACAATACTAATAATGTATTGAGTAATATTCAAGTATTTTACATGAAAATAAAAGCAACCGTTAACGGGACCGTTATTTTTTTACGAGTATATAGCAAAAGACGTACGTTTAATCAAATTAATTTGGTAACTTTTGGCGGGTTAACGGGGCGATATAACATAAGTCATTGTCCTCGTGGAAGAAAAAAGTTGAGTCTCTTCAAACCTTTTCCTATCCCAAATTCCACAATCAATTTCCAATAAAGTTGATTAAATCAGGCTACCTAAATCGAAAACTCGACAAGTTTTCATAATGTATGCATGGGCACAAACGGAGAATGATTCGAGCATGAACGATTCGCTAACTTGAGTTTTCGATAAAGTTTGAGCGGAAAGAAGGTTGAGCTTAAATAACTTAATAAGCTGTTTGCAATCCTAGCTAGTACATGCAATCATATAGTCATTTGTTAAATGCCAACGTTACTTGAGGCATATATCAATTAAATAATTCCATCCTTGTTTTTTTTTTTTAAAGACAGAGCGGATAAATGGCTAACATCCCTAACGTTGATACGCACACGCCGAGTTCGAATCTTGGCAATGCCCTTAAAGGTTTGCTCTCCCATGTGTAGATGAGTATAACATTGCTAAGATCCCCTCACCACATCTGCATGTGTCAAAATTTGAACACATGACTACATAGGAAGAACTAGACTATCATCCTTGTGATACTTGGTTTGTGTTGTCAAACCCTAAAAATTAAATTTGATAAAAAGAATTTTGGGGTTCGGTCCAATTTGGTAGTATCTTCAAAATAAAGCAAAGAGGCTTTGAATTAGTAATGTAGCATCAACAAGTGTCTGAGAGTCACATTGGACAAAGCATCTAACATCTATTGAAATTCTTGGAAATGATCTAAAACAGATAAATGAAATTAATTGAGATATTGAAATAATATTTGTGTGACTTGCACGTGATAATAGCAATTTCCTTTGAACTACCAAACAAGATAATTAATTTCCATTTCTCTATGTTTATTTATCTCTACCAAACACATCTTAAATTTATTTTTTTTACTACATAAATCTAACCAGTTTCGTAATTATGATAAAGCGATAATAAGATATCCGGGGGTAAGGGGTGAAAACCCTCTGATCTCATGAACCATTTTGATACTAAGAGAGCATATATAGTGCATAGATTTTATGTCTGCTAAAGCATCATCCTTAATATAAATGGATCAAAATATATTGTTTCTCCAGTGCCTTTGATAAATTTCTATACATCTCCAGTGCCTTTGATAAATTTCTATATACTGTAACATGCGTATGTGAGATCTTGTGTTCACATATTGAAAGGTATGTAATTTAAGAAAGCATAACAATTGAAATGGGCCCGTATTGGTTGATAATAAGATACTTATATTATACCAAATTGACTATTTTGTATCTTTCACGCTATTAAATTACTTGTGCGATCTATTTTTAAAAAATTTTGACACTACCAATAAAAAAAACTTACTGTGCTGCATTACGCACATAAATGCTATTAGATTATATATAGGGTTAAAAACTTAAATGTATTACGAGCATAGTACCCGCGCGTTGTAGCGGCTAGAAGATGAGGACAATATAAAATGAAGGCGATGGTGGTGATCGAAGAATGCAAAGGAGAAGGATGTTGTGTGTTTTGTGGGTTTAAATTTTTGATAAGGGTACTTTCGGTATATACTTGAGGAGGTGTAAAAAACAATAGAAATAAGAGAGGTATTATGGGAATGAAAAAGTTGTTTAATTTCTTAAAACCAATACCCTCTATAAAAGTTTATAGATATATAAACGAATTTTGGTCATATCGTCATTCATGGAAAGGACCTATCAAAATTATCACTAATATAAATCAACTCTCATTTATGGGACATGAGTGGTGATAAATTTACTAACAGTTTTTATCAATTTACAACAAATACATGTATATTAATGTATAATGTACAACTATCTAAAACTGTAATTGTTATAGATATATAAAAAGTGTTATAAATTTATCACTATTAAATAACAATATATTTGGATTACATGAATGGCGTGATCGTTTATATTATCATACATTCGTACCCTCTTTCAAAATTCGAAATTCTAAGAAAAGAATTAAGAACTGATGTTAACTAATGATAAATTAGATGAGGTTATTTGATTGAAGGTCGTTTCGATTTTATGCGTTTATCCATAGAGGCATAGACCATAGACTCATAGAGTATACATGTAATTGCCAATTTAATGGGCTTTGACTAGAAAGGGGTCTAGTGGGCCAACCTTTGTGGTCCGTTTGTTTTTTTCTTTCTGGCATTCTACTTCGAATATCTAAAAGGTAAAACAAGTTATTGTATATTTGTAACGAAAGCAGTCTTGATTTCGAAGGGAATATAATATTGGCTATAACAAGGATTTGGATTTTAGTTGCTTCTATAAAGCGCGTTATAAATTGTTATGTTTATATTTATCAATTTTGTGAGTGGACCTATGAATAATACAAGTCTTTCTCAAAGAATTTGATCGCTTCATCATGTTACACTCCGCGTCATACATTGATGTTTGAAGGGAAGTATTATATTAAATATATTAATAGTCCTAATACCCGTATGATGTACGGTAGCTATATAAATTGTATCATAAAGAAATTTGAATATGTCACATACATGATTCATGAGTTTAAAATAAATTTTGGTTAAAGTAAACTAATGATCAAAGATAAATTATAATGAACAGTAATGATAAATATAATATATGTTTAGTTAAAGTGTTGGATTTACCTTAAATTTTTACAAACATCAAAATCAGAACTTGTAAGCATTGTGGATGACGGCAAATAGCCTTGTGATTTCGGATCGTAAACTCAAAATTTTGAAGTATTATTGTTAATAACTTATTATAAGTAATATAAGTAGTAGGAGTTGAAAAAATAAATATATAACAATTTTATTAATAAGAATTCGATGATTTAAATAAGGTTATAATGTATTTTGTATCTATAAGGCAAGAGTTGCAGTTTAATTCTAAGTCTAATAAGAAAATTGAATTTGTATACAACTAAAAAAGCTAATTTAATAAAATAAATAAATTAAAAGGACATGTGTCGATAAATAATTACGTCACATGTCATTTCAATAATATGTCAATCCTATTTTAGTGTTAGACATCAGACTTAGACTTACTACAGTTTTATTTTTGTGCAAAGATAACTAGATAAGTATATAGTAAAAACATTTCATTGAATGACGAAAATTAACTTTCACTTCAATTCAACGAGTTGAATGAAATGTTCTTTTTGAAAGGAAATTTTTTTATATATAATGAACAGATATTGCAAAGAAAAACAATCTTTATTCACAACTCACAAAGTTATTTTTGTTTCAGTCAACTTTCAAGTGGGCTGTTATGACCGAGTGATTGTAACTACTTTAAATATTATTTCTTAGCAGATAAGCATATATGTTTCCAGAGAAATGGTCTATTTATAGATCAATGTTTAGAAACCAATTTGGCATTTCAAGTTATAAACGGATATACCTGTTTGGTTATTTTTCTCTTTAATCTTTTTGTTATATCAGTGTTATGGTGGTTTATAAAAGGCGGTTGATATTATTTTCTAAATAATCATAAATAAATGATCGGGAACCTCTTTTTCACAAAAGATCGTAAGTGACTAAGCACTTTAGTAAATAATTTCAAACAAAGCTTAAACATCCGCTTATAGTAAGCAGAATTTTAAATATATTATATATATATATATATATATTAAAAAGTTATTTTGAGAAACTTTTTTTTGCGAGAACCTTTGAGAACTTTTCAAATCAAGCCCAACTGATGATTATTCTTTACATGAAAATTGTTTTTTATTGTTTTTTGAATAACTTATGTGTGATTTTGAAGGTTATAATTGTGTGGCGGCATGGATTATCATCCGTTATACAATTATGTGGAGTTTTAGATTCTTGATCACATGTGCACGAATATTGCTATGATTACATGTGATCGACTTGCATAAATGTGATCATAGCAATATTCGTGCACATGTGATCAAGAATCCAAATCTCCACATAATTGTATAACGAATGATAATCCATGCTTCACACAATTATAAACTTCAAATATACACATAAGTTATTCAGAAACAATCAAAAAACAATTTTCATGTAAAGAATAATTATCGGTTGGGCTTGATTTGAAAAGTTCTCAAAGGTTCTCCAAAAAAAAGGGTTCTCAAAATAACTTTACCCTATATATATATATATATATATATACATATATACTAGCACGTACACGCGCAATGCGACGGTGGTTGTGGTGGCAACGGTGCAGTGGTGGGCGACTGTTGTTGGTGGAGACTGCGTCGAATGGTGTAAATTATTGATGTAAAAGGTTAATAAAGATATATTTTGGATAAATGACTGATATTGTAATTTAGTCATTAATGGTATTTTAGATAATTATTTCATAACTTTTAAAGAGAGTGTTGTTTTATTTATTAAATAGTATAAAAAAATGGATTAGGTGTATAGGGGAATGAGGATTAAGAAATAAAGGTGTTTTAGGTATAAAAAGTGTTGAATGTCCTAAAATATGAGAAGTCAATATGCTTTATAAGGGATTATATATATATATATATATATATTACTAAAAGGGTACCCACCGCGGTAATGGCGGAGACAGGTGGTGGTGGTGGTGGCTTGTGTTGGTAGCGGAGGTGGTGGTGTAATGGTGGCGACAATGGCATTAAAGAATGTTGACGTGCGGCGGTAGCATCGACGATGGCGGTGACGACGGCGATTGGTGGTGGTGACAATTAGTGTAAATTATTGATTTGATGTGATTTTGATGAATTGTGGAATATTAAAACTTAAATATCAACAAAATGAGATTTGCGTTACAATATAATATAGATGAGATTGATAATTACATTAGAGTTTGACCGTATATTTGTATAAGTTGAAATTGTTAGGGGTATTTTAGGTACATTCAATGGATGAATGAGAAAAATGTTGAATTTGTGGGGGTAATTCAGGTATTTTAAAATCTTAATTAAGTAAGGAGGGGGGTTGAGTTTGTTTTATAAGGTATTATAGATATATACTATCATAAAAAAAAATAGCCCTAATCTTGAAAGTTACATAGGAAAATGTCTAAAATTCCTTTAAAGTTTTATCAAGTCTTTATCTTTTAAAATACTTCAACCCTTTATATCAATTACTTTTACATCAATTGTTAACACCACTCGACGTCGTCTTTACCGCCAACAGTTGTCCCCCACCATATCGTCTCCATCACGAATACCATCGTATCGTGTAAGTATAGTGTTAGTGTATATATGAAGATAATTGTGCTTTGAAAACAAAAACATTTACTTAGATGTGACACTTGTATGTAAGTCTAAACATATGTAACATGGTTAGACATATTACACATAATGGTTGTAACATCTCTTTAAATATATCATGATGCAAATAGAAGTAGAATTGGATCTATTATTCTCATCATGTTTATTTAACTATACTTACTTTAACTTTTTAATATAATTATAATATCATTAAAGGGGAATGTTAAATGCAGCCCTAAGGCATGTATTTAACGTGCATAAAAAAATTTGTATTTTCCATATTAAAAGTCCACCCTCTGAATTGTACAAATAATTTATGCACCTGGGCTGTATTTAGCAAACCCCAATTAAGGAATAAATGGTACTCCGTAGTTTGTATTAACTAAACATCAAGGTTACTACGTAACAATAATAACCATTAAAACCAGGGACGGATTTAGCATGGGACAGTGAGGGCAACTACCCCACCCTAATTTTGGTATGAAGTAATATTTTTATGAATATATTATCTAAGATTCAGAGTGTTTGGAACTTTGGATTTAGATGAGGGAGAGGGCGATGAAGTGAAATGGTTTTTGTTTAGGATTGAGAGTGTTTAGAATTCGAGGATGTTGATGGTGAAAGTGGTTGTTGCGGTGGTGGTTCTACTGGCTTCACGGTTTGGGAAGACTGAAGCAATTATTTACTAATTTACCCTTTGTTTAGACTTGTCTTTTACCACTACGTATCAAACAAGCACCAAGCCGTTTGCTACATAATGATCCGATATAAAAAGGAAAACTTAAAATATAAAACCATTAGTTTTGCGTAAATTGACTGCGTTCTAGTGAGGCCCATTGGGCCATATTGGTTCGACATATTAGTTTCGCGTAAATTAGGAAAAACGGGCACGAGTTACGTTGCACACACTAATCACTAATCATCTAATAAGAACAGATTAAAAATACACACCATGTGAGAACCAATAAGAAACACCCACATCATCACTTATTAAAAAGGGTAAACTTGATAAATTGTTTTTTTTTTCTCTATACACGTACGTAAACAATAACTGTTTTTAGTTTTTACTTTACAATTTCCATTGCATAATTGTACATGTATCCATTTTCATATTATATTAATCAATATTCATGGCATCAAACCCACCACCACACGTAATTTGATTTTTTATGACTCAACAATATATTTTTATTTATTTAAAATTCTCCTTTATTTATTTTTAATGGATCTAAATCATATTAGTTTTTATGCATCCAAGTAAGCATTGAAGTTATTTTTATGCATACAAATTAAATTAATTTTTTTGCATGCAAGTAATATCAATTTTTATGCATCGAAGTAAAATTAATTTTTATGCATCCAAGTCATTTTTCAAAGTTAAATTAGTTTTTATGCATCCAAATTATATTGCATAAATTTTATGCATCCAATACATTTTTTAAGTTAGATTAATTTTTATGCATCAAGTCATTTTTTATGATTTTTTACGCATCCAAGTCATGTTTATTTTTAATGCATCCAAGTAATTATTAGTATCCAAATCTTTCATTCCTTTACTTATTGTTTGCTTCCCAATTATATATATTGAGAATCATACGTCAATAATATTTAAGATTAGTTAATTTACAAATATAAAGTTAACTTACCTCATTGTAATTGGAGAAATCTTCAAAATGCTTGGTACGTAGTTTTGACTTTTGAAAAAACTACTTGGTAACTGTCTTTTGTGTTTAACTCCTGCAACATGTGGAGAATTTTAATTGCTATTTTTTTATTGCTTAATTTAATTACCCATTTATCCTTTAATATACATGTAAAATCCCATTTTTACCACTAATTGAATTAATAATTTCAAATATGTCATTAATCATCTTGGCCTTTAAGTTTTTTCATCCAAAGGCTATAATTTGTTCTTACGGTTCTTATTCTAAACGTGTTCTCACCGGAAAGCTACCCTTACAATATGTATAATAATTGTGAGTCGTATAATATAGAAATTCAATCAAAACTTTACTAGCGATACACATTTCATTAGATTCAAATTTTAATGTAATTTTTCTTTTTCTTTTTTTTTATTTAAAGTAATAAGTATTATGTGTATATACATACACTATAAGCTTGGGTGTAAAACCATCACATATTATATCTTAATTTTTTTAATCCATAAAAATCATAAGATGTCAATTATTTATATATTATATAAAAAATATTAAAAAATTAGTATGTGAGCTATTATACACTTAAGCTTAATGTGACAGCCACATATACATTGTTCTCTCTGTATGTATGTATGTATGTATGTATGTATGTATGTATGTATGTATGTATGTATGTATGTATGTATGTATGTATGTATGTATGTATGTATGTATGTATGTATGTATGCATGCTACATTTGTAAAAAGTTAATGTAACTTAGAGTATACATTAGTATTTAAAGTAAAATTGTCTTTGCGGAAACAATAATTTTAAAGTCCATTTTTTTTTTCTCGAGACGAGCTACGAATTTTTAAAAAAATTGTATATTCTGAAAGACAGTTGTGATAATATGACGTACGGTTTTTAAATTTGCTCCCTCTAACAAAAAGTTTGGTTATGTCCCTTATTAAAACTATGTTGGCAAAAGAACTCAAAAACTTCAAAGATTCTTTTCTTTGTAAATAACTAAAAAAATGTTAAATATACCCCTAGGAATTATAGTTAACGTGAATAAATAAGCTATAGCTTCTATATCAAAAACTTATTTATTGAGTTTTATGATATTTTATACATTTTAACTATATTCTATTAAAGTTATGCATGCACGATTCGGCAGTGCAACGGTGACGGTGGTGATGATGACGAGTTGTGGTGGCGCACGGAGGTAGTGGCAGTGGTGGTGGCGGCGACGACGAGTTGTGGTGACGGTGATTGATGTTGGTGGCGACAAGTATCGTAGATTATTGATGAAGTGTGGTTTTGATAAATTATTGAAACTTAAAATCAATATTGAAATTTAAGTTTAATGTTAAAATTTGAAACGAGATTTGTTTACATTATAATAATATAAATTACTGTATTTAACAAAACTCAATAAAATATGTAGTATAGACTTCACAAAAGACATTACGTGGTTGTTGACGCAGTCAAATGGTGCCCAACATTTTGGCTTCTTCTATGTTCCCTCAATCAAATCTCCGGTTTGTTTGAAATTAATTAATTAAATGATTAATTTTTGTGCTATGATGAAAAATTAAAAATAGACACCAAAAATCATATTGCAATCTCCCATGACTTTTCCGTAAGCTTTTTATTATTTTCAATTAATACTCATATGATGGATATGTTTTTCAAAGATAGTTGTAGTTGTAGCTGTAATTTGTAGTTGTAGCTTTAAGTAAATCTGTTAGTTAGAGTTTTTATTTTCTAGATTTGTTTGGTATGGTAATTGTAACTGTAACTTCTAACACTATGTTCTTGAGTTAAAGAAAATAAAAGAAATGATATGAATATATGATGATAATAGAAAAGATGAGATCATTTCAAATCCTCCAAATAATAGTTGGAAAATTTTTTAAACAAAAACAACTAAAAATTCATTTCAAATCATATCAGTTCATTTCCTTTCTATCTTTAGAAAAACTCAAGAACCCTGCCTATTTTAAAGTCATTGGATTTTTTTTTTCTTTTCTTTTTTAAAAAAACTCAAGAACATAATATAAAAGGTATTTGTGTAATATTAAAAATTAAAAGTTTCATCCAAACTAAAAGCTCCGAAACGTGACTGCAAGTAGCAGTGGCGGCCCTGAGAAATCAAGTGTCTAGTTCGAGCAGAGAAAAAAAGTGTCCCCAACTATAAGGAATCCAATTATATAAACATTTTTTTTTTATATAATTGAAACATTATAACATTAACAAAATGATATACATTATAATATTATACTTTTACATATATTGTTTATTTATTTTACTCTAATAGTTAGTTTTATTTTACCTAAAACCTTTACATATATAATATAATATATAAATTTTTTGTTCCCCCTCAAAATTGTGTCCCGGACGAATGTCTTGCTTGCACCCCCTCCAGGTCTCCCATGTCAAGTAGCGTTTCATTTTAAAGTTTTTTCTTTCAAATAAAGGTTAAAGCTAAAACTCAAAAACTTTTAATTTAAAACAAGAAGTTAAAACTCAAAACTCTTAGAAAATTTTATGCCAAATTAAATATAACCAATATGAACATCTTTAAAAATCGGAGTATCGGACCCCACATGTGTGTCAAATATGGATTTCACATGATCAAACATATATTCTTTAAGCGATATTTTAATTGGCACGTACATTGAATGTGTTACCACTTACCAGTAGTAGATTTGGGTGAAAATACATGCACGCATCTCAATTATAACTTCATGATCGTCTTAATCTTAAAGTCCAACTATTTTAGGTTTCAAAGCTTCCAATTTCCGTAACCATTCGTAGATGTGTAAATATCATATAGATCGATCTGTACATAAAGAAAAAAAAAAGTCAAATTTTAAACTATTATTAAAACTGAAAAGAAAGAAAAGAAGAGAGAACCACCACACAATGGTGAATCACCAAAATCTTCCTACTTCTCAATTGTTCCAATAGAGTTGTTAGTTCAACAGCTCAATTCCATAGTATTTTAGACTTGTTTATCATTATTTGAGTCTTTAGCATGACCAATACTATTTTAGACTTGTTTATCATCATTTGAGTCTTTAGCATGACCGTTTTGAATACTATCACACTTGTTTATCATCATTTGAGTATTTAGCATGACCGTTTTAACAGTCATAACTAGACCGCTTCTGTGTCGTAGTCCGATGGGCAGGTCCAATCCGGTCATGAAAATGGTTGATCGTTGATATTATGAAACATGAATGATGATCTATGAAACGTAAGGAAAAAGGTTTAGGTTTAAATACGAATTTGGAAGAAGAAAAAATGGTAACGAATGACGGTTATCAGAATGGGGAAAAAAAACTAAAACTTGGAAAGAACAGTGAATCTGTATATGAGGGCTTTTAATGGATAATAATTTTGAGCCAAACAAAGAATTATATATATAAAAAAAAAAGTATCCTTAGAAAACCTCCGCCAAGACATTTGGAGGAGTAAAAGTGTGTTCATGCACGTATCTGCCTACATATAATAGTGCTATAAAATAAATAAATAAATAAGCCATTTATTTCATGAGCATATGCATTCTACTTATCCTTAGAAAGCTATGCGAATAGTTTGCTCAAGTGTATGTGTGTGCGTGCTCTCCAGAGAAAGTAACAAGCATCTACAAACCACCTGAATATACTGCAATATACGTCTTCAGATTCTTGTTATAACCCATCCCGGCCTGACCAGAACACAAACAGAGACGATGCTAAAACACATAATGTTTACATTGGCAAAGCATGATTTCAAACAAAAGGCGTTACATGAAAGATCAATAGCTTCCAAAGACAGATTGTAACAATGCCAAGTAGACTTGGATTTAGATTCACCATTAACTCGTCTGTGGACATGGGATGTAGGGTAAGAGTAGAACCGTTCGCAGAACAAAATTTAATTATAAACCCAACTAAAGAAGATTGTAGAGCATACAGGTAACAAACTGATCAGGGAAATACAGATGACCATTCATGACAAAACTTCTTTTCTTGACAGGTCAACATAAGAAACTGCTTGAAATTTACACCTGCAACAAATACCAAATTAAATAAATTAAATGTCCGATGTCCCTAACCATATTGGAAAAGATTCAATTGATTGATTGAGATCCTTTCAAGTTCAGTAAAACATGACCGGTGACGGGTCAGTGATTGAAAACCATGAGGTTCCTAAATCCATTTAAGATAATAAAGTGAACAGTTGAGTCGTGACGGTTATTAATATGAAACTAATAACATATAGGCAACACTAATAATAAAAATTAACAATGATAATAATAATTATTGTGCCAGCTTAAAGGAACTGAAATGTTAAACTAAGTGTATAATTACAGGCCTTCCACAGATAGAGGCATACTTGGCATTTATAAGAACTGAAAGTTAGAGGTGTTCAATATTGAGCCAAGCTAAACTAAGCAAGCTTCAGACATTAAATTTGTATAGGCTTACGAGCCTAAACGAGCTTCTTTTAAAGACAATCCAATATTTACATACTGTATATCTATAATTAACATAGGCATAACAATAGTTTTATTTGGTTAACGGTTAATTTAGCAATAACATTAATTTCTATATAAGTATTATTAAATTTAAAATTGTGTACATCATGTGATATGCAGTAGTTATGTTTAACAAGGTAGTTCCTGTAAAAGATTACTTAATTTGCATCTTAAAGAAATCCAAATTCTGAGACGTTCAGACGTCAAGGGATGCTACCATAAACAAGGCCCCCCTGAACTCAGGCATGCAGATATACTTGGTATTGCAGCTGCTCACATATAATGCAGGTCTGGCAGTTTAAAGGCAAGTGAGTAGTTTGAAAAGTGAGCAATTGTGGAATGGCTGGTCTTGTTTGGTCATACGGGCTTTTTTTCATGGTCAATAGTAGGATTTTTAGGTGGTATAGGATTGAATAATTGATCTGTTGATGGATTGGTGTACGGAATTAAAGATATTTGGTTATGGTTTTTGGTTTGTAAATGGTGGGAACATTCACCATGGTTAATATTTGAATGTTTGTAATATGTGGTTTTTTGTGATCAATAAAATAAAAGGAGGTGCTGCCTTTAAAAAAAAACTGAAAAATAAACTTAAGAGGATATTTTGTTTAACAAGCTTGAGAGAATCTTAATCCTCATTATAGTTATCCTTGCTTACCTCACTGTAATGGAGAGCCAGATAAATGCTATATACAGGGCAAAAACCTGCACATATTAAGAAGTAAAAATATATAGCACTGTCTAATGAAAAACTATGAGCTTTGGAAGATATGCGTGATGTGCTTAATAACAAACCTCTTGAGAACAAAATTTTAGCACCGCAACTGGTAACAGGAGCAACACATGAACCATTGGTGATTAACTTCAACGGTTGAGATCATGCTATCTGAAAACAAGGCTTCCATTCTGTTGCACTCTCAAACTCTCAATTAGAGATTGATAGAACAGCTTCAGTGACTTCATATCATTACCCTGCAAAGATCAACGCCATATATAACTCCCATTGTCATATAACAAATACAAATATTCCAGATCATAGCATTTATACATATAGTAAATGCACCTGCAATTTCTGACAGTACTCCTCTGCTAAATCTTGAGGGCAATGTGCGGCAAGAAAACCTTTTGATACAAAGTTAATGAGAAAATCGTTGCCAAACCTCTCATACATAACCTTCTGAGCCAACACAATTTCTCCAAATAAAACAAGCTGCAAACAACATCCACGAAAAACGCATGATTTAACTGGCAGTTAATATAAATATTCAATGTCAAAAAATTTACACAATAGATAACGGCAAAAACATAGAACAAGAGATCTCTATTTTTACACAAAGCGGACTAAAACTTTGCCAGATAATATGCACAGGCACGCATAGCACATGCAATATACAATTATACTCATGCTGTAAAAAATATATACTTTAGAATTCTAATCATATTATATATATATATATATATATATTGCCACCGGTGAGTGGGAATTTATATTATTTACGTCCATCCGATCAAAAAGAAATTTAATCACCACCGTATAAACCCATCCATTTAAAACGGATGGTTGGTTACTAATAAAATAAAAACGTGGACAAAGTAGCAAAGGTAAACAACAACCGAAACCCCTATCTTTTAGCCCTAATATTATTGTTCACATATATTAATTTGATGAACTGTATGTCAACCTTAATCACCTGCATTAAGCCCAAGTTAATATGTGTGCAGGAAATTGAGAATAATGTTGCGGACGTGCGGTAGTCTTTCCCTTTATTTCAGTGATGTTTGTTAGTGATATAATGGATCAATCAATTTCCCCGATTAGCACATGTAGTGGTTGAAGTAGTTGAGCATTTTTAGCATTCCTTTTCCTATTTAAAGCCATCGTCGATCGATGTAACAACTTCTGTACCATTTTCAATGCAATACAAAAAAATCACTTGTGCTTTCAATTTAATCCCCCATTACAAATATGGAGTTTCATGTTATTTTATACAATGGTGAGCGTTAATCAAAAGTTGGCAACATCGATATGCATCCTACACCTGAGTTTGAGGAGTTTTGAACAATAATATCTAAGGTAGTTGGTGTTTCACACAATAACTTGACGACCTATTTTGTAGACAACCATAAGAGAATGGAGATTCCACTCAGAAACCGAAAGCTTCAATTCTATTCAGCATTGTACAAGAGGATGGTGATTCCACTCAGGAACTAACCGAAAGCTTCAATTTTGATCAGCATTGTTCAAGAGAATGGTGATTCCACTGATCGACTAACCGAAATCTTCTATTTTGAGCAACGAGAAGGGCTTGCAAATTGTGGTCCTTTGTTTGATTAATATAATTTTTCCATCAACATGTCCCACCAATTTTTCTTTTAAATAAACCTTCAGGATTGACCACTGTTGATATTAAATTTCATTATATTTGTATTTACTTTTGGTTGCTTAAAAAATTATTATTCTTGAATTTCATTACGTTTAGTATTTATAGTTGGTTGTTTGTTGTTTACTATTGGATGTCTCGATCTAATTAGATGAGCTTAATTATTCTTCTTGAATTTCATTATGATTAGTATCCTGCAGGCATGGTTAAGAAGAAAGTATGCACATGAAAGAAAAGTCAAACAATTGTTTGCGGCAAAAGACTTGCAGGTTTTCAAGTGAACTTTTAGTGAGATTAATGTGGTTAAATCTTTCAATTATAAGACTACAAAATTTTAACAACAATGTACTCCAGTCAAATATAAACTTAATAATTAAAGACACTTACATCATATCATATATTTTAAAAAAGGTAATTAGTTCAATTATTTTTTTAAGTGACGACACATTAATATGGAGGGTTTAGATGGGTTTGAGTAATGGGTCAAAATGTATACGCATTAATATGGGTCCGTTAGAGAAGCAGGTCAAACGGATATTGTAAAACTTAATACCATTCAGCCATTTAATGTGACCATGTGCGTCGGATTAAAAGGCTGCAATAGTATTATCAGAAGATGTGTTAAAAAATAGCATTATTGTTTAAAACTAACTTCAAAATGCAAAGCTACATATTCAAAAACAACCAACCACAATTTGCAAGTCCTTATACAACAAGAGAAAAGGTTTGATTGTAAATTATAATTATATTTAGAAGTCATGGATAAACTTTGATACTTTGTTGTTATATGAATAAATTTAAAATGAAATACGCGTTATAGCATAAAAACTAGGCGCGAACAATTAGTACAATTCTCCCTTTTCAGTTCATACATAGGTGAAGCATGTACTCGAGCTTGATGACATTCTAACCAAACATTCTATTTGAGTTGCTATATAGCTATGTTTAATTCAAATGTAAGTTATAAAAGACTTTTATAAAGTGTAACCCGAGCTACGCACGGGTATTGTTCTAGTTATTAACTTGGTGGTAGCTTTTTTTCCAATGAAGATAGATGTATTGTCAATATTAAACTATACGTAAGCCAAACAAGGGTTTCGGTTGACTCAAGTATTTAAGTCAAGCTACCAATTACTATCTTGTGATCTTGTCCATTTTCACCAATATAAAAATGGCAGCAAATTGCAATATACTTAGTCAGCTTCAAACTGGAAACACTAATACGGCCAAGCAAGCTAAGATGATTTCTAAGGTAAGAAGAAATTACTAAGCTTTATATACTCTAATTCCCATTGAAATGCTACATACTAAATCAGTAAATCATAACAAGAATAAAAAACTTACAGTACTTGCATCACGAAACTCAAAGGACTTGTCAAGAACGCTGTACAAACAACAGTTTGTTGCAAAAGCTTCAATCACGAAGCTTTGAAAACCAGGTACCTGCATACCTTGCCATATTAGGTACACAATGTAGTTACCAAATTACCATCCTAGGAGAAACATAAAGGTACTACATTACCTTCTCTTCACCAAAGGGCCTCGTGCACCAATCTTTAATCAGTTTTATAAAAATTTGTACACATGCCTGAAGTTATCACGTCAATATTTCATAAGATAATGTTTGATTTAAAAAAAGGAAGGTAATGGATACACAATAATTCAAGAAATTATAATAACATTTTCAAACCTTTCGAACAACTAGATCCTTATGATTACAGGAAGTGAACAACAGTAACTGCATCATCGAATCCAAATAGACTCGGCCTTTAGGAGAAAGGAACACCGATGATAAATCATGCGTTGTCACCACATGAAGAAAAGTATAGAACGTCCGTTGAAGGTCTTGCAATTCACGAATTTCCTAGAACAATCATACAATGTACATACACTTTATATGAAAACAAGTGAAATATGAAAGTACAAGTCTAAACTAGACTGTAGGGGGTAGTTCATGTACCTCAGTGTTGCTCCCAGGTCCGGAAGGAATTGTATCCCTCGGCAGAATGCTAAAGATTTTAGCCGCAATAACAGGGTACACATTCTCCAAAATATCTTGGACAGAAGTATTGAATTTGCATATAAGTTGATTGAGTAATACAATAAATCCAACGAGTTCCTTTGGCTGCATGATGAATGGTAATTAGAGATGACAGCACTTACAAAAAGATCAAATGGTTTAAACTTAATATACAAATGTAGATGACTTTAATTGCCCGAGAGAGAGAGAGAGAGAGAGAGACAGAGAAGGGGGGGGGGGGGGGGGTATAATTCCATATAAGATATATTATTAATACCTCACTTTCAGCAAGCAACTGCTCCAAAGCCTGAGGAAGGTATGGAAATACAGATGATCCTAAAGTCTCCACCATCCGGTGGATAAATGAGGTAACCTAAGCAAAAGATGGTAAACATTCATGTAAACAGCAAATGGTATCGGATATTAAAGTAATGAAAACTTCTCAAACATACCTTAGAACGCAAGGTTTCTACTTTTGGGAAGATCACAAGGATTTGCAGAAGCACATCCAGCGTCTGTAGCAAAATAGTAAAGGCAACAATATATTATGATGGTTGCGGATGAGAGATGAACTAACTTGGAGTAGATTTTGCTCATAAATTTACTTCATGTGAATCCAGACCGACATTGTATATTAAGAAACAAAACTATCCTCACAGAAGGATATATTTCCATTGTATGCATAACTAAACATAGCAAATGCTTGTTACTACAAAATAGACTAAATTAATCTAGTGAAGAAATCTAGATAAGTAAACTTTTTTACATTTTTTTTAGAACAGCAATCTATCCTACTCGTACTCCTAAACTACACGATACCTAGAATGCAACCTAGGACCTCCGAAAACCCCCCAATAATCCACCCCAACAAATATGGAAAGAGGGACTCAAACCCATGTGGATCCTCTCACGGTCAAAGACCTTACCAGTGGGTCACCAACCCCATTGGCTCTGGATAAGTAAACTTATTGAGCTCTCAAAGTCTCAATTGTAATTAAGAACAGAAGGATGCATGTCTAATGAAAGATCTGATGAAATTAAAATTAGGTTTTACCAACCTGCTTGAACATGAGACCAATAGCAGGGCGACTGGCAGTTACAAGACGCTCGCTGAACCCCTGTGATTATTAGGACAATAGTATACATGAGACACGGAGTATCATTTAAGAAAAACACAATACATATACTGGGATAATAATGGATATCGGAACCTTGCTTAATGCATTTATAGCCATGATTATTTGCTGAATATTGACAATTTTTGATAAGGACTCTTCTGAGTTTAGTCCTCTGGAACTCGCAATCAAAATCTCAACCTAATTCATTAGAATATTCACATGTATTAACATCAATCAGCATAACAATAGATATATAATAGATCGATTTTATGTTTCACATGTCAAGTCAAGGTATGACCTGTTGACAAAGAGGAGTAAGCAGAGATGACAAGTACTCTGTTTGCTTTTCCAGTGGTACATCTTCCATTCCAATTAACAACCCAATCGCCTGCGAGCAAATATAAAAAATAATAATAATAATAAGCTGCATGAAGTCAAAGGGATTTCAAATTTTTTTTATAAAAGAACCACAATTACCTCAAAGATATGACTGCCATCTTCAGATCCAGAAAGTTCTTTTGATGGATAATCCATACTCGTGAACTGAGAAACTATATCTTGCAGGCTTTGCAGAATCGTTTCAATGAAAGGCACAAGCTTTGCTTTGAGCAGTTTCACAACTCTCATAAAAAGATAACTTGCTCTTCGACTCACGTTCACCTTTGAATGGTGTATACCTCTGTCATCAAGAAATGCTGCCAAAACTGCAGGAATATACTGATTATTCTCAAGAACAAACTTCATGTATCTTGTTATTGTATCGAGATACACCAAGGCAACCAGCCTGTTAGAATGGCAAGGGAACTTGGTTGATAAAAGCATGGGTACTAGTTCTCTCAGGATCCCAGTACCAGTTTTCATCGCATCTTCACTTAACGATTCCCCATACGCGTAAAAAAGAGACAAAGCCGCCTCTACTTCTTCAACATTAATGTCCAGAGACGATCCCACGGCACTTGATAGTGAGTTTCTAATGAATATTTGGGTAACATCAGGTGCCACACGGCCTACATTACGTAGCAAGACAAGCAAATCTTTCCTATGCTCCGCCATCCGATCTTCCTCCTCTTTGCCTACTTTATCCAACACATCTAGATTCTCACGGTACATGGGATCGAACCTAATCTGCATACGGATAACCTCTAAGATCTGACCCACATGAAAAAGCTGAGTTTCGGTCAATGGTGAAGAGGTCTTCATTGTGGCAACATATCCAGAAAGAAACTGGACAGTACTGAAAGTTGTGTCGATCTCACAGTTTTGCATTACATAAAAAACTGACGGCAAAACTTCATTCAGGAGATCAACTGAAGCTCTTTTGAGATCTTCAGTTTTCAGATTCTTCAAACAATCAAGAAGCTCAGAAGCATATCCAGTCAGCAAAGATGCCAAGCCCGATACAAAGTCAGAGTCCACATCACCTGCTACTAAACCAAATAACCGATTCATTTGTAGGCTCTGCAAGAGGGTAAGCTTAGGTTGTTGGTCCATGCGTTTAGAAACCACGGCAAGAACACAACCAGAAGCAGCACATCTAAGCTGATCATTTACTCCGTCTACCAACATCAACTCAAATAGCAAAGGAAGGAAAGTATTGTTTGCAATTAAACCGATTTCAATCCAAGAAATATATCTCCTCATTGTATCCAAAACAAAGGCACACAACTCAGGATCGGAAATCTTATACAAAGAAACAATCTCATACCACGCATGAACAATCGGATTAACACACTGTTGTCTCATTGCGTCCTTGATTTTGCCGGAGATGACACCTTCCTCTGCGGTTCGTGGATAGTCCTGGCTAATCAGCTCATCGTCCAGAGCATTCAAAAGCCGACAAAACATATCAATCACAACACCACCTCTACTCAAATTAGGCAAGAAATCAAGAAAAACGGAAGACCAAACCAACGGATACTCAAAATAAATCAAAGTGACCAAGACCTGAGCAAGTTTATTCTTTACATAACCAGGCCCATCCAAAACATTATTACCAACCGAATCATAAGAGGCCATCGAAAACACAGACTTCCTAACGAAACTCTTCTCCTCGGCACTCATACCGGGGTATCGAGCACGCAGAACCTCGTGCAGACATTGTAAACACCAAAACTGAACTTGAACAAGCTTAGTAAAACATAAACGCTCGATACATATACTACATATAGATTGATTATCTTTTATTTGTTGACAGAATGCAACTGCTTGCGATTTCAACACCGCCGTCACCGTTCCGGATTCATCGAATATAATCAGTATCGCTTTTTCCAGATCATCCATCTTTTTTTATACACAAATCTTTCTTTATATATCTATATATATATGAATACAATAATATCTATCTATCTCTCTATCTATATCTATATAGAACCCTAACACATCGATAGGTATATAATATAGATACAGCGTTACCTTATTTTGATATATGGATCTTTAGGTACACATGAACTAGGACTTGTTATCAAATCAAAATAATAATGAAATTAGAAAAGAAATATTACATACGTAACGTAATAATAACAGTGTTGTCTGTGTGTGGTTTTTAGGGTTTTCAGTAAAGATTAGGGATTTTGGGAGTGACAGATGAAGGGAGGGTTTTATTAATTAATTAATAAAGAAGAAAAGAAAATAGAATTTTTAGAATGTATTTTATAGACTAAACGCCCCGCCATCCATAAACCTATGTTTTTTTTATCTTGGTTGTTTCTTTGAGTTACTTATTAATTTGTTACTTTTATGTTGTTTAATATGCTCAATATGGTTGTTTTCATATTTGTATTGTCAAACATGTTTCTAAAATATCGGTAGGGCGCATGATTGATACTCGTTCGTCCCGAATAATAGCCGGACCCAGCAGACAGGTATTTCTTTTTCTCATAACCTCGGCAGACAGGTATGTTTTTCTAAACATTTTGCTTTTTCCGTCGTGCACTCCTTTGTGGCCGGAGGTCCCTATGGAAGCAGTCTCTCTACCTTTGGAAGCAGTCTCTCTACAGTTTACCTCCCCCATACCCCGCGCAGAGATTGGGTTCTCTTGTTGTTGTTGTTATATATTTTTTTTAGAGTTAATTGCATAAAACGTCCCTGTGGTTTACACAAATTCGTGCTTTACATTCCTCTAAGTTTTTTTTAGTGGTTTTCATCCCTGTCGCAAGAATTATTAGCGAATTACGTCCTTTTTCTTAACGTCATTTCTTTCTTGCCATTAACAGGCTGCACGTGCCCCACATGTGAAGGCTTTTTTGTCTTTTTCTTCCTCACAGGGACGTTTTATGCAACTTGGTGTGCAAACCACAGGGACGTTTTATGCAAATTACATCTTTATTTTTTTTTTCTTTTTTTTTTTTTTAATTTCCATACTTTTTTTAAAAAAGATTATTACTTGTACATGTAACTAACTATGACTAAATATCTATGTTATTACTTATACATAAAATGACCTTTCATACCTTAATTAATAAGTGTATTTGGGTATTTATGGCAACCATATGAGCCGACACTTGTAAGTGTTTTTGGTTTTTATTATTAAAAAAAAGCTAATTACATGTGGTCATGTGGATGTAATTAACAATAACTAAATATTTATGTTATTAAAAGTTTCGTATAACATCGATGTCATGTAATGAACTTTCACATTCCGGTTATTGGATGTATTCGACTAATCAAAAACTTATACGTCGCAGCTTAAATGGTTGTCACATATCAATGTTTTAAATACCGGTAATACTGTCAGATATTTACCGGTACCGGAGGGTACCCCGGTATTTTACGTCCGGTATATTCACTATATACCGGCCGGTATTTTCGGCATTCCTGGTATATTTCGGTATTACCGTTCCGGTGTTTTAAAAAAAAGTTGAATTTTAAAAAAATTATTTTTATGATATTTTAATGTTTTTTTATTTATTTTTTATTTGTGAACTTTTTAATACTTATATTTTATTATGAGATACCTATTTGGCATTTTTTTTTAGTTGATTATAATTGTATTTTACTTATTTTTATTAAATTGTAACAAGTTTTGTATGACTTTTATACCAAAAATAAATTAAATTAAAAATAGTTTTACCGGCCGGTATTTACGGTAATACCGATAATACCGAAAAAAATTTCACACCGGTATGCCTAACGGTTTTAAAACATTGTCACATATAGTCAAGTACACTCAATAATTGAGTTATGAAAGTTCATCATATGATATTAACATATACGAGATCTTTAAATAACATAGACATTTAGTTACAGTTAGTTAAATCTACAAGTAATAATTTTTTAAAAAAATATGAAAATGAAGAGAAAAAAAAACATAAAAAGTTATTTGCATAAAACGTCCCTGTAGTTTGCACACCAAATTGCATAAAACGTCCCTGTGAGGAAGGAAAAGACGAAAAAGCCCTCACATGTGAGGCACGTGCACCATGTTAACAGTTCGAAACTAATGGCGTTAAGGAAAAGGACGTAATTCGCTAATAATTCTTGAGACAGGGATGAAAAACACGAAAAAAGACTTAGAGGGATGTAAACCACGAATTTGTGTAAACCACAGAGACGTTTTATGCAATTAACTCTTTTTTTTATATAATAATCTATTAGGCTTGTCACATATCTTTTTAGATTTTATAAAAATAAAATACAATGTAATGTTTTTTCTTGATAGTTACCTAATTAAAGGAGTATATTTTGTAATTAATATTTAACCCCTAACATGGTTTAATAGTCATTAGCATTTACTAGTATAAAAGTGATTTTTTTTGTTGTTGATGTTATTCAAAAAAATAATTATTTAAATAGCTGATATTTGACAATAGCATAGACGATATGTTTGCTTTCAACTAATGGGTTCTCACGCAATATTCCGACAGTAGTAGTAGTGGTGTGATAGTGGCATTGTGATTAGTGGTTGTGGTGGAGGCAACGTGTGATGGCATCGAGACGAGTAGTGTAGGTTATCAATGTAAAGATAATTGATGTAAAAAGAAGATAACGTATTTATTTTAAAAGTTGAGAACTAGATATTGTAAAGTATTTTATTAAGCGTACTTGTGATATATCAAAATTCTACTTTTTAATGTATATAAATCAAGCCAGCTTTGACAAGGAAATATAAAAGATGCATTTGATCTTGACATTTAGTAAAATCATTATAGAAAGAAAAAAAAAAGCCTACATTTTAATGTATATAGATTTAGTGACATTTAAATTGACTTGTATTAACATACTAGCAATACATGAGAATTCAAGAGCATAGGCATGTTGTATACGTGACAGAGAGTATTAAACTCGATAACTTGCACAAGATGTTTACTTGGGCATCAAGTTTACGTATGTTGATTGCTATTGACATAGGCCTAGTCTTCTTTTCTTGATCACCAAATAATGCTTTCTAAATCACTAAAGGGTGGTATATCTATGTCTCTGGACTAATCTTTATCTCCTTTTTAAAACATTTTGCGTAATGGAGTAATAAAAACCCGATCACCAAATAATACTGTAATATTGTAATACTCTTTTAGTCTTTAATAGGTATAGGTATAGTCGTATTAAGGTATTTCACCGATAACTGAAGTAATAAAAACCCATTCCCTAGGCGGGCCTTAATTAGTTTAATCTCATGACATAAAGTAAACAGTAGTCGTGCCCAGAAGTCGGTTTTCGACCCAAACCGGACCCGACCCGGTCCAAATCGGTTGGTTGGGCGTTGACCTAATTTGGCTTTGACCGAAAACCCGAACCGGTTTGAAACCGGTTTTAAGGGTGGAATACCCGACCCATTTGGAACTGATTAGGGTTGGGTTGGAACCGGGTCGGGTCGAAACCGATGGCTCAAACTGATTTCTTTTTTTTTCTTTTTTTTGCAAAATAAGTCCTAACAGCCGTTAAAAGGAGGCCTAACGCCTGTTAGCAAGTGGGAGTATGGACCTTCAGTGTCTAACGGCCATTACAAAAGTATTAACGGCCGTTACAACCTCTTTTTAACTACGTAAATCGATTTTGGGCCACTTGATTGCTAATACACCGAGCCTTAAGACCTAAAATACCTTCATAATGATAATATCTAGTGAACTAACACAAAAATTTCCAAGTTATTTCACAAAAAGCACTTGAAAAAAATGAAAACTCGCTAATAATTCATTTAACGGTCGTTTAGGGAAATTTTTTTTGAAACGGGCGTATTTTAAGGGTGTTTTGTCAAACAAGTTTTTGAAAAAAAAAATACGAAACCAGTGAATCCGGTTTTTGAAATACCGGATTCAAATATTCTTTTTAAAACCGGTAGGATTCGGCTAGAATATTTGAATCCGGTATTTTAAATACCGGATTCGACTTTGATGTGACACAATCTGACATTGCATGTTGACCTGAACAGTGGATGTCTTCACGTACTTCGAAACCGGTATTTGAAAAACCGGTTTCGACCTAACCCTAACACGTGTCTTAGCCAGGTGATACCCTAATTGATGTGATGTGACGGTGGTTCAGAGGTGTAGGGAAGGTGGCAGTAGAGGGCAGTAAAGTGACAGTGACGTGACTATGAATCCGGTATTTCAAAAACCGGATTCAAGTTGAGACAAAAAACCCCATGCAACCTAACAGACTTTCTACTGTATATATACATGCATATTTACTCATAGATGGTCACACAAAAACATATATTTCTCATATAAGTAACCAGCAATTTATCAAAGCAACATTTTCACAATCAAAAATGACATATATTAATGTTAGCTGTGTTCCTAGAAACCCAGAGTTGTTGTGGCTACAAGCTGCAGATGAACATCGGTCATACAACATCTCCCATGACCGTGCCCTGACAGAAGAGCCATGTTGCAGAAGAGGTGATGGAGGGCTTAACAGACAACTGCAAGATGGTGTGCCTAACGAGGTTGTATACTATATCAAGAGTGCTGGGTTTTACGAATTCTTCTAGGCATATACATGCCAACTTGATCATTCTTTGATCATCGCGTTGACTGAGCGATGGGGTCCGGAAACCAACACGTTTCACCTTCCTGTCGGTGAAGCGACTGTCACCTTGCAAGATGTGCAGGTGATATGGGGTTTACCCATACAGGGACCACCGGTGTGTGGTCAGTGGGTTACAGAGACCTGAAATGTTGAATATTGGAAGAATTTGTGTCAGGAGTATCTGGGTATTTACCCGGAAAATGACGACTTGCGCAAAGGTCGGATGAAATTTAATCGGTTGGCAGGTACGATTACTTTTGAACATTGGGACCCGAATGATGAGGAGCGTTGCAAACAAGTAACTAGACGGGTTATTCTAGCTCTTATTGGTTCGCAGCTTTTTCCTAATTCTAACAGCTATGATGTTAGTCTTAACTATTTGTCGTTTCTGGGAGACCTGAGCATAGCGGGTCGAAGGAGCTGGGGTTCAGCAACCCTTTGTTGTTTGTATAGGAATTTGTCTAAGGGGACTTGGCCTACTAGACAGGGCATTGATGGACCGTTGTTGTTGTTGTAGTATTGGGTGTGGGAAAGATTCCCACGCATTACCCCACGAGTCCCGCCATACAAACCGGATGACGGAGAAGAAGGAGAGGTGTATGATTACGGAAGTTGTTTAGCAAACAAGTGGTGTGGAGACCACTCAAATCATGATACACCGGTACACTGTATAATTTCGTTTCGTTCTTTTTTCAATGCGCTCACGCCTGACCAGGTAATAATTAATATGTTTTAATACGTTTTAAGTTATATGTACTTATTAATTTCTAAGTTATAATATGTTATAATCTTTTAAGTTATATAAATTAATACGTTTTAATATCTTTTAATACTTTTTAATTAATGCAGTTCGAATGGACTCCGCATACCAACTTCATCAACATACTCCCCGCGAGTTGTAAGACTGGTCGAAGCATATGGAGATACATGGGTCCCTTGATTTGTTGGGAGGAAGTGGAGGTTCATCTAGGAGATAGAGTTGCTAGACAGTTCGGCTTGATACAAGCCATTCCTGATAATGATGCTTTGGTGGCCCCAGCACAGCATAAGACCCTTATCAAAATGCGAAAAGCGAGGGCCGATTACTGTGAAGTACACGCCGACTATATCGACCAGTGGAACAACCGGGCGCAGTGGATCCACCACGGAGACCGAGGGACCACCTGTGCACCAGGCTATATGCAGTGGTATTTGGAGCGTACTGTCTTAACAATCGGTAAGCCCGGTCAGCAACAGCCTCCAGGCCAGTACCCTCAATGGGGCGTTAACCAACAATTTTATGTAAGTTTATTTTTGTTAAATAAACCTTACTACTAATAAATATTAATTTGTTACTAATATTTAAATGTGCGCAGCAAGACAGTTTGGTACAGGTTGACGAGCGAGCTCGTCTACAACAAGAAGCAAATCCGCATATAAGTCACTTGTTTGGGGATTTTAGAACAATAACGAGGGAGACATTTTCGTTGACTCAACAGGAAGAACGAATGAATTATTCGTCTTAAACTTGGCAGTTTCCTGAGCCACAGCCATTTGAAATGCCTCCCTCCCAAAGTTATCAAGCTCCTTCCAGTTCTGGTGCTGGTCCTTCTAATTGGGCTGGTGGTCCTTCCAGTTTTAATACCCAAACTGTGTTTAGGCCGACACCAAATTCAGGGTTCAAAAGTTACCAACCGGGTAACCCACAGGCTGGAGCCTCGACTTCATCAACCCATCAAATGTTCCCGGGTAATTTATTCATGGGTAGCTTTCAAACCCCGAATCATTATACCCCAAATGTAGGACCAACTAATCTGTTTGATCTCCCTCCACATCATTTTAATCCTGATTTTTATTACGGAACTGGTCCACCGGCTCGAAACATTTCTCCTTATCCGATGCAAGACTTCTCTCCTTATATTGGTTCTTCTCAACTGCCAGTTACAAATCTAGCAAATGATGAAGGAGAAGAAGAGGACGACGTGTTCGAGCCGCGAAGAAGTAACCGAGAACGTGGCAATCCACCGGGATGTGGAACTGGGGGGCATAGATAAATTATATTTATCTTGTAATTTTTTCTTATGTTTGTGTTAATAACTATCTATAATTTTTTTAATAAATATCTATTTTTTATAATATTGTTTAATTGAAATTTTATAAAAAAAAACAACATGGATATAAAAGTTACATCAACTTACATCAAATTAATACATATTCAAAATAAAAGATATCAAAACTTAGATAAAAGAAATACATAAACTTAAATAAAAATAATACATATTTGATATACTATATAAACTTTTTAACTGAAACCGTCTTCAGCTTCCAATTTATAAATTGTCGCCAAGTCGATTTTTTTGTTAACCAACTTTAACAGTTTCTCAAGTTCAGAAGTTATTTCGTCGATACTTGGTAATGCCGTCTCAAGATAATTCTTATGCATTTCTTCACTTATAATCATTCCGATGCCCTTTTTGCTTATTTCTTTTATTTTCTTGTTATGTTCGCGCTTCCTTTGTTCCATAAACAACTTACAGTCATTAATTTTCAAGTAAAGTTCATACCCGTCGCTTATATCTTCTATACATTGTGCTTTCAATGCATGAAATGTTACCGTAGGAGGTGATGATGGGTCAGATGACGATCAAGAAGCCATAACTTACAAATCGTTATGGGTTTTTAGATGTCGGATATATATGTTACAAATGCTTAAACACCCGAGTTATATATATGTACTATATTCGAAACCGGTTTTTGGAATACCGGTTTTGAAATTGATGCATGCAACCACTGTAGCCAGTCAACAGTCAACAGACTTGTCACATCACCTGTATATCGACTGAATCAATGTTGCTTTTTGAATCCGTTTTTTCAAAAACCGGTTATTGCAGGTTTGTGTCAGGTTGATGTGCAAAGTGTGTAGCATGATGTGACCGTGAATAGGGGTAATGGGTACTAAGTTCGAAACCGGTATTTCAAAAACCGGTTTCAAATCTATATATATAGCCACATTCGGCTGGTTCTAGCAATTTACCAACTAAAAAACCCTCCAAAGAATTTCATAAATTATATCTAAGATGGCAGGTCCTTCTGGTGCTAATTCAGTTCCAAATCTCACCCGGTTTGGAGCACAAGAGAGGGTTCGGATTGACGGTATTGATGATAAGAAGTGTAAAAATGAGGTGACAACTTTAATTGATCATTTGAAGGGGAAAAAGTCGGAGTATGAGGCTGAGATTTTTGAACATGAAAGAGTGGTACAACTGTCCACAATAGACAACAGGTACTTGTACTACCTGCGAGAGAAGGTCCAATGGTTGCAATTAAGCATTAAGCATCTTACTTTTGCTGAGTCCTCAATGACAAGCATGATTCAGCACCAGACTAGCTATCATCATGAATTTGGCCCGGTTGGTAGGCGACCTGATGGTTACGTGACTGATCTGGGAGAGGAATACGCCGAAGACCCCGAAGCTGCAGCCTCACCTGACTATGAGGCCGGTGAATACATTCACCGTAATGATGGTGACAGTCACGTAGACTCAAATGATTCCCGATTTGGTTCGCCATATTATTCGGTTCACCGTAACGATTGCAACCTTTAAGTTATACTCTTTTTGTAATCGTTTTCGTTCGGAATAAAATAAGTTTTTTAATTAGTATTTAATGTTGTTTATATGTTGTTTTATAATGCTTTTAATGTTATTCTGTTTTAAAATAAGTGGCCAAAAAATACGAAGATGACGTAAAAACAAACATAAATTTCACAAATTTTCATACATGAAAACGGCTAAGAAAAGATAAACTTAACGGATTAAAACATCAAACAACAACAACACACAATAACAGAAAAAGAAAAACGACAACATTATTGCCATATTCAAAGTTCAGGGCATGTCTTCCTGTTATGGCCCAATTGACTGCAAACGCCACATCTAGCTTGTTGTCTTGAGGTCGAAGATCTGTTGGTAGAACTCTCATCCATCTCGTTCCGGTAACGTCTGGTGCGTCTCCTACCCCTATGGGTGACCAGTTTTGCCGGGTTTCCCTGTATCTGCCAATCTACCTGCGCCCAGTAATGCACGTCTCGGAGGGGAGCAAGTGCAGCATTATACTGACTTATCCACGTCCTAGTTGTGTACCTCTTGCTAGGAAGATTAGCAGCTCTCTCTTCTCTATATCCGCAAACAACAATGGCATGAGAACATGGAAACCTTTGATGCTGCCAAGCTCCACAAGAGCATTTTTTCCTATTCGCCGCCATGACAACGTTGCATGTGTTCTCGCCTAGTGCATTTCTTTGGTTTGTTATGACCGTGTAATCTCCCGATCGCTCAGAAAAAACTTCCACCCTATGGCCTGTTGAGGCTCTTTCACGCATCTGATAAACTTGCCACATTTTGGGAGTTAGTGGTGGGTTCCAATTGTTGGCCCTCCGGTATTGGTTGACAAAATAGTCTCTTGTCTAGGTAAATGTGGTATTAATTAAAGCTCTAATGGGTAGCATTCGAGCCTTACCAAGGATTTTGTTTTGGCACTCGACAATGTTTGTCGTTAAGTTACCCCAACGGCGAAGCCCCGAGTCGGGCCTTAGAGTCCACTTATCTAGACCAATATTTCTCAGATACGGCCAAACATCATCATCTTCACCCTTGATTTCCCTCACCGCCCAAGTATACTCGGATGATTGGGAAGTGGAACCGATAACCCAAGTAAGATTTTTGATTCTCTTGTTCTTGAATGCGAGTTCACATAGCTACAAACGTGCCTCAAACAATACCGATGATGCCACCCCTGAATTTGGTTCACTGCATTAAGAATGCCTTGGTGACGGTCTGAAATGATACACAAATCACCCTGCCGCTGCGATCCGACATGCTCTTCAAAGAGATTTAGAAACCATGCCCAACTTTCATTAGACTCTTCATCAACCAAGGCAAAAGCGACCGACAATAGTTGTCCATTGGCGTTCTACGTCACTACAGTTAGCAACTTACCCTTGTAGCTGCCTTTCAAATGAGTGCCATCGACAAAGATCGCTGGAATACAACGTTGGAATGCTCTAATCGCCGGTCCAAAAGCCCAGAATACAAACTTGAATTCTTGTATGTAGCTTGAACTAGTTGGAGAATGGAGCCATTCCACAACAGTGTCAGGGTTAGAACGTTGTAATTCGGCAACATACTTGGGCAATACATCAAAGTTACTCGGCCAAGTTCCATACAACCTTTCAATTTCTATCCTTCTTGCATTCCACGCCTTGGCGTAGCTCACATCCACATTGAAAGTTGCTTTTACTTGCGCCTGGATCTGTCTGACTTTATAAGTTAACTCTTCCCGCACGTTAGGCAAAATTTCAGAAGCAATCATACTTGCTGTCATACATCGGTTGTTGTTAGATATCACTTCTCCATAGCAATTGTGACTCTCCACGCACTTTGTGATCTGAAACATGCCTAACTTGTTTCTGCTTGTTCCAACTACAACCCACCTACACGGGACCCGGTCCGGAACACCACGATAATTCTTCCCCCTTGTCATGCATTGTGCTTTCCAAAACGTTGGCCTTGTATCCATAACAATAAGTTCTCTGTTTTCTCTTATGTTCCAAAGCCTAACAGCGTGTACAAGTTCCGCCTTGCTTTGAAAAAACATTCCTTTTTCTATCACATTTCTTTCTCTCGACCAAAAGACCACATCTTCTTGAACTTCATTGAATGGCATTAGAGCATCTTCATTATCATCGACGAGATTAAGAATTTCTTGATGCTCCAAAGGACCTTGTGCATGGGCCCCTTCTTCTTCTTCGTCTCCAGATACATCCCCATCAACGCTATAGTCGTCAATGATATCATCACTTGTATAAGGTGCCTCGTCACTTGAGCCAACACCCATTGGATCAATTTCATCATCATTTTGAACATCTTCATCGTCTTCATTGTTGTTGTCTTCATCATCATCAGTGTCTTCATCACCTTCGTTCTCTTCATCTTCTGGTTCGTTACTTCCTTGGAAATAACATTGGCTTTGAGTCAAGCTTAACAACTGGTTTGTAAAAGTAGGCTCGAACTTCACTTCAAATTACGCTTCACCGAGATGATAAATCATTGCCAAAGTATTATCATCCGTAATTAAGTTCCTAAAAGGAACACCCTTAAATTCATACCACAAATATAATTGCAGTTTGAACTGTTGTTTGAAACACCAAAACAACTGTAAGTCATATCACAGATTTGTGAATAAGTCATCATGTGGAAAATGGGAAAACTTCTTCTTTTCGATGGATCTGTATTTTGAAGGATCCCATTTATGAATGATACATGATCATCCCATATTAACTAAACTACAATGGGTTTGAATGATGAAGAAGAAGCCATTTTTTTTTGAAAGTGTTTGAAATGTTATCTAAAAATGTTTGTTGAGTACTGATAATGTTTAATGATGAAGAAGAAGTCATCACATACTATATATATACAACAAAAATTTAATTAGGTTTACATTTCAAATTAGGGTTTCACCAGGCTTCGACACGTGTTAGGGTTACAACGAAACCGGTTTTTCAAATACCGGTTTCGAAGTACGTGCAGTCAACCAATCAACAGTGGAACTGTACCAGTCAACAGTCAACAGTCAACCTGCGATGTCACATCACTTGGAAACCGGTATTTCAAAAACCGGATTCACTGGTTTCATATTTTTTTTTCCGAAAACTTGTTTGACAAAACACCCTTGAAATATGCCCGTTTGAAAAAAAATTTCGTCGTTTAGGCCACTTTTTTACTACGTAAATCAATTTTGGGTCACTTGATTGTTAATACACCGAGCCTTAAGACCTAAAATACCTTCATAATGATAATATCTAGTAAATTAACACAAAACCTCCAAGTTATTTAATAAAAAGCACTTGAAAAAATTGAAAACTCGCTAATAATTCATTTAACGGCCGTTTAGGCCACTTTTTTACTACGTAAATCGATTTTGGGCCACTTGATTGCTAATACACCGAGCCTTAAGACATAGAATATCTTCATAATGATAATACCTAGTGAATTAACACAAAAAACGCCAAGTTATTTAATAAAAAGCACTTGAAAAATTGAAAACTCGCTAATAATTCATTTAACGGCCGTTTAGGCCACTTTTTTACTACGTAAATCGATTTTGGGCCACTTGATTGCTAATACACCGAGCCTTAAGACATAGAATATCTTCATAATGATAATACCTAGTGAATTAACACAAAAAACGCCAAGTTATTTAATAAAAAGCACTTGAAAAATTGAAAACTCGCTAATAATTCATTTAACGGCCGTTTAGGCCACTTTTTTACTACGTAAATCGATTTTGGGCCACTTGATTGCTAATACACCGAGCCTTAAGACATAGAATATCTTCATAATGATAATAGCTAGTGAATTAACACAAAAAACGCCAAGTTATTTAATAAAAAGCACTTGAAAAAATTGAAAACTCGCTAATAATTCATTTAACGGCCGTTTAGGCCATTTTTTTACTACGTAAATTGATTTTGGGCCAATTGATCGCTAATACACCGAGCCTTAAGACCTAGAATATCTTCATAATGATAGTATATAGTGAATTAACACAAAAACTTCAAGTTATTTAATAAAAAGCACTTGAAAAAATTGAAAACTCGCTAATAATTCGTTTAACGGCCGTTTAGGCCACTTTTTTACTACGTAAATCGATTTTGGGACACTTGATTGCTACTACACCGAGCCTTAAGACCTATAATATCTTCATAATGATAATATCTAGTGAATTAACACAAAAAACTCCAAGTTATTTAATAAAAAGCACTTGAAAAAATTGAAAACTCGCTAATAATTCACTATAAAGTCACTTTTTGTATTATAGATCAAATTGTCTTCAAGTAAACATTCAAGCAACTTCAAATACATAGTCTTCTTACGAATTACTTAGTCTTCTAGAATTACATAGTCTTCTAAGAATTACATAGTCTTCATACGAATTACAACTTCAAATACAAATTACATAGTCTTCTAAGAATTACATAGTCTTCATAAGAATTACAACTTCAAGTACGAATTACATAGTCTTCATTTTTCTTCATTGGTCTTCAAATCTTCATTGGTATTCTTAAAACAATTACAAAGTAGTCATCCAAATACAAGGTCTTTAAAACATAATAAAAGTCTTCAACCAAATACTAAAAGTCTTCAAACAAATACTAAAAGTCTTCATTGGTCTTCAATTAGGTCTTCATTATTCTTCTTCGGAGTTTCCACGCATTGCTTCATCATGTAGGAGTTCTTCATCGGAAAGTGAGATTGCTTCACCATGTTCCACCTCTTCATTGAATACTTGTTCTTCAAGGTCGAGTGCACTATATTCAAGACTTGATTCGTGTTGTACACGTTCAATGACATCATAGTAATCTTTTAAGCAAATGCACATCTCCAAAGATGCCGGTGTTCGTCTTGTTCTTCGGATGGATAAGACTCTACCACTAAGAGAAAATGCGGATCCCGAAGCTACCGTAGAAGCTTGGACACTTAGTAAATCTCGGGCCATGACAGATAGCACGGGAAATTGACCTTCTCTTTCTTTCCACCAAGCCAAAATATCAAAGTTGGTGTATTCCTCAATTCTCATGTGTTCCAAAAAGTTGGTTCCCATGTACCTCCCAAGTTCGTTATTATTATCATTTGAACTTTCACCCCTAGCCCGTTTAGTCTTTTCTTGTCTGACCATATTATACAAGTGTATATATGGATCACTAGCTTTAGTAGTAGTAAAAAACGAGCTAGAACTTGAACTAGAAGCACCTTTTGAACCAACTATATCATGATAAACACGAAACAACAACTTCAAATCTTCAACAAAAGAATGTTTCATCTTTTGGGCAAAAAATGGGTCTTTTTTGTGCAACTCCAAATTAAGACATATGTTTTCCAAAAGCAAATCCACCCAACTAGTGTTCAAACATGGGTTCAAAGTGGCGGCATAAGTAAAAACCGGTGGCATTTCCTCAAAATATTTTCTCATTTTTTCTTTCATTGAATTAAGCATTGGTGCAAACAATTCATCTTCATACTCATATTCCCCCAACTTTTCACAAATTAACCAAATTTGTCTAAGTACCAAATGACTAGTGGGATAATAAACACCTGAAACCAAGTTGGTAGCATCTTTAAAAATTTCAAGTAATTCGGTTAATTTTTTAACTATCTCCCAATCCGCCCCACTAAATCCCTTTTCAACCTTTCGTTTCCTAACTAGCCCATCATGAAAATGTTGCAAAGTAGATTGTTGACGTAAAGCACATTTAAACATGTTATGGGTTGAGTTCCATCTAGTAGGAACATCCCAATTAGGACTTTAAAAAAGTGAATCCGTTTCCTTACACAACTTCATATAGTTTTGGTATCTCACTTTTGGTCCACAAAATACTTGTTGCATCATTTCTTAAAATTGCTTTTGACAACATCTATTTCGGGTACACCCAATCCATCTTGCACACACAAGTTTAAAATGTGTGCAACACATCGAGTATGATAAAAACTCTCATTTACACAAGGTTTATATGCCAATTTTAACTTGAACCGCATTAGTATTATTACTTGCGTTATCAAATGAGATTGAAAAAACCCTTTGTTCAATTTTATAAAAAGCCATCACACGTTTTAATAAATAAAATAGATTATCACCGGTGTGTGGAGATTCAAATTGTTCAAAAGCAATGGTACGCTTCATCATTTTCCAACTACTAGGATCAATCCAATGCACCGTAACGCAAAGGTATGAAGTAGGCAAACCATGAGGAGCCGACCAAACATCCGTTGTTAAACTTACACTAGTATTTAAGTTTTCAAATAATGTTAGTAGTTGTTGTTTAGCCATTTTCCACATGTTCATACATTGCCGTTTAAGTGGTGAACGAGTTAAAGTTTTATAACGAGGTTGGAGAGTGTTTTGAATTACCCTAGTTAGTCGCGGATTATCGAAGTGGTTGAAAGGCAAAGCATCTTGAATCACGAATTGAGAAAATTGCTCACGAACCGCCGCCTCCGAGTATGCAGAAACCATCCCATCTTTTGCTATGGGTGCTTGACCTTTATTCTTTGCCCTCTTCACCTCCGGACAATACTTTGTTGCATGATTACTCAATGTTGTGTTCCCCTTTGGACACAATAAAATTTGACATTTTTTACAACGAGCCTTTTGCTCACCATTCGACTTTTGACACAAATCAAAGTGTTCCCATGTATTTTTACTTCTAGTTGTTTCTATTATAGCCAACACCGTAGATGAACTTGGAGGATTTGAAGCACCAACGGTATTGGATTGTGTTTGAGAAGCGGAATATGCATCCATATTATAGGATTTTTTGATAAAAAAAATTATACAAGTGATTTTTGAGACATAATATAGTTTTGGTGTGTTGAAAATATAGTTTTTGAGTGTTCCAAATAAACAAAATATAAGTTGTAAACTTATAGGAAGGTTAGAATGGCAAAATGGTGAAAAAAATGGTCAAAATTGGTCACTGGCAATCCTTTCTAACGGTCAGATCTGTCAGGTTTGTCAACAATGGTCAAAATAGGTTTGAAACCGGTTTTGACCGAGATCAGTTTAGGAGAAACCGGTATTGGAATCGATTTTGGGCCAGGGTCACAGAACCGATCTCGGTTCATCGGTTTGACTCTCGAACCGAACCGATTTGGTCAAACTCGGTTTTGAGCGGGTTCGATTTCCGGTTTGGTTGAACCGGGTCGGCCTAAACCGGTTTTTCTAGGCACAACTAGTAAATAGTTATGTTGGATTATGTATTAGCCCATTCAAATTGGGCTTAATAGCATAAACATTTCCAGGCACTCATCTTTTCATCTATATTTCTATATTATTTAATAAAAGAAATAGACCCTATTGAAAGTTACACAAGGGGAATGTCTAAAATACCCCACCAATTTGCACGCATTCCCATGCACCGTTCATAGACAAACTGTAACACCCATCATTTAAAAACAAGGATTTCCAAGAGCTTTCACCTAACGGTGTCAAAGAAAGCGGAAAAACATTTAAAAGTCCAAACCAATAATTTCAGTTTGGTTTATTCATCAAACGGTGTTACTAGCCATATCATTGAAACAAGTCTAAATGGAAATCCATCGGTTGCCCAACATAAAACAACCGATCACAAGTCAATACAATTCATAAATATCTAAACATAAAATTCAAAGGTCTAAAGGAGCAGCCACTATGGGTAAACTATAATCCTTTTCAAACAATCTACCCATGCCTCGCTCTTTATTCATCAACACTCAAAGCTTTCTAAACCTGAAGGAACAACACATTTCAAGAAACAAGTGTTAGCTAACGAATTAGCTAAGTAAGATAACACGAGCTTATAAAAACATTTGTCCAATTAAAACGTATTAAAAGTCATATTTCATCATTAAGGCACATAACATCTCATATAGCCATAAACATCATTCGTATAGGATTGTTCGTCTTAGATGTGCCTAATCATCTTTTCATCATCACATATAACATCATTTCAGGTGTGACATAAGTCACTCATATCATATAAGGTGTAAGTTTGTGTGTAGGCGGTCAAAAGACCTAACGGGGACCTCACACCCGACTGGATGGATAAGCCTTACGGCGGTCCATCAGTGTCGTTAAGGAATGGCAAGCCAATCCAGGAGTAGTCTGTATGTTCAAGACATTGGTGGTTAATCACGCCACCCGGAGATACTCTAACCACGTAATTATGTTGCAAGGAGCCACCCAAGCAACCATATACGTACTCACCGGGCAAGGGCAAGTACGGGTTAAGCTTAACACTTTCATATCATATACGAGCTCGATTTACATTACATATAGTTCAGGAATCTACATTACCTAAACATAATACATAATCATCTTTTACGTTTGGGCCCTTAAACGTGCACGTGACATGGCAACTTAAAGAGTCTAGTGAACTAGATTAATAAGCCATACAAACATGCACCATACAATACATCTCAAAACATATCATATCATATCATATCATATCATTTCATTTCATTTCATTTCATATCATAGGGACTGCATATCAGGCCTCAAATGTCATTTACATAACCCATATCACCTCCCATGTATCCCGATTACCCATAAACGATCAAGATATCAAATGGAAGCTATTATAAGAAACCATCTTTTGTTGAACCCTCAGCATGTCAAAGTAGTGTATCTTACCTCTTAGAAGCGTACAAAATGATAACGTAAGTTACCGAGCTTTGCAAGTATTCTCGACTACCTATAATCATTAAACGATATAATAAGCTAAACAAGTACCTACTTACTTTTGTTCATGAATCAAGCCTAAGTATCTATAAACATGACCCATGACAAGGCTTGATGCATCGGACATTCGATTAGTACTTTAAAGCTTACAAAACTTGACGAAACTCGACATTCACTCACTATATTAACCTTTCTGGAAACTTGAAATCACAATCATCTTTTGAAAACATAACCATTAGAAAGTAGACTCTCTTACGATTCCGTGGATAGCTTATTTGTTAAAAACGGAGTTACGGTTCAAAAGTTATGGCCATTTGAAAATTCCGTCGCTATTGCGTCGCAACTACTAAGTTGCGTCGCAGCTATGTGTCACTGGTTTCCAGTTGCGCCGCAGCTTAGTAGCTGCGCCACAGCTAACCCCGTTTCTGCACAAACCTCATTGTTTAACCTCCAAAACTTAACCAAGCACACCCCAAATGACCCCAAACCTTATGAACGACTTTTAACCCTCAAAATTCATCATTTTAAGACTCTAATGATGTCATGAAAAAAACCCTCAACATCCAATTGATTTGCAACACAACAACAATCATTTTAGGTTACCGAATCGATTAAAACTCACGTTTTTGACTCCAATCAACCCTCTAAAGACCTAGATCAGTTATGAATCGAATCAAGGGATTGAAAGGACATGAAATCAATGTTATTATACCTGGGATACCTGGAGAATGTAAAAACTTGATCAAAACACTCTCGAATCAACCAAACGAAGATGAAATCGAACAAGGAATTGATTATGGCAATGGGGAATGGTTAAGGCTCAAAGAGAAAAGGATAATACGAGTAATTAGAAGCTAATGACCTGCTCCAAGACCCTAATCCCGTTTTTTAGTTTCCACCTATGTCAAAACTAGTCCTTAGGCTTCCTTATGGCTCATATTGAACTCAAAACACCTATTGGGAATACTTACAACACATTAAATACTTTAAGCACATCAAAAGACATATAAAACATATCTTAAGCACTTTAGCACATTAATCATTAAGGCACTAAAGCTTGACACATATAACACATTAAACACATATAGTCATTAAATCATGTATAGGCTTAACGGACACGTAATGTTGACTTAACGACTCAGGTCAATTGTTAAATAAAAAGTTTGGGATGTTACACAAACCCTTGCAGCCATCAATCGATTTCCCACTTCTTTGAATTTGCACGCGTTTCCTTTCTCAATATCTCCATCTTTGATTTACAGTCACCAATCATTTATTTCAATCACACACTTACTGCAGTCGTCAATCGGGTAATAGATATGTTTTCAAACGCCGCCATTTTCTAACTTCGACCAACTTTGAAATCTGAGTTTCTTCGTTCATGAATTTGGGTGTTTCTTTCACGTTGAAATTGATTCAGGGGATTAAAGTTTTTATGGATGTGTCGTCATGATTCATTGTCGATGCTTCCGTTGGAGTTGTTTGATTTATATGGAGGTACAAAATAGAATGATAAACCCTAATTAAAACTTTTGGGGGTTTTTTCTGTTCATAAAAATGCTTCTTTATCATTTGTTAAATTTGTTGGCATATGATCATATTATTATAAGTCGCATGTCTGGGAATAGTTTAAGCCTACGGGGTCACACGAAATGACAAGGTAACTCGATAATAACAATTGATATATTAAAGTAATATATTAATTAGTTTGATCACGAAATAATTAATTAAACATAATTAAAGGATTAATTATATTTAATTGATTAAAAAGGAGGATTAAAATGTGAAAATTGGAAAGTGGACTTGGACCTAAGTCCATATAGGGGGACGGTTTCATCAAGGCTTTCCAAAGCCTTGATGTTTGCTTAACTTCCAAGTAAATGTTAACCTAATATTGCCCTATAAATACAAGGGTTAATTCCAAGGTTTTCATTCATTCATTCACAAAGCAAATCTTCTCTTTTCTCCCTCTTTTCTTTGGTTCGACCGAACTCCCTCTCCAAGAAGGGTTTTCGGTTTTCGACTTTTAAGTTTAGGGTTTTAAACAAAGGGTTGTTTAGGTTCGTGATCGGGGTACTAGCATACATTATTCGGGGTGTCTAGTGTGCGATCGTGGAGAGGTTTTGCTTTAAACCCTAAGTATTAATAATAATCTTATTATTATCATCTCAATTGGATCTTTGCATATAAGGTACACATCTCGATTCTCTCTTTGTTAATTAATGTGATTACATATATGTTTCGATTTCTTCCGTTGCGCTTATTCGTGATCTTGTATGTTTATGTGTTTATATTCTAACAAAATTATGGACAGGTAAATATTTTATGATTTTGTGTTACTGAAACTTAATAACCAACCATGTTCATGAAGATAACTAGAGCAATGTATAAATGTTCATGAAGATTCATTCCTTCCAAAAACATTCTGTGAACCAAACACGCCTTAGTTTATTATGTGATTTTATAGGAACAGACCATTCAGTAAATGGGATTGAAGAAAAACGTCAGATTAGGGAGTCAAAATCGGCAAGAAATTGAACTTTAAAGATTGTGGTAACATATCTAATTCATACATCTCTTTGCCATTTTATGTTAATATCTTAGAGTAGTTTAACAGAGGCTAAATGATTACGATTGTAGATGCTGATAGGGGAAATTGTGTGTACTTCAAATGTAGTCCCTTTAGCTTGAAGATAAAGCATGAAGATATGGCTTCTTCAATAAAAAGGTTGAAACTTTGACGAATCAGGTATTGTTCAAAAGCAAGTTCTTGGATGATTTTTACTCGACCCTTTTTACTTATGAATGGGTTGATTCGGGTTATTTCCAAAATCTTGTTTATGGTGGAAAGAGGAAATTGAATGCATGATGCATCATTTAGTAACTTAGATAGCCTATTACTAAAGGCAAGTTAAGTTATCTTATGTTATTGAATTGATATCGATTTTAGTTAATCTGAGTTCATATTGTTTTTTGAGCACATGAAATGTATGTAACAACAAAAAGGATTGTTCTGAACCTGGACTAGATCGACACATATTGATATGTATTAAATGATGCCCGAGCATACTATACTAATAGAAGGTAGATTTGCTTTCTTTTTGTTCGTTCTGTACTTTATTCTAAAATGAAAAAACCAACATCTACATTTGTTAAAGATCGTCCCGCTTCACTGAATATTTCTACAACACTCCACAACCTGTTTTCAGCAGAAAATTATTTGAAAAAGACAAATGTGCTGCTAAAGGTTGCTTCAAGCAGCTCAAAACCGTCTTGCATGAGCATGAAGAATGATGGGCATTGAAGTTGCCATAGTCAAAAGTTCACTGAGCTACAAGATGAAGTGATTAAGCAAGCGAAGATTGTTGCAATGACTTGCACTTATGCAGCTTTGAAAAGAAAAGATTTCCTACCATTGGGATTTAATTAAATTATGCTAATTTGTTAATGAAAGCGAGTTCCCATATGGAAGTTTAATACATATTATAGGATATTAGTATAAAAGCTTTCTTGTGTTTATGTCAAACTTTTAGTAAATAGCCACATTAATTGGGTTATTTACACGTACTATAGCTATTCACCACATTGAGCAATTCAATGAAGCAGTAAGGGTTCTCAATGTTCTAAAGCAACATGCTGGAAAACAGAAAGTCTTGCGTATGAAAACAAATTTCGAATGAATTGACCATTAATTGATCACGCACTTCTACTGTTTTCGATAACCACCACATCAGAAGTCATGTCAATGGTATCCGCTGCAACGCGCGGTTACCAGTTACGGTTTCATTTTAGTGGCCAATAAAATTATACAAATCATCATCAAGTAAGTTGAATGAAAAAAAGAGCAGGCAATATCGTTACATGTAAATAGCGAGGTTCAAAAAATATCATACTAGCTTATTCTATAAATATATATAGATAATACTCCGTAATAATAATCAAAGGTTCATATATAGTATAGGCCTCCATATTACTGTAAGTCGCTACATGCCTGCCTACAAGGATTCTTCTTCTTCCACCTAGCTTCCATGATCATGATGAACATATATATATAGAAGAACAGGGAATTGAATGAATGAAAATGCTACATATGTATCTTATCTTTCTACTGTTAGGTATTTATCTCCAGAAGAAGAAATGTTGAACAATAGCATCCCGGCCAAGAATCCCAGCTAAACCCCATGATATGATGAGCTCGATCCCAATTCTAATTACCAACCTGCTTGATGAATCATCATCTTGATCGTATGATTGCCGATGACGAAGAATAAGTTGTCTTAATGGCAACAATTAAACCGGCAATTAATTAAGAAGCATAGGCGCGCAGAATTAAATCCTGCATGAGTTCCATAATCTACTGCTGTTCTCCAAAAAGTAACGAGCTGCTTCATTTTGACAATCATTATATATTCACATACAAGGGTGAAAGCACTACAGCCGTCACCATTGCTAAAACCATCCCCACTCCTCGTCTCCCATTCTGAATTGTTCGTCCTGTAATCACAGCTAGCCGTCGTTGCCATTAATTCGATATGATGATCTGCAGGTGATCGAATTGGTTTGGTTTTTCTATATGAGCTACGTTTATAAATTAAGGCAAAGTTATGTATATATAGAATAAGCTAGATCGAGGAAGGAAGGAAAGGAAGCAGGTAAAGGAATCAAAAATGGATCTATTATTATTATTTATCATTGTTATTACTGTACTGTATTAATTATATGAAATGATGAAATTAAGAAAAGAAAAAAAAAAAAAAAAGTAACAGCCGTCCAAAAAGCATGAAAGAAAAAAATGGGACATGAAACATAATCATATTCACCATCTTTTAAGGTTTTGGATCATACCCCAAACTTCTGCATCAAACAAAGAATCTGTTACGAGTATTAATTAGGACTATGTTTATTATTATTATTATCTACATACAACATACAGTACAGTACTGACATTTTTTTTTTCTTCCCATTAAATTAAGATAAACTATAACTCTAATGCACCGAATTATGTAGATTCAGGTATTAAACTATAACATCAAATTGAAGATATAAATACTGTTGATGAAAATAATAAAGGATAAAATAATGTCGAATGAATGAAGAAAACAATAAAAACAGTATAATGCTTGAAGATAGTAAACTCTATCACTATGCTCATGAGTTTTTATTATAGCCGAAAAATAATAAGATTTTAAAAATAAGTTGTGTTTTTAAATTCTTTTTAAAGAAAGAGGGGAAATAAAATGGAATGAAAGCAAGAGAATCGTTAGTTGTTTTTGACCATATTTCTTTCCTCCCAAAATGGAATGATCATTATTTTTTATATCTTTCTATTCTATTCTATTCTATTTTCTTATTATATCTTAAACTAGCTAATTAACTCAGGTTCAACCAAAATTATTAATAATACTCGTAGTTTTGTAATATTAAGTTGCGTTGATGTTTAAAAATTATGGGATAATTCAACCATACTCATAACCTCAAAATAATATACCTTATATATCGAATAAATATTATTAGCTTATTAAGCCACATAATATATGGATAATTTAAAAATCTATTATGACAAGAGATGGTTGAAATTTAAAATACCATGTATAAAATATTCGAGGCGCGTAACATGAACAGGGCAAAAAGGGTAACCCTACCAGGCAGTATTAGCAGCGATGTCGCCGCTAATGCCGCGGACCCCATCTGATGCACGACAGTTACTTTTGACCGTTGACAAGACCTTTGACTAAGACGTCGCGCTAATGCTAAAATCTATTTTTCTTTTAAACCAGTCGCAGAACCCAAACCAGACGATTCAAACAAAAAACCCCACATCTGGCCACCCCAATTTTCTCTCCATATTCCGGCCATCAACCCATTTTCCGGCCATCACCCTCTCTATCAAGAATTCGGCCACCCCCACCTTCTTTTTGGTGACGAAATTTCGGCCACCTGCTTCTAGTTTTGCCCATCAAATCTAGTTTGTCATTGTGTTTACTTGAGTATCTTGCACCCGATTTGTTCATTGTATTGTGAATCCGTTTGTGTGAAAAAAAAAAGAACAAATAAGAAAAGTGTTAGAGATTTAATTTTCATAAACGGATTGTTGTTTAGAAAGTTTAACTGAATAAAAGAGAAATTAGAGAAATTGTTTCAAATTTTTGTATAAGAGAAAGAGAGTGATAAATTTTTTTTTAAATGGCCGTTGTTGTTTAATGTGCAAAAACTTGTTTTAATTTACAAGATAAAGTCATCTCGTGAATGATAGTATCACGCGTGTTCTGAATTTGTAACATCTGTCAATCTTTAATGGTCAAATTCATTTCCTTCAATAAAGTAAGTTGGTTGCAAGCTGTAACAAGGAACAAGATCACGTAAAGTGTGGTGATTTTCAAGAAAAGTTGGTCAAATTCAGTACTCTTATATCTTGGGAAAAAATAATCTCAAATGCCACGTCATAAGCATTAGCGGGGACGTTGCCGCTAATACATGTGACGTGACATCTTGGGATCGGGCAATGTCAGTCATTATTGCAAGCATGTCGGGTCCGCCACGTCATCAGCATCAGCGGCGACGTCGCCATTAATGCCCTAGTCAGGTTACCCTTTTTCTAGTCGTGTTACCCTGTGCCAAAATATTAGAGTTTTCAAAAAAAAATTAAAAACTTATTTCTTTTTTATAGAAAAAGGTATCATAAATAACAAAAATAAAAATGAAATAAATTTAAAGAAGTAAAGTGCTTATGATATTATAAGTAAATTAAACAAATAAGCTATTTTATTACAATGATGATTTTATAACAATCGTCTTTTAATTAATATACCCACGTTGATTGATAATATCTAGACGAAAAGAGATGGTGACACTATTTTTGAAAATTGACATATAGTCGTTTCAAGGAAAAAATAAATTAGATTACATTTTAATTTACACGAGACTTAGGCTAGAAAAGAATAAATCATAAATCAATTAGAAAATGATTTAACTTTAAATAAGATGATGTAATAAATCAATACAATAGAAAGAAAATAATTAATGTTAAGAAGTCTAATAATGACAAATAAGCATTGCTTAGACAATAATAATATGATAAGAATTTTGTTTTATTTATATAAGAGATACTCAATAACATAACATAGAAATAATGACGGATCCATAAGTTTATGTAATGAAACGCCTTTAAAAGGTAATCATGAAAGTACATGGATCCATAAGTTTATGTAATGAAAGGCCTTTAAAAGGTAATCATGAAAGTACATGGAAATTTAGGGGACAGATTAAACTCAAATTGTATATTATATATATATATATATATATATATAATTTCCACTAATAAAACAATCCTCAATATATTATGCATCCGTCAATGTCTAAAGACATATTTTTCATTACTAGCGAATTTATCCGGGTTCAACCCGGACAAGTTAATTAAAATTATAAAATTAAAAAATATGTAAATAATTTTTAGAGATAGTGAATTGAATAACACAATATTTATATATCGATAAAGTACCTATTACATTAACAAAACATAAAAGGATATTATATACTATATAAAATAATTATCTTTGTTTGTAGTAAAGATTAATAACTTTAAATAAGCATTTAGTGACCTATTTTTAAATAAAAATAGTATAAATTATTTATGACATCATAATTAAAATAAAGCCTTTTTAAGTAAAATTGTAGACTTACCACATCACATTTTTTCTAAAAATATTTTTGAAACACAATTGTCTTTTATTTATTATAGAGATCTCTCCAAAGACATTCGAATTTCCAGAATCGGCAATGACTTATGCTCTTTGTATTAAAGAAATTTTAGAATAACAAGCTAATTACAAACATTTTTTTCACAAATTGAGTTCTCATATAAGATGGACCAATTAAGTCCATTTTTTTAATATGTGTTTTTTTCATCTTTTATTAGTAACAAATAAGTATGTAATATTTATTTGTAATTAGTTTGATATTCTAGCATTTTTAAAAAAAATTATATTAGGTACTATCGTGATCATTGGCGGATCACAACACAAGCTAATTAGGAGAGGGAAATATACCTTATGCCTTTACACATAAACTCAAAGCCCAAATTGAATTTTATTTATTTTTTAACATTAGATTTAGCCAAATATACTTTATGCCCCTACACAAATACTAAAAAAACTGTAGAAAGCTTAATCGAAAACTTATAATCCACTACAAACAATATTGCATTTATTCACACTTTTAGGTGAACAAATTAAAAATTTTGTCACACCTTTTAGTATGTAGAAATATATTGAATTAAAAATGTATGGAAATTTCTACACACTAAAAAGTGTGTAGAAATAAAAGTTCACACTTTTTAGTGTGAATTTTCATAATTATTTTGTCACACCTCACTTGTTCACGGTAACTTTTTTAGCTATCGTGGAGAAATGAGGGTGTGACAAAATAATTATGAAAGTTCACACTAAAAAGTGTGAACTTTTATTTCTACACATTTTTTAGTGTGGAGAAATTTTCACACACTTTTAATTCAATATATTTTTACACACTAAAAAACGTGACAAAATTTTTAATTTGTTCACACTCACCTAAAAGTGTGAACAAATGAAATATGATTTGTAGTGATCTTGTAAAAAACATTTTCTTTTTGCCTTTATCCTTTACTGTAAAATTTATGGATTTATCACTGATCTTGATTGATTAATGCACTTAACCATCAGACTAATTTGCATTTATGTAACAGCTTGGCATTCGTGGATTATTGACGTTATACTTTACTAAGTGCCACATTTATGTCATATATATGATTCATTAATTATTTTTATTAGACAATCTTGATCTTGACACGTTTGAAAAGTCACCATGGATAACAGGAAGCGTTATCATTGGATGGTCACAAGTCACAACGGTAGACATTTTAATATAGTTTTTTCTTCTTGATCGAAAGTCAATTAAGTTTCTTTTTTTTTTTTCTTTTTACATTGATTTATTTTCTACGAGTATTAATTATAGAAATTAATTCTTTAAATAACAGTTATAGAAAGTAAGTTTATTAGAAATTAAGGTGAAAAGTATATATATATATATATATATATAATAATTCAAAAGGTGAAAACGAGAAGTTGGTTAACGTCGGTTTTAAGATTGACTTAGCATTCAAATACTTGATTCATGATGGAGGAAGACATTTAAGATTATATCACTAGTCAACTACTCCATACAATCCAAAACGACATATAAATGGGATGTGAAATGAGAATTCGTCATGCAAATGTCAAAAAAGTGTTAATAATTGTCAAAACCCAAACGCAGCATTTGCTTTTGCAAATACTCCGTAAGCTAGCTAGTATCCTTGAGAAATGATCTTCAAAGTTAGTTTTCTAACCATTCTATTTACTCATTACATATATCTAATAAAGAAATTGTTAATCGTACCACAAATATTGATATATGAACCACATGCGTGCGTTACTGGCTTGTATAGTACTGTATTTTAAGATTTGTACTGTTTGGTAAAAATTAATAAAAATTATGGTACTAATATCATTTCTCATCTAATAACATCAAGTCATTTGATGTTATTGATATAGTAGTCGAGTAGTAGAAAGTTTTCTAAATTAATTGATAAACAAAGGTTTCCATCACAAACATTTGTTAAGTGTGATACTCTTATGAGTTTAGTTTTACCAATGGCGGAGCCAGGATTTTTATTTTGGAGTCGCCGAACTGTTTTCATGATATTAACAAGCATAAAATTAAACTACAAAATTAAATTACACGTGCCTTTGGTTATCAATCACCTTTAAAACTAAATAAATAATATAGAATTTTAAAAATATTATGGAGTTGCCATGATCATTCTTAGCCACCACATAACTCTGTCACTGGTTATTATAGACTTATAGTTCAATTAACAAAGATGGGGAAAAAAAATGGAGAGAAACAGAGAAGAAAGGTTAGTTGATTACTTGATTAGGCCATTTCCAAGATTTTGTATCATAGTGTAAAAATAGCTTAATGTTAAATTCTTTTGCCAAAATGGTATTATACTAGCAAAGCTATACATCGATAATATAATGACACTTTACCAACCAAGATATTTCTCAAACATATATGTTCTACGTACACGTACACTTACTTTATTAATTATATATCCTACATTATTAATTATATATCGGTGTTGGTATTATACTATACGTTCCTTAGCTTAGAAAATTCTTACATAATATTAGATAACAATAACTAACAAAGATTATAAGGACATAAGAAAGTAAGAAGAGTAAGAGAGTTCTTATATTATATTCAGATATCTCTAATACAATGCCACTATTTATAGGGCTCTAGGAACCTTATAACAATAAATGAGATTAAAGGTTATGTACATGGATAGTCACAATATAAATATACATTTATAATACTCCCCCTTGACTATCCATTTCATACGCATGATGCTACCTCGTTAAAAACCTTGCAAGGAAAACCCAGTGGGACAAAACCTTGCTAAGGGAAAAAGAGTGCAGCGCGTATTTTCTCCCCCTGATAAGCTCCTTGAGTCGACGCATCCCAATCCCATGCACCAACTTCTTGAATGTAGAGGTCGGAAGTGATTTGGTAAACAAGTCTGCCAAATTTTCGCTGGAACGGATTTCTTGGACGCTAATATCTCCATTCTTTTGCAAATCATGTGTGAAGAAGAACTTTGGTGAAATGTGCTTTGTTCTATCACCTTTGATGTTCCCTCCTTCATGCAGGCGAGTTGCAGCCTGCAATCCGAACTGAGGACGGGTTTTTGGAGTTAGCTCACCCTCGCGGGATCGCGACCCTTTGTCCCGGCCATTGTAGCACGTGTGTCGCCCAGGGCATAAGGGGCATGATGACTTGACGTCATCCTCACCTTCCTCCGCTCTCGAATATATGCCACAAGACTCACGAATGTGTTGTATTACAGCCCTTAACCAAACACATTCTCGACTAGCTTCATGAATCGCCAATAATTCTGCATGGTTTGATGATGTGGCTGTGATTGTTTGCTTTACAGAACGCCATGAAATTGCGGTACCTCCACTTGTAAATAAATATCCAGTTTGAGATCGTCCATTGTGAGGATCAGATAAATATCCTGCATCTGCATAACCGACCAAACTTGTTTTCGATTGGTTTGTAAAATACAAACCCATATCTTTTGTACCTTGAAGATATCGAAAAATTTGTTTTACCCCATTCCAATGCCTCCTTGTTGGGCATGAACTATATCTTGCCAATAAGTTTACCGAAAATGATATATCTGGTCGCGTATGGCTAGCAAGAAACATTAGTGCACCAATTGCACTTAAATACGGTATTTCTGGACCAAGAATTTCCTCCTCATCGCTCGGGGGTCGGAATTGGTCTTTCTCAACATCAAGTGACCTTACAACCATTGGGGTACTCAAGGGATGTGATTTTTCCATGTAAAATCTTTTGAGTACTTTCTCTGCATATGTTTCTTGATGCACAAGGATTCCACCCTTGAGATGTTCAATTTGTAACCTGAGACAAAATTTCGTCTTTCCTAGGTCTTTCATTTCAAATTCCCTTTTTAAATATTCAACCGCCCTTTGAAGCTCCCCCGGAGTTCCAATTATGTTCAAGTCGTCAACATATACGACAATTATCACATATTCTGAACTTGACCTTTTCATGAAGATACACGGGCATACTGAATCATTTTTGTAACCTTCTTTCAATAAATACTCACTAAGGCGATTATACCACATACACCCAGATTGTTTCAGCCCATATAATGATTTATTTAATTTAATTGAAAGTTGTTCTCGAGAACTTGATTTACATGAATTTGGCAATTTGAACCCTTCAGGGAGTTTCATGTAAATATCGGTATCAAGAGAGCCGTAGAGATAGGCTGTTACAACATCCATTAGACGCAGATCAATCCCTTCTCGTATTACCAGACTAATAAGATAACGGAAAGTTGTCGCATCCACCACTGGAGAATATGTCTCCTCATAATCAATCCCAGGTCTTTGTGAGAATCCTTGTGCTACCAATCTTGCCTTGTATCGGACAATTTCATTTTTCTCATTACGCTTTCGTACAAAGACCCATTTATAGCCGACAGGATTTACACCTTGAGGTGTATGGACCACCGGTCCAAAAACTTCTCGTTTATTTAGGGAATCTAATTCTGCCTTGATTGCGTCTTTCCATTTTGGCCAATCATTTCTTTGTTTACATTCATCAACAGATTTTGGTTCTTGATCCTCATTGTTTTCCATTACTTCTAGCGCTACATTATATGAAAAACTATCATCGAAGTCGATTTCATTTTGATAAGAGACTCCTTTTCCGGTGTTAACATTACCTCGACTTGACCATCGACATTATTTGCTCCTTTCTTCTTTCGAGGATTTTTATCTTTGGAACCGATTGGTCTACCACGTTTGAGACGTGGTTTTGACTCATTACCAACACGTGGTTGTCCTTCTGGGACACTTATTTTCATTGGAGCATTGGCAGCTGGTATATGTGACTTGGTCACTCTCTTTGGGTCAGTGAATGCGTCTGGTAATTGATTTGCTAATCCTTGTAAATGAATTATCCTTTGAACTTCTAGTTCACACTATTTAGTTCGAGGATCAAGATGAGATAATGATAATTCACTCCAAGTTATATTGTTATTTTTCAGCTGCTTTTCATCTCCCCCTAATGTTGGGAAAGTTGATTCAAGAAAATGACAATCAGCAAATCGAGCCGTAAACAAATCTGCTGTTGATGGCTCTAAATACTTAATGATTGATCGTGATTCATACCCAACATATATCCTTAACCTTCTTTGAGGTCCCATCTTTGTGCGTTGTGGTGGAGCGATAGGAACATATACAGCACAACCAAAGATCCTTAAATGGGAAATATCTGGTTCCTGACCAAAAACCAACTTTAACGGGGAGGAGGTATGGTAACTTGTTGGCCTGATGCGAATTAGTGCTGCTGCATGTAAAACTGCATGCCCCCAAGCAGTTACTGGTTTTTTTGATTTCATAATCATTGGCCTTGCAACCATTTGGATTCGCTTGATAAGTGATTTAGCGAGTCCATTATGTGTATGTACATGAGGTACAGGATGCTCTACAGTTATCCCAATAGACATGCAATAATCGTTAAATGATTGGGATGTAAATTCACCAGCATTGTCCAACCGAATTTTCTTTATGGGGTAATCCGGGAATTGTGCTCTCAGCTTTATCAATTGAGCTAGTAGTCGTGCAAATGCCATATTACGACTTGATAGTAAGCATACATGTGACCATCGGGTTGATGCATCAATTAGGACCATAAAGTATCTAAATGGTCCGCTAGAGGGGTGTATAGGTCCACATATATCCCCATGTATTCTTTCCAAAAAACTCAAAGATTATGTCCCCACCTTGACTGGTGATGGTCGGGTAATTAACTTCCCCTGTGAGCATGCGACACATGTAATGTCTTTGGACTGAAGAATCTTCTGGTTCTTCAAAGAATGTCCACATGAATTTTCAATAACTTTTCGCATCATAACTGATCCGGGACTGCCTAGCCGGTCATGCCAAATGATAAAGTTTTCTTGGTCCATAAACTTTTGGTTTATGACGGCGTTTGATTCAACTACACTAATTTTAGTACAATACAAACCCGAGGCAAGTGCAGGTAATTTTTCTAACACATGCTTTTTACCCGAAATCACATTTGTAATTTGAAGGTACTCATCATCATTTTCACAAGTAGTCTCAAGATGATATCTATTTTGACGAATATCTTTAAAGCTTATTAGGTTTCTTTGAGATAATGGAGAAAATAATGCATTGTTAATTTTAAGTGGAGTTCCATTTAAATTTGACTCTATCCCTTTTCCTTTGTCTTTGATTGATTGTTTATAAAGTTCCACCAAGTGTTTAGGTGTGCGACATGTACGAGCCCAATGGTTGTTGCCTCCACATCGATAGCATGTATTTGATGGGGCTCCATTTTTCTTTTTCCCTTTGTCATAATTGGTTTTCTTTTCACTATCATGCAACTTTTGGTAGGTTCCCTTGTTTTTGAATTGAATACCTTGATAATTTCCTCGAGCATATCCACGCCCACGACCACGTCCTTGACTTCCACTTTGGCCATTATATATTGCCACATTCGCTTCAGGGAATGGGGCTGCACCAACCGGACGGGCCTCGTGGTTTTTCATTAAGAGTTCATTATTTTGCTCGGCCACAAGTAAACATGATATTAATTCACTATATTTGGTAAAACCCTTTTCACGATATTGTTGTTGCAAGACAATGTTTGAGGCATGAAAGGTGGAAAATGTTTTTTCCAACATATCCTCATCAGTATATCAGCACCACATAAATTCATTTGTGATAAGATTCTAAACATGAGTGAGTTATACTCACTTATAGACTTAAAGTCTTGCAATCTTAAACTGTGCCATTCATGACGAGCATTTGGCAATATCACCGATTTTTGGTGGTCATACCTCGACTTCAAATTGGTCCATAGGACAAGTGAGTCTTTCACAGTGAGGTATTCATTTTTCAATGACTTATGGATATGATGGCGTAAAAATATCATCGCCTTTGCTTTATCTTGGGCACTAGCCGTATTTTCTTCTTTAATTGTATCCCCAAGATTGTTAGCATCCAAATGGATTTCGGCATCCAATACCCATGACAAGTAATTTTTCCCAGTGATATCTAGTGCCGCAAACTCAAGTTTTGCAAGATTCGACATGGTTAACTATATTAAATAAACACACATTGGTTAAATATGTTTATTTGAGATTGCAAACAAATAACTTTTGAAGACAGCAATGATCACTTCTAATAATAAGCAATGTTCAAATACTTTAGTGATGTATTCTACTAATAATAAGTACTGATCACACATTGTTCATCAAATAGATATTATATGCAGAAGGAAATATACGAACATCACGAAATGGATAATTGTTAACTAATTAAATAAAGTTCAAAAATTGACTTTTGGGATTTCCCTTGTTGCAATAGACAGTATTCATGCACGTATAAAATACGAATGGGTGCACATACATATAATTAGTTTAGACCTTTTAGATTACTATTTATTTGGTACAGAAATATGGAAAATCTTATTTTATCTGAAACCCTATCATATATAAAAATTAAAATAAAAACGATATATATATATATAACACAATTATGATCAAATTATAACATAATAACAAAGTCCCAGGCACATCATTAACAGAAAATAAGATGATAACAATAGCCTAAATTATGTACAGTATGTATAGACCACTAAAACTCATGTAGTTATCATTTTTCTTTTATGAGTAGCAAGGCAAATACACATACAGTAGATATTTTAATTTATTGTATTATCATTTTTATTTTGATTTATTTAATTTATTTTTTGTAAAGCTCCGTGAATTACAGAAATCAAATCCAAGTTTCATCAGTTTAAACTCACATAGATTAAAACAAATATAATTAAAAGCCAGAATGATAATGTATGATATGGAAGCAAATTAATTCGGAAGTCTAAAATATAACTATCAGTTTTGTTTTCTTTCATATATATATCTTTAAATGTATCTTACGTAATAGTAATGTAATTATAAAAGTTGTTTTGTATCATAATCCTTTGAAAATATAAAAAGTGTATCAAACAACATATATCAATATATTCATATATCTCAGTTCAACCAAAATTATGTGAATTAAAATAAAGAGTACTATTCTTGTAGAATAAAATAAGAACATAACAACTTTCTAACACAATCCAAAATCGTATGAATTACAATATGGATCATGTATAAAGATTAAGGATTAGACTATATGCTATACCTTTTGATAGTGCGATCTTACTCGAAGAGTAAGTCGTGCTGATAACGTATTAGATAACAATAACTAACAAAGATTATAAAGACATAAGAAAGTAAGAAGAGTAAGAGAGTTCTTATATTATATTCAGATATCTCTAATACAATGGCCACTATTTATAGGGCTCTAGGAACCTTATAACAATAAATGAGATTAAAGGTTATGTACATGGATAGTCACAATATAAATATACATTTATAACACATAATTAATTATATATCCTACATTATTAATTTTCATATCATCATCATGGAGCTCTCCAACACCGGATCTCTCTGGCTAATAATTTACCACCATCTCGTCGCCCTCTATGCCAGCATCAAACGTTTTCCGGTGACCTTAACTGAATTTCTGTTATCACTCTACTTTTCCTACTGGAACCTCTCCCCATGCATCATCGATCTGCAGGATGATTGCGGCCAAACTTCCATGCATGTATGGGCTGTGAATCAACCTCGTTCCAGCAAGTCTAACCTCGTTCTCGTTCATGGTTATGGCGGAAACTCCAAATGGCAATTCACATTGCAGGTAATTAATGATTAATTAATCAAACCGCAAAAAGTAATTGATTGATTGAAACAAGCTAGTGAAGTTTGTATTATTGAAGGCAAATTGCCAAAACAAAGCAATTCATTAATTTAAAGGGTAACCACTGCAGTCTGCACCATTATTATTACTAATCTTTTACCCTTTTTCAAATCTGCTAGTGATTTTCTTATTTGTTAATTAAATTCGAATTTGATCGATCAGCTATTTGTAAAGTATATCAATTTATACGAGTAAATTTAAAAAAAAGAATCATTTTATATACAAAACTATTAATACTAATTAATATGAAAACTAAATTTGTTTGAAACAACAATAAATAATCCTTGTTATTATAATAAAATCCTTAATGGTGACCGGCCTTGGAATATCAGAATCAGAATCTATATATACATAGTTACTCCATTATAAAATTAAGCAGAGGCTAAGGATTTATCACCCCATATCTTTTTAACCATAATTAATGTTATGTTATTTACTATCTAGCTTTTCATATATGTATGTATGTATTGGTTTGTGCATGTGACTGATCAATGAGAGACTAGCTAACTAATGATAGTAGGCCGGTTATAGAGAAAATTACATTTTTGGTTTTTTAAGTTGGCAGGATTTTCAGCTATTGCCCTTAAGTGAATTAATTACAGAAAAAACCCTAAAGTTGGTCAAATTTTTCACTTTTAACTCTATGACTAACAACCGTCTATTAGGTTGTTTCACCATGATCCCTTCTTCACACACTCAAACACAAACCAGATTCATTAGGTTTTGCTGAAAACGAAATGTCCACTAAACTCACAACGGCCGGAAATTTGAAAATCATGATCGAAAAATTAAAATCTAGATTTATCTCTTATTAGCTCCGAATTAGAACACGAAACATGTTGCAATGGACCTGGAAATCAATCGCGAATAAACCCTAGACAAAATAAATCTGATCTAGAGTTCGCCAGAAAAACTTGACTCGCCGAAAAAACTTGTTTGAATGGAAAAGAAAGACAAAACAAAGCAATTGCATTTCAAATCCAACCAAAATCTAGCCAAAACCGATCCCGATCCAAGCAATTCCGAATCCAAAAACCCTTGTTTCCAAACTCGAAGTGTGTGTGTCAAGTGTGTGTGTGCGTGTTGAAACGACACAACTCGGTTAATAGAAAAATAAGAATTTTTTTTTTATATTATACCCCAACTGCGCCGATATGAGGCCTAAGAACCTCCGGGGCCTAAGAATCCTGATAGATATGATTGTTATGATTGTTTAGCTTATATGGATCCATATATTGTGAGTAGTGTGCAAGGTGAGCATGTAAATGTGGCATGACAGTGTCATAGGTTACATGTAATAGTCCTTGTACGTGCCCTCCTTCGTATGTATAAACATATGCAAGATTATTCGCTAAGTTTTGCTTACTTTTAGTTGTTTACCCTTCTTATAGGTTGTCCCGGATGCAGAAGAAAGTTAAATAATCTAAAGATTGAAGTTAAAGTTGCTTAATGGATATGCTTGCTTTAGCTAAATGCGGATAATGGTATTGGTAATAGGACCCTTAATGACCCCCTCTGAACTATCGGCTCATTGTACCCTTGTTATGTCTTTTTGGAAAATTATTATGATGTCTAGTGTTAGACCCGAGTTTTTGGGGTACTTCCAATGGGTCGTTTTGTAGTAGTGATGTATTGATCATGATTAAATGTATTTTGGTAAACTAATAATCCGTAACAGGTTTAGATGATGATTTTACGAATGGGTCATGCCGAAATTTCTAACTTTTGGTGCATTGTCTTTTATAACTAGTTTTACTTTTATTAAGTTTATTTCTATGTCTAAAACTTGTTTGAACTCGCAAATGCCTTTTCTCCCACTGCGGCGCAGTGGGAGTGTGCCCAACCCACTGCGGCGCAGTGGGGTTTTTCTCGCGCAGGTTCGAGACTTTCCACTGCGTCGCAGTGGAGAGTGCTCAACCACACTGCGGTGCAGTGGGGGTATAATATAAAAAAAAAAATTCTTATTTTTCTATTAACCGAGTTGTGTCGTTTCAAGTGGTATCAGAGCCGTGGTTTTTAAGGGATTTAGGTATTTTATTATTACACGGATACCTAGACTTAAACCATAGATGTGACCTGACCTTATGTGCATAGTTTGGTTTCTAGTGACATATGGATGTATTTAGCGCAGTTCACTTGAGGTGTTATAATAAGTAGTCATGATAATGACTGCAACATTATTATGATCACATATTATAATAGCTCAAGTTAAGTCCGTTGAATATGAAAGTATGTTAGTGTGAAGCCATAGGTTGGAGACCTTATCTGATAATGTGAATTGTTTTATGTTTTTACTAGTTGATATCTAAGTATGATAGAATATTAGCTTTGCATGCTAACTAGTTTATTGAATGGTTAGAATTGAAAATTTGAGATTGGTTTAGGAGTTTAATATATTGTTTGATGATAGTAAAGAAGAAGACATGATAAATACATGATAAACGTGAAATGTATGCGAATGTGATAAAGCATAAGTTTTGTTTGAATAATAGGCCATGAGGTCGTAAAAGTGAAAAGCTGAAGTGATTTATAAGTTTAAGAGATGGTTTGTCGCTTATAAGGAAAAAGTATGTTGAATAGTTGATGAATGTTGAATGTATGTGAATGAAGTGTGATGTTATTTTGTGTAAGACCATTGGGTAGTGAGACCCGTGCCATCATTATTGTGTTAAGAAGGCCATACGAGATATGGCGATGAAAATCAGTTGTGCGGTGATGTGATTTAAATTGGGTGATTAATGTTATGAAGGCACATAATGTGTGTTAATATAAGATTGTAGAGTTGGAGACTCATAGTCTAATTAAATTTGCGTAGATGATATGTTGAAGGACCATGCAAAGTATAATAAAAAGTAATTGAGTAGTAACATTTTAAATTGACAAGTCTAATGTAATGAATGCATGTTACATATTGGTATAAAGTCGTAGAATTTAGAAATTCTAATATATCGATGATTATTTATGTGTATGATAAAAGACCATACGGAGTATGGTGAATGTGATTTTGACTTTGATTGACCTGTTTTTATTGAATGAGTATTTGACTACTTGATGCATGATGATAGAAGTTAAGTTGGAATTGGCATAGTGAGAACATGGAGATAATATGGTAACAATGAATTGGTAAATGATAAGTATGGTAGTTATAAGAGTTAGAAACCTAATCGGGAATCCTTCGAGCCAAATTGTTTTCTTTTCTTTCACAAGCGTGTAGTACAATGTTTGAGAATGGATTGGCTAAGTGTGAACGATGCCGAAATTCGTGAGAGGAAAAGGCGACTTAGTTGAATGTCCATATTTGAGTGAATGTAATTGTCTTTGGCAGTAGAAAGGAAACGGTCGACTTTTATTGGTGCTTTCGCCCGTACGTATTGATAATCGTTGCATGATAGTCTAGTCTCATGTGTTTGGATCATCGACGCCGAATGAAAACCATGGTCTATGGAAAATGTCCTTGTTGTTCAGGAAATTCCTCAATGTCTTTTCTTGTTGATTTTTATTCGTTCTAGTCATTTCCGAGTGGTATAATTATCCTTTTTGACCAAATCAAAGATGACATTATGCGCGTGTGTTTATCTTTCGTGAGCTAAAAGAAGTAACAGTTGAAGAAGAGTACCCGTCGACAAGAATCATGTTCTACTCGATCTTCTTATTACTTTAAGACGAATTTTCGTTCCTTTTAATCATCAACTTAAGACGAGCGATGAAGATGTTTCCGAAAATGCTATCTATACTTGTTTTGAGAAATTTGAATTTGTATTTATGCTCTTCGATTTTATCCATGATTTTGCAAATTTTCATGAGTCTTACGAAACTCAAGTGTTTCCGTTATCGTAAATGTTTTCATTTACAATGTTTATTCTAAAAGTCAACACGGCTGCTAAGTTCGTTTACGCGAAGTAAAGGAGATAATATAAAAAGGGAGACTTCCCTGTCAAATTGTCAGATGAGCAGATTAAGAGAAGTGAAATTATCTCTATCGTGTGATTACCCAGAAGAGGGATTGAGGTTGATTCGGCTTGGAATAGTGCGGTGATGAAGTGGAGACAACCTACAAGATCAATATAGATTAGAAGTTTCGTAATTGACAGGTGATAAATGTCACTTTACTTTCTGCACTTGAAGATAGTCTCACCGTTGACTGAATTAATTAGAAAGAATGTGAAGTGAGCCTAGAGAAAAGAATGAGAAGTTGAACGAACTACTAAAAGAAATCAAGAATAATTGTTTCTTTCACGTTTTAGAATCAATCGGAGTTGTTTGTACTTTAAAATTTTCGTGTTTTACCTATATACCGTCAAGTTTACGATTTGTTTTTGATCATATGAGTTTTAAAGTATTTTCTTTTCGTTACAACTGACGAGTAAAATGATTAACTCTTTCGAAAGATTATGTCTACGAAGTTTGGTGTCGCCCGAAGAGATTGTTGCAATGAGAACCTAAGCAAACGAGGAGTCTGATTACACGAAATATTTTCTAAAGAATTTTGCGGATTCACTAGATGTCATGACAGAACTTAGAATCCTCTCCTTAACGAAACCAAAGCGAATTTGCTCCATGAAACCTGAATACTTCTTTAGCCAGGTACAACAAAGGTGTGTCAAGATTTAAAGAAAGGATGTTAGTAACCCGAAATGAAGTAGAAGGTTATGAAATATGTTAAGAGTTGCCACACTTTTGCATAAGCGAAATCCTAGCACCAAAAGTCTTATGGGAAATGTCAATCTTTGGAAACATTCAAGTTAAATGGGAGCACATCATGATGGACACGGTTACGAAATCTCTCAAGACGTCTAGAGACCAATCTGATTTTATCTGGTTGTTGCTTAACATTTGATGAAGAATGCGCAAACCCTACCAATTTGAATACTCACAAGTCAGGAATGGTAGTCAACATTTGTGTCGAGAAAGTTGTAGTGAGGCATGGAGTTTCCGTCTTCAATGTTTCTGGCAGAAATGCACGTTTTGCTTCATGCATTTGAAGTAAATGTTAAAGAAAAAGGACAAGTTGATCTTTTGATTTATGGAGAGAAGTGGAGTAGTAACTAGAGCTGTATGACATGAGTATGGACATGATATCGACTGAGATAATCAAAGCGATAAGATAACAACTTAAAGAGGGTCGTGATCAGCAAGAATCTTAGGTAGATAAAAGAGTAAGACTTATTAAGATCATTTTTTTTATATATATAATATGGAGAGGCGTTTTACGATTCTGCATGCGAAGAAGCCAGATCTTGCTTAAATGGTTCATTCAGAATACATGCTCGAGATGACGAGATTACTGATTGTTTGGAATCATCCGAGAAACTTCCAAGAAATTTATTCTATCTCTCACAATTCTCGTTTTATGAAATTTTATGCCGCCAGGGTTTTACGTGTGCTTTCAAGAGGTGTCCTAATTACCGTCGTTGCTGGACGTGACTTGGATCACGAGGACGTGATCCGTTCCAAGTGGGGGAGAGTTGTAACACCCGAAAGTTTTTAAGATAAAAAAATTAATCCCCTTTTATAGTTTTAACATTAAAATAGTTTCCTAGTATTTTATTTTTGGTTAGGGGATTAATTTAGTTGGAACTTTAGTGGAAAGCTGGTAAAATACCCATGAAAAATTGAAAGGGGGCGTGGCATCATGAGAAGGATGCCAACCATTCTCTTAAGTTATGAATCACCTCCCACTTACTTTCTCTTCTTCAACCTTCTTTCACTTCTAATTAATTGATTTCATTCTTTCTTTCAATCACGAAATCCAAGAATCCAACAAGAACAATGATAATAATCTTCAATCACCTAAGAAATTAAAAAAATTGGAGTTTTGAGTGTGGTGGTGGTGGTGGCCGAAAATCATGAAGGAAATAGAGAAGAAATTATGATTTGAATCCTTGATTTATTCCTTCATCCATTAAGGTAAACACTTTCTAACCTAATTTTGACTTCCTTAAGAATTAGGGTTCTTGCTATTAAATTTAATTGAGAAATTTGGGGGTTTTCTTAAAAATGAGTTAATTGCTATAATACAAGTTAGGGTTATTGTAATTTAATAAAATTTAGGGTTTTTAATTGGGTTGCATGAAGGTTTTGATGAATACTAGTAAGAACAATGTTGGACAGATTCTGTCCCTGAGTTTGAAACGAGTTAAACACCCCCATGACAGAATTTTTACTTGTCAGAGTCCTAAAAATAAAATGTAGGTTATTGTGTTAAGTAAATTTTGCCACTGGAATGGGTTAAAAATACGAAGTAGAACTCTAGATATGAATTTTTGAATTCATAGGCGCAATGCTGATTTTTCAGCAAAACTGATCTATGTCTGTCATTAAAACGGGTAAAACACATTCTTGAAAGTTAATTCATATCTTGGTCACTGAATATAAAATGTACCTAAATGTGTTAAGAAGAAGTGGCCACTGGAATGAGGTCAATATATGGTGTAGAACTCAAGTTATGGTCATTTGAAGTCAGTAGGGTCAAAGCTGTTTAGCAGCAGCAGTTTTGATTTTTAAAACGACCAGAAGTCAACTTTGAAGGACAATTCACATATTGGTCACTAAAGATAAAAGGTAGGTGTATGTGTCATGAAAGTTTGGCCACTGGAATCATGTTAAAAGAGTAATTAGAACTTGAGTTATACTTGTTTGAAGTCTGCTAGGTCAAATATGATAATGACGATTTTGATACGAAAGTAACTCTTGGCCAATTGAAAATAATATAAGAGATACATGTTATGTGAAACAACCCAAGATTAATATAAGATTTGTAAATGATGGGTTGGGTGTTGAGATGCTATTGATTATGGCTAGATGGTCTAGTATGTGATTGATGATCCTTTATGCGTTATGATTTGTTGCTAGGTTGAAGCATACATGTTTTGTGTTCATGCGGTCTTCTTGATTTATGATTTTGGTTGTTGCGGAGGAGGTGAGTACTCTTGCATACGGTTATATATAGGTTGGAACAATTGACCACATCATGTTGAAGCCTTTTGTCCATGGTGGTTTTGACCATTTCATGTTGAAGTTTGTAAATCCATGTGTGGTGTTGACCACATCATGTTGAAGTTTATTTATTTATCCATGTGTGGTAATTGATGCGGCATAAGCCCATGTGGGGCACTGTGATTATGAGGCCTAAGAACCTCCGGGGCCTAAGAATCCTGATAGTTGATATGATATGAGGCCTAAGAACCTCCGGGGCCTAAGAATCCCGATAGATATGATTGTTATGATTGTTTAGCTTATATGGATCCATATATTGTGATTAGTGTGCAAGGTGAGCATGTAAATGTGGCATGACGGTGTCATAGGTTACATGTAATAGTCCTTGTACGTGCCATCCTTCGTATGTATAAACGTATGCAAGATTATTCGCTAAGTGATGTGCAAAATGGAGCTTTAAATTTATAAAACTAAAACTACCCAAAAACTCACTACTACGCACTCACGGGCAGTGAACCCGATCGTTTGTAATATAGTTAAAAGGTAAGTCTGAGTTCGTTCTCAGGGATTGGAAATGATTAGTTGCTTATGAAATGGTTTGGAAAACGGGTGTTGCTTCGAAAATCCTTTTGACAAATAAAGTAAATTGGTTTGCAAAATACTTGCATAAATTTAAAAAAAAAAAACTTCAGACAATATAATTAAAAGTCATCCACCTTGACTTTCCTCGACTTCAAATGTGATTGCATTTAATGAAGAACAAATTCTCTAGAGTTTAAAGATAGTCGTGACAAGAATGAGATACTCACGTGGTACCACCAACTGTAAACAAATTATCAAATCATCTAACTACTAGTCGAATTACCCAAGCCGGTACCACCAAGACTAAGATAATTCTTCTAACAATCAGTTTTATTGACTATCAAATTGTCAATTGATCCTATGTGACAATAGCGTGGTACCACCAACCGATATCAATCACGTTGACAAAATTAATCTTTTCTTAAAATGATATTCACTATCATACCATGAACTAGTGATAATTACTTATAGACAAGTAACCGTTTTAAAATCACATACACATTCAACTGGTACCATCAACGAAGAATCATATGCAACCAATATCAAAATTAATTAATGAAAAGAGTTAACATCATCAAGATCACAGAACAACGATAATTAAATAAACCCTTTTTGAATTAAAAATATTGCAATCACATTATCCGTCTAGTTTCATCAAGGTGGATGATTAAACGTTTAGCCACTCATGATCAATTCACAATAATGAATAAAATAGAAGAGAAACATGATGTACCAATCGTTTGAGAAAAATAAAATGCAAGACAATAAGTAGATACGATCTAGATGGGTGCCCGTGAATCTTCAACGAATCCGATCTAGATGGGTGCCCGTGAATCTTCAACGAATCCGCCTAAGAAATAATCTTGATTGGAGGAAAAAGAACCCTTGTAGAACAGCTCCTAGAAAGATTTTTGATGATGGAAAATTCGTCCTAGGGTTTGTATTTATACCCCCTTGAAAACTGATGCATAAGTCGGCCTAAAAGACCTTGTTGACCGACCTCTCACTGCGGCGCAGTGACTATATAGCCGTCCACTGCGTCGCAGTCTATTTTTTTCTAACTTGGTGTACAGTTTTCTTTCACTTGATTGCGGTGCAGTCATCTTGAGCTTCCACAACTGCGGCGTAGTCGGAACTTTGACTTGGACACCCCAGTTGACTTCCAACCACTGCGTCGCAGTGGCTATATTCCTTCCCACTGCGGCGCATCCTTTTTCTTCTGATCAAATTCTTTCAGAACAACTATACCCACTGCGGCGCAGTGAGCATGTGCACCCTCCACTGCAGCGCAGTGGCAAGATTAATGTGGAAATCTTCTTTTACGATCTTAAACTCGCCATTTCTTCTTTCTTGAACAACTCTCGTTTATGATTCATCTTTAAGGCCAATAAGTCTTCCGAAAATGTACCAAATAAGCACGTAACCTGTCTAGCGCCCGAAACCACTAACAAACGCCATAAACGCGCCAAATGCACATAAAATAGACTTAAAACACATAAGAAACAGGCCAATAAGGATGTGGGTAATGGGTATAAATTAGTCATATCAAATCCCCCCACACTTGAGCATTGCTTGTCCTCAAGCAAATCCAGAATTTAAGAAAAAGTAATCCTTGACAATCAAACTATCAAACAAATGACAAGTATCAAAAAGAAGCAACACCAAGCATGTCAAATGACAAAAAAAACGGGTGAAGCAATTTTAATCTTAAATGAAAACTCGAAATGTTTGACCATACCTGAACAATCCGCAAGCCTCGATAATCAACTAAGCATAAATGAAAACAAACGATCCTATCAATATCATTTTACTCCAACAAACTTACTTTCGGGGTTGAACATATGAAGAATCACTCATAGCTCAGTCGTGATGTATACTCTTTTACCATAGGCTTGAACTAGGATCGTCACTCCACCACTAAGGCGCAAGGATCAAGTACATCGTCAAAATAGGCATTAAGGGTGGTTGTAAACTAAAACTATGTAAAAGGAATATGTACAATAGGATATGGGAAGTTTATTGATTGAAAGTGAAAGGTAAGAGTTTATAGTATAAGTTATAATGAATATGAACAAATTAGTCTAATCAACCCATACCATTGATTGCCAACAAATCACTAACCCATAAGATGTTATCCCGAGAACACCTCCAAAGTACCAAGCAAGCCTGACACCATTGTAGTGTATCAACTTCAAACAACTTATAATCAACCAAATCTTCCAAAATTAATGATACAACAACTTTCTAGACATTTAAAGTTGAGAAGTACCTACTAGTAGCCCAAGTTCTTTCTTTTCCTCTTTTTTTTTTTCTTTCTGTTTTTTCAATTCTATTTATTCTTTTTGAACCATTTTTACTCTACTAGTAGATACCCTCTTACAATGATAAACATGCCTATAACACTTCACTTTCTTTGTTTGAACAATCCAAGACAATCTTCAATAACTTACCCCATTGAAACTCTCCCAAACCATCCAAACAAACCAATGACAATCAATGGCCCCCCAGATTAGACTAACGGTATAATTAGGTAAAGTTTACATGAATAAGTGGATTTATACAATGGAAAGGTAAGTTATAGTGATGTATATGTGTGTATATTGCTAAGGTATAAAAGAAAAGAAAATTGTGTGAATATAGACAAGTATATGTATAAGGTTGTATACTAGGAAAATGGATATACAAAAGAAAAATGAAAAGAAGGAAATAAAAAGTATGGTCAAACCTAAATGTCAATTCGTCATCCAATGTACTTGTCACGATCACCAGGCCAAGTTCTAGAATCAACACATCACCGGTATACTCTTATCAAGAAAAGAACCCGGAAATGGCTAAGAAAAAACTTAAACACGCACATCTTAATGCAGGGCATCAAAATGAAAACCCTTACTCCTGAATAAATCCAAGAGTCTAAGAAAGGGACGTATTTACGAAGCAAACAAACCAAAACCGTCACCTGACACACTATATATGAAATGATGAAATCTCACAATCGGGTGTTTTGGATATATATGAGTATGCAAGTAATGTTATCAATCCCGAAGGACTAGCCAAATAACTGTTCAGGACACACTTCGCCAATTAAAAATTTTTGTCAAGGAAACAGTTTGTAGTAAAATTTCTTAATAAGTAATCAATTAAGTGTCAAAAGCAATTTACCACAAGGACAAGTTCAACTCAAGTTTTAAAAATAATATCAATTTCTGTTATTCCGCCAAATTAATATCACCAGTTTTAAACATGCACATCACAGTTAAGAGTTCAAAAGAGAGACTCATACCCCTAGATAGGATCCAAAGGCCTACGAGAGGGACACATCAACAAAACTGATAAAAAAAATCTCAATGGCAAAACAACAAAAATGATAAACCCGGTAGCTTAAACCTATTTGCCACCCCCCACACTTAAGATGGACAATGCCCTCAATGTCCATATCGGTCAATCAAAAGTAAATAGGGGTAAGCGACATAGAAAAATAAAAGCACATACCGGAATAAGGACACATTTTGTTTTGAAACAAGTTATCGACCCCGTGTCACAAATGGCACTTCCGAAGTAGGAAGGACACTTTGGTTGGCGGGATAAACAACTTGTGCCAAAATGGAAGGTGCGAGAGTAGTGTGTGCATCAAACATAGCAATACAAATATGGCGCTGAACTTATTGCCAGCATACGCACACCATCACACAATCAACACATTGATGCCATAGAATAGATGAGAAGAGAATCCAAGGGGCCACCCCCCACACTTGAGTTGAGCTATAGCTATCAAATGGAATAACCTGCTGCACATTGCATTAGAACTAAACCATAGCAAATTTCAGACAAATACTTATTCTACTGTTCATGCAATCAGACAAACAAACAAACATAAAAATATCAAAGTACACAGTCTCATCACCCCGCAGGGTGGATACCAAAGGAAAGAGAAATAATGTATCGAACAGTCATCCAGATATCAATGTCATAAAATCACCATATGGTTCCACCCCACGGTACCGGATGGGAACCATCATCAACGTCATAATCACTGAAATTGGCCATGATAGCCATAAGAAGCGCCCGGTGGTCCAAAGAAATCATCTACCCAGCTGGTAGTCTGTTCCGGCACGCCTCCTGATCCTGAATCTGAGCCACCTCCAGCTGCAAAGCCTCCAGCACCGCTGGTAAAATCAGCAAAACCTGCTCCAGTACCTGCAAATAAACCACCAGCCAAAGAAGAAGAAGCACCAGTATCCTGAAACTGGATTGGCTCATGAGGAGATCCTCCTGAAACATGGGGCCGGGGTGACATAACCCCCGGGGCAGTCATGGAGAAGAAAGAACCGCCGCCCCGACGATACTCAGGAACCTGGACGGGTGGAGGTCTGAAAGGAGGAATCTCAGCTGGTCTGACAAACTCTCGTCCCTCAAACTGGGCTTGCCACATCGGCTGGTAGTACCCGAGAGTGTAGTCAGTATGGGACTGCCGTGAGCCAATCCATGTCATCTCTTGGTCCATGCGGCGCTGGTACTCATCAAAAGCCCTCCGACTCTGCTGCTGGTCCTCGTAAATGTTCTGGACCGTCTGCCCAAGTAATATGAAATCAAAAGAACTAGGGACAGGTATAGTACGAGCGCGAGTCCTAGGCTGCTCCTCAGGAGCATCATCCATCTCCTCATCCTCCACAATCAGGTTGTTGCACCAATAGCACCTGCATCCTCCAATAACCTCGCCTGCTCATTCTTCTTCGGCTTCTTCACAATCTTCGCTATAATCAACTCCTTCTCAGTCAAGTGCTCTTGTTTAACCTGCATCGACAAATCTTCTTGGCATTCATCCAACTGAAAAACTCCCATTTTTTTGTAAATTCCGGTGATAAAATGCCCAAGCACCAACTTTGAATCCGAATGATTCACCATTCTATCCAAAACTACTATCGGGGCCAGAGCAAATCTCCTCGGTGCTCCCTCAGTGAATAACTTAATCAACCAAAGATCTAGTTGATAAGCTTTATCCCAGTGTGTTGATCTTTGTACCAGAAAAGTGACTATCATACGATGTAATAACCTCAGCTTCACACTTCTAATCTTTGACACACTAACAGAGCCACCAGAAGGCCACTCGTGTCCCCCTGAAATTCGAGTCCAATACTGAGATATTGACTCATGGTCCCCGATATCCTATTTCACAAACAACCCTTTTCTCAACAAACCCCTGAATTCCTGATTATCCAATTGTTCCCTAGTGTACATACCACAATAATATCCAAACTCAGGAATAGATAGCTTCCTCGGCTCACCCCCACAGAAAAATGTCACAATCCTTTCTTCAAAAATATTTTTTACTTTATTCAAATCCTTAGTCAATCTCAATGAAGAATCAAACTCAAGACAAAGTTCCCGGTAAACTGGCTCCCTATTGTTGAAAATATTATGCCACATATCACAATTAACCGTCCTATCGCCGATTGGAACCTCAATTTTAAACCATCTACGAATATTAGCCTGCACCCCATAACCTTGAGCAAAGATAGGATCAAGATACTTTGGAGGACACACTACCTGCCTATGAAGTGAGTAGAGTTTGTTTAAGAATGTGTTTTTATTAGGTTGTCTAGCCCCATTGAACTCCAAATATGTATGCACCTCATCCATATCATCCTCTCCGAAGACTAAATCAGGAACCTCGACTTCCTTGCCCAACTTCCATTTGTCGTCTTTGTTCTGCTGTCTGCAAACACAACCAGTTAAACAAAAAAACATAAGATACGGATATGGAAAACTTAAATTTTCAATCAAGAACAAAAAGGGAAATCTGGGCAGTAAAATCCCACTGCGGCGCAGTGGACTAACATACTTCCTCACTGCGTCGCAGTGAGGTTTAGGTCACGTGCGGGTCACAAGGAAACCACTGCGGCGTAGTGGCATACACTCGCCATCACTGCGTCGCAGTGACCCTGTTTTCTGGGTAAGTTCATCCTGATAACACGACAGCAAGCCCACTTTTTGGGGATAATGAATCATCACAGTAGCATCAACAAGTCATAATCAACTCATAATCAATCCTTAATCCTCCCCACACTTATTCATCAAAAAGTCCTAAATTTTCAAAAGCCTAGGTTGATCTCGACCTAAATCCGGATGAATAGGTGTTAACTTCATGGAATTACCCACACCATTAGCCTCAACATTCCAAACTAACAAAACCCACTGACTAATTTAAAAATTAAAACCTAATAATCAGAAATTAAAACTAAAAGAAAAATAAAAAGGAAGAGAAAAGAAATCTAACCTCTTTACCCATGACAATGAAGGTAGAATGATAATCTAAGACAAAGAGGAAGAAAGATGCAAACCTTGATGGAGATTTTAAGGAATTTTTGGGTGTTTTGGGTTTTTCTCTCTTTTTTTTTAAAACTTTCGTTCAGTCAAGAGAGAAAGAAAAAAAAGGGTTTAAATTTGAATGGTGAAAAAGACTTCTACTCCTTGGTTTCTTATCCCCCCTGTACCCCTGGTTGACCGGTCAACGAGTCCACTGCGGCGCAGTGGACTTCAAAAATACCTCCGACCACAGTCAAATTACACTGCGTCGCAGTTACCAAGTACCTCCCCCACTGCGGCGCAGTGGGGTGAAAAACACACGAACAAGGTCAGTTAATTCAGGCTGCGTCATAGTGGCCTTTCTCACCACCACTGCGCCGCAATACAAAATCACTGTTCACGGTCCTCTCTTTTTTTCCTTAGAAAAATTTCGAAAAACATACGTACCTCCATCCGTTTTTCCTCAAAATTGCACCTGCACTTTTCCTGATAAAATATAATCAAACTAATCAAAAGAAAATAAAAATTACAAAGTCAAACACGGGTTGCCTCTCGAGAAGCGCTTAATTTATTTACGAGTCGTGAGCTAGGCTCGACCTTCAATTCAAGTTTTCGAATCAAAAATGGGAACCTCCTCAATTGTCCCCTCCTCCTGTTCTTCTTCCAAATACAACTTGAGCCGATGCCCATTGACAATGAAAGACCCATTTCCATCCCTTTTAAAAAGTTCAACATAACCGGACGGATACACATGTTTAATCACAAAAGGACCTATCCACCTAGAAGTTAACTTTGGTTGTTTAATTTTAAATTTCGATAAAAGTAGCAAAACTTTTGCACCAACCTTGAACTCCTTTCTACGGATCCTTTTATCATGGTAAACTTTGGTTTTCTCTTTATAAAGTCTTGAGTTTTCATATGCACCTAATCTAAGCTCATCGAGCTCATGAAGTTGCAACAACCTAAGTTCACCGGCCTCCATCATGTCTAGGTTCAAATTCCTCAATGCCCAATACGCCTTATGCTCTAATTCAATTGGTAAATGACAAGTCTTACCATAGAGCAACTTGTATGGCGTAGTGCCAATCGGCGTCTTAAAGGCGGTCCTAAACGCCCACAAGGCGTCATCTAACTTTTTCTACCAAACCTTGGGGTTATCCCCGACTGTTTTCTCTAGAATTCTTTTCAATGCCCTATTGGTGTTTTCCACTTGACCACTGGTCTGTGGGTGATAAGAAGTTGAAAAGTAATGACAAACACCATACTTCTTAAGAACCTTATCTAGTTGATGATTAGCAAAATGTGTTCCACGATCACTAATTAAGGCTCTAGGGCAACCAAACCTACTAAACAACTGTTTCAAAAACTCAATGACTACCCTCGCGTCGTTTGTAGGCAAAGCCTTGGCTTCGACCCACTTAGACACGTAGTCAACAACAACTAGGATGTACTGAAACTTGTTAGACGGTGGGAATGGTCCCATGAACTCTATGCCCCAAATATCGAAAACCTCACATACCTGAATTCCTTGTTGTGGCATTTCATCCCGTCTTGTGATGCTTCCCTGTCGTTGGCAAATGTCACAGGTTTCGACCAACGTTTGGGCCTCTTTGAAAATTGTAGGCCAATAGAAACCTGCGTCAAAAACCTTTCTACCTGTAACCGACGGACCATAGTGACCTCCGGTTGGCCCGTAATGGCAAGCATCCAATATCTCCCTAGTTTCAACTCCTGCAACACATCTTCTTACCATACCATCTGCACAAACACGAAACAAATATGGGTTATCCCAGAAATAGTGCTTAGCATCCGATATGAGCTTTTTCTTCTGTTGACCCGAGAAATCATTTGGTATTTCACCTGCAACCAAATAATTAGCAATGTCAGCAAACCAAGGACCTTCATCAGAGTTAGAAATGACATTTAAATATTCATCGGGGAAGTTATCCTTAATCTCCCCATCCTGAAGCTCCTCCAATCGGCTCAAGTGATCAGCTGCTAAGTTCTCGGCACCTTTCTTATCTTTGATTTCAATATCAAATTCTTGCAACAACAAAATCCATCGAATTAGTCTAGGCTTTGCATCTTGCTTAGAAAACAAATACTTCAAAGCAGAGTGGTCAGTGAAAACAACAGTTTTACTTAGTACTAGATATGACCTAAACTTATCAAATGCAAAGACTACCGCAAGCAACTCCTTCTCTGTAGTAGTGTAATTTTGCTGGCCGGGATTCAAGGTTTTACTAGCATAGTAAATTGGCTTGAAATGCTTATCATCCCTTTGCCCAAGCACGGCTCCAACAGCATAGTCACTTGCATCACACATCAGTTCAAAGGGCAAATTCCAATCCGGTCCAACCATAATGGGAGAATTAGTCAACTTCTCCTTCAATACCTGAAAAGCACTTAAACAAGATTCATCAAAAACAAAAGGAACGTCCTTCTCCAACAAGTGGGTCATCGGATGAGTAATCTTAGAAAAATCCTTAATGAATCTCCGGTAAAAACCGGCATGGCCAAGGAAACTACGTACCCCTTTCACATTGGAGGGTGGGGGTAACTTAGCTATTACATCAATTTTTGCCCTATCAACTTCTATCCCGGCCCTAGACACCTTATGACCTAGAACAATCCCCTTGGTCACCATGAAGTGACACTTCTCCCAATTCAAAACTAGACGCGCCATTTCGCACCTAGTCAACATCTTATCTAGGTTATGCAAGCAAGACCTAAAAGAATCCCCGAATACCGAAAAATCATCCATGAAAACCTCCATTGAGGTTTCAAGCATGTCCTGGAAAATAGCTATCATGCACCTTTGGAAGGTGCCTGGGGCATTACACAAGCCAAAAGGCATTCGCCGGTAAGAAAAGGTACCAAATGGGCATGTAAAAGTAGTCTTTTCTTGGTCTTTCGGGTCGATGGGTATTTGAAAGTACCCGGAGAACCCATCCAAGAAACAAAAATATTCAATACCTGCAAGTCTTTCCAACATTTGATCAATAAATGGGAGGGGAAAATGATCCTTACGGGTGGCATCATTCAACTTAGGGTAATCTATGCAAACCCGCCAACCTGTGACAATCCTAGTGGCCAAAAGTTCATTGTTTTCATTTTCAATTACCGTCATGCCCCCCTTTTTGGGAACACAGTGGACGGGACTTACCCAAGAACTATCGGCAATCGGGAAAATGATCCCTGCATCTAACAGTTTAATCACTTCTTTCTTAACCACCTCTTTCATATTTGGATTAAGCCTCCTTTGTCTCTGGACAACGGGCTTAACATCATCAACAAAATCTATCTTATGCATGCAAAAATCAGGACTAATACCTGGAATGTCGGTAGTCTTCCAAGCAAAAGCCCGCTTATGAGCTTTGAGCACGGCCAAAAGAAGATTTTTCTCGTCACTCGAAAGTGCAGACGAGATAACAACGGGCAAAGAGGATTTACCTGCTAAGTATGCATACTCCAAATGTGAAGGCAATGGCTTAAGCTCTAGATCAGTAGGTGGTACATCAACCAAATTTGTTACCCTCGAGCTTCCATCAGCAACAACCTTTTCAAAGCTCTCATCTACTGGAGGTGTCTCATCTATGTTAAGTGCCATCACCTCTGCAAACAAATCATCATCACCAATATCTCCAGCTCCTAAGCACACGAGCTCTTCATCAACTTCTGTTTCCATGAATTCCTGAAATTCTTGATCTAATGCATCATCAATTACGTCAATCCTGAAACAGGATTCATCAGTTGAGTAAGAATGCTTAATAGATCGTTCAATATTAAACACTATCCTATCCGTACCCACACCCAACGAAATTTCCTTATCTTTCACCCGGATGATAGCATCCGCGGTGTTAAGGAATGGTCTACCTAAAATCAAGGGTACCTTAGTGTCTTCTTCCATTTCCAGGATCACAAAATCAACAAGAAAAACTATATGACCTACTTGGACAGTCATGTTTTCAGCAATCCCAATGGGATACTGAAAAGAGTGGTCAGCTAGTCTTATACTCATACGAGTAGGTCTCAAAATACCGGAAGCCAACTTACTCCAAACTGAGTAAGGCATCAAATTAATACTTGCACCTAAATCTGCCAATGCCTTACAAGTCAAAGTACGAATAGAACAAGTTATAAGAAAACTCCCTGGATCCTCAAGCTTAGGCGAAATCTGTTGATTCTACAAGATAGCAGAACACTCAGCATTGAGATATGTCGCCTTTACCTCATCCATCTTTCCTTTGTCTGTAACAAGTTCCTTGATAAATTTTGCATAGTTTGGCATTCCCTGTATCAAATCAACTAAAGGCACATTAATATGAACATTTTTAATCATGTTAACAAATTTGTCATACTGTTCCTTCAATTTGGCCTTCCTGAACCTCTGGGGAAAGGGAATCTTAGGCTTATACGCCTTGGCCTCAGGTGTCACCGCCGGTTTCGGTGGAGTTTACCGGAGTCTTCACAGTCGGTTGATCTTCCATCACAATCTCCTCATCAACATCTTCAGCTTCTTCATTTTTTGTATCCTGTACATCTGAAACAATAACATTAGGATTAGGAGGAGGGGCATAGGATCTACCTGTACGAGTAGTAATGGCCTTCGCTTTCTCCTGACAAACAGGCGGTGGAGTGTACTTCTGACCATTATTAGACCCTTGATTCTGCTTCGGATTCTGCTGGGTGTTACTAGGCAAAGCACCCTGGGGCCTAGTGAGAGCAATCATCCTACTTTCAAGATCCTTAAAATTAATATCCTGATTTTTGGCATTCATCTCCACTTTACCATTAATCCTGTCTAGCCTCTCACTCAACTCCCTAGTATCCTCCCTTATATTCTGGATACTTGTGTTTGTCTAAATCTGATTGCTCATCATCTGCTTCATCATTTCTCTCAGCTCGGCATTAGGATCGGTAGTAGATGAGGAAGAACCCGATCCTTGACTTTGCTGAGTCTCCTGCAGCTGTGGCTGACTTTGATAATTGCTCCTTTGCCACCTGTTACCAGAAAAACGAGAAGAATTAGAAGGAAAAGAAGAGTTATAAGAATTGTTACCTGATGACCGATTCTGAAAACCGGTGTTTCTCTGAAATCTTCCTTGCTGATTCTGAACAAAACCCTAAACCCTAAACCCTAAACCCTAAACCAACATCTTCAGGTCCCCGGTTGGGACACTCTTCTGAATAGTGTGTCTCTCCACAATGATCACACCCATCCGCAAGCACCTTCACATCTCGTTCTAAATATCCAAACCGTGATTCTTTATTAGCAAATCCTTTATCCATTCTTGCCGACAAAGCTTGAATCTCATCAATGACACTAGAACTGTTGCTTCCGTCTGCTCTTGCAATCTTACTTTGCTTAAATCGGCTTTCATTCTTCACAAACCTCTTATCATCCATGGCCGCATTATCCTTCACCATACGCTCCAAAATGTCATAACCTTCATTTGGAGTATCTTACTAAAACTTCCACCAAAAGCATATCCCATTTCTCTTTTGGAACCCTTATTCAATCCATCAAAGAATAGCTCAACATACTTTTCCTTAGTCAACTCATGTCCCGGACAATTTCTCAACATCTCCTTGAATCGGATCCATGCATCAACAACATCTTCCCCATCTTCTTGCACAAAGGACCTTATCAAATTCTCCAATTGTCTTTGAGTTCTAACCGAATAAAACTCTCCAATAAAAGCCTTTTTGAGTTGATCCCAAGTAGTGATTGAATTCTCGGGAAGATCATTGAACCAATCTTCGGCATCTCCGGTGAGAGTGATAGGAAAGGTTTCAAGTTTGACTGCACTCATTTGGTTTTGTCCATATTGATAAAGCCTAGCTAACTTCTCAAACCTCTCCAAATGCTTATAAGGATCCCATTTCTTCTTACCATCAAATTTTTGCTCTTCAATGCTCTTAAGATGGTTGGGCTTCAAGTTGAAATTTTGATCAACACCCGGTGGTCTAATGGCGGAACCACGAGCCGTAGGAATGGTTCGGGTTCGGTCACCATACCGGATGTCGTTTGGATATCTCGGTGGATTGTCACCCATTTCTTCTTTCACAAGTGCAAGCTCAAAGAATTCCTCTAGATAGAAGCCTTCTTCGTCCGAATCCGATAGTGCTGTGAAGTTGATCATGCGTCTAGGTGGAGTCTTCAATGGACTAAAAAGCGGTCTCCCCGAAGAACGCAAAATCATCAACTATTAAAGAATCCTGCAAAAAACAACTAACACCACACGTCAAATGCACTTGTGATAATTCAAGAAAACAAATCTAAACTAATAAAGCAAATAACTTCCTCACGCATGAGGAAGGATCAAACCACTTAATTCACAACTAATTCGGCACACAATCCCCGGCAGCGGCGCCAAAAACTTGATGTGCAAAATCGAGCTTTAAATTTATAAAACTAAAACTACCCAAAAACTCACTACTACGCACTCACGGGCAGTGAACCCGATCGTTTGTAATATAGTTAAAAGGTAAGTCTGAGTTCGTTCTCAGGGATTGGAAATGATTAGTTGCTTATGAAATGGTTTGGAAAACGGGTGTTGCTTCGAAAATCCTTTTGACAAATAAAGTAAATTGGTTTGCAAAATACTTGCATAAATTTAAAAAAAAAAACTTCAGACAATATAATTAAAAGTCATCCACCTTGACTTTCCTCGACTTCAAATGTGATTGCATTTAATGAAGAACAAATTCTCTAGAGTTTAAAGATAGTCGTGACAAGAATGAGATACTCACGTGGTACCACCAACTGTAAACAAATTATCAAATCATCTAACTACTAGTCGAATTACCCAAGCCGGTACCACCAAGACTAAGATAATTCTTCTAACAATCAGTTTTATTGACTATCAAATTGTCAATTGATCCTATGTGACAATAGCGTGGTACCACCAACCGATATCAATCACGTTGACAAAATTAATCTTTTCTTAAAATGATATTCACTATCATACCATGAACTAGTGATAATTACTTATAGACAAGTAACCGTTTTAAAATCACATACACATTCAACTGGTACCATCAACGAAGAATCATATGCAACCAATATCAAAATTAATTAATGAAAAGAGTTAACATCATCAAGATCACAGAACAACGATAATTAAATAAACCCTTTTTGAATTAAAAATATTGCAATCACATTATCCGTCTAGTTTCATCAAGGTGGATGATTAAACGTTTAGCCACTCATGATCAATTCACAATAATGAATAAAATAGAAGAGAAACATGATGTACCAATCGTTTGAGAAAAATAAAATGCAAGACAATAAGTAGATACGATCTAGATGGGTGCCCGTGAATCTTCAACGAATCCGCCTAAGAAATAATCTTGATTGGAGGAAAAAGAAACCTTGTAGAACAGCTCCTAGAAAGATTTTTGATGATGGAAAATTCGTCCTAGGGTTTGTATTTATACCCCCTTGAAAACTGATGCATAAGTCGGCCTAAAAGACCTTGTTGACCGACCTCTCACTGCGGCGCAATGACTATATAGCCGTCCACTGCGTCGCGGTCTATTTTTTCTGACTTGGTGTACAGTTTTCTTTCACTTGACTGCGGCGCAGTCATCTTGAGCTTCCACGACTGCGGCGCAGTCGGAACTTTGACGTGGACACCCCAGTTGACTTCCAACCACTGCGTCGCAGTGGCTATATTCCTTCCCACTGCGGCACATCCTTTTTCTTCTGATCAAATTCTTTCAGAACAACTATACCCACTGCGGCGCAGTGAGCATGTGCACCCTCCACTGCGGCGCAGTGGCAAGATTAATGTGGAAATCTTCTTTTACGATCTTAAACTCGCCATTTCTTCTTCCTTGAACAACTCTCAGTTATGATTCATCTTTAAGGCCAATAAGTCTTCCGAAAATGTACCAAATAAGCACGTAACCTGTCTAGTGCCTGAAACCACTAACAAACGCCATAAATGCGCCAAATGCACATGAAATAGACTTAAAACACATAAGAAACAGGCCAATAAGGATGTGGGTAATGGGTATAAATTAGTCACATCACTAAGCTTTGTTTACTTTTTAGTTGTTTACCCTTTTTATAGGTTGTCCCGGATGCGGAAGAAAGTTAAATAATCTAAAGATTGAAGTTAAAGTTGCTTAATGGATATGCTTGCTTTAGCTAAATGCGGATAATGGTATTGGTAATAGGACCCTTAATGACCCCCTCTGAACTATCGGCTCATTGTACCCTTGTTATGTCTTTTTGGAAAATTATTATGATGTCTAGTGTTAGACCCGAGTTTTTGGGGTACTTCCAATGGGTCGTTTTGTAGTAGTGATGTATTGATCATGATTAAATGTGTTTTGGTAAACTAATAATCCGTAACAGGTTTAGATGATGATTTTACGAATGGGTCATGCCGAAATTTCTAACTTTTGGTGCATTGTCTTTTATAACTAGTTTTACTTTTATTAAGTTTATTTCTATGTCTAAAACTTGTTTGAACTCACAAATGCCTTTTCTCCCACTGCGGCGCAGTGGGAGTGTGCCCAACCCACTGTGGCGCAGTGGGGTTTTTCTCGCGCAGGTTCGAGACTTTCCACTGCGGCGCAGTGGAGAGTGCTCAACCACACTGCGGCACAGTGGGGGTATAATATAAATAAATAAAAATTTCTTATTTTTCTATTAACCGAGTTGTGTCGTTTCACGTGTGCTCGGTGTGTGTTTTTCAGTTATCATTTCGTTTTCCGGTCATTGTATTTTTCAATATTTGGGTTTTTGTTTGAGTTTGGAAGAATAAAAAGAAAGGATCATGGTGAATTGACGAATTTGCCCCTCACTTAACGGAGCTAGTTAGTCATAAAGTAAAAAGTGAAAAATTTGACCAACTTCAGGGTTTTTCTGTAATTAATTCACTTAAAGGCAATAACTGAAAATCCTGCCAACTTGAGAGACTAAAAATGTAATTTTCTCCTGGTTATATATGAATGTAACACTCACTACAATAAATTAGGCAATTCTACATACTTTATTCTACGCAATTTTGAAAAGTGCGTAAAATATTATTGGACCATTCACACATTTATAAGTGTACAAAATGTCTACATCAATAAGCGCGTACAAATTCAAAAATTTTCACATTTAAAAGTGTGAAAAAAAATGTACACACTAATAAGTGTATACAAACTTTATATTTTATGCACTTATAAGTGTGAAGATCATTTTTCCGCGAATGATTTCTTCGCACTTGTGCAAAAATCACCCGCGAAAAAATGATTTTTATAGTGCGTATATATAGTAGAAATCACCCGCGAAGAAATGATCTTTACAATTAAAAGCGTGTACAAATATAATATTGTACACACTTATTAGCGTGTAAAACTTATAAATGTGAAACTTGTAACTTTTTTTTTCACGTTTTAGTGTAGACTATTTGTACACATTTTTAGGCACGAAAAACTTGGTAAACTTTTTTCGCATTTTTAAAAGGTGGTGCGTACGGATGACAAAATTTTTGTAGTGACTTTTAAAATGACACGTACGTAAATCATTAATTAAAAGGTGGCTCAATTGACATGTCATTTCAACGTGTACATACCCAATCTTGTGTTCTTTGGTAAATCATTCTCGACAAGTAAAGAGCGTAGCGACACGTTCCAGGCTAAGTGTGTGTGCATTGCAGTGAAGAAACTAGGAGTGGAGAAATACTCGGTGTACGGAATAAGTTATGGGGGGTTTGTGGTGTATAGGATGGCGGCGACTAGTACCGGTAGTATAGAAAAGGTGGTGATTGTGAGTAGTGGGATTGTGTTCACCGAGGATCAGAAACGGGAGTTATTGAAGAACTTAGGGATGAATATTGTGGATGTTTTGGAACCCGAAAACCCCCACGGACTGAAGACATTGTGCAGGTTGTCTATGTACAAAATTGATGTTGCTAAATGTCTACCTGATTTCTTTCTACGAGGATTCATTGCGGTACGTACTATACGTACGTGTTTTTATATTTAGTGTTGTTGGCGCTAACTTAATTATTTGGTAATTAAGCTAGCTAGCTAGCTAGCTTTAATAAATCGTGTGTAATTATTTAGTGTTCCCGTCAATCGGATTTAATAAATCGTGTACGTGTAATTAATTAGTAGTAATTGCTTGTGATCGGTTGCAGGAAGATAGATGCAAGAAAGAAAAACAAGAATTGGTGGAGTATTTGCTTTCGGAGAAACCTGATCTTCACTTTCCTCTTCTAGATCAGGTGCCAATTAATTAATTAATTAATTCCATATATGCATATGAAATTTCTTTTTGAGCACAACGACGCACTCCACGTACTTTTTACTGGCGAAAATTATCTTATTTTTATTCCTTGCATGTGAAATTAAACTACTCCTCCACTCTTTGCCACTGATACAAATAATATAGATATCAAACTAGCTAGTGGCTACGCCAATATCCGGCCGGCCAACTATTGGAATGCCAAATATCAGTACGTATATCCCACCAAATCACGTACCAATACAAATACTTACAAGATTTTTAACAATAAATATTTGATCTGTCTCAAATAAATATAACGGAATTAATTGTTAAAAGCGAATTAATATTGTGATCAAGATCAACTGCATGCAGTAATTAAACAATATCTCATCTATTGTTTGAGATTTGCTAACTATATAATGTTTCTAAGACATTAGTTATGGTTGCATTTAATAAACTCAAAGTTCACTAAATAATCAAAATTAATGTTTAATACTCATTAATTAAACTTATTTTTACGTGAATTATATATATATATATATATATATGAAAATGTTAAACAAAGCCCTTAGGTCTTCACTTAACGTGCATAAAATTTTTTTTGTATATTTCTATATTAAAAGTTCACCCCTGAATTTTATGGTAAATATACAACTAATTAATATATATATATATTATTTCATGAAGTTGGAGTTCATTAACTACACCTAAGTTCATAACTAGTGAACCAATTCAAGTTCGTTAGACTGTTTGCAGCAGTTCAAGATGTTCATTTAACGAACATCTTAATCAGCATGGCATGTCAGCTTTTCATCCATCTTTAACACAATCACTTTTTACCTACAACAGTAATATATCCATCCTTCCTATACAAACAACCAAACTATATAGTGTCAAATTAACTAAATTCATCATTCATCCAACTTTTGTTATCTACCTCTATCTTTCACCATCATTCTCCACAAACACCCAAGGATATGATGAATATCATCCACCTCATCAACCACAAGCCCAGAACAATAACCTTCCTACAAACATCATCCATGTCATCATAAATCACCTATAGTTAGCAAATCCATTTATCTAATATGAATGAGTTTATTTGATATGAAGGAAACACTGATACTATAGGGAGACAAAGACAATATCTTCCCAGTTCATTTGGCACACGACCTACACAGGTAATTATTATTATAATTAGTTTTTTTTCCAATCTAAACTCTAATTTAGTTAAAGATTAATTATAATTTCAACATTATTAAAATATAATGATAATATAGTTTAAAAAAAAAATGAAGACTACTTGTATAATACAGGCACCTGGGTCCAAAGTCGAAGCTGGAAATACTGAAGGACGTAGGACACGCTACAAGTATGGAAGCTCCAACTTCACTCAACAAATTTGTTATATCATTTATAACTGGGGGCTATTAAACGACTAAACGAATGAGGTTTTTTTAGTTTATCCGAGTCTTTTGACTCAGATGCACAAAACGTATGTAAGCCGAGGTATCCGTGCCCATCGGTATATATGATACTCGTAATCGTAATTATTTGGCAGTTTATAATTTGTGTAATGTATAATCTATCTATAACCCCACTCTCTTTCATTATTAAACTCGGTTATATATATACCCCCACTCTGTTTCATTTTTCATGATATATATACATGACTAGTACATACATGATCAAGAAACTTGGTTGGTTTTCTGTATGGAAACTTGAAACTCCTTTTATTATGGAAAAATAACTTGATTAGTAGTTTATGTGAAGGATCATATGACTAATGGATTAAAAGTTACAAAACAAAAGAAACATGCAACTGATACAAAAAAAAAAAAAACATTAACTACAACTCTAGACTTATTTGTTAACTGTTTTAACTTCTAGTAATGAACTGTCAATATTAGTTATTGTATCTAATTTCCATAAAGAGCAAAACGAAACAGGTTGTCCTTTCCACCATAACCCAACACATTTAGCTCTATCCTGATCATGTCTGAGCTCCCAGTTATTATCATACTTCCTCAACAACGCTCGTGCTCCGTCCATCACGTCTTCCCTGAAGACGTCCCCGACAAACCCAACTCTTGTCATCCTTTCCCCCCATTTCTCTTTGTTTTCGTTCATTTCACACACATTGATCAATGCTTTTGAAGCTTCACCTTCCATCATCTTTCTTTCTTCCATGTCTCTCCCTTTAAAAGCTACACTTGTTGAATCCAAGAAGCTCCACAAGTAATCTACTCTCTTAGCGAACCCTGTCTCGAAGTTGCCACAGTTGTTGCAGCTGCAGTCCATGTTGTTGTCACTCAAAACCATTCCTTTCGGTTCTAGACCCCGTATTGCTTTCAAGAACTCCGTTCTGTTATCTGGATTGTCGTGGTTTAGATTGTGAAGTCTAAACTGAGCACACACGATTAAGGTTTCATCCGGGGAGGATTTTTTGACTTCCGCATTTAACTTTGGTAAAGAGCAATTGTCTAGTCTGTTGATGTGTAGGTTAATCTTGTATTCACTGGCAGAGCGTAGAAGATTTGAGATGAAATTGTAGCCAGGTGGGCAATTTGCGAAAGGAATATGATAGTCCTCATGTGTTGGGGGTACGACTGTGAGTCTAACCAATGGAGGAGGCCCACCTGGTCGACGACTTAATGCTTCTAGCAGCGTCGGCCATTGGATCCCATGGGAGACTCCGATATCTAGTATGTGAAGACTGTTACTACTATGGGCATGCTCAGACAATACTTGGAGGATAGAGTAGTTGGCGATGTTGTTTGGGATAGTGAACCATGGATTGATGTCGTTGAAGTTGATGAGAGATTGTTGGAAGAATTTTGGCTTCACAGTGGAGAAATTGATGGGAGGGGCTGTCACCCTCGCAGGTTGGTTGTTGGTGGACGAGAGGTGGTGAGTGAGGGCTTGCAGCCCGTGAGACGCTAGTCTATAATTGGCATCTCCACTCGGGGAGGCCAGTTCACGGAGGACAAAGAGGAGATGGCGGACACGTGTCACGTTTCCAGCAGTGATCGCGGCAGCACATGGATTTAGCAACTGCTCAGCCCACCTACCGTTTCTGTTATTGACGTTATTAGAACTGTCCTTTGCTGACTTCCCCTGCCCCCTTTTATTTATTGGCTTCTTAACTTGCCCAGGAGGCCTCAACACATGATCATCATCAGGAGCTTTCCGTTTCTTAGATGAATCAGACACGAACTTCTTTGACTCACCAGAAACAATCAAACAATCAGTAGGCATTCTCTTTGTATTGGTACCAACGACAGTAATGTTAGAATCGTTAATAGAGTTGGAGGTAAGAATACTACTAGTAGCCCCGCTGAAGAGTTCTTGTTCTAAATCTTGAGAAGGGGGCCACCAGTTATCGTCGATGATATTGGTGGATCCGTCATATGGATCATCCAGAAATGATGGCAGGTAAGATACCGAATCTTCTAACCAATCTAATATAGGATCAGGGATTGAGTTTGGCTCAGGTTCACCAAACGTCATCACTTCTTGATTTGGGTCGGCGTTGGATGGGAAGTAGGGGAAAAATAACGCATCTTGCTTGATCATTGAATCGCAAACAAGAAAGAACAAGTATTGTATTTAGGGAAAGAAGAGAAAAAAAAGTGTGTGATTAGATAGTTAGGGGATTGTATTATATACTGAAAGGCATAAACAATACAAGGTAGATGTGCTATTTTTTGGAAGATATGGTGGTTTGTTTCGGATAAAAGTTATCTTTAATTAACCTGTGTTCTTTGGTTATTCTTGATAAAGAAATTGTTTTGATAAATCTTGTTTGGTTTTATATGGTTTAGACTTAGTATCAAGACGGCAGATTTGTTTTCATGTGTGATTAAATTATTAACATATGATTTGTCTTCTTAGCCAATTAGGAACATATTACACTGGTTTCCTAGTTTACCAAACTACCTGCTTGTCTCTTATATAGAATATTTTAGTATTAAAAGTTCTTAAAAGTTGAAAACTGATGGCTATAGGAAATCACGTCGTGAAGTTTGTACTTGGAGCATCTATGTGAGAACAACCTAAACCACCACCAAGGTGGCCTAGAGTTCTACATGCCTAACTTCCTAATTTCTTAATAAGAGATCTCAGGTTCGAATCGCACTAAGTACCATTATGGGAATGACTCGGAAACTAAGACCGCGTATATCTGATTCAAAAGACCCGTTTTCCTTGGTTAACTTGAATAGAGAAAACCTCATCCTGATGACAACATATAAAAAAACTACAATTAATTGACATATTAACATAGTAAAGCATCCTACCAACTATCTGCGTTGCTGACTTTCTGTGACAGAAAGAAACATCTTACAACTTTGCAATAATTCTAAAGTACAACTTGAATTAGTTTTCAAAACTTTTGTTAATTTTCATTCTTTCTATTGGTTCCTAATTCAGAGGCTTTATTAAACTATATCATTTTTAAACTCATAAACCCATATAGACCATCAGATGATTGAAAGGCATACCAAACACTATAGAGAAATATACAAATAATTATTAGTACCAAAGTGGGAAAGAACAAGCCTAGTATATAGATATTCAATGAACAAAACAAACTTACAACATTTCCTTTAGTGGTTCTAATTAGTAGTAATATTGTAGTATCCTTTTTGCATAACCGTGGAGACATCCCTTAACTACACACCAATTGTAGTGTTTTTCTTGAAAGTTGCCTAATTATAGTAATGATGTTGGAACAGAATTGTAACTCAACCTGCACCAAAGGAGAAAATAAACAGTTATAAGAATGCCACTTTTCGTATCAAGGTTACTTGTGGAGGGCGATGAGACCTCCTCGGATATCAGGATGTCTAACAACTAGGCCACTTTGGTGGTGGAGTGGTGGGTAAAGGGGGGGAAAAACACTAAACCTTACCTAATTATATGACATTCTCTTTGTTAGTTAGTAATGACGTTATCAACGAGTTGTATCTTGACCTGAACTAAGGGGAACTGTCAGTATTGCAATTGGAATCTAAACCTACAATCTATAGTTTCATCATATTGTGCAGATGTAATACTTTCAATTTGAATTTGCCCACTAAAAGAGCTTAAGTAACCATAAAAGAGAGCATAATTAATAAATTAATAACTGGATCAGCACACCCAATTAGCCACTGTGAGTCTGTGAATACATCTGAGTTATGATAATATTAATTGCCCGGCCCGTTACTGTTCTTTTCTCCCTGTCTACCCGGCTGCTTACATCAGGTTGGTTCAAGTCATACAAAATAACGAATATATATATGGCAGGTGTAGGGCCTCATAAGAAAAAATGTATTGACCCATAACCTAAACTACAAAGTACCCTGCAGTTTACCAAATACAAATTGTTGACTCCTACCAAAAGCCCTTGAATCTACATAAACATGCTTAAAACGAGCTTTGATATTTAACTATTCAGCGAACGACTTGGATTGAAAATTTATATTGATCTTGACCAATTTGAAGCTTAGTTACATTGAATATAAAGTTGATTTACTTGAAACTTTGCTTGAAGTCAACTCACTAGTTGCCATGAACTTGAACTTAGCTATTTGTTGTCTTGAGATTGAATTATTCAAAAAGTTTCTTGAACTTGACCCAATACAATGACTACTTTGAGCTTGACTACATGGTTTATAGTTCACATATATTCTAAAGCTTAAATTACCAATGCAATTTTTTTCCCGGGTAAAGCGAGTCAAAGAAATACGAGACTCCGGTGTCTTAGCCATCTTAAATATGCTCAAAGGATGAAAATTCTTTCCCTTAGGTATATCTTTCTAAAAGCTAGGAAAGAGTGAAGGTTTGACAGGGCCATAAGACCACCAAAGGACTTGAGACTATCAAAGATTAAACATGAGCCCTCAAAAATAACATCTTTGACATCAAAAGTCAAGACAAATACCTCTCTCAGGTAAGCCATACAATTCGTGTCATGTTCGAGTTGGTAACTTCAGATTATCTTGTTGGTGGTTTCATAAATCCAAGCCACTTAGCTAACCTGTCACTCTGTCAGAAGTTTAGATCCTAACCCCACCCAGACTAAGATCAATAGGTACATTATATTATATCATTATAAGTCGATTGTTAGATAATGTTACCCCATTATGTAAATGCTAAACATGGACTAAATCGGGTGTCAGACCAAGTTTAACTATTATATAGCAGAGTTTAATTTATAGCTAAACAAGGCTTATGAATGTGACAAGGGAGGCCAAAATAATAGGGAATTTTGTGTATGTGTAGATAATATGTGTCACAAACTAGCTATACACAATAACACACACAAACTAGCTATACACAATCTCACTACGTACCACAGTCCACTGAACCCTTCATTCTCAGGACCACAACATAACGTACCACCGTTATGTAACTTGTGCTTGGTCTATGCATTAATGATGGTAGCTTGCAGTAATAGTATAGTAGTCTTGTATACATGAGGCATACTTTTGCATTGATTTATATGCAGAAAAAAGTTGGTACCTTATAATAGTTTTATCATGAGAAAAGAAAAGGTTAGGGCACTTAAAAAAGGGTGCAAATATAGATGGGTCTAGTATAGTAGTAGTATTAATTGATGGTGTTCTCTCAATCTTTATATATATGTATATATAAAATGGTGTGTGATGACTGACACTGGGCATGATTTAAATTGATTTGACCTTAGGCTGAGTAAGGTATCTTTGGCAGTCAACATTGCAGGTGGTAGGAGCTTTTAGGGACCAGTCAGTGTGTAAGAGTATTTAAATCCCAAACAACCTGCCAAATTGGGATTCATAAACTCATACCAGTACTATCATTACCAAGCTCAGTAAAACTATATCTGTGGAATACCCTTCCCAAATGTTGAGACAAATATACATTACTGTATATATGAGTTCAAATAGCTTATGCTAAAGAGGATTATTAAGAGATTCTTTAGTGCTATTTTTGTTTGCTAATTTGTTATTCTGAAATGTACCATAAGAAATGTCAAAATGATGCAAGTGAAGTGATGACAAACAACATCTAATTATTTCATGTCATGACCAAAAGTTTGAGAGTATTTTCTGGTTTGAAGCATGTGAATTGAGGCAGGGTTTTGAACAGTCTTCTTAAAACTTCAACATGCACACTCACACCTGCCCAGACTTATTTTTTTTTATTTTTGACAATGGAGGTGCAATCACCACATGAGTTTTTCCTTGCATGTAATGAGCCAAAATATTAGGAAATCATGTAACTTACATGTATTTTTCCTTAAATTTGGGATTAGAATCCCCTGCAACTGAGTAAATAGCTTAAAGTTTTTATACACCCACGAATACAAACTAAACGATACAGCACCAGTGAATTTGTCAACAAAAACAAAGGAAGTCATCAAAGGTAAAATCTAAATTGTGTTATGTTTGAAGATATGTGTGTTATGAAACTTGTAATCATATTCTCCAAATTGGGTATCGTCCATATATACCTGGCAGAGGAGGATAGTTAGAGTTTAATTAGTACTGATTATACATTTGCATATGAATTACTCGGTTTACAACAAACTTTTTGTTTAATTTACTTGGTTTCAGACACAAATATAGAGTATGCATAAAGACACCAACGTAGTACCCAATTATTCAATCAAGTATATTACAAAGTCATATCCCTCCAAACATCTTTACAGTATACATTTTGGCTCTAGCTAGGTTCATCTGTGGTGTCACGTGGTAACATATAAACTTCATGAAAAGAAAAAGAAATAGAAAAAAGATCCACACATAATTTAAGATATATAGTGTCGTAGCAGTACGTAACAAATTAATAGCAGTAACTTTCTTCTTGGTGCACTGCACGTATGTACAATATGTTGTCGCCTTCAGTCGTGTGTACTACACACATATATATATACTAGGTTTTTTACCCGCACGATGTGCGGCTATTTAAAATAACCTACGTAAAAAGAATAAAAATAACATGAACTAAGATATAATAATACATTAAAGCATATAAATTTTTTGAGAAATATAATAATGTATAAACCACGTAAAATTTAACAACCCAATTACTTTTCATATTAAAGTCGAAAAGAATTTGAAGATGAAATCAAAACCAACTTTTAAAAAAAATATGACAATGGTGTGATGTGTCGACACAATTATGTAATCTATATATGAAACTAATGTTGGTTTTTAGGAAACAAAATCAATTTTATTAATTTCATAATTTTATTTTTTACATACCAATAAGTATTTAATATACTTTATTGCATAAATAAATAAATATTGTGAAAAATTATAGAGATGACAATAGGATAGGATAAAATCCTATGTCGCAAATTTTAAAAATAGTTTTAAATTAAAGAGAAAAGGTAAAAGAAATTAACCCCTTTTTAAAAATAGTTTTAAAATCCTATGTGGCAAAATAATTTTTAAAAATAGTTTTAAAGAGATGACACATAGGATAAAATCCTATGTGGCAAAATAATTTTTAAAAATAGTTTTAAATATTTTAAGGTAAAAGAAATTAACCCCTTTTTATAGTTTTGACATTAAATTAATTTTCTAGTATTTTATTTTTAGATATGGGGTTAATTTAGTTGGAACTTTAGCGGATAGCGGGTAAAATACCCACAAAAAAAGAGAAAAGGGCGTGGCAAGCCCCTGATGTGCCAGCCATCTCACTTGTGATGAATCACTCTTCCACCCATTAGTTTCTTTTTCTTCTTCATTCTCTACATGCATTTCATTTCATTTTCTCAAATCAAGCTAAGTTCCTTCAAATTCAAGGATAAGAAACATCCATAGTAATCATCACCATCAAATAATCTTCTCAAGAAACTGAAAAGCTAGGGTTCGTGGGTTTTGTGTGGTGGTGGCCGAAAATTTCAAAGAAGAAGGGGAAAGGGGATTTTCAATTTAAGTCTTGGATTAGCTCATTTAATCTTGAGGTATTGAGTTCCCTTAATTTAGTTTTATCATTCTCTTGAAATTAGGGTTCATGGATGAACCAATATTGGGGGTTTTTGCTAGAAAATGAATTATGGTTAATTTTCTCCAATTCCTTAGTTAACCTAGTTGTCATTGAGTTATAAGATGTGCTTGATTATGAAATTGATAAATTCATGTGATGAATTGAGTTTGTAAGAAAAGATGAATATTACTAGTTATTGTCATGTGAATGAAAATGGTAGGTTGAACTACCTAATGTTATGGTTAAAGATGAAAGTAACTCAATGATAAATGGGTTGGGTTTTGGGTTTAGAAAAGGCTAGTGATTGAGAATGGCTAGGTTGAACTAGCCAAGTTGTGAATGTAAGCTTATGTATTTTACGATATGATTTTAGGTTGAAGCTTGCTTGTGCTTGTTGTTTAGCGTTATTCTCTTTGTTGCGGAGGAGGTGAGTATATTTACATACCCTTATGTTTACGTTGGGTCAATTACCATGAGATGTGAATGTTCCAAGCATGGTAATTGATTTGGCGTGAAGCCCATGTGGGGCATTGTTTATGAGGCCTAAGAACCTCCGGGGCCTAAGAATCCTGATAGATATGATTGTTTAGCTTATATGGATCCATATATGTATTGTTTGTGCGCAAGGTGAATATGTAAATGTGACATGACGATGCCATAGGTTACATGTGAAAGTCCTTGTACTATGCCCTCCTTCGTAATCATAAATGTATGCAAGTATATTCACTAAGCCTTTGCTTATATTTTAGTTGTTTACACTCTTATAGGTAGTTCCGGAAGAAGGAACTAATGTTGTCGATTTGAAGAAAGTTGAATTAGAGCTTGAAGTAACTTTTGGGAGTTCTTGAAGGTACTTAGGTCATCCTTGGATGGATGACAATCTTTTGATGTAGATACCTAGTTGTCCCTCTCCTTTGGTTCATGGTATATTTTGATTTGAGGTCATGTTTCGGTAATATTTCTGTAAATGTCCAAGTTGTAAAGTCTCTGAAAAATGGTATTGTTGTTTATGGGCGAAAATGTTGCCAAAACGGGTAAATGACCCGTTAGGGTTGTTCTTTGATTTGTGAAACTAGTTATATAGTAATTGGGTTTGAAATGCGTCTACGTTGTTGTTGGAAACCTTTGCAAAGTGTTTTGAGAAGTTCATTTTGAAATTTGAAGGTTGCAAGTTGGATCAAGTGTTAAGTCGATGTTAGGGTTGCTGGTCAGGTCTCCCACTGCGGCGCAGTGGGGGTGGTTTTGCCCACTGCGGCGCAGTGGAAATCATCTGATCATATTTGGTTTACTCCCACTGCGGCGCAGTGGGGGTGTGTCAAGCCCACTGCGGTGCAGTGGGGCTTTGTCCCTTTCTTTGCCGAGGCTTTCCACTGCGGCGTAGTGGGGAGTGTTCGACCCACTGCGGCACAGTGGGGTATATATATATATAAAAAAAAAAAGAAATCTTGCGTTTTCGGTTTATCGAGTTTAATCCTTTTAATAAAAATCATGGGTGCCCATGCATTTATTCATTAAACAAGAAATAATAAAATATTAGTAAGTGAGGGGTTCCACACCTAAGCTAATTAGGTGTCGGATATCCTTATATTCCCTTTTCCCTATATATATATATATGGGGAAAGGTGGTGTCACACACCTAAGTTGGGTAAATAACCTCTCACATATTAATATTTTAATATTAATGAATAAATGATGGGCCCCTGATTTTTATGGAATAGAAAATCAAGATGTGAGAGATTTTTTATCCAAAGTAGGTGGTGTTGTCCCACACATTCACTTCCCCCATATATATATATATATATTATAATTTTTGAGCGGTAAACTTTTTAATTTTAGTTTCACATTGTATATAATACGAGTACTTTGCAAAGGATATCCAAAATTGCAACAAGCTAGTATATAATATGGTTCGTTCACAAGAGCATTTGTGTTTGCACAAACAATAGACGTGTAACGTGTTATATGTAAATAAATAATATGGATGGATGGACTACGTACCGTAAAGGTGACATGAGATAATATCATGACACGGCTCTTGAATAGTGTTGCTTGTGTATGTAGTGTACTGCACACCCCCTTGAGCAACACAACAAATTTAGACAGTGGTCTGCAGTGGACTCATTTGAGGTCTCTCTATCACCGTGTACGTTGTATTAACGTATGTGTGTGAGAGATATAGAGAGAGAGAGAGACCTTTCATTAGATTCATTCCCTACCCTATAAACATAGGAACCCCATCCTTCCAACAAACAAGAAGAGTATCAAAAAGAAAAAGCTTTTTTTGTTTCAAACATCATCAGACAAGAAAAAGATGATGATGGGTACTACAAGCAGCAGTAGTAGCAGCAGCAGCAGCAGTAATCTAAATCAAAATCATCATCATCATCATCATGCATTCACAGCAGCGCAATGGGAAGAACTGGAACAACAAGCTTTAATCTACAAATACATGGTTTCAGGTGTTCCAGTCCCTACTGATCTCATTTTGTCTGTCAGAAGAAGTCTATTTACCTCTACTTTCTCTACTTCCTCTTCTTCTGCAGCATTATCTAACCAACACACTTGTAAGTCTTCTTTTTCTTCTATATATATAATGTCTTAACATCATAACTTAGTATATAACTAACCATTACTTACATATATATGTATATACATATATATATATATATATATATGTTGTGTGTGTGTGATTTTTGATTGGGTTGCAGTAGGAGTATGGGAAGGAAGCTTTCAGTACAATCAGTTGTATGGGTATGGCAGAAAAATAGATTTAGAGCCTGGAAGATGCAGAAGAACAGATGGAAAGAAATGGAGGTGTTCTAAGGAAGCTTACCCTGATTCCAAATACTGTGAGAGGCACATGCACCGCGGTCGAAATCGTTCAAGAAAGCCTGTGGAATTCTCTTCTTCTTCTTCTTCTACCTCTGTTTCATCATCATCTACTACTTCTTCCATTCCTAATGTTTCTTCATCATTATCAACTACAATCTCCAAGTCATTTGACACCTACCCTCAATTCTCCTCTAATCAAACCAATTTCATGGATTCTTCAGCCTATTCTTATCAAACGCTCAAGGATTATAGGTTCATCTACATATAAACTTATATCTTGTTCTGTTTAATTGCTTTCTGTGTTCAATATTGACATATCTGTTGATGAATGAATTATAGGTACTTGCAGCAAGGAATGAAGAACTTTGGAGAAGATGAGAGAACAGGAGCTTACTTCCATCTAAATGATCCTTACACCAATCACACACTAAAGATATCATCTGATCACCACTACTCTCACTTCAACTTTCAGAACCTTAAACAACAGCAAAACAAAGAAGATGATGAAACACAAGGGCGGCATTGCTTTGTTATGGGTACTGATTTCGTAAAGTCACCAGAAGGAGTACTAGTCACAAAATCCAGCATTCGGATTGATGGAAAAGCTGATGAAACCACTAGTAAACAGCCATTTCACCACTTTTTCGCACCGCCAAAAAACACACAAGAGAATGCATGGATCGAAATCGATCAACAACAGAACCATCACCTCATTAACCAACCAAAACCCCCTCTGTCCACCCAAGATCTTTTTCAATCCAAACCTAGACCTTACTGGTAAAACTTAACTACTTTAGCATTGACAATAAGTATTAATTAGAGTAGAATTTGCTTTTAAAAAATGCTTGTTTGTTCTGTTTAATGCATTAATGTTACAGAACCTAGCTAGCTGCAAGTTCTTTTTAGGTTGGAATGAATGAAAGGGGAGGTAGGGCAACAAACAGAAGAATTAGATGTTGGGGCCTCAGGGGCAAAAGTGTTTGGAATTCACTTGTCATTATCAAGATATTGTAACATGCTATGCCCCCACAATTATCACTTGCATATGGGTCTGAGTTTGTCTGAATAGTGTTGTAGTAATACTAAGCAATCCCAGTGCTGTTTTTTTGGTTTTATTTTTAATGTTTACTTCATTCAGTATCTATCTATCTATCTATCTATCTATCTATCTATCTATCTATCTACACCTTGTGTGTGTGGAAACAAGTCAATTGTGCAGACAGTCAAAGCTAGTGGCTGACCAAATCAATGCAGAGTCTAATTTAGTTCAAATTTAAAAGAGGAATATGCCAATTCATTCACTTTCATAGTGGAATTTTGTGGTAAAATTGAAATGTGTCGAATAGGATTGGCAGATAGACATTAAAAGTACAATTTATTATGATAAGAGTGTACACTCGGACAAAAACTGTCTCCCTAATGCCCATTCCCCACACATCTATAATATCATATAATACCTTATAATGCAAACTACACCTTTCATTTTAAGTAATTAAGAACTTAAAAAGACTAAACGTCCCTCCTTTTTTTTTACATCTTTTATATATTACATACTTAATTAGACTAAAATACCCTTAAAATATCTATATTACCCTTATTGAAATTTTTTACAATGTACGTTTAAAATAACTATACTATTCCATTTAATTACTTGTACATTGCGCGGGCACACTTCTAGTTTATCTCATGGATATTCACAAAAGGTAAATTAATTCCTTCCCCTATATTCTAACAAACTAACTCATGCATCATGTATTACATTATGTATATTGAACTTGATTTCAAAACCTTAGACTTTAGAAGAACAGCATATCTGTCATAGGAATTCATGTCAATACTTGTATAGGCCGAACCCTATCACCAATAAGTGTCATATTTGCTATATAGGGTTGTAATGATTAAATGTATTATTATCACCAGAGTAAGCAATTACAATAAGCACGCTATAACATCAAGTACCAAAACAAAGTACCCTAGTCAAGTTAAGCAACACAAACTCTTACAAAATACATAATGCATTTTGTCACCTTTAGTTCTTTGTCCATGTTAATGAACATTTACAGCAACTGTACACATTCTCGGCAATAACAGGGTATAGGGGAGGTAAGATGTATACAAGTCTTACCTCTAACGGAAGGTAGGAATACTATTTTCAGAAAGACCTCCGGCCCAAAACCATATTTCTGAAAGAGAATTATGTTAAATAAATTAAAAAAGGTATAGTTAAGATGGTCACAATCACATTTGAAAGTTACACTTACATTGATTTTGCCACAAAAAAGTTACTTTTTTTAGTGAACAAGAAGAAAAATAACAAGATGCAGGGTAAATAGCTCAAAATAAATAAAATACAGTACAAATATTAGGGCTGTCAATTTCGACCCAACCCGAAAAAAATCAGGTTAGGGTTGAGTATTTTCGACCCACCAACCCACCAACCTGATTTTTTCTGGGTTGGGTTGTTGGGTTGTCAGGTCGACCTGCCAACCCAATATCTTTAAAATAATTGAATTATATATAATAGTTTATACTCCACATTACACTAATTCATACATCCTATTCTTATTTTTTATATTTCTAACCTAAAATAATTTCAAATATGAAATAAAAGGAGGATTCAAAATTCTGTGAGATGATAAGTGATGTAGGATGAGGCGGTAAGGTTGTTAACTTTATGCCAAGTATTAACAATACCCTCGTATTTCATTCTTTTTTTACCCTTCGTTTTCGGCTTACACCATCAATGATAAAGCTTTATATTGGTTGATTTATTCCATTTTATATTTATATATATTTGCTTCTCGGGTCACATGGGTTGGGTCATGGGTTGGCGGGTTGTGGGTCAAGGTTGAAATTTCTGACCTGAAATTTTTAGTGGGTTGGGTTAGGGTCGGAGTTTTTCAACCCGCCAACCCGAACCCATTGACAGCCCTAAGTACAATGGTAGATCTGGTGCCTTCAAATAAGATGCAGGGTATACCTCAAAATAACAAGAGAAACAATGATGAATGTATAAGATCATTACAACTGTGATTGATTTTATACAATCCAATATTATAAAGTTGAAATATTCTCTGACAAACAAGAATTACCCATTTACAAGTTATCTCCAAATGTGGAAACAAAAACAATGATATAATCCTTGAAATAAATTGGTATAAATCGAAAAAATTAACAAATGAATACTTACTCCAACATCTCTATATCCAAGTCAGTAAATTGATTAGGGGAAGCGGGAAGATGAAAATATATAATATTAATAATCTCACAATCCCAATACATTTGTTGTTAAAATGTGCCATGTGTTTTGATCAATCTCCTTCTCTGAATCACCAAAAAAGTCGCCACAATAATTTGCAAGATTCCGGCCAAACCAGTGAACATAAATCCTATTTTCTTACCCATGTTGGTTTTTTTATGTGGCAGAGGTGGTGGTGTGTGGTACCTTCTACGATGTGGGGTTGATCTTGAAGTGTTTCTTGAGCCTGGAACATGATGTGGCTTTCTTGGTGACGGTGGTGGTGGTTGGAGTGTGAAAAGTGGTGGTGGTGGTGGTGGTTGTTGTGAGGAAGGTGGCGTTGGTGGTGGTTGGAGGGAGGAAGGTGGCGGTGGTGGTGGTGGTGGTGGAGACTGCTGAAAATCTTGTTGTTGAGAATTAACAGAGAGTGCAAATGATAACAAGACACCAAAGAAAGGGAATAACAAGAGAGATTCCATGGGGTTTCTTTACATGGAAAAGCAGATAATATGGAGAAACCAAGAATGGATGGATGTTTTGGTAATGATAATTTAGATGTGGTTTTTGTGGATTGAATCAAAGGGAAGGAAAATAATGGGGGTCCAAGTCCAAGTAAATGTTGTTGGCAACTTTTTTTTCTTTTCTTTTCTTTTTTTTTTTAAATTTCATTCAATGAGAGAGAGAAAAAAAGCATAAGAGCACACAAGTGAGCAATAAAAAAGACAGACATGGCAAGTAATGCTTTTTTTCTTTTTTTATTGTTTAGTATTATCATTAACACAAGATTTCCCCGATCCCCTCTTCCAGGAGAATACAGCTAATTAGATTTATTTAGAATTAAAATATATTCAGGAATCAATCAATGAGATTAGTAAGATTCTTTATTACAGCAATAAGTTATAGGATTCTTTTCGCTTCTTTTCCTTAAATAATATTCTTTTTAACTAAAATAAAAAGGTAATAGAAGAAACCCTAGTCCCGCCCCCGGTACCACAATTGGATACCTATTAACTCACCCCGTATGAGTTATATGATTATAAATATTTTTTAACACTATTAGGAGTAACCCTTTCCAAAAAGTGTTTGAGAACGCCCCGAAATGCCCCCTAAACGCCCCTAGGGACGTTTCCAACCATAAAAATGTCTTGCCCCTTCCTTTTAAATGGACATTCCCTTTGTTTATCCCCAAAAAGTCCACTTATCAACCTAACAGTATGGGAGCCATTCAAGGAGTATTTCGACTCCTGGTAGTCAAGTGTTACATAACACTTGAAACAAATATATGAATGAACTAAATTCTAATTATATTTTTCATTGATGTAAATTTCATAAACTTTTATAATACAAATAAAAATATGTACAATTAAAGTTGAAAGAAAAAGATTTGAAAAGTCAAATTATGACCAAGAATAATACAATACAAAACAAAACTCATTGAATTGATTTAATATTTATAAATAAATAAATAAAACATATGGAGTATATGATTAATATGCGTTCTAGTTTTGTACAAGAGCAGTATATATAGAAAGAGCTATATATATCTCTCAGATTTGAGGTGTTGGTGATAAGGTATTAAAGGTGTAATGTATTGTATTCTTATTCTACTTGACAAAGACATGGTGGTTGTGCTAATATTGTTGATTAGGTTGCAAGTCAAACTATATCCAATCAATACTGATAGGGTGGGATCGTGGATTTATTGATGGTGATATATAAGGCATATAAACTTTGGAAAATAATTCCTCAAGACACAGTTTATTATCTATATTCGGAAGATATAAATTACTCGTATTAGTTATTGTCAAAATTTTGTTTGGATGAGATTTTGTCGGTTCAAGTTATTAGAGGTCTAGCAATGGTTTTTCAACCGCAAACCACCACTGGTGGTGGTCCTCGTCAATGTTACATCAACATCACATCAGAAAAATCTCTACCAACCACTAATCTTATACAACACCCTTAATGCATCATTAACCAATCACTAGTCTCATGCCCAATATTTACATAATGTTGCATTAGTAGTAATTCTAACTTTTCAATCATATACAACATCCTCAATCTAATCTTTTTTGAATAATGTATTTTCTTAATGTAACGTTTTTTTAAAAGAATATAACTTTTTTATATATGAATATGTGTTCTTTAGATTAATATTTAATTGAAAAAGCCAAAAATAAAAACACAAAAAAAGGTAAAGGGAAGAGGGCGCGGACGTGACAGTGTGACACTAATGTGACAAAGGTGATGAAGGGAGCGTAGGATAGGATAAGAAACTAAAACCATCTACTTCGTGATAATTATATATAAGTGCACTCACTCCCCAATGAGTTGTGACTTAAGTTATCTTCAAAAAACTATACATGCAATGAAAAATATAATGTACTTTAGTTTATTACTACCGTATAACGGGACTTGGCACAAACAATACATATTCTGCGAATATTTGAAATTTGCTCAAAGTTCCAACTGACCTTTAATGTGCTCTTTGGATGGGATGTCTATAAAAATGACATCTGTAACAAGACCAAAACAAGGAAGTTATTAGTATATACATACATGCATTTGAAACTCACCTGCTTCGCTCGTGCACAAGTACGCAATTAACATAACTTGGTAGATTATATGAACTTACAAAATATTAATACGGAAAAACAAATTCAATTGGCTTAACAAGTTTATAACTCCAACAACTTGTACCTAAAAAAGATAGCATAACTTGCACAACTAGGGTCATATAGTCATATAACAGATGGTATGAGCACACAAAACTCGAGACAGTTACAAAGTATAAAATAAGATATTATAAGGCACCACAATATTGTTTAAAACTCTGCTACTAGCATCAAACTATCAGATACAAAGTGACTAAACAAATGAATGAAATCAATAAGAAAGAAATAGCTATCATGGTAAAAGCCATGAGCTGATCAAACATTTTATGATTTCAACTTTTCATACAAGAAGATAGACTGAATATACCAAATGCATTTTTTTGTAGCTGTACACGCGCTTCTACATAGTCAAAGTTAGCCCCAAGCCATCGAACATGCATAGTTGACCACCAATTTCCCATCAAATCCAAAATTCTACAGCATCAAAGCAAAGAGCAGTTAAATGAAAGCATAACAACAATTACCAGATCTGCAACATATGAGTCCATCTCACTGAAATAACAATTTTATGCATGAAATGTTTGATATATTTTGAATGACAAGCCTGATATACTATTTTGAGTGTCATGCCTGAATAATATCTTGACTCATAAAATATGCAACAATAATAATGATCCAAAAGGCAGAGGCTATTATTTCACCTCTAATCGTAAAAATGTATCCGAGTAAAACTAGTAGTAACATACACCATCGAATGTATCTTTGTCTATTAGACAGAAAGAAGAAGGGACCAAATCAGAATGACCATAAAAAGAAACTTACATCATACAGGTCATTCACTAGTTGATCCGGACTCGGAGAGAATGCACTATTAACATAAACAAACTGAAAATAAAGAGAAGATCATTTAATAATGTGCTTAGCGATTATCGCACTCTGAAGTGGAGACCATAAAAAAAAAAAGAAAAAAAAAAAAGGTTAACAACTAACCAGAGTCTCCCTGTGAAGTTGTCGACGAAGAAAATCAATCACCTTGGAAAATTTATCAGTTCCAGCAATCTAAAGGACCATTTACATACTATCATATATTAATATCTTCTTCAACATATTAGTACTTCGATTATGATTTAGAAAACTACAATGATAAAGTATCCGTAGGGACCTAAATTAACAGCTTATTATCAAGGTTTTATAATCTGAAGTTCACACTTTCTTAAACTGAAACTAATTAAGCAAATGTAAATTAATATATATATATATATATATAATACTTAACATAAGATCATATTATATCACTGCTAAGGATGAGGATGAGCTAGGGTTTTCAAAAACCTAATCAATAAATTCCAAAAAATAATAAGTAATTAATAAACGTGAATCAGTCAGTACCTTAAATTTGGCTTGTTTGAGAATCGGAGCATCGCCTGTAGCTCTCAAATGCACAACAACTGCATATATATATAATAAACAATTAATATAATTATCAAGCATTATGTAAACTATCATTATTATTATGATTATTAACAACAAAATAGATAACGAATGAAAGGAGATAAATAATTAGGAGACAGAAAAGAAAAATGAATCAAAGTGAGTGACCTTTACGTGCAGCAGTCGGAGAGTCGGTGGAAGCCATTGACACACGGTTTCTTTCTTGTTCTCCGTCCGGTTGAGACGAATGTAATTTTATTTTCTCTCGGGTCGGATCCCTTTTTTCCTTCTTTGTGTGCTTTCTTAAATCTCATATTTTGGGCTTAACTTAAAAGCCCGTTTGTACATTTTTTTTACCAAGTTTATAACCATTAACGGTCTTTAAGCACTAGCTCAATGGTTGAAATATCATCCCCTTATTTATGAGGTCTTGAGTTTAAACCTTGGAGAGGACATAGGAAGTTCCTTTATGAGGGCTTGGCTTGGGTATACCCATGTTCAAGTCTAGGGGGCAGGGTTTATCCCTATTGATCGTCGTGCCTTCAGGCGGATTAATAGGGGTTTTGTCCCCATCGGGTATTTGAAATAGGCATATCTACTTCGAGGGAACTCAGCGCAGATCCGGTTAAGACAACGTATGCTAGACCTTCCGCTGTCGAATCGTGACACGAAGTTTTCAGCGAAATTCACCTTTCAATATATATATATATAAATATATATACGTACAAGTTATTTTAGGACCACTTATTTTATGACCAATTTTAGGACATGTGTTTTTTGTAACTTACTTACCACCATGATTTTCCGGTGGGCCCGTCACCGGAAAGTCTTAGTATTTTTACAAAAAAGTCTTGTATATCGTAGTAAATGGTGATGGTAATGTATAAGTTACAAAAAACACATGTCCTAATTGGTCTTAAAATAAGAGATGGTCCTAAAATAACTCACCCATATATATATATATATATATAATGGTTGGTTATTAAAAAAAAAAATTTAATAAGATAGAATAAAGTCCTAATGATAAAACTGATAAAACTGATGCAAAAAGGTTTTCTTAATGCACATTGATTTTCATATAAAAGAAAACAATTGTTTAATTTGTATTTGTCTTATTTGAACCCAAAACCTATATATAGCATACTATAATTCAAGTGAATTATTCAAAATAGTAATAAGTGACATAATGAACATAGCCTTTATTTGATAAGCAACAATATTAAGTCAAATCATACGTATAACTAATAGGATTGAAACAATTTGCGTTAATACACGGGTAGTAATAAATCTACAACATATTTTAGTCATGTATAATAAATGTACATATTAATATATTAATATATTATAGTGTAGTTTGTATCTCATGGGTTTGGGTAAGATCTTGCAGGTTTAATGGATTGTGATTTAACCCAAATGTTCCCACCCTGAGATTATCTTTGGAACTTAAGTCAAGCATATTTGGATGCTGTAAAATAATTTAAGTTGTGCACATATGTGAAATTAGAATAAAGCATTATCAAAGTGCAATTGGTACTATTGAGCCGACCAATTGGTACAAGCACAATGGTTGATGTAAAAGGGACAAAAGAGTCCAATGATTTCACAGGGATTATAATTACCAAAAGCTACTTTCGAATCCCCACTAAAAGCATCTTCAATTCAGACCTCATCCAAACAGAATCATCAACACTACAGCTCAAATGCCTTTACCTTTTCTTAGATTATGAGCCACTTTTGTTCAACTTATGTATGACCCAATTCAGTGTCCAACACACGATGATTCCATTAATTTCAGATATATAAAAGATACCCTTTAAAAGCAGTTACAACAATTATTCCGTGAAGTTTTAAAGAAACTGTGAATCTAAACAATTGCTGGTTTATTCAGAAAGAGTTCGAGTATTATTAATACATAAAAGCGGAAATTACATGGATTATTAATCAAACCCCACTGCATTTCTAATGAATTTCAAGATTTTGTAGGGTCCCTTGAAATCCAGGAAACCAAAACTATGAAATCTATGAACGAAAGCATGCTTACGACATGTGAAAAAGCTAACAAGACGTTTTAAACAAAACTTACAACAAGGGTATGATGTTCAGTAGCCTGGAATGCCAATTATGAAAAGGATATTCCTAACGAAAGGTGGTAAAAGGTCACGGATGAATTACCATAAACCAACAACTTACACACGGCACTTGCTCAATTGCTTAGCCAGACCTAATTCTCTTTTTGCCATCAGATTTAGTCGTGCCGCCTGATTCTGCTTCAGATGAAGCATCCATTGATTTGCTAAATGAGTTTGAGAGATCACCATAAAGATCGACCACCCTTTTAACATTGTTGTTGAGCTCTCTGATTAAACCGACATTTCTTGTCAAGTTAACGGGTAACTTGGACTCTTGGTTCTGGTTGATCTCGTTGATGAGCAGCCGGTTTTGGTCCAAAATGTTTTGTACTTGTACAAAGCTCTTTTGAAATGTTTGTAGTACTTTCCCATCTACTCCTAACTGTGATCCATTCCCAATTCCTGAAAATATATCTCCTTCCATTTCTTTTCCTTCTCTGATTTGCGTGTTGTCTTTAATCAAAACAACCCAATACTAAAGACCTGTAATTTTGTACAATAAACAAGATTGGAAATGAGTTAGCAAACATTCCAAAATTCCCACACATAACATCAGATACAGTTTCTTTATGGGTCCTAGCCATCTTTCGATCTCATCTTTGGGCATTGATCTGAATTAAGATAATGGCCATCTTACAATTCATATTTGGGTATTGCTTTGAATTCAGATAAAACGGGTAAACGGATGTTTTTTTTCCCCATTTGGGTAAACGGGTGGGCGAGTCTTTTGACTCAAATGTACCCAGCCTTATCCTTTTCCTAACCATTTCCCTAGTCATCCAAAAGATATTACCAAGTGAAGCTTGATCCTAGCGTTGCAGGTCGCTAGCTTGAGAAGAAAAATTCCTCTACGGGACTAAGGGGTTCTTGAGCATTTACCCTTTTTTTTTATCCTGTCGTGAGGAAATCATGTATTCTAACCACTAGTAATATTTAAGATTCAACCAACGTTTTTTGAATAACTTGTTAATTGAATTGTCTAAAAGCTAGACTAGATAGATAGATAAATCATAAATGTACATTTATGCGTTAGGTTCAAGATAAGGTGAAGGCAAGAATTGCCTTGAAGAAGATACAAAGATGCTAAAAGAAGAAAAATTAATCAAATGAATAAAAAAAAAAAAAAAATTCCCTGTCTAAGCAGTAAGGAAAAAAAAAAAAAAACTGTAGTTTAAAGAAATCATCAGAAAACCCAATTAAAAAAAAAAAAAAAAACACTTGTAATAAATTTCATGAAGTTGCAATTTCTCAAACACCTGGAACTGGAAGGTAATAAAAAAAGGATATCTAATGAAGATGGGTCAAACAAAGGATTGAAAATTCATTAAGATGGAAATCAGAATTCAGAAAAAGGAATACAACAATTATTATTAGAATGATGATAATGAAATAATAGAGTAATAATTAGAGGAAACAAATGATAATGATAATAATAAATACTCAATAATTAGGGTACCTGGAAAGGAAAGAACATTTATTGGAAAGGGAATCAATCACACGCAAACAAAAGGAGGAGGAGGAGGAGGCTGAGATTAAGCGATCACAGACCCTGAAATCATTAGAGCAACAAACGAAAGAAAAGAAAGAGAGATAGATAGATAGAGATGTACAAGTATTATTACACGATTGGTTGAATTATTATTTTATTTTGGTATGATGAGATTTGCCAGTACATACATACACACACGGGGTATGTGTGTGTAATTTAACGAGTACACTCCTGTGGGATTCTCCGCTATTTCTTTCTGATTAGAGTCCAGTCCCTGTCCTGTCCTCTCCTCTCCTCTTTTATTTATGGACCAAATTAAACTCTATAAAAAAATACGACGACTTTTCACACTTTATCTTTCATGTACCGGACGGATGGGATGAGGTTTGTGTTTCTTTTCTGGACCGGATCTATAAATAAATAATCCGACCTAATTCTTTTTTCTTTTTCGTTTTCCTAACAAAACTTTTTCATTTAATAAAAGGTCATCATTATATATTGTCTACCCAATCCTACTTTTTTGTATGTGCAAATCGTAGTTTTTTATTGGATAATGATTAATGAACCTAATAAGTATGTTTAAATATATGCCTTATAACAAGATGATGACAACTTGCATGATAAATTATAAAGACTGGCATAGAGAAAACTCATGTGACATATGTCAATCATCTAATTTATTAGGCTTATGTTTAAGTTTTGTTTTAGGTCTATCAATTATTTTCCTTTTTAATTTAATAAAGAAAGGTATTATTTATACAAAATATTTTTATCATACACAAAAAGACAAAATATATGCATTATATAAATATATTGTATAAATGTATAATTGTATAATTTTGTGTATGTCAAAAATCTTTTGTGTAAAGTTTAATACCTTCAGTAAAAGGAGATGATATAGGTATATCAACTCTATTTTCTTATTAAAACTTCATGACTTTTTATTTTTGTAAGTAACATTTTCACCTAAAATTTCTTAATATACTTTCACCTATAGTACTTCTTCACATTCATTATCATTACTGTTAATTTCCTATACTATTGACCTTAATATTTAACAATAAACATAAAAGTTTTCTTACATTAAAGATGAATCTATATGTATACACAAACCACAAACAAACTAGATCTATACTCGGTCGTTGACCGGGTTGAAAACAATAAGTATAAACTTAAATGTACACAAAACATGCCCAACTTTATATATAAAGATACAATGAGCGCAAACATCCATTTTTTTATAAAATATGTTATAAAGGTAATCTTAAGCATAAAATCTTAGTAAATTGTTGAACATGTACAATCGCATTTTGGTGGCCCATTGATAAAGAGTGTAATTTAAGAGTATGTGTAGATTGGAATGTCGTTTCTAAAAAATAAAATACAAATAAGAAAATCATATATGATAGTATTGTGAAGCAATACATTATCTAGTCTAGCTCATTAACCCGGGTTCAACCTAAGACATTTACTAAAAGTCTTGCAAACTAAAATATATAACTATATTATTTTGGTTGTTGATACATTATAATTTGACATGAATAATCTACAAATATGTTTACAAAAAAGGCTACCAAAATGGCTTTTCTTACAAACAAACCGATAGTTTTTAGTTTGTGCTTAAAAGAAAATGGATTACATAGACATGTATGGAAAATGATTGATCCTCCTAAAACTTTAGCCTAATAATCCTCCTAATACCACAACATTTTGACATGTGTAATCCACTCATTATCTTTCATACATCACCCCCTTGATTTTTCCATGTGGCTTCATCATATGATTGGGAGGATAATTAGGTTAATCTATTAGGAAGATATATCATTACTCTATTTAGCAATATGTTATTCCAAGTACTTTCTTGCCATGCTTCTCAACTCAATTTATCTTTCCTATGCTGCCTTTGATATCCTTAACAGCGGATCTTCAAAAAATGACTGAAGGAAACAAAACAACATTAAAAAAATTCAATACATTACAATGATCCAGCCTCAATTTCATGAACCATAAACACATCAACAACATCTAAGAAAGTAACCTTGGTAACCAATAAAACTTCAAAAGCTTCCTCGAAGGACCGAAACATGTGATTCATGGCTACATAAAAAAAATATACGGTGCATAATAACCAAATGGATAATGACTGAGCGGAATGGGCCTTATATACACATATATTAAAAAGGCATAAGATAAACAACTGATTAATAAGTTAGATTTGTACTTTTTTATGTTTTTTAAAAATGAGAGACACTTCAGTTATAGATCTTAAACAAAAATGAAGAATATAAGCATTTGGTGTTTATCCTGATATCTCCTTAGCCTTTGCTAAAATCTTTTGTACTTTTGTCCAGATAAGTAAGGACTAATTCGGTGATATCACATAAAGTAATATGTCTCTATAGGCTCATGGAAGAAGGCATGATAATAATAAGCTTCTAACCCTCTACTGCAGCCATGAAGGCTAAACCCAATTATTTATTGACAAAAAATCTACTCCCTGACAATAACTAATCCAGATAAGGTAACCCATTTAACCCTAACCCAAATTCGTCAAGTTGGGTTGCTCGGGTGTATGGCAGGTTTGCAACCCCATTTAGAGATTTTCAAACTCTGCTTAATTTGTGGTTTTAGGTGTTCGACATAGGTGCGATAATACTAATTCATGACCTATCTATATTTGTATATTTCAAAAACCAAAACCAAATTGGTTCCATTTCGTTCAGAAAAGTTAAAAGCAAGAACTAGGGGTTGCAACGGAAACAGAGTTATAGTTACACAATTCCATTGTAAGAATGGGGTGTTCCATTGCAAATTCCAGGGCTGCAGGTGGGCTCATTTCCATGTCAGGGTTTGGCAATGCAGAATTACACGATTTTTTACCTTTTGAGCCCACAAACTCAAGCTCAACAGGTGAGATTAGTAGCAAACATTGCTGAACGAATTCTAGGCCTTCCTAGCATCACTTACTTCAACAATGTTTAAATGATATTATCACCCTTATCTAAACACCACGATCACATAAAACCCGTTTCTACACCGTATTCAAAGAATCATATAACAAACAACATACCTTTCATATTAGCATATAAAAGATACAATCAAGTAAAAATATAATAAAAAGGAAATTGAAATAATCCGTTTTGAACCTTATGTTTCACTTTCTGACGTTGTGATGGAGGGAGATCATGATCAAGAGCATCATCATAACTACAAAAACCAAGATATAAAGTTTTAAGAACATCATCATATTAAGAAGGTTTAATTTAAGCAAAAGATGAGATATCAAGCTATCAAGAACAAAAGCTAAAGAAGGTTTAATTAAAGCCTCATATTGTTTGAGAATATGTCCCTGCCAGCCAACATTATAGCATCACAGATGTGAACAATTAAAATGGTGCATAAGTCACTTTTTTCATCTATTTTGTTTGTTTGAATCATGGCACATGTTCATGATTTTCTAGAGCAAGCAAAAACTCACTAATTACATTATCAAACAATACAAAAGATTTTTTCTTGAAAAACACTATATCATCATTCATCAATATATAATCAATATCAGTATATACAAATTCAAATTTCTTGAGATAATCACTAACTTGAATGTGGCACAAAATCATAGAGTCGATCTTCTCTATTGCACCTGCAATACATTCAGAAATTAGAAGAAAAAAAACGGTTGTATCACAATGAGATATTTGGTAATTACGATTCAACAATAACAATAAAACTTATATAGATAATAAAAAGTAAAACAAAACGAATAATAAATGATATACAGAAATATCGATGGGAAAGAAGGGGTGTCGTGGTGGTGGCGCAAATGGATGGAGATGGATATTGGTGGTGATTGATGGAGAAGGTGGCACAAATATATGATATAGGAAGTTTAGATGTCGAAGAAGTTTAGATGTCAAAGAGAGATAAAAACCTACTCGTATTTAGTTTAGAGGGTCAGGATTTATTTTAACTATAATTAATGGTCGAAGATTAAAACCTAAATATATTTTTTTCTCTCTATTATGATAGCCATTAATATATATAATTAAGTTTTACCATAAATTTGATTTAATTCTATGTTAGGTTTTGTGAAAAATTGGCATTGAACTTTGGAATTGATTTAGATATAAGTACTACTTTTAAAGATTCAAACATGGCAATTACATTGTATGATTTTATAGTTATATAGTATATCTATACTTTACATATGCGTGTATAAGTAGTTTCTGTATTGATTAAGTTGTGATATTAGTCACATGGATGAAATTAGTTAAACGTTTTGAACTTTTATATGAGAAAATAATAAAGTTTGGATCTTTTATAATGGGTGATCAGGGTAATGATATGTGGTTTTGATCTTCGGTAATGGGGCCATGGGGGATGAGGGTAATTACTAATTACACCTAGTTTAGGATATTTAGTGAAAATAGCGATGAATCCAATGATGAAGGTGAATGGAACTATTCAGATGAATCAGAAGATAAAACTATGTTTGATGGTGATTATTCTGATAATGAATATAATTTCAATACGTATGACAGGTCTTCCCTAAAGAATTTGTTTATTACGCATTACTTTTTCAGTTTTTTGCTTTATTTGGATCGTTTAAAGTTTACTTTATCTATTTGAATTTTATTTAGTTTTTATTTAACATACTTTGATTTTTTTTGAAAATCTTTGATTTATATATTTTGAGACTACACGTCCAATGAACAAGCTGAAGACTAAAAATAAATGTCATCTTAACCCACACAAGTGCAAGAAATTAATTTTAACAAAAGATTACATAACAATTACCGTCTTAATCACAATTAACGATATACTAGCACGTTACCCGCGCAATGCGGCGGTGATCGTGGCGGCGACGATGTGGTGGCAGGTGCGACGGTTGGTGATAGATGAGGCATTGATTGGTGTAGATTATTGATATAAATGGTTAATGAAGATATTTTAAAAGATGAATGATTGATAGTGTAACGTAATCATTAATGTTAAGGGGTAGTGTAACTGAAAATATCTGAGTGTTAAGTGAAAATATTATATATTTTAAGGGTAGTAGATTAAAATATTACATGGAAGGGCATTTTAGACATTTCCCCCATGTAACTTTCAACATGGGGGTATTTTCTTTAATAAGTAGTATAGATAAGTGTCGGTAACACGCCGTTTTAAAATATATATATATATATATATGTATATAGAGAGAAAGAGAGTTTGGTTATTGTAAAATAACTATTATGGTAAAACAAATAAGATAACATTCTAGCCTTTAGATTAAGTAGATCAAGATTCTGATTAATTAATTATTTTAAATTAAAATAATTAATAACTAGGGACATATTTGTCATTTGCTTTAAATTGTGTACTTTCTTTATTCCTAAAGTTTTGCCTTTTTCTGTTCGTTTATTCATTTTACTATTTCTCCTGTGATTAAAAAAGTACATAAAGTTAATAAAACAACAAATGTTGGATTCAGATTAAACCAAATATGCAGAACACAATCGTTGTAATTCACATTTGTGAAATAACACAATCTTGATGCACAACACAATCTTTGATAACAAAAAAAGAAAATGATGCACAATGATTAGAAAAAAAATGATGACCCACTTTTATTATGGATAACAAAATAGGAGAAAACTTGATGCACATCGTTGAGAACAAAATTGATGCACATTGTTGATACAAAGTAGAAACTGATGCACATAGCCACATATAATCAACATCAAATTAAACCAAAAATAAATCTAAGAAGAGATAATCGATTTTCTGAGATCTAAAGGTTTAAAGCACCGTATCTGTACACAATGATTTGTTTTCAAATCCAAAAATAGATAGAAGCAGAGTGCTGCGGACCATAGGCCGGTGGCACAAGACGACATCAGAGCAATGTCATACCGTGGCGGTGGGGCGTCGGAAACGAAGAAGGGTTTGGTGACAGTGAAGATTGAGAGTGGCGTGTGGCGGTGGCGTGCGGCCTGAAAGACTAATGGTTTGTGTCGTCCGACGATGGCCGGAGAAGAAAGGCGATGGTTGTCGGAGAGAGTGGTGGTGGGCTGTAGAAAGAGAGGATTTGTTATAGAGAGGTTGTGTTTGAAGAATGGTTGTCAACGTTGGGAATCATATATGTGGGGACAAAATAAGTATAATGGCTAAAACACCCTTAAACTTGAATTTTATTTTTTTGAACTCTCATGCCACATGTCAATTTTATGTGGTGTCTTACTTATCTTATGTTAATACTTATTTTATTCTACCCCTAACCTATATATATATATATATATATATACTAGGATTTTTTTACCCGCATGATGTGCGGCTGTTTTAAAAAGGTGCTCAATAAAGTGAGATTTGAGTTAAACTTGCTTAAAAAAAATTTAATGAAACGCTTAATAATATGCGAACAAATGAGTTAATGGAATTGATCAATAATGATCGTAAATAAAAACATATGGATGAACAATCTATTTAGTTTCACTTAATTAAATTAGCAATAACGTAATCATTATCCAATCATTAAACTAATTGTTATATACACTTGTTTTGAACTAACTCTTCGTCTACCATCATAATATTTTTCTCATCATCACAATGAAAAATTGTATTGTTAAAAAACAAAAGAAAAAAGAGATTATATTAACCATTATCATAAAATTCAAAAAAAGATAAAAGAATTAACCAAAAATTGTACATAATTTTCATAGTGATATGAACGAAAGAATTAACATAACTCTTTCAGAAAGTTATGATATTATACAAAGCTCTTAACTCATATAAGATGAATATAATTTAGTGGTGATAAAAAAACTTATAAACTTTAAATATTGCCACTAATAATTAATGCGATAAGAGTTCCAACTAACCAACGGTCTGAGCAAACTTTCATATAATCACCATAAAAAAAACGAAAGGAACTTCATATAAATGTTGAATAAAAAAGATAATGAAATATCATTAGGTATAGACGTGATTTTTTAAACTAAATGGAAGATATCATTTTATCTAATGAGAAGATCTTAGATTCTTACAATATATATATTTATTTATTTTCTTTAACATATATACGTTCATTTGTTTTATAAATATATAGTTTATTTAAAGTAAAATATGGAGTTGACACATAGGATAAAATCTTATGTGACAATTTTTTAAATTAATTTTAGATTGCAAAAGGGCTTTAAAATGCTTGGTTAACTATTGTTTTATAAGAGTTATAGATTTATAGATTTATATTTATATATTTATTCTTGCAACACCAATGACATGTAGTAATAAAAATGGATTGTAGTCGTCGGTATACACATTGGAAAGGGCCACTCATGAAGCTATTTTGTAAATACAAAAGAAAAGATATTGAAATTTCTTTTGTGACATAGTTCACGCGGTTAATATTGTAAGAAGTATATCCAAACTGAATATCAACCGGCCGGCCATATATCAAACTTAATTAACATATTTTAATTATACGTTTACATTGATTAATAATGGCAGACGATCTTATCAGAGTACTCATAACTCAAGCTACTTCCATCTTGATACAACATGTTCAACATGAGTTCACACAACTTATTAATGTCCAACAAGATTTTGAAACCCTCATCACCACACTCGAGTCCATTCGAGCCATCATCATCGATGCAGAGATGAAGGAGATTCAGAATCCAAGTGTCAAAATCTGGGTCAAAAACCTTAAACTCGTGTCATACGAAATCGATGACACGTTGACTGACTGGGCTATAGCTGCTCGTGAAGTCAACGGTAACACGTCAAAGTCTAATCTACGCACCAGGTTATGTTTAGCATTTGTTTTTCCTTGTGTTTCATCTAACCAAGTTGCCCCCCTTAGAAAATTAGCTAAAAAAATTAGACGTATAAATCAAACATTAGTTTCCGTTGACAATCAAAAGAATGCTTTCGGGTTTGCTCCTACTGACCCAGTTGATGATGAAGGGTTTGGAAACGGAACCACTTGTTGTATCGTTGAACCGTCAACGGTCATCGGAAGAGATGATGAAAAGGATCATCTTTTGAGCAAGTTGTTAACAAACGAGGAGAGTAGTAGTCCCCCAATTGTGTTTATTTGGGGGATGGGTGGCATTGGGAAGACTACTCTGGCTCAATTGATATTTAACTCTGTTGATGTACAAACACATTTTAAGATCAAAAAGTGGGTCCCTGTGGGGCGAACTTCTGATGTAACAAGAATTGCAAAGGCCATTGTGGAAGGAGTCGGGCCCAATGGATTGCCACTTGAGAATGTTCGTGATTTTGTAAACCAAAAGAAGTACCTGTTGGTGCTAGATAATGTATGGGAAGAAGATGTTAACTTTTGGAAGCCGTTATTTGCTGCCCTTAATGGAGGTGCACCTGGTAGCAAGATCTTGATCACGAGCCGAAATGAGGGAGTTGGAAAGACGATCAATGCTATCAGATTGTTTTCACTTCCCTCACAAGAGAACCAAACGGAAACAGCCATATTTATGCACCATTTGGGAAAGTTATCTGATGAAAACACCTGGACCATATTTAGAGGGTTTGCATTCGCAGGAAAGAGTAGCGAGTTCAAAGAAAGTTTAGAGGATATAGGGAGGAAGATATCAGATAAGTGCAAGGGTTTGCCTCTGGCTGCAGAGACTGTTGGGAGTTTCATGGTCTTAAAAGACACAAAAGACGAGTGGGAACATGTTTTAAATGAAAACATTTGGCAGTTGGAGGAGCCAGAAGCACGTGTTTCTAACCCTTTGTTGTTGAGCTACTACGCGTTGCCATCGCCCATGAAACGATGCTTTTGCTATTGTGCTAACTTTCCTAAAGATACAAGAATAGACGCGGTTAACTTGATTCAAATCTGGATGGCCCAAGGCTATCTCGGCTCAGATGGAAACAGTGAGGTGGAACTAACAGGCCGTAGGTACTTGAATAGTTTGGTTAGGCGGTCTCTCTTCCAAGATCCAGAAAGAAGCAAGGACGATGGCACTGTTGTAAGTTTTAAAATGCACGACATGGTTCATGATGTTGCCAGCTATCTGATGGAAAACGAGTGTTTGTTGGTAACGGGATCGCACCATGAAGCAGAAGATAGGAGGACGTACCATCATCTCACCATCACACATGAAGACGAGGGCACATTTCCTATTCCTACTAAAAGCCCAGAAGCACTTTACACATTTTCAATCCAATCTTTCCATGATTGTCCACAGATTATTGTTCATCAAGACTGTGTTTCGCTTCCACCAAAAATTTTCAACCACTTCAAGTATCTAAAAACATTAGATATGAGTCGTAATATGCTCTTAACGATTCCAGATGATATAGAGAAGTTGAAAAACCTGTGCTACCTTAACTTATCTTATAACCCATTGTCCATATTGCCCGAAACAGTTTGCAACTTGCTAAATTTGCAAACTTTAAAGCTTGTTGCATGTCATCATCTAACAGAACTACCTCATAGCATAGGCAAGCTCGAGAAACTGAGACATCTTGATATTGATCAAGCAAACAGGCTAGTAACTCTGCCAAAAGGTGTAGGAAAGTTAACCTCCCTTCGGACACTGAGCCAGTTTCTAATAGGAACGGAAGATGCATCGTGTAGTCTTGGTGATCTAAAACACTTGAATCATCTTCGAGGTCGTCTTGAAATAGCAGGCTTGAATCAGGCAAATGTAAGTGAGGCTAAGGAAGCCGAACTAGAAAAGAAGGAACACCTTGTTGATCTGCATATTAACTGCTCATTAGCATCAGGTGTGATAGATGTTCTCCAGCTGAACACAAACTTGGTTGCTTTACATATAGATCAGTATGGTGGCGAACGGTTTCCCAGTTGGCTAGCTTTCTTAACCAACCTAAAGAAACTTCGGCTCCAGGAATGGGCTAATTGCATCGGTTTGCCACCTTTGGGGAAACTGCCGTCGCTCAAGATACTCCATATTGAAGGTTTTAAGGCTCTTACACATGTGGGTTCTGAGTTTCTTGGAGTAGAAACTGAACCAAGAATAGGAGAAGCATCAACATCATCTATAATTGCATTCCCAAAGTTGGAGAAACTCAAGTTCTCACAAATGGAGAAGTGGGAGAAGTGGAATATGATGAAGGACATAAAGGCCATGCCATGTCTTCATTACTTGAAACTTTCACACTGCAAAACTTTACAGTCATTGCCATTGCAGGTTATAGGCTTACCAATCAAGAAACTGCGCATTCGCAGTTGTGTCATCTTGAAGCAACGATACCAAAAAGAGACGGGAAAGGAAAGGGAAACGGTATCACACATCCCAAATGTAAGGATCCTCTAACGGTCATTGATGATGCTGATTTGTTCCGATGTCACGTAAAATGGGGAGGAGCCCTTTGATCAACCTTTGACATGAGCATATGTACCAATATAGCTGATTAGAAGTATGGTAAAAGGTACATAAATGTGTGAATAGTGGTGTAAAGAGTTAAAAGTTCTATTTCCTGTTACATAATGTATACCGCATGTTTATTCAGTTAGCTATGATGGTGTCTGTAGTTCCCAAAAACATGTTTAGACGTGTCAGTCAGTCTATTTGTACATAAATTTATGGTACCAATATGAATTTTAATTCTCATTGTTGCAAGAAAGAATACATCTGAACTTCATGAAATACAAACAGATTAAATAACTGGCTAAGATATTTCTAAAGCATTTTGAACACTTTAGAAATGGGCCAACTTCTGATATACACAACTAATGGATCAGATGAGTTTTAGAAACTACTACGAGTACTTAAAAGGTATTGATAATAGTTCACACTTTTTCCTAATTAGAAAAGAAAAAGAAAGAGTATGAGTTTTACTCATGAATGTAGTAATAAGATGTCAACATCCCCGACTTCACCACTGATCTCAATGGGCCCTCTCATTAGAAGGAACTTAGGATAGGACTTTTAAGTTCTTCGGTAGAAAACTAAAAATCAACCATCGGTCAAGGTTTAGGTGAACTTCATAATTCCCCGAGAAACAGAAAGTATCCATCAAAACACGAAGGTCCTCTGCAAGCTGAAAATCTGGCACTCAGTAATGCTGCAAGACTAGTTTGAAGCTTCTTGAACTCAGTATTGAATCTCTTTTGCAGTGACAATGTATCCCCCAAGTATTCTCAAAACCTTAGCAACCATTAATCGCCAAATACTCAGCCTTGGCTTGATTCAGATCATATGGAATGGCAACTTGTTCAACTTCTGTTCCATAATCGAAAGCTATTTCCATCCCAGAGTTATGGATGGTGGCTTTCAAAAAGACAATTTCATTAGAGTTTGCTTGTTTTGGCCAAGTAAAGACATATAGTAAGAATAAATCTTGTCAATAGGAACACGCCGAAACATGGAATTAGCAGTAAGCAAATTCTTCTTAATCCTTCCATAATCATGCTAACAACACAGGCAAGCTATGCAATGTTTCGTAGCTACGAATGTTTCATACAGTTTTTAGGCATTTAGACTTTATAAGCCAGATGACCATTTCATCCGGAATACCATTCCCATCTATTTTTTCCTTCACTTCCTGCCAGATCCATCTTGAATAATCACACTCAAAAAACAGGTGGTCAATTGAAGGATTGCTATGGCTGCAAGTGTTTACTGGGTATGGAAGGAAAGAAAGAAATAAGAGGCTTTTTTGATAAAGATAACTAGTATTGTACCCGCGCGATGTGGCGGCTGTTTGGTGGTGATGACGACTGGTGGTGGTGACGGCGGTTGCGGTGGCGATGAACTGTTGGTGGTGGTGTAAGTAACTGATTTAATGTAATTGATGTAAAGGGGTTTTGGAGATATTTTAAAAGGGAAAATGATAAATCCTCCTAATCAATCCTCCTAAAAATCCTCTTAATATATCCACTTGTTAACACAAGTAATCCACTAATTCTCTTTCCTAATCTCACCCCCTGATTTTCCACATGTCACGATCCTATTAATTAGGAGGATTTTTAGGCTAACCAATTAGGAGGATTGATCATTACCCTTTTAAAAGATAAAGAATTGATGATGTAAATTAATTTATCAAGGGTAAAGTGGTAATTTTGCATCTAACACTTTATGAGAGAGAAAATGATAATTATTATAAGATAGTATAGACTAGCCTAAGGAATAGATTAGAGATAAGATATTGGAGATTATCAAGTTTAGATTGCTGAAATTGAAGTTCAAGAATTGTAGAGCCTTTGATGAGTTAAAAAAATGGGATGTTTCATAGCTACGATGAAGAAACGGATGACGAACCCAAGACTTGAGTGTGCCAACGTCGTCCTCCCACGACGCAGTAAGGATGCGGCTACAATGCATCGTTGGCAGTCCTCTAATATATCAAAAAGAGGTCTTAATATAATAAAATCTGATTTTACCAATAATAAACCGGAAAAAAACATAAACTTTAACGATGTCATTAACTTTGTTATATGTTGACTAAAGAAAAAAAATTGGTTACTGGAAATTATGTCATAAAAAATTACTTTGGATAAATGTGGAAACTTTGAGACTTTAATCTAACTTTTTCATGTATACATGAGACTTTAATCTAACTTAAATCTGATACGTGTATACTTGACTAAGAAATGTACTCCGTAATTTTGACTTCTGAATGAGATGGATCAAGAAACAAAACTTTGGTTCCACTATAAACACAACAAACAGGACACATCTGTCACTGTCTGCAGATGTGAAAACATTATGAGTTGGTATGTCTCAATGTCTATGTACAACAAGACTCCCAACAGTTTGACCACAATTATGCATGCTACAACACTAGGTCGACTTTTTTAGGGGTACTAGGACTTTGTAATGATGTCTCTTCTTTCCCTAGTTCATGAATCAATTTTTCAATCTGGCGTCTATAAACAGGCATAAAGTGATCGGCTATCATACTGTGTGATAATCTAATTTTACTGTACAACGATCGTGGGGTTAGAAACAATGCTACTTGGTCTTCTACCACCTGATCCTGGTCGTTATCTGTATCACTTGAAGATGTCTCATCATCGGTTTCACTCTCTACTACAACTTGTGGGATTGTAACTATATGCATAATCTTGCCTGCTGGAAAAAATCTATGTGCCTCTTTCGATTTTTCAGGTTCATTGTTTTCCAACGGGCTCTTACGACCCTCTGCAATAGCAGCCTCCTCTTCTTCCCTCATTTCCTTTGCCACATCAGCCTCGTCGCCTTCACTTTGGTCATATAGCTTCCGTTCTAGTTTTTCCCATAATTCGTATTCGGTCATTCTATCTTCATGAGTACTTGGCACGTCAGCATCAACCTCTTCATCATTAGAATGCCATACACTTGCTTCGTCTGATGAATCTACAGGGAGTTCAAGAGCTGTCGAAATGCTTTGGTTTTCCGAGTTAGAAGAAGATGGTTGTGTAGAATTGGCACTTGCAACAACAGTTCGGCGTCGGGGCCCCATGCATGCCCACGATGATATATCTATAGAAGGGCGTGACCACGCAGCTTGAGCCATGCTTTGAGCTCTCCTCATCACAACCTACAATCACCATCATATACAACTTCAGCATATTCTCAAATGCCTACTAAAGCGGGAAGCTTCAGACCCTTTACTTGTGAACAAGTTAATTCGGGTAGCGGGTTAAATAATAAAAACAAGCGGAAAGGATTATATGTTAAACAAAGTTTGCTTCCAATGCTTACACTACAACATATTATTTCTTAAATATATGATCATGAAACAATAGAACTTATATAAACATAGTCATCGCACTATATAGTTATTATCTATAAAAGATCTAAACCATAAATGAGAAGTGTTTGTATCAACCAAACTCGACATGTTTTACCAAACACTATAAGTAGAAACAGAATGAGGACTCACCTGTGTACCACTGGAAACAGGACGAAGAATTTGACCAGCTCCAGCAACCTTTGCTTTAGCACTTGCAATTGATGGAAGTCGAGAACCCAGTGCGGATGCAGATCGATATACAGTTCTAAGGATTCTGGTGTGCTCAATCTGAGTCCTGAGATCATTTAGCCAAGCCGATGCTGTAACCTATACAAACAATAATATCCTCACCATTACGCCCATAGAAAAGGAACCCAAAATGTACAATTTTTAGCACTCAAAACGCTCAACGTCACCTCTGCACGTAAATCGTCCACTGAAGCAGCTGAAAACGTAGGGACCAGATCAGCTCCATTTATAACAGATGTAATAAACTCATTACCCGAGTCTGCCAACTCCCACGTCATACAAGCACCTAATCATATACATAGTGGCATTTAGCAATGATAATTCAACCCATTTAATTTAGATCTGACTTGCCTGATATGTGCCATGTTTCATTCTGAAATACTGTTTTTTATGTTAAAAAAACCAAGTAAACAAACAGAGAGCTGTTGGGATATAAATGCATACATAAGCCAGCTAGCTAAAAACCCAAAATGTAAAAGTAAAAAACCTCTTGAATCATTTTATTCAGAAAATAGACTACTATTACAGGTAATGATATAGTTTTTGCAATCATATTTAACACCTACTTGTCTACACGATAACTAGGAGAGGTGTTGCAGATCAACCAAGACAAACTGACCCATTTTAATTCATGCAACCCACCGACCCACCCATTTTCCCATTTCTAATTATATACAATTCTCAAGAACCAACAAATGTGGAGAAACAACTATTACGAGCCCAAAAGACATTACATATGGGAAGACTGGGACATCATATCATAAGCAAATAAAAGATCTTAAACCTGGAGCGAAAGTAACACAAGTGGTTGTAGATAGTTCTTTCTGCTCCCGCAACATATAAGTTAGAATGGCAGCAGTTCCACCACCCAAAGAGTGTCCAACAATCTGCATGCATCAGATATGAACATTTTTAAGGACTTGTACATCATGTATCAGATCTCATAGTACAAAAGATGAAATGACAAAAGATTACCATACTAGCTTACGGTCAATACCTGAAGTTTATAATCAGGATGCTCTTCAAATGCTTTAAGTAGAAGAGGTGTTGCAAGCTTTGCAATCCATCGAGCAGCTGCAACCATTCCACAGTGAGCATAGCCTAAAATTACATCACTAACACCTCCCTCATGGACGACTGTATGATGAAATGGTACTACTGCTCCAGTAGCAGCTGTTAGAGTATCCTTGATGCTGTGAGTTCCACGAATCAATAGAAGAAAGGTTTTTGTTTTGTGGTTGACTAAGATTGTAAAAGCTGGCTTTAAAATCTGCAAGCAGAAAGAAATAAAACTAATTTAAGGTCAGATATATGTCACTTTCATTAAAATGTTACCTACAAAACTTATTACAGAAATTAGTTATTAAATTCTGGTGGGCAGACAAAACTTACTCCAGCTTTGGGTTCCTGAATAAGAACGTGTTCTGGTAAGAAGCCTGTCTCCTCTAAAAACACAGGAAATGTTTTTTTTGAAAAATGCCAGCAAAGAGTCAACAAGTCCAACAGATATCTAAGCTCGAAAACTATTTCAGGTCCTGTAAGCTGCAGGCTCTCTTCACCACCAAATACACTACTAACATGCAAATGCCCCTGCAAAGGAATAGACCGTGACAGTGACGAACTAGCATATGTTTGATAATAATAATAATAAATAAATAAAAAGCTGACCATTATCAGAAATTAAGACTTATCGTCATTGTTGTACTAAAAGAAAACATTTTGCTTATAGAGGATTTAAAATACTTAATTACTAGTTGCCCAAAATTGAACCACAGTGAAATCAAGATCACAGTCATCTCTATATGTAATATGGGGAAAACGATCTGCCAATTAAGCTAGAGAAGTATCAACACATGATTGTAAATTCAAGACAGATGCTTGCTTATCTATACCAGCAAGGCATCACTTTCTATCCTATATATACTGGAGTGCTTTCCACAAGAAACTAGATTAGCACCAGATTCACGAAAACCTATTTCCAAGATTATTTCATGTTGCAATCATCCATCTATTTCAATCGCAACGGAATTACAAGGGTGGATAATTGTAATAATCAATGTCAAGGGGGCAAATTCGACATATATATGTAAGTTAGGTCAATCTAATACAGTTTTTTCCGAACTGATACAACCGGTAACTAGAAAGCTCAACTAATGAGAGAAGAGTATTAACGGCTTAAAAGTCACCCAGTGTTTTCAAGTGACTACAATCTCTTGAATCGTTTTATTAAAAGAAAATGCACAACAGCAATGTTAGCTTACATGTAATTGGTACCGACGAGTTACAGACATACAGATATCAAAAAGGCCAAAGCAGTAGGTTCTTTACTAAGTACAAAAATTAAATCAGATAACAACTTGAATGCAAAATTAACACACATGAGTAGCAAATGATCACATGCTAACCTGTCTTTTTAACAAATAACTGATCCCAAAAGCCAAATCTCCAATAGGCCACTTCCCCAAAGTCTCCGAATACGTAAACCGTAATGTCTCTGACAAAGTTGAAATAGTTTCCAACCATGTAGCAGGAGCTTGAATTAGTCTATGAGAAACACGTTCAACTCCTGCAGGACCGTGACTTTGCACAAGGCTATCACTTTCTTCATCATCTTCGGCTGTAGTAGGAGACGTTTGTATCTTCTTATTTAACGTATAATATAATAGAGCAGCAGCACCAGCTGCATAGGCCATAGTTGCTGTTGCCATGATATCTGTAGCAGAAACACAATAAGTAACATGAATGTCAAACTCTACAAATATCCCTTGCATAATTCTTAAAGTTTGATATACACAACAAAAAAAAATCATTCTAAATCGGGCAAAACACTTTGGACTAAAGTTGCATACATTCCAAAACATGAAATAAGTTGTACTTTTGCTGATGTGGCATCCATACAAGTTGCCATATTCGAACTATACATTTCCTAACAATTACGCTAAAGCCGGTTTATGTTCTTTAAACACGGATAATCTAATATACTGTAGTGTGAATATAGAGAAATAAAAAAAAAAAGATAACGTACAAGAAAATTTCTGCTTTAAAGAAGCAAACACAATGCTTTTACAAAACAGCAATAAAAACAAAACAGTAACAAGTATTAATTTTTTAATCAAGTATTAAAATTTAAGTCCTTAAAAGTTGATAATGAAAACAAGGATCAATCGAGAAAAATGATTTCTGTCAAAAAGCAAATAAATTTATATTAACAAAGAACATAGATATTAAAAAGGAATAATTACACAACCAAAACCCTAAAAACCCAGAATTCTATATGACATAATTATTAAGATAATAAATTAACCAGGAATACAAAATAAAAGAATTGATGACGAACCTTAGAGAAATCTAGAAGGAAATATACGATCTTGGTGATGAAATAATTAAAAAGAGAGGTTGATATTTTGATAATAAAAATCCTTGATAATAAAACAGAAGAACAACAAGGGGAGAGTGGGTTCGAATAGCAGCAATAGAGATAGATGGATACAATAACAAATTAATTTAAGGGAGTGGTTTTGTTTGATAAATAAAGTTGCGATTTGTTACAAAGTGTCATGTGTGTGTATGCAATGAATTATAACCGACCTACCTTATTTGTTTTATCATTCACTTTTTTCTATTTATTTTTCTCTTTCGGTTTTGGTAACTATGATACCAACAGGTCCAACACATATCCAAAGAGTTTTAAGTTTTACACTGTGTTTTTTATTATGTTTTTTAAAATGGATAAATAGAGAATGATGAGGTAAGAATAGAAAAAATTTAATTTATTTCAAATCATTTTAAATATGAGAGGAAGTTATTTAGAATAAAAATAATTAAAAAATCATTTTAAATTATATCATTTTTTTTCCATTGATAACAATCACTAAAAAATACAATATATATTTTAGAATGAATAAATGGCATGAAAAGTATCCAATTTATCCTTATTTTTCAATCAAGATATTTATTTTTTTATTTCTAAGGACGTTCTTTTTTTTCCTTTAAAATAAAAATTTTGTAGGTGACCCGGTTACCTTTGTTTAGCCAACTGGTCAACTTTTTTTTTTTCTTTTTATCATATGACAAATTGTTGCTTTCATACATCATTCATTTATCTTTGTTATAATACTCATTCATATAACAACAATAGAAGCAACGAAACAATAGAAGCAGCAAAATAAAATAGGTCCTCAGCATTAACAGTAAAAAGAAAGTACAAATCCAAATGTAACTAACTTTTTTGTACAAACAAATCTTGCCGACCACCGAAAGAGGGAAAGAGAAAAGGGTGGTTGGGATACATAAATACTTACATCTATATCAACACAGCCAAAACTTTCGTTTACCACGACCACCACCGCTTCATCTTCTATGTTCTTCCGCACGCCACTTTCGTTGGTGTGTGGTGGATCTTGCTGCCTTTCCTGGTGAGTGTCGGGGTTTCAAAGAAGGTATTCGAGTTCAGATCTTGTTGTTGGGTGCCAGGATTTCAAGAAAAGTTAATGGGTTTGGATTTTGTTGGTACCGTTGGGTGTCGTCATACCAACAAGATCCAAACTCATTCTACTAAAATTCAAAAAAATTTAGTAACTAGCTAATCAACCCGAGTTCAACCTGGGTCGTATAATTAAAAGGTTAAAACAAAAAAATATATAGATTTATGTATGTAATCTAGGAGAGTTTTATGTATGTCTGGTTCAACCCTATTTGATTCTTTGGCTTGCTGTGAGGGGATTTAAGGGAGTTCTTACACATATCGGTCGTAATTGTTGGATCCCTACTTGGTTGTATGCACATGGTGAAAGGACCAGACTCGATAAACCGAAAACATAAGAAATTTTTTTTTTATTATTTCCCACTGCGCCGCAGTGGAAATCCTCGGCCAAAACATGAACCTGCCCCACTGCGCCGCAGTGGGTTCGCTACATCTCTCACTGCGCCGCAGTGGGAGGAACCAAAACTATTTCCGTGGGAATCCATTGCGCCGCAATGGGCAAAATCACCCCCACTGCGTCGCAGTGGACCACCTGATCAGCAAACCTAAACCATTCCAACACTTGAACAAACTTGCAACCTTCACAATTCAACATGAACTTGTAAAACACATTTCAAAACTGACCAAGAACAATATAGACCCATTTTGAACCAATTTACAACATAACTTGTTCCAACTTCTAAGGAGACCATCAAATGGGTCATTTACCCAAATCGACATACTTTTCGCCCAAAGTTCAATTCACAACCTTTCCAAAAGACTTACACTTAACCGTTTGCACAATTTTAACAGAAACAAGACCATCAAGACAAAATGTATCAAAAGCCAAAGGGAGAGGGACTTCTAAGCCTCTAATACCAAAGTAGCCATTCATCCAAGAATGACCTAATACCTTCAAGTCTTGCAAAAGTCAACTTCAAGCTCTACTAATCTTTCAACTCAACCACACTAGTTCCTTCTTTCGGAACTACCTATAAGAGAGTAAACAACTAAAATATAAGCAAAGACTTAGTGAATATACTTGCATACATTTACGGATACGAAGGAGGGCTAAGTACAAGGACTTTTACATGTAACCTATGACATCGTCATGTCACATTTACATATTCACCTTGTACACTAACAACACATATATGGATCCATATAAGCTAAACAACATAATCTGTAATCAACACGATTTTATCAACTGAATTCACATCAACAATGGTGTTTGGTTAGTGTGTGTGTTCTTGGTGTTTGTGTGTGTGTTGAGAGAGAATTGGGATCAAGTGTGTGTTATTCAGGTGTAATGGTATATAATGTATGTTAAGAGTTATGCTTATTGTTATAATTTCTAAGAGATTGAGGGCTATTTATAGTCTAAACACATCAACTATGCTAATTATCACAATTAGCCTCTCAACCTTAGAAATTATCAACTCATGACTTAACTACAAGTAAGTCCATAACTTAAATTACAATGTATCACTATTTTTGGATTTCTAACATTCTCCCCCTTAGTGATATATTGTAAGGTCTGAAGTACGTGTTGTTTTGTCTTGTAGGAATGAATTTGATGAGCCCGGTGATGAAGACAATTGGTGAGTTGAAACAAGTCTTCAAAGCTTTCTCATTGTCTTTGGAAAACTTGATTCAGTATTGGTCTTGGACTTCTTGAAGTTAGATCATCTGTTGATTCTCAATGTTCTTATAGAACAGAGAATGATGAGTGTGTATATGTCTTGAATCTTTGAAGATTGTTGAATCATGAATCAGAGTTGTCTTTTGAGGTGCGGAAGGTATGAACTTGTCTTCAATTCTTCAATATTCGAATATTGAAGTCTTTTCTTTGAAATGTTGGAATGAATTTTCAGAAACATGTACTCTCCCCCTTGATGTGTGCAATGTAGCTTTAGGTAAAGTGTTTGTTGTATGATGTGAAGATTCTCTATTTTGATGAAGATTCTTTTTGAAGCTTTTCTTCTTTGTCACATCATCTTAAGCACTTTTGAGAGTAAAATATTTCAATAAGGTTTTTGAAAAGTTTCTTATGAAGTAATCATGCTCCCCCTCAATTCATGAGTAATCACAGTCTCTTCGTTAAATCTTGAATGTATATCCTTTTCTTTCGAGATGAATAGTCTTCAAGTTGAATTTGGAACCCTTGCAGTTTGGAATGAAATTGACTAACAAACTTTGAAGAAGAATGATCACAAATAAAATTTGAGAGAACTTCAAATAAACTTGAAAACTTCCAATCAAGACACTGAATGATAGTATCTCGGAAAGCAATTGAAACAACCCAAACACAAACTTTCTCCTTGTCCTTATCAATCATTCTAATTTCTTCTCCTAATCAATAATCAATCATACTAGTTTCTCCCCCTCATAATGACAAATAGCAATGTCATTATGCAAACATTGATTGAAAAGAATATTAAAAGAGATAATCATGACTTAAAATGTAGTCATTATGCTCATGGAGAATTATCAACCATCAAAACATCAATCTATCCATATAAACCAACCCAATTGTTCCTATGGATGACTAAAATGTAAGATTGAAGTTGTTGGGATAAACATTGTAGTATGGTGTTGGTGTTTTCTGTGTTTGGGTAATGAGAACGGAAACCGGATAAGAATGATCCGTTTGCACTCAAAAATCTAAAGATTAATGAAATGACCGAAGGAAATGTATTATCATTTATCGGATTTCCTATGTATCATTGAGAAATGTACAAAGCAAACCTCTAACATAGTTCGGTCTTTTGGCTTTTCAACCTCAAGAATGCTTCAAAGAATGTAAACCATGGTTAGTGTCACCTAAGCGTTCGATAACCATGTTCTACTATCCTTAAAGACTTTTATAAAAAAAATTCCAAGGTCACAATAGACTTCTTGTTAACTCAATAATTACACAAATGCAATTATGAGACCTACATTCAAAGCTGGAAATGATGTTAGCAATGGTAGGATTTCCATTTGATCATCATGAAATATCATCTAAGATATCACTACAAATGTTCCGGCTATATCACAAAGATAAGCATGTATATCACACAGATATGACGCAAATGTGTCATAAAGAATGAATAATGATCAATTATGAGAGCTCTAGACACAAAGTGATCAAATGAAGTCGGGGACTGGAGCAGAGTGCCACCCTTTTTCAATATTAACGTCTTCCAAATGAAGAGTCAATAGAAATGAGAAAATCTCCGTGAGAAGTAAAACAAGCATTTATTAAGAAATACTTGAGTGGTTAGGTAAAGATGTGCATCGCTTCATTAGGTCCATGAAGGCTTCTTCAATACCGAGATATCAACAAATGATATCTGATAGAAATATGTTTTACCCGGCGATTTGAGAATTTTAGGAAAGGGTATCAATTCTTTTAACCATTTTCTCACAACATTATCACCATAACCTCTCACTTTTCGACTTTACTCCCTCCAACTTAGTTGCACGAATTCATCATCTCTCAGAATATCCTCACTTTCTAATGAAAGAAGTGAATACTCCGGGGTTAGAACTCATCGGCGATGATGAAATTCATGGAGTAGTATTTTGAGAAAAACCTAGTCGCTCTTGTGCAAACTAAACACCAAACTTCCTTTGACTTAAATGTTTTGAAAAAAATCATCATATGTGAAAAAAAATGTTTTAAAAACACATTTTCACACACAAACTCCATAAATTGCACAAATATTCTTCAAAGAGTTCTTTGAAATCACAAACTCCCCCTTAATCTATGCAAAGATAGATCAAAAAGATTTTCATAGAAAAGGTGGAGCAAAAAAAATGATTTGTGTGAAATCAAAACAGGTTTTATGAAAAATGAACTCAATCAATCGTTCAAGATGAGATAACTCAGGAGTACACAAAGGCGTTCAATCCTTTGCTTCTCATATCAACAATTGAGAGTTTTTGAAACAGGTGTAACAAAATTGCAATTAACATCTTGTATTACACATATACATTCATATAAGACCACTTGGAAGTACACAAAGACGTTCAATTCCATGTTATCTTATATCAATTTATATGTATAATAACATGAATTAATTCCAACTTTGAAACATAAATGATTTTATTTTAAAACCAGATTGCATATAGAGTATATGCAAACTATTTATAAAATAAATAACACAAATAAGCACGGGTTATACGCTGAGTGTGCATAAGCCACGAAGTAATAAATACATCATTTAAGTACGGGTTACATACAGAGTATATGTAAACCACTTTAAAGAATAAATAGTTCAATGAAGAACGGGTTGCATACTGAGTATATGCAAGCCACCTATAAAATAAAAGAAAAGAAAATTAAGAAAATCTTTTTGTTATTTTTCAAAAAAAATTTTAATTTTTAAATTTTTTTTTTTTTTCAAAAATGAATCAAGAATTCCTTCCATGGTTAAGTTAATTAAGGATCAAGATTTAGCATACCAAGTTTAGAGATTAAGAAATTAAACCTCTTTTCGTCCAGTGGTTTTGTGAACAAATCAGCGAGTTGGTGGTCAGTTCCCACGAAATAGAGTTCGATGTCACCTTTCTCAACATGATCTTTGAGAAAATGATATCTCACATCAATGTGCTTTGAACGTGAGTGGTTGACTGAGTTGACAGCAATTGCAATGGCACTTTGAGAATCACAATATATAGGGACACGATCATATTTCAGACCATAGTCGGTAAGTTGTGTTTTCATCCATAACACTTGAGCACAACAACTAGCAGCAGCTACATATTCAGCCTCTGCTGTTGACAGTGATACGCAATTTTGCTTCTTGGATGACCAACTTACAATCTTATCCCCTAAGAATTGTAAAGTACCAGATGTGCTCTTGCGATCAAGCTTACAACCTGCATGATCTGCATCTGAATAGGCAGTTAAATTGAATCCAGTATCCCTTGGATACCAGAGACCAAGATTGGGTGTCCCTTCAGATAACGAAAAATTCGTTTCACAGCTTGGTAATGTAAATCAGTCGGAGCGGCTTGATACCTAGCACACATACATGCTGTAAGATACAACAACGAACCAATCATGCTTCTATACCTCTTTTGGTCAAATGGTTTCCCATTTTTATCAGCATTTATGTTTGTACGAGTAGCCATTGGGGTTAAAATTGAAGAACATGTAGTCATATCAAACTTTTTCAACATATCATTTATGTACTTACCTTGTGATATAAAAATACCAGTTGGTAATTGTTTGATTTGTAAACCCAAAAAGTAATTCATTTCCCCAATCATGCTCATTTCAAAATGATTGACCATTAGAGATGAAAAATTTCGGCAAAAAGTTTGACTGGTTGACCCAAAAATAATGTCATCAACATATATTTGGACAAGTAAAACATGTTTACCTTGCTTACGAATAAACAGGGTAGGGTCAATAGTACCTTTGGTAAAGCCTCCTTTGAGTAAGAAAGTAGATAAGGAATCATACCATGCTCGGGGTGCCTGCTTCAAACCATAGAGAGCCTTGTCTAACCTGTAGACATGGTTTGGCTTCTTAGGATCAACAAAACCTTTAGGTTGCTCCACGTAAACTTCTTCTTTGAGTTCTCCATTCAAGAATGCTGTCTTCACATCCATTTGAAACACTGTGAAGTTTCTGAATGCGGCATAAGCTAAGAATATACGAATGGCCTCCATTCTTGCAACAGGAGCGAAAGTTTCGTCGAAATCCAAACCAGGTTGTTAGCAGTAACCTTTTACAACCAATCTAGCTTTGTTCCTTACTACAACTCCATTTTCATCCTTCTTGTTCTTGAAAATCCACTTGGTGCGAATTGGTTCTTCTTTCCTTGGATTTGGAACCAATCTCCATACCTTCAGTCTCTTAAACTGAGCTAATTCATCTTGCATTGCTTTAACCCACTCTGGATCACAAAGAGCTTCAGAGACGGTTTTGGGTTCAATGTTACTCAGTGAAAGTGCAACAAGACACTCATTGACTGTAGTACGGGTAGAAACACCAGCTTGTGGATCTCCGATGATTTGTTCTATAGGATGATCTTTGCGCATACGTGACCACTTGTTGTCATGAGGAAGAGGATCTTGTTGATGAATGTCAATATTATCATCATTAAATCCAGAATTCTGTTGAGCAATGGAATCATAGCTTGGAAGAACTCTTTCCTCAAAATTTGGATGATCAAAATCCAGTGGTACATACACATTTGGAGTATTTGATAGATTTGTTGTTTGGGTGATTTGAGAAGGTTGTTCTTGATCATTCTTTTGAGAATAAATATCACTTGAAGATGATTCTTCTTGCTCTGTAGAATTTGAAGATGATTCATGATTGTTGTCTGGAACTGATTCATTTGTTTGAATGGGTTTATTGTTCGGAATTAGTTCATTGATGACTTGAGGTTCCTTTTCTTGAATCGGTTTTGAGTTGTAGAATTCTTCGAAAAGAATATCTAGCTCTTCACTTGTTGGAGTTGGATATTTCTTGAATTTTGAAGCTAAGGTAGACGTCCTTGAGGAAGCACTTGAAGTACTTGGATCACTAATTGTTGGTAGCAAACTTTCTTGTCCAAATATCATGCCAGACATCTCGTCAAACCAAACATTCATGGTTTCTTGAATCGTGTTTGTTCGACGATTAAAGATGCGATATTCAATCGATGTCTTTGAGTAACCAACAAAGTAACCTTCGTCACCTTTCCTTTAAAACTTTCCAACATTTTCCCGATCATTCAAGGTATAACAGACACCCAAAAATATGGAAGTAATTGATGTTGGGTTTGCGTTTGTTAATAACCTCATAAGGAGTCTTCTCATGACGCTGATTGATGATGGACCGATTTTGAGTATGACAAGCTGTGTCAACAGCTTCAGCCCACATGTTTGATGGTAACTTGGAATAAGCAAGCATTGTTCTTGCTGCTTCCACCAGCGTACGGTTTCTCCTTTCAACAACACCATTTTGTTGCGGGGTACGAACAGCAGATAATTGGTGAGTAATGCCTTTTGATTTGCAAAATTCATTGAAGATGGCATTTTTGAACTCAGTACCGTTATCTGAACGGATATAACGGACTGGAAGTTGAAGATTCACTTGAGTGGAAGTGATGAAATCGATCAGAATTTGAGTTGTTTCATCTTTTGAAGCAAGAAACTTGACCCAAGTGTATCTAGAATAATCATCAACGATAACCAGAATATATCTCTTCCCGTTTCTGCTTTGTACTTTCATAGGCCCACAAAGATCCATGTGAAGCAAATGAAGAGGTGCCAAAGTATGTGGAGTTTTCTTTGGTTTATGAGAAGTTCTCTTAATCTTCCCAATTGCACAAGAAGGACAGACATGCTCACTTTCATATTTGTAGTCAGGAAAGCCTTCAACAAGTTGCTTGTTGACTAAAGTATTGATGGTTTGATAATTCAAGTGAGAAAGCCTTCTGTGCCACAACCAAGAATTTTTCGAAGTAGCTTTTGAAACAAGACAGATATTATCAGTTGGTTGGTTATCATCAAGATTAACTGTGAAAAGATTGTCTTCACGATCTCCGCATAGGATATCAACTCCATCTAGAGTTTGGACTTTGCACAGAGATTGTCGAAAAAGAACTTGAAGATTGTTGTCACAGAACTGTCCAACACTGAACAAGTTATGACTCAGGCCTTCAACATAATGAACTTTCTTGATGACAATTCCGTTTCTTTCAATATCTCCATAACCTAGAATTGGAGCGAAATTGTTGTTTCCGAAACGAACAGTTCCCATGAATCTTTCAACAAAATTCTTGAGCAATGATTTATTGCCAGTCATGTGTTTTGAACACCCGGAATCGAGTATCCATACACAGATGGTTATTTCCTGCAAACAAAATTTAACCGACTTTAGGTACCCACTTAAAGACGGGTCCTTTGTGGTTAGTTAATACAGGCAGGGATATAACTTAGGAGATGCATACAAACATGCTTTCATATCAACATACTTGTTAACAAGCACATTATCAACAAGCACATTTGGATTAAACAACCGAATATTAACGCATGAATCAAAAGTAACATGTTTACCAGCATTCAAACCATGCATATGAGAACAAGAATTAACATTGTTTACAACATCACAAGGCCTAGCCTTGGCACCATTAACATTGTTTAACACATAGGACTTAAAAGATAAATTGTTTGACTCAACAGAAACATGCTTCTTCTTTCTACCATATTTTCTTCTTCGCCTTTTCTTCTTTTTATCAACATTAGTGATCTTAGGTACTAATGACTTAGCTACCCATTTAGACTCACTAATCAAGCTTTTTCCACCTGTTGGATTGGCATTAAGAAGATTAGAATGAGAGTTTTGAAGCACTTTTATCCTTTTAGACTCTTTTGGAGGTGCGGAAACTTCTTGTTTATTAGGTTTATCATGAGAAAACCAGCCATATCTATCCCTATACCTAGTTGCACCATTTGAAGCATCCCTAGTTAGCAAAACTGAGCTAGACTTAGACACTTTAGAATTTGAACTAGAATGAGAGCTAGACAAAGAAACATTTGAATTGATTTCCAGAAGTTTCACTTTGTTGTATTTTATTTTGGGATTGGTCTCATCTTGCTTGGTTTTAACATGCTTTTCTGGGGTAGGACACTTTGTTTTTAACTTATTGATTCTTGGTTTGGTGACAGTCTTTGGTTCAGTCTTGATGGGTTTGGAAATAATCCGTTTCTTTGAATAATATGAAGTTGGAGCTTTGAAAAACGATTTTGGAGATTCCTCTTTTGATTCAACTTTGATTTTGGTAGATTCAATCTTTTTCTCAGTTTCAGAATAAAAAACATATTCTCCCTCCATGAATTTATCAACATTTGTTGAATGGTGAAACTGGAGAGAATTTTGAAAAATCAGGAGTTTTGTTTTCCAACTTCACACTATTGGTTGTCTCAGGAATATAATCAACTTGAACTGACGCTTCTTTGGTTTCACAAGAAAATTGAGTAGAAGTATCAACACCTATACTAGCACAAGGCTTAGGGTGAACAACTAACTCTTCAGGAAACTCACAAGTGAAAAACCTAAAGTAGTACCATATCAAAACTAAACTATGCGCAAGTTCGTCATTCGATAAATCAGATTGCACATAATCATCAGATATTTTAGTAGCAGTATTTTGACATGAATACTCAAAAGAATCAGTCAAGGTTTGGGTGGAGGAACCAGTAGATGAAACACAAGCAGTCTGAGTGGAATGGTCTACTAAAAGACTGAAATCAGTTTGGGTAGAAACATTCACACAAACTTTCTTGATATCGTCAACAACTGATTCATTCGTTGAATTCGGACTTTGAGACTGTAGATTATGAATAAGTTTTTGTTGAGATTCCACCTTTTGTTGTAAACCTTCTATTTGTTTTTCCAAAAATGTGGATGGAACATACAATTTAGTTGGTTTAGGTGGGGAACCAACAAATTCTTGGTTTTGAAAATTAGACGCAATCTCTTCTAATTCAAAAATTGATGACTTTTTCGTGTCGTAAGAAGTATTAATTGCATCATAATTAACCAAAAATTGATTATTTTGAATTTTCTCAACTTCATCAGTCTCAAATTCGTCATCCGATGGACGAATGAATTGTTGAATCATACCAAGTCTCAAGAATTTTTCATCATACAAGGGTTCGATCTTGTCTTTGGCTTTTTGCAGTGGAGTGATATTATCAAATCCCAACCCAAGAAGAAGTTCTGATTTATCAATTTTTGACTTATTAAAATAGGCAGTGAAATCCAAAAGAGGGTTTTGTTCAACTTTGTACAACTTTTCTTGATAGAAAAGTATATTCTTTTTATGTTCCTCAATTTGTCTTCCAAGATTTTCAATCTCAATGCCTTTTAAAAAACAGTTATGATTTAAATCAGAAACTTTTCTTTCAAGTTCAATTGTTTTTGGTGTAGCTTCTTGAAGCTTCTTATTAAGAATATCAACATCCATTTGTCTTGCGTTTGCACGAAGCCATTCATTGGTTTTTTGAACTTCAAGATCTTGATTGGCCTTTTCAAGATCAAGAATGGTCTTTTCTAAATTATGACACTTTTCCAATAACTTAGAGTCACGAGACGCATTCATTTCACATTCTTTAACCAACATTTGTTCTTTATAGTTTTGAAATTCTTGTTTCATAGCATTATACTCAAAAAGAAGTTTAGAATTTTCTTCAAGAAGTTTTGTGTATTCCCTTTTTGAAAATACAATGCTATTTTTCAATTTCTTGTTTTTGTTGGCTAAAGAAGTGTAATGATTCGTCAGGTTTGATAAGGCAATTCTACAAGACTCTTTATCCTTAATTGATGAAAAAGTAGAGTCGAGATTTACCTCATCATCGGGATATTCCTCGTCATTGTTGTCAGCCTCCAGCATTTTATCTTTGCTCAACCTTGCCATGAAACATACATTGGCAGACAGATCTTCATCTTCATCATCAGTAAGCAAGAGCCACTTGTCATCTTCAGCAATCAAGGCTTGACCGGCTTCAACTTGCTTTGCCAAAAGCATCTTCTGCTTGTAGTATGCATAATCCTTTTTGCGAGGCAGTTTGCAATCCACAGCAAAATGACCAGGAATTCCATAGTTGTAACACTTTTTGTCAGATGTCTTTTCTTTCTCCATGATTTGTTTCTCATTTTCTGCTTTCTTGTCTCTTTTCTTGGATCCAGTTGTTTTACCTTGTTCAAAACTCTTGTGATGATATTGTTCCTTCTTTGGAAATGCACTTGTTGATGAAGTTCGAAGATTGTTGTTAGTTGGCCTCGCTTTGAAATATTTTTTCTTGAAATGCTTGGTAACAGCGGCAAGAGCTTGGTAGAATTCATCAGGAACACCATCTCTTGGAGCCAAGTAATCTTCCCCTCCTCATCAGACGAAGAAACAATAGTCATTTGTCTTTTAAGAGCCTCAGAAACCTTTCGTTCAACAACCAATGCCAAAGGATCAGTAGATACAACTTCTGGCACTTTGTTGAATGAATTTTTGCTTAGAACTTTGCTCTCATTCAACTTGAAAGATTCATAAAGAGTATGAATGGTGAATTTGGTCAGATCTTGATGTTGTTTGATTTGAGTTCCATATTCTTCCCATTCGGAACCAAGTGCTTTGATAAACTTGATGTTCAACTCAATCTCATCTTTCTTGACCTTGTTCTTTCTCAGTTCATTGATCACATTGCAAAATCTGTAGTAGACGGACTCAAGAGATTCATTTGGAGATTTCTGAAAATTGTCAAACTCAGTTAAGACATTTGTCAGTCGAATTGTTGAGGTTACATCAGAACCTTCCATTTGTCTAGCAACTTCATCCCAAATCTCCTTTGCTGTGTCGTAAGAATCAACTGAGCCATAGATCTCATCAGGAAGTGCTTGGTACAAGCATGACCTAGCTCTGTTGTCAGCAGCAGTACGATCTCTTTGTTCGGCGTTCAAAAGATCAGGAGTCAAAATAGTACGGGTAGTAGGATGACGATGCATAGCAAGTCCATTGATGATTGAGTCCTTAAGCATGTGACCATTTGTCTGACGTTCAATGTAATCCATGAACCTTTTCTTCCAAAGTCCATAATTACCACGATAAAGAACTGGTGGTCTTGTATCAGTACCCAGAGATAATGCTTCACGAGTAGTCATTTGAAATTGATTTGAATTGAGAATTGAATTGATTTTGAAGAATTTATGAAACGATCTAAGTTGAAATGAAATGAAACGATCTGAATTGAAATAAAAAATGAAACGATCTGTTTTGAAGTATGAAAGAAACGATCTAAATTGGAATTAAAATAAAACGATCTTTTTTGAGATAAGAATGAAACGATCTAATCTTAAAACGATTTTCAGAAGAAGGAAAAATTCTAAGTATTCTGAAATGATTTGGGCAGAGTTTTGGTATGAAATGGAATGAAATGAATTGAGCAAAACCAATCACGAAGATCAGTTACCCAGAAGTAGTATGATTACCAAACACAACTCTTCAGGAATTACTCAAACCAGAGAAAATTCAAGTGAAACTTGAAATGATCTAAAAGGGATCGTTCTGGTTTCTATGAAAACTAAAACGATCTAAAAGAGATCATTTTGGTTTCTCTTCAGAATTTCTCAACAACTTGTGTATTTTTCAAGAATTGAATTGACCAAAACCAATCCAAAGGATCAGTTAGCCACAATCAGTTCTTCACAACACAACCACACTTCTCAAAATGATCAAAATTTGAATCGTTTTACAATCCACAACACTGATATGAAAGTATGAAGGAAAGAAAAACTGAAACGATCTAATTAAGATCGTTTTAGCTTTACACAGTCGTCTTCAACCTTTGAACATGAACAACTCCATTGACGATATTTAAAACTTCAATTTCTTTTGATTTTCTGAGAGTTGGAACATGAAACCACTTGCAAACAGTTTGTTTTCACCTCAGCAATGATCCGATTAACAAAATTTAGCTTATAACACAACAGAATCAAATCCCAAATTTTTAGCGCCAAAAACTCAAAATCTGAACTATTGTTCCAGATCAAATTTGAACACGAAACTTGAGAGGATTATGTTATTAACTATGAGGAATCGAACGGTGAACAAACATTTGTGATTTTATGTGATTTGAGATGTTAATTTTTGGATTTTCAGTAAAAAAAAAAAAACGACGAACAGAAACAAGAAAAAAAAGAATTAAAGGTGATTTTTGATGAAATGTGATTGAATTCAGTTATGGATCGAGATCAAAACGATGTTTTGCTCTGATACCAAATGTAATCAACACGATTTTATCAATCGAATTCACATCAACAATGGTGTTTGATTAGTGTGTGTGTTCTTGGTGTTTGTGTGTGTGTTGAGAGAGAATTGGGATTAAGTGTGTGTTATTCAGGTGTAATGCTATATAATGTATGTTAAGAGTTATGCTTATTGTTATAATTTCTAAGAGATTGAGGGCTATTTATAGTCTAAACACATCAACTATGCTAATTATCACAATTAGCCTCTCAACCTTAGAAATTATCAACTCATGACTTAACTACAAGTAAGTCCATAACTTAAATTACAATGTATCACTATTTTTGGATTTCTAACATAATCATGATCATCTATCGGGGTTCTTAGGCCACCGGAGGTTCTTAGGCCTCAATCGATCAACTATCGGGGTTCTTAGGCCCCGGAGGTTCTTAGGCCTCATAAACTATGCCCCACATGGGCTTAACGCCAAATCAATTACCATGCTTGGAACATTCACATCTCATGTTAATTGACCCAACGTATACATAAAGGTATGCAAATATACTCACCTCCTCCGCAACAAAGACAATAACGCTAAATAGACAAGCACAAGCAAGCTTCAACCTATAATCATATCGTAAAAATGCATAAGCTTACATTCACTCTTGACTAGTTCAACCTAGCCATTCTCAATCACTAGCCTTTTCTAAACCCAAAACCCAACCCATTTGTCATTGAGCTACTTTCATCTTTAACAACAACATTGGGTAGTTCAACCTACCATTTTCCTCCATATTTCAATAACTAGTAAAATTCATCTTTTCTCATTAATTAAGATTTTCACATGAACTTATCAATTTCATAATCAAACACATCACATTGCTCAATGACAACTAGGTTAACTAAGGAATTGAGAAAAATTAACCATAATTCATATTTTTGCAAAACCCCCAATTTGGTTCATCCATGAACCCTAATTCCAAAAGAAAGATAAAAACTAGTTTAAGGGAATTCAACACCTCAAGATTCAATGAGCTAAATCAAGACTATAGGCTACAATTTCTTTTTCTCCCTTTTTCCTCTTGATTTTCGGCCACCACCCAAAATCACCAAAACCCTAGCTTATAAATTTATAATATAGATGGAGATGATTAATGATTTTGCTCTTAGATGAATTACTCTTTGATTTTGAAAGAATATGAGAAGGAATGCATGAAGGGAAGAAGAAAATAAAAGTGAAAGTATGATTCATACTCAAAAGAATATGTCTGGCACTTCCTATGGGTGCCACGACCCACTTCTCAAATTGGTGGGTATTTTACCCGCTATCCACTAAAGTTCCAACTAAATTAACCCCATATCCAAAAATAAAATACTAGGAAATTAATTTAATGTCAAAATTATGAAAAAGGGTTAATTTCTTTTACCTTAAAATATTTGGGGTGTTACACATGGACATGTTTATTACATTTGTAGGTTGATGTTTAATAGGTTTAAATGTCCTTTTTAGTATGTATTGTTCATTTTACGCTAAAGTGTGTTATGCAATGTCTGCTATTTTTCTTTAATTGTAATATAGTCAGATGACACAACCGACATGTATGGTTACTAAACTTTTTACCCTCTCAATTTTTTGCCTCTTTTTGGCCGGATATCTTTCTGGAAGCAGTCTCTCTACCTTCTTGTAGGTGTAAGGTTGTCTACATTCCTAACTTCCCCAAATATGGCTTTTGCCGGATTAGGTACACGACTTTTGCCGGATTGGGTACTGTTGTTGTTATTGTTGTTGTATGTAATTTGTTGTCGATACATTATAACTTTTGATATGGAGATAACAATATATTTGTAAAGATAAACATTAATATATAAAATCGATATGTGATAAAAAAAAAAAAGTAAAACTAACTACCACAAATCAATGGTAGATATAGAATTAAAAATAAATAGCTAGAATACGATCGTTCATTTTTTCATATTAATAAGGTTACAAATTAATATGTAACAAAAGAGATAACATAGGGCCTAATATGAAAAATAGTTTTTTGAAAATAAAGAAAAAGTAATTATAACATCATAAATTTGTAGAAAATAGCTTAAGAGAAAATGTTAGCATGCCACATAAGAAAAAAAGTTGTAGAAACAATTTTGGCTTATTTATATAAGAGATCATAATACTTTTTTATAATTTTATTACATTATTACTTTAATAGTCTACAACTAGTAAAAATAATATATATTATCTATTAATTATAATATTATCGTTCAAGTATTACAATTATGGGTGATTATCATATTTCCCCTCCTTAAGTAATAAAATAACATATTTACCCAACCAAACTTGAAAATATCGTAGATATCCAATTTAAATCAAAAAACTCTCATATTTATCCACTTTCATAAATAAATAAATGAATTCAATAAAAAAAAAAAATAGATGTCTTCGTTTTCTTTAATTAATTTGTCATCAGAGTTTTTTATTTTATGAAAAAATAAATTTTATAAAAAATCATTTGGTGCATTGGTTATGTTTCGGAGTTGATAATTTCCGTTAACTACAGCTTTGTGCTTTTTAGAGAATTATACGAGTATTATATCTAAATATATATATATATAATATATATATAATGTACATATGTTTTAATCTTTCAAAATTATAAATCACACAAAAGTAGCACTTAAATTTATTATCTCGGTAAGTTTTACTATCATAATATCTGCTTTCATTAGAAAAAAATGAACAGATAATATGCAAGAAAAAGGATACCAATCGAGTTGTTGTAGAATGATCCAAAGACATTTTGCCGTTTTTAAGTTCTGGTATAATTATTTTACAAAATGCAATTTTATGGCATTTACCCTAAGAGGAAAATAGGGAAATTTTTTTTGAACGGGATAAATAGGAATTTTAATTGTGTAAAATTGATTTTTTTTGAATTTATTTAAGAAAATGGGTAATTGTGAGAGTTTTTGGGTTCACATTGGATGTATATGATATTATTAAATTTAGTTGGGTAAATATGTTATTTTGGTATTTAAGAAAAGGAAATATGATAATCACCCTACAATTATATACAACAAGTTATGGCCAAGTTAACTAGAAGAGACCAAGGCCCACTCCCAGCCATTTAAACATACTGGGCTTAAAGCCCACTTGGACTAGCCCTCGAAGAAACGAATGAAGCACATAGCCATATATGTATGAACTAGCCTTGTACCCGCGCGATGCGGCGGAGAATAGGAAAAAACGCCGGTCAAGTAGCGGGTACCGTGTTATTAAATGAATGTATGATTCACCTCAAGCGGTGGATGCCGATTTCTGCGGCGGGGATGGTGGGTTGTGGGGCGGCGGCGATGAAAAAAAAAAAGAAGATAAGCAGGCGGCGGTGGATGGTGGTTTGAGGGGCGGTGGTGGATGGTGTTTATGGTGGATTGCGACGGTGGATGGTGTTTATGGTGGATTGCGGCGGTGGATGGTGGTATTTGGGGCGGTGGTGGATGGTGTTTATGGGGGGAGAAAATCAGAGAAGGGGGGAGGGAGAGAAAATCTAGAATCGACTGAATGTATGTGTATGTAATGAGCGTGATGGAGAAAAATGGAGAAAAAATAGGGTAGTGTAAGTTAGGAGGGCATAAACGACATTTCAAAGATAAAGGTGTTAAAAGGGGGTAAGGTAGTTTGCTTATTAAGGGAGTTTAGATATTTACCTTATATAACAAATCACTAAAATATATACATACAATGTTATATTCGTGATATCTGACAATAAAAGGAGATAGCCTATAGGCTGTCTAGGTTGCCTAGACTATCTACACACAAACATTATTTCGAACGTTCCATACCTTGTACGATGTCGTTTTGGTCACCTTTAGAGTAAATGCCCGCAAAATGACACAACCCATAAACGGCTCATTGTACGAGAGTACCTTAACTTTGAGTTTTTGACACTATAAATATCTCTTATTTTCGGTTGTCACTCATTCATTCAATCAATACAACCATAAACACACACAAACAATATTATCTAGAGATATAGAAACATTACTCTAGAAAATCATCAACCATCTTAAGTTCGTGAAAGACTTTGTAGGTTTGCACTGCTTTTAGGAAGTATGATAATTTTCGTGGTAACTCCTAATTCTGATTGAGCCTGAATTTGTGCTCAGATACAAAGATTTCTTTTTAAAAAAATTTGAGTTCACGCAATATAATAACATTGCTTCTATTTATATAATATTATATTAGTCTAATTGTTATTTTTTCACGTATAATAATAAGTTTAGTTTTTTTTTTCGTCTTAATTTCTCATGCATAAAAATGTGTATAGTTGTATTCCTTAAGTTGCTCACAAATAGGAATGTAAGTTTTTTTTTTTGTTGTTAAAATCAGAGTATTTATTACATCAAGTATATGAATCTTTTATATTTTATGTTTTTTCACATGCATACATGTGAATTGGTTCTATAAATTTTTAGTTCTTTTTTTAGAATGTGAAAAAAATCACCGAAGAACTAATATATTTGTTGTATAAACAATCAATCCAAAATCTTTATCTAGTTGATGTTACCTTCACCGTGTCTATGCCCCCACAGGCCACTTCCATGACTAAGTAGACATCCTCCCTCAAGACTATCCGAAAGTATGAGTATTACAAATGACAACTAAATATATACATATACCCATAATAAAAGTTTATGTAATACAAATGGTCATAGATGATTGATACACATTTTCATCTCTTTGTGGCCGGAGGTCCTTATTGGAAGCAATCTCTCTACCTTTGGGTAGAGGTTTCTACATCTCATCTCCCTCATACCTCGCTCAGAGATTGAGTCTTATTGTTGTTGATAGATAATTGATACACCTACACAATTTATGTATCTACTAGCATATACTCCAATCTATTGTCATATTGTGACATTGCGTGAGTATTCATATTTAATTATATTGAAAAATTGATTTATCCATCGATAACTACCTAATTTAATTAGACATAAAGTTATCCGATATGTTGTTTTTAGTCATTGTACATATTGCTTTTTAGGAATGAAGTCAATCAAATTGGGCCATTAGGATTTTGGACCGACGCCTCAACGTTAGTTGCTGTCTACTTTTTGTTTAGCATTGATTCTCCCACTTTTAAAGTACTGTAAAACAAGCTATCTCTTTGATTCTTTCAATTCGCGTTTGTGTGTACTAGTTATTTAGTTCTCTTCGATTTTCCTTTCCTCACCCACACACAAAGAGATACATACATACCTATATATGTATCGATTGATCAAGATCCGTTGATATTCCGAAAGTTTGACATGTAAATAACTTTCCATCATAAATAATAACAATTACGAGTATATGTTTTACTACTTAATTGTACACTGTTAGATAATCTATAATTTAATTTTGGTTATGTATAGTATGATCAAACATTATTTATGTACATTATATTATATTCTTGTTCAAAATAAAATTATAAAAACGATGAGTCATGTTAATATTATTATAAGAATTCATAGATGTGAAATAATCATTTATAATGTACTCGTAACATTTTTTAAAAAAATTTAAATAAAAAAAAACTTTGCTTCCACATACAAAACTTTTAAAAGTTGACATCTATTTTCGATAGTCTTAAAAAGTCGAGTTTGATTTATAATCTACATTCACATAATTCAATCATTACCTTACTATGGAGTACAATATAAGATGACTGATGACACCTAATCATGATTAACGTGCTAATGTTCATTTGTATCCAATAATGTCTGTCCAATGACATGTGTCCAAATTAAAAAATAAAAACCTTTTACTACTACGGACTACGGAGACAAACTAATTAAATTAAAGAGTAAATTACACTTTTCGTCCCTGAAATTGATATGTTTTTTACTTTTCGCCTCTTAAGTGAAAAAATTACAATTTTGACCTTAAAGTTGACAGATTTTTCCAATCATCGTCCCTCGCCAAACGTCGTTAAGTTTCAGCCGTTAATTCAGACACGTGCAACACACGTGACGGACTGAAACTGCAAAAAATGACAAGTTCAGGGACGAAAACTGAAATTTACTTTTCTGTTTTCATCATCTTCATCTTCTCCGGCTGACTTTCGCCGGAAAAATTAAAATGCCGATATCTCACTCGATTCTTTGAATTAGACCACGAAACCACCACCAAACGTCACAATAGTTACAATAGTTAGATTGGTTAATCGTTAAGGTTATTAAGTTGTTACAATAGTTAGATTAGTAGATTGAGGTACAAAGAATTCGGGTGTGACAACCGATTCATTGGATCTCGTTTTGGTTATATGATTCGTGCGAAATTTAATTTTGAAAAGTTTAGTGCTGGTTTCGTGGTCTAATTCGAAAAAACGAGTGAGATATTGGCATTTTAAGTTTTCCGGCGAATTTTTCGACGAAAGTCAGCCGGTATAGATGAAGATGATGACAACAGAAAAGTAAATTTCAGTTTTCGTTCCTGAACTTGTCATTTTTTGCAGTTTCAGTCCCTCACGTGTGTTGCACGTGTCCGACTTAACGGCTTAAACTTAACGACGTTTGGCAAGGGACGATGATTGAAAAAACCTGCTAACTTTAAGGTCAAAATTGTAATTTTTCACTTAAAAGATGAAAAGTGAAAAATGTGTCAACTTCAGGGACGAAAAGTGTAATTTACTCTAAATTAAAAGCAATAATCAAAGCGTCACCCACTCCATTGCATTGCACACACACTCAGACTCACTCTGCCAAATATTTTGACCATCTTTTTAATTCTTTCTTTTTTTCCGATGGCCGTCGACGATTTCTCAAAATCAGTTCAAATGGGAATCGACCTATCCAAGAGAATATCTTACGGCAAAGACAAAGCTTCCAGCATGACAGCCCCAAAAGCACCCTCCTCCATGAGAAAATCATTGTCTTCTTCGTCGGCGTCATCATTGCGGTCACCGGAAGACTATTTTCCGACAGCACCGATGGTCTACGCCGTGATAGTTGACCCGCGTGTCGTTGATAATCCGGATATATGTAGCTACCAGCCTTATGTGTACGGACATTGTGATCCACCGGCTCTTGTTCCTCTGCACATGCATTCAATTTGTATGAAACTTGATTGTTTCTTGGACACCGCCTTTGTTACTCTTACCGGAACTTGGCGCCTTCATTGCGTGACCTCACGCGCTTCTTGTGATTGTAGAATTGCGGTTCCTATCGGCCAACAGGTACTTAACCTTATACATTAATAACATAACCCATTATTCTATATATATATATATATATATATTTAATTACTAGTATCTTTTAGTAAGTTAACCTTAAATGTTAAGGTTTGTAAAGAATTTCTGTGGAAAATGATATATCCTAACATTTCGGCTCTTTGGCATATTTTAAGACAATTATTGGTCTGCTTTCTGTGGACTTTTTGACTTTTAGGTAAAGGGTGATTTTACTTTGGAGTTCCTTTTTTTATCAATCAACCGACGGTATACACTAGTGAGTGAGTGATGACTCGTCGGTGACCGGGTGGAACACCACCTCGGTGACCGGCTAGGCGAGAAAAGTGGTGATCATGATGACCATGTCCCTCCCCACCTTTTTATCCATTAATTATTCTCATATAGTCATATCGATACATAGAAATATAAGGCACACGGATAATAAGCTGTGGTGTTAATCCTTTTTCTATAAGCAAAACTAACATGTTTAAACTACATTAATAGATCGTGGAATCATAACATTAGTGTGCATGACTAGTTGGATATATCCTTCCAAGTAGCTCAACGACCTCATGTTTGAGAATACCCAATGATCAAATGCAAAAGGTATAAACACGTGTCAGTTGTCAAGACACACCTTCTTGTGTTTTACCTCTATGCATGAACCAACTTTTAAAGCAGTTTGACCAACTTCATTGCACCCTAAGCCCACGAGAGAAGAAACCCATGTTAGGTCCACACACGTGTGTTTCCCGCATTCCATCCTTTTTGTTTAATTATATGTAATTTTTTAGATTATTTTTATGAAAAATATATATCTTTTTATAAAATCAACTTAATAATATTTCCATCAACTTGATCAATGACATTTGATAAAATCAAAAGATAAACTAGTAGTGAATTATAGTACTTGTCATCTACAAGTTATTGAAAAGAGTATTTTTCTTCTCTTTTTTTGGAACGGTAGAATTATATTAACATAGGAAACTAGCAACTTATTGAAAAGAGTCTTAAGTTGATTTTCTAAAAAGAAATACAGAGTATATATAATTTCTCTTTTTCATATTACGCACTTATTTAGCCGAGGATATAAAGTACTTTCTACTTTTCTAGCCTATTTTTTGTTTAATATTATTATTTTTGTAAATTGTAATTATTGCTTTATTGTTAATTTTGTTTTCCAGTTGACAAACTGCAAATAAATAAATAAATAAAAATAAACATTTGAAAACAAACATATGTTTTATTTGTTTACCTTTTTGATGATGGCTTGCTTTACCGTAAACTATGAGGTTTTCTCGTTCGGTAAGGAAGGAGGGTCGTCGTTTGACTCAGATGTACAAAGTTTAAGTAGAGTATCATGTGGTCGTTTTCAAACATATTCCTGGTCACCCAAGATTGTACCTAGCTTACTTGGATGGACTTTTAATACTCTCTAATTTCAGAATGTATTTGTGATAGTATTTCTATGAAACATTACTATTTTAGTTCTGAAAGGAACATGGTCTGGCTAACAGGGTTCAGTTCTAGGTGTTGAGGTGGAGACCGCTAGAAGATCATATTCTACACAATTCATAACCGCACAAAACGAAAAGGATGTGGAAAATCTAACTGACACTAATAACGGATTTCTAATGAAAGGACACACGTACACATTTAGGATTTCCCAGGTTTCTTTAACAACTTAAATTTGAATTGTATTATGATTCCGATGATATACAGTTATATGTTTGTAGACCAATGTGCTTAATTTTTGATTGTCAACATTAAAAGGTTGAGGGAGGATCACTTATCAATGTAAATATAAGATGGTCTCAGAAATTGTTGTATCAAGATCATGAGTTCTGTCTCACTGTGCCTTTCACTTTTCCGGCTCATGTTGTGCCAGTAATGAAAGGAAACTCTATGAAGGAAAAAATGCTGCTAAATGTGAACTCTGGTACAGAGACTGAGATCGTTTGCAATATTGCCAGTCATCCTTTAATGGTATGTTGTTTAATTTTTGGTTTAGCATTCTATGTATCAATTGAATCTCATTTTGTCTTAAAAAAAAAGGAAATAAGGCGACTGGCTGGTGAAATAGGATTTTCATATGAGGCAGATGTCAAAAGATGGTCAACTCAAGACTTGTATTTTTCTTTCTCTGTAAGTCCTCGTATACATGTATCCAGAGGATTATATATGAAGTATGTATTAATCAATGGCATTCTCTCTTAGGTGTGCAAAGATAATATCATTGCCAGTTTGCTACTGCAGTCTCCATCTCTACATGATTATGATCAGAGAGATATGTTCTGCTTTTATCTTCTTCCTGGGAAGAATAAAATAAGTACAAAGGTTAGTGGAAATTTTTAGGAGAACCTTCCAGAATTCTCGATTGTTTTTCCATCTTTAACAATAACTAATTAATAGCTAACCTCATCGTGAGGTTAATGTACCTTCACAGGCTTTCAGAAAAGAAGTGGTAATTCTAATAGACGTAAGCGCAAGCATGCATGGAGAGCCTCTTGAGAAATCAAAAGATGCGATGATAGGCTGCCTATCTAAGCTTAATAAAGAAGATACTTTTAACATCATATCCTTCAATGGGGAGACTTTAGCATTCTCATCTTCATTAGAGTTGGCAACAGATGAAGCAATCACAAACGCAACTGAATGGATGCACACAAATCTTATTGCTGAGGGAGGTACAAACCTTTTGATTCCCGTGAAACAGGTCCTTTTCATTTCTGAATATGTTTCCTAATCCACATTTGAAACCGAATGGGTAATTAGTGTACTGATGATCATTATTTCCAGCAGGCATTTGATTTAGTTGGCAAGAATGGTGAGTCTATTCCTCATATATTCCTCATTACTGACGGGTCTGTTGAAGATGAAAAAGAAATCTGTAAAATTATGAAAGATCACTTGGTGGACGGAGGAATTAATTGTCCCCGGATTAGCACATTTGGGATAGGTAGGACTTCGTTTGCCATATTATTTTTTCAAAGTTTGATACCTTGATTTCACGTAAGGATAGTTATCCTTAAAATGTTCACAGGTTCATACTGCAATCATTATTTTTTACAAATGCTTGCACATATGGGAAGGGGATGCTATGATGCTGCTTTTAATGTAGGTCAGTCTCATCATGTACCCATCTTTATTCTTTAATAATTACATTCCTGTTTTATTAAACATATATAGTGTCATGTTATATTATTGTTTAAACCAGATTCAATCAGCGATCGATTACCACGGCTGCTTAGCAATGCCTCATCTCCTGTAGTCGCAAATGTAACTCTAGATTCCCTAGAAAATCTCGACTCAGTTGAGGTAAACTGCCTGATTACGTTTTACTCATAATCACTTCAATGTGCATTCAACCCATTTATATCGTTTGACTAGTATCTGTTTTTCAATTGCAGTTGTACCCATTTCGTATTCCAGACCTGTCTGGAAGTCCATTAATTGTATCAGGCCGATACCATGGGAAGTTCCAAGACATTGTTAAAGCTAGAGGTTTACTGGCTGATCGGAGCACTTGTGTGATTGATGTCAAAGTGAGAGATGCAAAGGGGATACCTTTGGATAGGGTAAAGATTTAAATTTTAAGACATTTTTCCTATCACTGTAAACTATTAAGGGCTGACACCTTTAAAATAATAGTGCTCCAATAATTTGTTTCTCAGTTATGTGCACAAAGGGAGATTGACACGCTCACAGCACATGCATGGCTCGACCAAAATACACAGCTAGAGGAGAAGGTATACTCTTTTGTTCCTGACAAGGCAAATTTTTGCTCGTTACGTTTAAAGAATGAATTGTTGGAATAAACATGATTCACATTGAATAAATAACGAAAATATGATAATAAGAATACATACCTAACGATCCCGAGGATCCAGTAAGAGCAAACATGTTTGCTATTGATTATAATTATGTTCCCAAAACGAGATGATCGAGTGATGATGATTTCGGCTATGTAAGAGCCGAAAATCAGAGAGAGAAAACATACAAAAAAATATGAGATTAAGAGTTAAACTGAAGGTTATTAGCCTCTATTTATTATTAGAGAACTTTCACTTTTAACCCAGGTGTTTAATGTCTGCATATGAGTACCTAAAGTTCCAATCACCAATTGAGAAATCCTATAGTATGTCTATATCATATATTACCAGACATAGATAGAGATTTCAGTAATCGTCAATTATCATATTATGAATGATCAGTGACTGCCACATTTAACGTGATTCCAACATGAATAGGCTCATAAAGTGTAAAGCAGAACTTTAATCGCTAATTACTTTAGAGGCCCCCCCTTAATTTTTTCTCTATGCGTTTTAAAGAACTGATAACACATGCTTATTAAGAAACAAAGAAAATGTGACCAAGTCATTTCTTACTACATGTACTCTTTCAAGTTTTTATAGTGAATGTCTGTTTTTTATCTGTGTACATTGTGTGATCACACCGTATGTTTACTCAACTTCAATAATGTTGGTCATAGATTGCAGAATTGAGCCTACAATTGGGGGTTCCTTGTGAATATACTCGTACAATCCTAGTTCAGAGTGACAAAGTAAAGCCAGCCATTGATTCAGTTCAATCAAATGAGGTACACCTTTACATATACGTGAATGATATATTTTGCAATAAGTTGGTGAACATGCTCAACTAGAACTCTAACTCGATCAATTAACAAATTGTTGATACTTTGTTCTTTTTACTAGCAAGTAGTGTATAATTTAAGAGGTTGACTATTGGAGTCAGACCTTTTTTTTTTTTTTTTTTAAAGTAATGTTTATATTCACACACACCACTCCCACAATCGAGGAGTGGTCACTATACAGCCGATTTACATGATACAAAAGTTACACCAATCCAACCAACTAATAGTACAATTCCTTGTTTTATGCTTATACCAAAGGAACCCCAACTTCTTGACCTCTTGGTAGACTTTCTCACTAAGGATCTTTGAATTCCTAAACTTTTTGTCGTTCCTAGCCTTCCATAAGCACCAACACGTGATAAACATTATCCCTTTCAAAACCTTTCGTTCCTTCTTTCTCAACCCCGAGTTTGTATGCCACTCGATCCCTTTATCGAGAAGAAAAACATAGGCTCTACCTTGCAACAGCTTCCAATTCTGTTCCAAACTTCCATAGCAAATTCACAGTCACATAACAGATGGTCCAGGGACTCTTCCCATCACTCACATAGGCAACATGTGAGTGAATGAAGCCTGCAGTTTCGCTCCAATAAAGCCACATAGCTGCATTTTTTTGCTACCCACCCCGACCACTTGAAAACATATCTATCGCTGAAATTAGTCCCTGAACATAGGAACTTCTTCACGCTTTCAATCAAGAAAATCTTTTGTTTGTCCCCCATCCATTCCCACCTGTCCTTCTTTATTAATCTTGATCCCATCTAGAACCTGTTCGAGCCCATTTATTTCCAAAATCTCCTCCACAGAAGCAGGTTGTCTGCACCATTTCCATAGACTTAGCTCGCTGCCCAGCCCCTCTCCCGATGTATCTTTGACCATACACTTCTTTTCCAATTCAAGTTTGAATAAAAGAGGAAATTCATCTTTTAGTGTACCATTACACACCCAATGATCCAACCAGAACCTTATTGAGTCTCCATCCCCACATACACATTTGAAGCAGCCATTGAGGGTCGTCCCACCCACTTTGACCTTGCTTGTTGTTTTGACTATCTCTCTCCAGACCCCGGAACCTAAACTATTACATGGTAGCGATCCCCAACACCTTTTTAAGGTCCCCAACACCTTTTTGTTTTCTGTCCTATACTTCCATACCCATTTAGACAACAAGGCAACGTTAGAGATCTTCAGCTTGCTTAGGCGGAGCCCTCCCATCTCAACACAGGAGAAGCAACTCGCTCCCAAGCTACCCAGCTTATTTTTCTTTTATCTTCTGATCCACTCCACAAGAACCTACTGATGATTGCCTCCAAGTCGTTTATAACTTTATCCGGGACCTTAAAAAGGGAAAAATAATAAGACGGTAGGCTCTCTGTCACAGCTTTTATGAGTGTGACCCTTGCGCCGATGGAGATATACCTTCCTTTCCAGCGAGCCAATCTTGTTCTAAATATTTCATGCGAAAAATCCGCCGATGGAGTCGGACCTGGTACGTTTTTGTGAAAGGATAGAGTGATATGATGTGTACCACAATTCAACTCAACATTGTTTTTATGTCTCACAAGATTAATTTTTCTTTTAAAATTGAGTTGCAGAAGTGTCCAAAGTTGGAGAATCACAAGATTACATACCTGAAGGATACAAGTTTTAGATTTGGTAACTTGATGGCGACGGTTAATAATCTACCTCCTGGAATAGAAGAGTTAAAGCTAAATGAGCCTGCAGGAATGATGATGCAAGCGGCTTCCTCTTGTTGGGGGATCTTTCTTCATCGATGTTGTTGCATGGGTGTCATCCAGTCGTGTTCTCGAATGAATGATCAATGGGCCGTTGCTCTCACACAACTTTGCACTGCTCTTGCTTGTTTTGAATGTCTCAATTGTTGTTGTGAAGTATGTGATTCGTGCAGCTGACTTATGCAGCTAGATGGCAGGTTAAAAAGTAGGTTTGGAAGAAATAAATATGTAACGTGGTGCAACGTGCATTTGTATGTATATATGTCAATTAATGATCTATATTTTGGTTCATCGCCCTGAAGGCTTCGTTAGTTATTTACTCGGGGGACTCATGTATGCTTTAGATACACTTGTCTTGGAAGATAATGTTGACACTATCGATATTATTCATCAAAGAAGATTCTTTTTGAAGTAAGGAATAATTAATGTCCGCTGATCCAACGATATCTTCTTGGTTCAGCCCAAACACTTCAGCCCCACTCAATACATACATGATCGATATGTATTGAGTGGTACGTAGATATGAGAATAATGAGATATATAACAGCTCAAGTCTGTACCGTGACTTGGTATACTAAGATGTTGTACCGTCTCCCCGCCCCCTAGCTAATGTAATTTTCTGCCGCCAGCCTATATATAGTGTAGTTGACTATATATATATATATATATATCTCCAAATTACAATTGTTACCGAGTTTCTTCACTTATTTCTGATGATGTGCCTTGTTGATGTTGATTTGTCTGGTCAATTGTCCGGATCAATTCTAAGTGATCCTGCACCGGGGCCCAACACCGCGTAAAAACTTGCTCATTTCAAGAATCATAAAATCCGTACAGATCGAGTATAGTAGCCATCCGTGGAATTCATGGCAAGGACTACAATATATATTTCAATTCATCATTTGCTCAAAATTGTGAAAAACACAAAAAAGAGCGTACATATCTCATCCATGGAGACGGAGTTAATAAGAAATTTTGATCGATCAGATAAAGGAAAGAACAATATTAATTAAACTAGAGAGATAGCCGCACTTGTGGAAAAAGAAAGGCGGTTAAATGTGGGGTATCATGAACAAAAAACAATGGGTTGTATTGAATAGAAATACACGTGATGCGGCTATTAATTTTAATCAAATATAGAAATTAAACAAAAATCTTGTCTTTTACATCAACTAACCCTTATCAAACCAGCGTTATAAAGATTAAAATAAAATTGAAAAAAAACTACTTTCAATCTATATGACTATACATAATGAACAACCTGCAAACATCAACATACCACAATATCCATTACTTAAACGTACAAACATCTCTATTCCAAAATATGAATGATAGATACGTATCAGCATAAGATTTTTCTAAGGGTATTTTAGGAAGTTCAGTAATAAAGTGTTTGGGAAAGTGTAAATTACAAGGATAAAATAGGGAATTTAAAGGTAGAGTGTTTAATTTGGGTAGGGAGTAGTTTGTTTATGGGATTAGTGCCTGAAAATGTAATGAACTATTTATGAATGTCTATGTTATGTAATGATTTACCCGGGTGTTTATGTTATGCAATGAACTCGTTTGTTTGGTTGAATCGATGTATATTACCGGCTGAACAACCGGTTTCCAGTCACTACTTCGATTTTATTTAAGTTTGACCAAATTCAAGATGGTTAGTCAGCTATATTTCCACACGTGGCAATTATATTTTTTGTTAAAGCGAAACTTAGGAAAGTTATTAACAAAACAATCCAATATATGATCTAGCAGTAGTAGCAGCAGAATATTGCTTCAAAGAGACATCGATACATCAAAACACACATACACACAAAGAACCACTAATAAACCCAAGTCAGAGCAAGGGTGTAAAGATCGACGGACGGAGTTAGGGATGAAAGAGATATTCTGGAACACCTCCGGCGGCCATTTCCCATCTCCGCAGATTTGAAACAGATCTTGAATCATTAAGTCGTTGTTACCCACTTACCCATCACCACCGTGATGGTGGTGGTTCAACCTGTTGTTGTCCTTTCCCAACCACCACCGCTTCCAGCCCCCACCACCCTCAGCCGCCACTATTCTCGGCCGACATATATATAGATATGAATGGGTATATTATAGATATAGATCTTGAAGGTAAATGGAGAGATGGATTCAAAAGAAATCAAAATTATTTATATAAATATCATTTCCAAACCACCGCCACTCTCGGTTATCACCTATCAGGATTTGCAGCACGATGTATATATTCTATATATAGTAAGTAGTATTTGAACGGATGGAATTGGATGGATGCCTGGTATTAGAGTACTACCTACTGTTATTATTATTATTATTATTATTATTATTATTATTATTATTATTATTATTATTATTATTATTATTCTCTTTTTTAAAACAACATTATTATTATCATTATTATTGAAGTTGGAAAATATTGTGGATTTAGCAGTTAAAAGTGTTCGTCGGAAAATAGTTGTCGGAAGTTTGTTAAAAACTCGTCGGAGAAGAAGACTGGACACTGTAATTCATAAAAGTCTATGAAATGTAATGAACTATAGCATAATGTCTATTGTACGTAATATACGTGGCATCAACTTGTTACACGTAAGCGGTTACCCGGTAGCTTACATAACATAAACAGGATACTGAGTTCATTACATTACATAGACAATCGAATAGGTCATTACATAACATAAACAATCAGGAATAGTTCATTACATCACCAGACACTAATCCCTTTGTTTATATAGGGAGTATAGATATACTTCTTTTCTTTTCTCATCCCCCTACTCCATATTTCCTCACCATAGTAAGGTACAATATAGATCCGAAGAAGACATATACCATCATAAGTCGAACAACTTATAATGCAATACACGAATTAGCCTGATGCTCATATGTGTTGTTTAATCATAAGTCTTTGGGTTGATTGATGATGCGAGTGTATATGACTATATCTATATATCTACATTTCTAACCCTTATAAAAGCATATTGATCTCTTATATTTTAGGAAATTCAGCACTTTTTTAATCTAAAATACTCTTATTTCTTAATTCTAATTCCCCTATACACATAATCTATACTTTTATACTATTTAATAAATAAAACAACCCTTTCTTTATAAGTTATGGACGAATTATTTAAAATACTATTAATGATTAAATTACAATATCAGTCATTTATCCAAAATATCTCTATTAACTTTTTACATCAAATATCATTACATCAGTTATCTACAGCACTCGCCGCCGCCTCCACTACCAACAGTCGCCTCCACCACCACAGTCACCGTCGCATTGTGCGGGTATCGTGCTAGTATATGTATAGGTTGTAATCAAATGAAAACTTAAAAAACAGATTGAAAATCAAATAACAAATTTCAGTCACACATTCCACCCTCTGCTTCTTCCGCTTTTTTTTTTTTACCTTTTTATTTTCTTCATTTTGTAATTCTGTTAATTGTTTTATATATAAAGACCCACACAAATAAAACATAATGTTATCTGTATGGGACCACCTTTAAGGTATTAATAAGGGGCAATTAGCTGGTGGGTTGAATATAAGTTTGTCTGGTATCTAAGCTTAAGTGTGGAACAATCACATATTAATTTTTTAATCCATAAAATTCATGGGGACCAAGTATTTATTCATTAAATAGAAAAATACTAAAAAATAAGTATGTGAGGAGTTCCACACCTAAGCTTAAATGCCGGACAACCTTAAATTCACTTTTCCTATATATATATATATAGAGAGGCGGATCCTGGAAAATTGGATCATCGGGGGCAAAAAAAAACTTATCTTGAAAATTAAGGTCATTATTAAACAAAAACATGATAATATACGTAATTACGATATATATACACTAGAAAATTATGGGTTGTCGGGGGCGGTTGTCCCCGGTCTTTCTATACTACATCCGCCAATATATATATATATATATATATATAGTGAAAAGTTATTTTGAGAACCCTTTTTTTTGCGATAACCTTTGAAAACTTTTCAAATCAAGCCCAACCGATGATTATTCTTTACATGAAAATTATTTTTTGATTGTTTTCAGAATAACTTATATGTAATTTTGAAGTTTATAATTGTATGGAGGCATGGATTATCATCTGTTATACAATTATGCGGAGATTCGGATTCTTAATCACGTGTGCACGAATATTGTTATGATTACATGTGATCGACTTGCATACATGTGATCATAGCAATATTCGTGCACATGTGATCAAGAATCCAAATCTCCACATAATTGTATAACGGATGATAATCCATGCTCCACACAATTATAAACTTCAAAATTACACATAAGTTATTCAGAACACAATCAAAAAACAATTTTCATGTAAAGAACAATCATCAGTTGGGCTTGATTTGAAAAGTCCTCAAAGGTTCTCGTAAAAAAAAAAGGTTCTCAAAATAACTTTATCATATATATATATATAGGAAAAGGTTCATGTGAGAACCTTTTGAATTGGAAGAACTATGAGAACTTCTATATTATAACTTGATCTTGATATGTGCATGGTATATGTGAACATATTTGTTCACATATAAACTATCAAGTTATAGTTATAATTACCTATGTTCACATGTGAATAGTTCTCAAATGAACCTTACCCTATATATATATATATATATAGGGTAAGGTTCAATTGAGAACCATTTAAAATGGAAGAACCATGAGAACCACTATATTATAACTTGATGGTGTTAAGTATATATCAACATATTCGTTCACATAAGTTCATTTGAGAACCATTCATATATGAACATAGGTAATATTAGTTATAACTTGACATGTTCAAATGTGCATGAATTTGTTCACATAAACTATTCACATATGAACACCTAATTATAATTAAAAGGTTCTCATGGTTCTTCCAATTCAAATGGTTCTCATTTGAACATTTTCCTATATATATATATATATATATATTCCTATATATATATATGGTAACACTCCGGTGAGAACACTCTTAAAATAAGAACGGTGAGAACACCTTAAAAACATCATTTTGATGCATTAAAAGTCCATAAAACTAACATAGTGCAGAACTAATTATCTTTATTTAAGTGTTTAACAACACATTCATCCGTCAAAATCGAAATAATCATGTTTTTTGTTTTGTGCATCCATCTTGGATGCATAATCAAAATGATGCATCAATATATATATATATATCTATAAACCCTTATAAAGGGTATTGGTTTTAAGAAATTAAGCAATTTTTTCATTCTCATAATACCCTTCTTACTTCTATTGTTTTTTACACCTCCTCAAGTATCTACCGAAAGTACCCTTATCAAAAATTTAAACCCACAAAACACACAACATCCTTCTCCTTCGCATTCTTCGATCACCACCACCGCCTTCATTTTATATTGTCCTCATCTTCTAGCCGCTGCAACGCGCGGGTACTATGCTCGTTTATATATATGGGGATAGTCAAATAAGAAGAGTCTTAAAATAAGAACTAATTATCATTTTGATGCATTAAAAGTCCATAAAACTAACATAGTGTATAACTAATTATCATTATTTAAGTGTTTAACAACACATTGGTCTATCAAAATCGTGAAAATCATGTTTCTTGTTTTATACATCCATCTTGGATGCATATTCATCTAAATAATGCATCCAACAAAAAACGTGATTTTTTTTATTGATATTTTTTTATTTTGACGGATCAATGTGTTATTAAACACTTAAATAATGACAATTAGTTATGCATTATGTTAGTTTTATGGACTTTTAATGCATCAAAATGATGTTTTTAAGTGTTCTCACCGTTCTTATTTTAAGAGTGTTCTTAACGAAGCGAATTACGTAAGTCCTAATAATATGTATGTGCTTTTTTTGTGTGGTGGGATTAGTTAAGTGCATGTGGAGGGGTATATTTTGTGCCTGTGGCCCATCCATATCCAGAGTCATGCATGGGCACTGTTAACAACTTTAGTCTTCTGCCCGATCATATTAATGTTAACTAATTGTATCTTATTATTATGAGTTATATGAGGTGGAGGGCAGTTGTGCATTCACATGAAGGTGTCTCTATCGAAGTACGTCCAATATGGAAGGTGTTTATATTAGTCCATACTGTGAATGTGAATAGATAGCTAAGACTTTGCTTTGTGGGCTATGAGTATCACCATGAGGGCCATATAACTGAGATATGTTCAATTCGTGCAGAAAAGTCTTGGTTGTTAGATGATGAGGTTCCAAAGTTAAAAGACTATATTAGGTACAAATTAAAGTTTATTTCTGAAAGAGACAAGCAAATATATATACCGCCCTTGATCAAATTTAATTTTGATGCAAAATCCTTTAATCAAATTTCTGTTGTCTAAATTGATTTCCGGAAAAGACCTTTGTCTCGATGCATCTTCCATTCTTAGTCTATGAAGTTTTGCCTGTCCCTATAGAATATAAGTTAGACCTTAATAACTTTAAATTACATAATAATTAAGTAATTAAGCAATAGAAACATCATGAATAATGCTAAAACTTGATCTATGCAACAATTGCATATTGGAGACCCTTTGAAATGATCAAGTTGGAAAATATATGTACAGGGTAAATCAATTTGGAGATGTAATTAACTAATTAGTGTATATTTGGAGGTTGTACTCATCATATCCCAATTTTATTTTTTTTTAAAGGTGAATTTTGTTGGAAACTTCGTGTCGCGATTCAGCAGCGAGAGGTTTAGCATACGTTGTCTTAACTGGGTCCGCGCTAGATAGCTTCCTCGAGATAGAAATGCATATTTCAAATACCCGATGGAGGGAAAAACCTTACTAATCCGCCCGAATGCACGACGATTAATACGGATAAACTCTGTCTCCTCAGACTTGAACTTGGGTGTACCCAACCCAAGCCCTCATAAAGGGACTTAATTCCTATATATGTCATCCCCAAATACTTGAACACAAGACCTCATGCAAGGAGATAGTCTTTCAACCATTGAGCCAAAGCTCAAAGATATTTAATTCTCAAAAGCGTTATTTAATTCTCAAAAGCGACCTTAAATATTACCATGAGTAAGCCCATCCTTGGTTTTTTATTGTTTTTTATTGAAATTTCAACTTTATTTATCAAGAGAATTAATGAAAAGCTAGAAGTATAAAGATGGAAACTGAAAGCAAATATAAACAGAGATACAGATGGGAAGATTAAAACTTTGTAAATTACTCCACTTTAACCAATCTATTCCGAATTTTAGGCCTCTGGTTGATAGCCGCAGGAAGTTGAGAGTCTTGAGATCTTTCTTCGAGTAGCGGGGCGATGGGGCCTTGTTCGAGATGATAAGATCGTTTCTAGACTTCAAGATTTCTCAAATGTAAGTGAGAATAATCAGGTTGAAGGGTATCCTCTTTTGGATCATGTAGGGGTCTTTATTATGCAATTCGAATAACCTGTATCTAATTGTGTGTTTGAGTGATTTCAGACATATGTGGTTATTTTATAACATGTAACTAGTGTTATACCCAGCCGTTGGTCGGGGATGACCAAATATTTTTTAAAAAAATAAAACTAAGATACTAATGTCAATAAAAAAAAAGAGAACAAAAAAAGAATACGAAAACTAAAATGAATAATTTATAAAAAAAAAAGACAAATGTTACATATGAAAAAGATATAAAAATCAAATGTTTAAATATAAAAACAAATATATAATGCAACAAAAAAGACATAAAAAAGAAATAGGATAAAATACAAAATATATAGCATTTGAATAAAAATGTAGCATTTTAAAAACTTATAAAATAACAAAATGTAAACTGTAGGGAAAAAAATGTTAAAAAGGATTAAAAAGAGAAATTTTTGTATAAGGTTAGGGGTAAAAAAATTAAAAAAGAAACAGAACGGGTAGAAAAGGAGAAAAGGGAAAAATAGAAGGGGCCAAAAAGAAACAGGAAAAAAAGAAGGGGGCAAAATGAAAATATATATAAAAAAAAAACCTGAAAGGGGGGAGGTTTCGAACCCCACAGGTGGGCACAGAAACCACTCCACCATACAACTTTCTTTTTTATTATTTGGTAAGTATGATGTTTTAACTAATACGACATATAAGGTCTTTAAATAGGTTGTAATGGTTTTACATATGAAAACAAGTTAAGATATATAGATCATATGTGAGAATGTTTTTATTATTGCAAATGGTAAGAACAACCAGTGGTACCGTCTCTTAACAAAGAGTTCGAGACAGCTAAAAGAAGTGAGTTTGAATCCTTACTAAGCAGATTCTCTCTCACCTAGTTCTCCGGTGAGTCACCAGGATGTAGTTTATGCGGTAGTGACTCAAGATACCGGCCTATTATGTACTATATGGGATTCCCACTCATTTGCCTTCTATTTGAAAAAGAAAATCTCATATGTTTTCGATCAAATATTGAATACATATATTGGCTCTGAAAGAATCAGAGGCAGCTTTCTTTTCAAACATGTTAGGTTATATGTTTTAAGACTAGTTGACAACTTGACATGGTGGCATATATATCTAAGTACAGGCAATTTTCTTTCTTTGTTGCATAGCTAATGTCTAATTACTTATAATTACTTATGCATATACTAGTTATTATCAATATGCTGGTCGGAATTATCAAACAATCGTACTATATATAGTAGTTTGTATACTCATGCGGGGAAAAAAAAACTATAGCATCCATACGTACACGTGTACAATAGATGATCATATACATTTTATTTCAATTCAATTCGTATCATATATATTTAGTAGTACTGGAAGGTTCAGCTAGCATGATTGATTGATCGAGCTCGATCTCGATCGATCAGGCAGGCGCCGTAGTAGACATAATATGCTGACAGCTCGATCCCACAATCTCATCACTAGCTTTAATTTGATGTCTTTTGTCATTTAATGGTTGTCTCAAGGCTATTGTTCACTATATATTGATAATGTCGACGATCGATCCGGCCTTTAACATATCTATCCATATCTATATAATGTATTATTAACTACTGGAACGTAACATGCATCATATATATATATATATATATATATATTGTCTTTAAACTAAAGTAGGGAAACTAATTATTACGTACACTTTTTAGATAATAATGAAAAGATACGAGTAAATGATATATAGATGCTACAATTAATAATCAGCATCGTGCTTCTGTTCTTATTTATAACTATTTTTTTTTCCCGGAAGACATTACGTAATATTGACAAATGTGGAAAAATTTATATAAAATGAAATTTTCGTGTCAAAAGGTAAAAAGAGAAATAAAGAAAATGAGCTTTGGTGACTGAAATTGAAAATTTTGAAATTATGTGGTAAAAATTCAAAAATATGAAACTTTGTCGACAAAAGGAGAAAAATCAAAAAAGTTATTTGGTGAAAAGTAAGAAACATGAAACTTTCATGAAAAAGGTTACAAAATTGAAAGTTATGTGGCGAACACACAAAGTTATAAGGTAAAAACTAATAAAATAAAACTTTGGTCTATTAATCCCAAGTACCCAAGTAATGGTAAAAAGTAAATAAAATGAAACTTCTTAAAGTTTCATGCTCTTTCATTAGAGATGTCATTCGATATATTTTCGACGAATTTTTAAATTCGAATATGGAGCTCGTACGACTAAGGCATTTGGCCATGGACGGAGCTACTTTGGGGGCAGTGGGGTCAGCTGCCCCCACTCCAATTTTGGTACAATGTAATTTTTCAAAATTTAAATGGCATGTTTATAATTTTTTTCAAAAAATAAGAAAAATTAAATAGTAGGATATACATACAAATGTTACATCTGTTGTTATAAGCTTATTCTTTAAAAGTCGTAGGTCATCGAAGCATTAATGTTGAGATAGATCTCTAAACTTAAATTGTTTTGATTTTTAATCGAAAGAATGAAGAAAGGTTAAAGAAAAAGTTTTCTTTGTTTGATTACGTAAATGTGTAGTACGCCGTTTGTGAAAAAAATATTTTCTTTCCAATTATTATATATATTTATTACGAACAACTAATTATAACAATGATAATATATAGTCATGTAGGAAAGATGTATACACAAGCTATTTATTAAATATTAGATATATTTTTGACTTTTTGCATTATGATAGAATATGTTTAATTTCATTCAACAAGACCTCGTCCGACGCGTGCGACCTTTTTTTTCAAAAGAAACTTGCATTTTAAAATATGAGTGTTACACCCGGTGCGAGAATGGAATTCTTTTGAGGGTTAAGGTTTTTTACATTCTCAAATACGACTCTTATAAGTATGACAAATAACTTTTAAAATTGCCCCCTCACGAAAAATTTTCTGGCTCCATCTCTGCATTTGGCTATCACATTCTATGACTTATCACCTCTTATGATATATCACCCCACCATGCATCTCACCGCCGTATTGTGCGGGTACTATTGCTCATATATATATATATATATATATAAATATAAGGCTATGTTATTTCTTTCCTTTGATCTATTAATTCCAAGTACCCAAGCTCTCATTGGCCGGTTTCTAGGATCTGCTTCCATTCCCCTCCCTCATCTCGATCGATCAAGATCAATTTATCCACACAACCAACTACACCGGCGCATCACGACTCTACCACCACCGGCCTGTTTCCCTCTATATATATATAATATCACCCTCCAAAATGAAGGTAAGCACTATATATATATATATATAGTCATTATTCTAGCTTTTTACAGTTTACATATGCATATACATGTTTGGTAGCTAGCTAGCCGGCCAGCTGGAAGTAAAAAAGTTATTGTGATATTGATGTTTGGATGTACGTACCTAGTTCTTCAACTGGTCGATGCAAAGTAAAGCACGTGGACAAGGACATAAAAACTCCAATACAATCACATCGGCTTCTCGTATGTTATTATTACCTAATACAGTATATGTTTACTTCTGTCGTCTATATATCCAACTTTTAATATATATATATATATATATGATGTTTGTTTCTTACCTCTGTCTTTTAATTTTGACCATATATAGATATTTTTTTTTAATGTATTTTATAGTAAATATCGATGAAACATTGAAAAATACATTTAAAACTCAATTCATTCATATATGTTATATCAAGTGTTATATAAAAATAATTATGGTCAAAGTTTAAAGAAAAAAACTTTGAAAGTCAAAATACGACGCTTAAAATGGGACGGCCGGCGGAGGTAGTTATATATTGGCTGGCGGTGTCTGTATGTACTCATCCATACAAAATGATTTAGAAGGACTCGATCGATCATCACAAGCCTAGCTTAATTAATGAATATATGACGCAGAAAAGATGAAGAAGAAGAAGAAGGAAGAACCTCCGAAAGAAGAAGATCATGAGTTGATGAATAATAATAACAAGGATTGGCCTTATCATCATGGGCTCCTCACGATAGGAACTTTTGGAAACAATAATAATGCTGCATCAGAAAATGGAGAAATATTATTCCAGCAACAAGCAGATACGCATACAACAACATCATCGTTTTCTCCAGATCTATTATCCGAATTCACACCTGAAGAGATCGGAAAAGTACAGAAAGGGTTGACAAAACTCTTATCCAAGAAACCGCTGCCTGCTAATTATAATTATAATTATAAGAAACAACAAGCAGCAGCTGTCGACGATCTCCCTTTGGACAGATTTCTTAATTGTCCATCAAGCTTGGAGGTTGATCGTAGAGTACTTATGAATCCAGACTACGACAAAGACGAAATCATGAAAGTCATTCTAGGAATAAGGTGCAGCAAAGATATTACTACTACTAGTAATTATTGTAGTGTACTAGTAGCGGACAATAACAATAATAATAATAAGAAGAAGAAGAAGAAAGCAGTAGTAATTGGGGGGAAAAGATCGCCATCATCAGCTGCTGCTACTAGTAGTATCTCTTTCCTCTTGAAGAAAATGTTTGTGTGCAGCAGCGGTTTACCACCAATGCCTAGCCTCCATGATCGACTTCCCCAATCAAGAATGGAGAGGGTACGTACTTAATTACTACTAATTAACGTACATATTCATACATGCATGCATGCATGCTTTTAATTAGTTCTTCATTGATAATTAATTATGTATGCTGCAGTTACTGAGGGCAATGCTAAAGAATAAGATGCAGGGTCCTCATGATCATCAGAATTCTACTACTCGAGCATCAACATCATCATCTGCTAGCTACTATAGGAGGAAATTATTAATTGATCAGAACCGGCAGCCGCAATCGGTCAAGATGAAGGGTTTAGCCACAGTAGAAGAAATTGTTGACCAAGATGCTGATAATAAAGATCATGATGATGGGTCCTCTAAATGGGTCAAAACAGATTCTGAGTGTAAGTTATTTAATACTAGCTAGCTAGCTAGTCAATATTTCTATATGATTGAATTTTTCCAATAAATATAGAGATAAATCAATATTAATTATTGCTCATTATGCATGCACGCTTGCTTAATTAATTAATTATATATACTTTCGTATTTAAATTTTCAGATATTGTTTTAGAGATATGATCGAGCTAGCTAGCATGATCGATGAATAATTAAGAAGAGGAGGGGAAGATCTAGAGAGATATTAATTAGGCTGATGATTAGCCCCGGCCGCATGCCAGAGGATCGATTAAGAAGTACGTGATGATCGATTTGATGATATATATTGTACTCCGTATATGTTTAATATATATTGCTGCTTGGTCGAGATCGAGCAATGGAATCTACGATTTCTTAATTTGTAAACCAGGCAGGGGACATCTATACTTGAAGCCAGCCTTGTTTGTCCTTCTATAATTTTTTTTATTTAATTATTAATATATATTTTTTAACTTGCTACTTTTAATTTCTTGCAATTTGTTGCATGTGTTATATATTAGATCAATGTTGTAGGCCTAGGAATAGTTTTAGGTTAATTTAATTTTTGGAAAATATAATTTAGCCTTATAATTTTCTTAGGTGTTGGTATAACAAATTCAGGGGGGGACCTAAAGAGCGTGCAAAACAAATTCCCGATCATTATTGTTAAAAACTAGCTTGTAAATAGGAAATGTAATGAAGAGAAAGAGGTGAAAAAAAGTGGCTCTAGTGACAGCAAAGAATTCTCCAATTTTATGATTTAATACAGTAGTATATTTTTAGATTGAGATATATGTCAAGGATTTTATCAAATACAGTGGCTAGCTAGCCATTATTATCATCAAATGTATATTAGGGCGACTCTCACATTTAAGGTGCCCTAGTTTAAGTGAAATAAATTTGACTTTTCATTTACTTTGGACGGTCCCGAAGGTGAGAATTTTCTAAGGTCTCGGATTCGAGTCTTGAGTTTTTCATCTTAAGGTATTTTTCATGAGGAGTGGGTTGGTGGTGTAGCAAATCGCTGGTTAAAATTGTCTCCAGCACGTCTGAATCGAAACAAACTTTAAAAAAAAAATATCTACTTTGGACAAAAATAATAAATAGTATAAGTTATAGAGTAATTACTAATGCGTTAAATAATCATTGGAACCTATATATATATATATATATTCTACTTAAATGGTAGAAAAAAGACCCTCCAACTTTTACATAGGATGAGGATTGAACCCATAACCTCTGAAAGTGTTTACCACTTATCTAAACCATGTTGCTTTTAATAATTTGTTTATTAATAATTATGAAAAACTAAAAATACTAATTATATTTAAATTATATATTCAGTTTATTTAATGTGTGTATTATGTCAATAGTACTCGTATATTACACGAGACAAAATACGTAATCATATGTGAAAAAGGGGTGAAACATATTGAACCAGTTGAAACACATAAAAAGTGGGGGTGAATTTAGAATGGGTGAATATCTGTAAGGACCGAAGTAGTTGGAATCATTATCATCCATCCAGTTTGGGGGTTTAAACAAAAATAATAACTTCCAAAAGTCACACTCCTCTTGAAAACGCACCGACCCACCCCAACCCAACCCAACCCAACCCACCAGATTTGGCTGGGGATAGATAGATAGATAGATAGATAGGGTTTAATTAATCAAATTAATAATTACAGATCTGGAAGAATAACCACTCTTTCTTTCTTTTTTTTTTTCTTGATCTTGATATTATCTATATATATATAATTTTTACAAAATCGAAAGTGTGTAAGATTCAGAGTGGGGATATTTGATTTAGGGCTTTTTCGTCGGAAACAGGGAAATCGAACTGTGGTTTTCCCGTTGCAAAATTTTACAAATAAATAAATTTCGGTGATATATATTTTTTTCTTATATACCGAAATCTCAATGTCGTGGGCGGGACCTGAAGATATATATCTTTCTACTTCTCTTGCCAGCTATCTTGACAGTAAGTGTCTCCTCTTTTTTTTTTTTTACTAATTTGTTTAGCAGTAATTTTAGCTCGTATATTTCCGAAAATATGGTTACTTTCTTGAATTGACTTCGCCACTGTATTGCTTGCGGACATTCAGTAACTTGTAGAATTACAGTTTAGTTTGTTTGTTTGTTGTTATAATAATATATGACTTGATTGATTCTATGAAAAATGATTAGTCTGAATTCCAGTTAAAAAAGTATCCACATTTTCAACATAACTTGCCTTTGTGTTGCTATTTTTAAGTGTGTCGAAGTACGTCAGTTTTCATTGACTTCTACAAATCGAAAAGTTTGAATTTATAGCTTTTCTTTGACTGTTACATCCCCATGTTGTAGTGTTACTCTTTTGAGTTGTTAGAAATATGTAATTGGCCGTTGGTATAGGACACATGAATTCTTAATGGCCTCCATGTGTACAAATCTAGAATTTGAAATTTAGTTTCTTCCGTTTTCCAGTGAAACTCTATCCCAGGTTATAAGTTGTCTGTTGTTTTATTTGAAATTGATTTTTCTAAAAATGGATTGATGATCCATTTAGATGTTGGTGGTAAGCCCCGATTGAGTGGTAATTCAAACTGTCCCGGATTTGAAACACTGTCATTGGAGAACAATAATCGTAAAGTAGTGAAATTTTACAAAAGCCTTTGTGTTTTTTTTAAGTGACTTAGGTCCAAAAAAACATAAAAAGCTTGCTACCCTTGGCATGCAAATTTTTTTTTTTTTTAAAGAAAAATTGTTATCATAAAGTGTGTTGTCTGGCCACCATGAAGACCTCCTGCATTGCAATCAAACCTCTATGGTCTCTCCTGCTTTTTCTTATTTCATTTTCTTATGTGATCTGCTTTACTTTGATAGAATTTCCGTGTGTACTCCCTTGTACTCCTTTAATATCAAGAGTACAATATATGGAAAAGTGTAGATATGTATAAATCGTGTCATGGAGCACTTTGGTAGCAAATAAGAACTTTATGTATATACGGAGTAGTATAGTAATTATCTGCAACAATGAATGTGTGGCCTTTGATTATAGATTAGAGTGGTAAATTGCAATCAAATAAGATATCGTCTTGGTTGTCGCATTTAATTGGTGTTTCATGTCACTTAATTTTGTATAGAACTAACATAGTTTAAGAAAGTTCTTTTGTGAACTACTATATCATTTAATTGTAGAAGCAAATTTGCAAATCTAATATTGTACCCATTATATGTCATTTGCTAAAACTCGATCGCTTGTTTCAATTTTCTAATCATCTGACTAATTCATGCATAACTAATTTAGCATTAGGAGTAGCGTCTAGCACTGCCTAGTGCCTTTTAGAACACTGTTTCAGCTCAAGCAAATTAATTTTATGTGCAGAGAAGCTTCTTGTATTGCTGCGAGATGGTAGGAAGCTATTGGGGATACTGCGTTCTTTTGATCAATTTGGTACGGAAGTTCTTACTAGTTAACAGTCTTAGTCTACATAAATTATCTCCTTTGGTAGTAAGAATATTGAGAATGGTTGTGTGCCCACATTCAGCCAATGCTGTCCTTGAAGGTGCATGTGAGCGAGTAATTGTCGGCGATCTTTATTGTGACATTCCATTAGGTCTATATGTAATTCGTGGCGAGAATGTTGTCTTAATTGGCGAGCTGGTAAGTCATCATGCATTTCTTTTTTTTGTTTCTAAACATTATTCTGATAAAAGAATCATTGTTTTTTCTCTTTTGTTATGATATTTTCATTTGAAATGTTTAGGAGTTGGAGAAGGAGGAACTTCCCCCTCATATGACTCGTGTTTCTGAAGCTGAGATAAAAAGGGTAACGGCTGCATCACCCTATTATTGTGTGTAGCTTTATTGGCAATAATTTAATTAAAAAAAGATATCTTCTTTGTTCTAAGGCTGCCTTGCTTTTGTGGTCTCTGCTTTTCCTTTCAGAAATATTTTCATGATGTGACAGACAGTAGTTAGTCTATGTTATATGTGGTATCACTCATTCATCAAGATTGTTATTAGATTTTATAACACTCTGTAACATCTCTACTGCCTCATGTGAAATCTTCTTTCTATCATGCTAAACGTAAACAAGTGTGGTTCTTTGTTCAATCCCTAATTAAGAGAGTTTGATTGGTTACTATGCTTGATTAAAATTAGTTTGAGAGCTATGTTCAAAACTTGACAATCTTATGCCAACGTATTATTTGTGGGCAGTATGCGAGTTCACTCCAGTTTTTTGGTGTAGCAATTGTATCTGTGGTCATTAAGCTTCCTGTTTATGTTGTTCAGGCTCAGAAGGTGGAGAGGGAGGCAACGGATCTGAAGGGTACAATGAGAAAAAGGATGGAATTTCTTGATATGGACTAAGTAAGGGTTGTTTGTGCTATATTTTCGTTCTGTTATTTTCTCTTTTAATGTCATATGCCATTTTCTTCCGCAAATATTATCGCGGATGGTGGATGCTGCTTTTGATCCGTTTGTTTCTGTTTAAATTGCATAGCTCCTTTGTAACATTCTTAAGGCATTAAATGGTTCTGTCTTTTGGTAGCTGTGATAGGGTAGTATATTCAAATAATGTTGGCATTTGTGGCTTTGTGCTAGCATACCATGAGAGTAGCATATTTCCTTATTATTTGGTTGCAGGAATACGGTCTAAAATTCAGATATACAGGCTGCTATGAACCCTGCTGAAGCAGAATTGCTTTACATGATATTTGAGGTTGTATATCTACAATGTGTGGGTGGTAACTGCTGCATCTGATTTAGGATGATAGCTTAAGTGGTATATTTACAAAGTTTGAGTAGTTACTGCTGCATTTTGTCGTCATTTCTTTTCAACTAAACCGTGAAATGGGTTGTCACAAACTGTTCCTTTGGTCACGGCTAGCCATTCAGTTTCCAGGTTTTCTCAAACTGTTCCTTTGGTTATGTACTTTATTTTCTGGTCATTTTGTCTGTAACTAAACTAAAACCATGAAATGGGTTCTATTAAACTGCGAAATGGAATTTAACAAATTATGGTTTTCTTTGAAAGATTAATTCCCCTTCAAGTAATGGACAATAATTATGGCCATGTTCAAAAGAGTGGTGTAAGAAGTGTATGAAGGATCTTTACGTTATGTTTGTGAGTTTTTATTTTTGGAATCAGTCATCATTCTTTTTGATCTTCCCACCTATAGAAAGAAAGGATGGAAAGTAGTTCAAGCTATATACTAACCGTCCTCTTTCTTTTCGTTCAATCCACAAATGAAACTCGGGAGCAACCTACTTTTCGTTTCTTTCCCCTTTCATTTTAAATGAAATTCGGGAGTACGGAGTAAACCTTCTCTTCCTTTATTATTATTCTCTTTTTCCTTCCTTAAATAGAGTCTGATGGATAATATACTGTTGGGTACTTTCAGATTTTGTATGGTTTTTCAAAAGGCAAAGGTAATGTATACAACAAATCAAGGGGCAACTAACACGAACTTTTTTACACAACCAACAAAACATGGATCAATGCATGAACCTCTTAGCAACAAGCCAACAAACTTGTTGAACCATGGGAAAATGCAACCATGAACACAAAAACTAACAAGCCTGGAGCTATTAAAAAACACTAAAAATATAAAGACAAGGGATGGTAACCACTAAGCCACTTAAAAGGTTGTTCAAATCAAAGATACTTAACATCACAAATCATACTAATTGATAACCATGAACGATTGGTAAGAGGATAACAATTTGTACCCCGGTTAGTATATATATTAACCCAAGATGACTCGCAAATTAATCCAACAAGCAGATTTAAAGCAAGAAACATCCTAAAAAAAAGGGGTGTTCACGGTTTGGTTGTTGCTATCATTGTGTCTATGGCTGGATATGCTAAACGGGGTAATATAGTTTGCGTTTCATACACGAGTGATTTTGCAATGGTTAAGTTTGTTTATAAATGTTACGACTTATCTCACATTTCATAGTCTATATTGGAGATATATTTCAATCAACTCACATATATATTGTGCATTGGCAAAATGCTTGGATCATGAGTAATTTCCAAAAATGTGTCTCTTTTTAATTTGTTGGACACAAATGTGCCTATTTTTGAATTTGTATTCTCAAATTATGCTTTTGAATTAAAAAAATTATATATATTTTTCTTTTTTCTCTCATCTCTCTTCTTCCTTAATCCTCTCATCTATCTCTTTCTTACAACAAACATACTTTTAGAGAAGATTAATTAATCAGCTTGCATGAAATTTTAAGTTTTGAATTTAAAGTAAGTTAACTATTACGCTGAAATCTTTTATTATATCTTTTTCAATAACTATAACTATATTAACTATATAACACTAATAAGAAACAAATCTAGATATATCCGAATATATTTGAATACATTTTGGATGATATTAACTCATTTTTCTTTTGACAAAACTTATTAACACTATAAATATTGATGTAAACGCAATTCATATCGACCCACTAGTTTATAAGGAAATGGATCAAACCTGTAATATCATTTCACCACTGATTTATGTGAGATACCATGAGTCATTCATGAAAATAAATTACCATTAGGCATTTACTGATTACCATTAGACGTATACATGCATATATATATATGAGTCATAACCATACACCATTGCTATCAGCAGCATCAGATCGAGGTAGACCTTCAGATTAACTATGGAGTAAGTTGAAGCATGCTATCTAAAATTCAACTTATATTTTATTCCTAGCAAATCAAATGGATCAAAAATCATACAAAGTGTCTTTTAAAGAATTATTAATTTACTGTTTCAATTATACTTAAGTGGAAAGGACAAAGGCATAGAGATAAATGAGAGGATTAGGAAGAAGAGAGATAAGAGAAGAAAAAAAAGTTATTTTCTGTATTTATTTTTAAATCAAAAGCATAGTTTGGAAAAAGAAACTCAACACAAGCACATTTGTGTCCAACAGATTAAAAAGAGGCACATTCTTGGAATTTACTCCTTGGATCATCCCTCCATTCTGGCATGTTCTACCATTCTCTCTTCTGTGTTTATCTTTGGGCTCCATTGCTAGATTATAGCTTTAAGATGGTTTGGTTTTCCCAAGTAATTAAAGCTATGAAAAAAAAGAGAGATTAAATTAATTTGTTTGAATGATTGTAACACTTTATGTGTGTTGTTCGAGTTGTTCTTTGAAGTTTCTTTTATGTAAAAGAGGCATGCTTTAATTGGGCATGTCATTTTCTCAAGAACTTTGGTGTGACCTTTCTGAGTGTTGGATGGAGCCAGATGTGGTTATGTTTTGTCATTACAATACTTTTGGGCGTGCTAAACAGTGCACTTCTACTGTAAAAATTTAGTTAGAAAATTAGTACATATGCAGGTTTCTTTTACAGTATCGGAATATGGTCTTTTTGCATAGATAATTGGTGGTACAAACGAAATGAAAGCATCACACTCTTAGCTAGGTCGTAAAGACATTAGATATTTGCTATCCATAGGCCGAAACTAGTAAACTGACTAATCATTTTATAGGCTGTAAGAAAAATAAAATCATAGCTCCGAACTAAATTTGGTTTTTTAAGATGATATAGGATTTTCATATCCTAAAATGAAATTTTCACGGTATATGCATTGCATACCACAGGTCAAAGTGTCAAACATCAACAAAATTGAATATCCAAGTATTAATTTGACTTGCAATGAATGTAATAGTTGTTCAACGGAGAATGGTCAAACATGTCTAACTCCAAAGTTGGTCAAAGTCATGTAGAGTAACAATTTATAACAAAGGCCCTTTACAAACAGCAAAAACTGTAGGACACAGAAGTTCTAATTTTGAAAGATACACAATCTAATTTCATGCTTATATTAAGACAGATTATTTGGTCATATTTGTCACTGTTTAAATAAATATGAAATTGACTTGTGTGATACAGAAGACTGAGTTGCACTAAAATGTAGAGTCCCCTTCCAAGAGGTTTCAAAACTCTTTTAAGATGCAAAAATTAAACGCCTACGTTAAGTTATGCAACAGTACTACACAACATGAACAACAACATCGTGTGACTCCTAGGTTCCCGAGCTAATTCTAAGATCAACATGATGCCTGTTTAAGTTGGAAAGATCATTGATGCTTATACTTTCAAATTCAAGAGAGATCAACTAATTCACACTACTGGTCTCACAAATAGTGATCTTTCATGTAATTATAAGAGAATAAAACATGTACAGAAGTTCACAATTTCACATACAAACAAGTGCTACAATTAACTTAACAAGGTAGGAAGAAAAAAGATAAAGAAACATCATTGCTTACAGGGGAGCACTGATCAGGAGACTTCCTCTTTCGTCCACACTTTTTCCATCACCAGAGTTTTTGAGTCACCAAAAACCAATCACCACCAAATCACCCCACACGGAGAAGAAGAAGGAAAAAAAAAAATCAAAGAATGGTGTCCTACAATATTCTAGCCACTTGAAGTTCTGATCATTGTGACCTTCTCCTCGAATGCTGTGACACCACACATCCTTCAAAGAAGTCCAGGACTGCGGTCTCAAGATCTTCAACAGAGTACTTGATGTAATTTTCAGGGTGCCTCCCACTCTCTATATGACCTCTGTATCTGCCAAGAAATGACCGATAAGCCGGGATTAGCAGCTCCGATATGGAGATCCGTAGCTCTTCACGAAGTCGTGTATCGGGTATCAGCCATAACGCTTGTGTTTTGTGAACGTCATCGAACATTGCATTGAACGACTTGAATCGTTCTCTCAGAGCAGTCTTTGAAACCCCGGATGAGAAGCTTCCACTAACATGCAAGCCTTCATTACTCAAACAATTCAACACCCCTACCCAGGTTGCTCGTTGGTAGCCCGTTGCAGCCTGCCTGTATTTCCCAGTGAGTTTCTTCAAATAGATATCCCCTATCATCTCCCTTAATTCAGGAGACCCTTTAATCTTTTGAACAATGTAATGAACATTGTTCATAACAAACACATGAGCCAATGAGTTGTCGCGGTAGTGCTTGGATTTGCCTTCTAAATTGAACTGCAGTATCACTGTTATCCATATCAAATGGAGGGCTAACGCGGATTGCTCCTCATGGTCAGTAAAATCCATATCTGGGCTAGTGTCATCATCCGGGTATCTAGAACCCGTTGTGGGCCTAGCCACGATCAATTCGCCTAAGGTTTGTTTATATTCGGAAATCAAGGTTATGTAGTTCATGACATACCTAGTCAAGGGATGAATGGTTCCACCGGGAACAGGGACTCTAGAAGGCTCTCTAAGCACGGCACTTTCAAACTCATTAAGCATCCCTCTAGCAGCCTCAGCTAGCCTAGATATTATCTCGGCCGCCTGAACCCTAAACGATTCAGAGGACTTGCCTTGAAAAACGGCATCAATATCGGGAAGTAAATCAATCAAAGTGTCGTGCAAATCCAAGATCTTGAACAGCTTCTCGGGGGCGCGTCTGCTAATACTAATAGCTTCAGCAAAGTTAAAAAGCTGAGCGGCGGGAGCCTTGACAGTTTCAGCAAAGCAGGCATCATCTAAGGAGTGGAGGCCTTGAAAGATTTGTTGGCAGAGTCGTTTTTCGCTGGCAAACAAGACCCTGACAGACAATTTGACAGCGCGAATCCATTTGCCAATCTTGGCATTCAAAGCCACCCATTCCAAGCGCTGGATGTCGCCGATGCTCAACTTGTCAACGCCCAGCTTCTTAAAAGTGGCATCGACGGCGGGTTTGCGTACGGTGGCGTAGACCTGGACACACTCCCTGGAGTAGCCAGCGAAGATCATCCTTTGGGCAATCAATCTAAGGTCATTAACACTATCGCAAGGCATCAGATCTATCTCCCGAATGCTACTCATGGATCGATAGGTGGACAGACTGCTGCTTTCGCCTTGTTCGGAAAGCAGCTCCTCCTCCTCCTCCTCTCCCTCCTCCTCCTCATCCTTATTACTCGTATTATTATTACCGAAAAAGGAGGAGGAGGAGGAGGTCCTTGTTCGTGGAGTTGACGAGGAACAAGTGACGGAGGAGTCAGAAAGTAGGGGTTCGGAGTCGACCTGAGAGATGAGGATGTTACGGAATTCGTCTTCAAGACGAGCCATGGCTATCCTCATGATATTGCTCTTGTTGACTTTCTTCTTCTTCTTCTTGTCGTCGTCGTCTGGTAAGATAGCAGCTGACTCCTCCTCCTCCTCCTGCAGGGAGAGGTGGCTGATTTGATCGATGGCGGACAAGTATTGATGGATTTCGTGGCGGTGGCCGTCGAAGATCATGCCAAGTTCGGAGGAGGAGCAAGGGTCCCATCGGAGAATCATCTGTTGGGCTGATTCAGTATCTTCTGTTGTTGTGCTGGTGGGATGCTCCATCATCAATCAATAATAATACTTTTAATTTGAAATATACAAATTAAAAATATTTTGATTGATTGATAAAGTCAGTCTAATTGAATTGAAAAGTACGTACGGTGGTCAGGTGATGATGGTGGTGCTACTAATAACTCACTGGATTGGATTGGATTGGATTGGATTGGATTGGATGGAATTTGGGAGTTTTTAAATACGTCGACAAATTTTAACACAACAACATCATCGTCAATTCATCATCATCACCAACAGATAAATATATAATAAATAAATATATACCACAACAACAAAAATGAAAAATACAACAACACGGACCTTTCCTTCCTTCCTTTCAGTTTTTAACTTGGTTTTAGTCGTCGTCGTCAATTCGTTTCCTCTATTTCTTACATCAAAATCCTTTCTCTTTTTTTTTTGCCGCCGCTATCATGTAAATGTAAATGTAAATGCGTAACTTTTTATCAAAACGACCACTACTTAGCTAAATCTTCTCTCTTTAATTTCATAATAACAGCCAATGAGAGAGAGTAGATTATTAAGAAATCTATATCTATATTTTTATATTATAAAGCAAAAAATTTTTATATTTTTAATATTAAATTTAAATTTTTAATATTAATTTTAAGTATTTTCCTAAAATATTTCTCATATCTATTTTATATTTACTATAAATAACTATAATATTTTTTCTCTCTCATCAAATCTCAATCAATCATTCTTTTTCTTTCTCTTCCATAAATCATTTATTTCTCTAATTTATTCAAAATCTTTTATCTCAAAAACCATAAATCGATAAATCATAAAAATTATATGGGTGTTCTTTAAATATCATGCTCTTTCATTAGAATTGTCATTCGTTATACTTTTGACGAATTTTTAAATCTGAGTACGGAGCCCGTATGGCTAAGGCATTTGACTATTATACTCTATGACATATCAACTCCTATAACCTATCACATTTTATGACATATCACACTCTATGACCTAGCTATCACCCCCACCATCTCACCGCTGCAACATGCGGGTACTTACTCTCATTATTATATTATAAAGCAAAAATCATCCACATTTTCAACATTGAACTTAAATTTTTAATATTGATTTTAACTACTTCCCCAAAATGTCTCTCCTATCTACTTTATATTTACCTAAAATAACTATAATACCTTTTCTCTCTCCCCAAATCTCAACCAATCATGTCTTTTCTCTCTTTCATAAATCATTTATTCCTCCAATTCATTCAAAAAATTTTATCTCAAAAACCATACATTGATAAATTATAAAATTTATATGGGTGTTCTTAAAATTGCATGCTCTTTCATTAGAGATGTCATTCGATATACTTTCGACAAATTTTTAAATCCGAGAACGGAGCCCATGCGGCTAAGGCATTTGACTATAATACTCTATGGCATATCAACACCTATGACCCATCACACTTTATGACATATCACACTCTATAACATAGCTATCACCCCTACCATCTCACCGCCGCAACGCGCGGATACTTGTCAACAAGGACTTTGTAACACGAAATACCTAGCTACTGGCTACTACACACTTGCAAGCTCTGTACATGTTCGTATGCAATATAGTTGACTTGGTAAACCGAGGTCGAAGACAAGGACTTTGTAAGCAATTGTAAAAATAAAGTAATTCAAATAAAAAGGGAGTTTTATGGTCGAGTTTCCATGTTGCAAGAGTCAGTAAATAATTAGTAATCCCGAATCATTATTTGAAAAAAATCCGGTGTAACCGGGACAGGGATCGTCCGAAAACGATAGTGAAAATGATTTTTATGACAATAATAATTAAAAGGACACCTACTTTGATCAGCTCACATGTCAATCATCGGGTCTAAATATTACTTGCATTTGTTGAACGACTTAAAAGGTAATCAAGATGAACTCCCGTTATACTTGAAATTTTAACTGCTCGAAATATAATTATTGCTCCCGCAAATAATTTCTACTTGAAACAATTAAGCATTAAGAACCTAAGTTCATCTTATGATTTAATCTTAAAAGCTTTCTTCCGAACTGCTTATTTGCCTAATCAGATTCCTCTATCATAAGCGTTTACACACTCAAAATGAGTTTAATTGTTTAAAATTTTTATCGCTAATTTCTCCTAAACTCCAACGACTTTAGGTTAATTAAAGACGATTAACCGTTTCATAAATCAATTGACAATGACATATATTTCTCCCAAACTTCTAATTACAATTATCAAATCAATAAATATAAAACATAAAACAATATTTAAACTCAAATAAATGTGGATCTACATTTCAACATAAAAATCTTGTTCAACAATCACAAGTAACATTAAATCGACCATATGACATGCTTACTACCCAAACAGGTGCAAAGAGAATTAGTCACTCATATTAAAAGGACAAGAACAAACAAATAGAGAATAAATTATATTATACAAATCAATTGCATAGAATCCGGTAGCAATTAATAATGATTACAATCCAAAGCTGAAAAGATAAGAAACCCTAATGACTTGTTTGCTCCAAAGTGCTAGAAACTATAAGAAAGCTAAGAAAATTATGCCAAAGATTCGTCCATCAATCTGAAAACTAATCGAGTATTTAAACAAAATCCCCGTGTAACACCCGTTACAAAATTTGCGTGTGACACCCGTTATAAGGAAATTTTCTGAAACAACCCTAACGGTCGTTAATATGACTACCTGGCGTTACATGCTTCGCTTTTTGTCACGGCAGTTATGCACCCGTTACAGTGATGACACCCGTAACGGGTGTTACATATGTAACGGGTGTTACATGCTTCAGATTTCGTTTTCTTCATCTTTCACTTGATTTTAACCGAATCCTTCTCTCGTTTCTTCCATGGATCATTAAAATCAACCAATTCATCCGTATAATCAATTTCTAACCTGAAAACACTCAACAATACCTCAAAGCATTGAAAGTTAGATATAAAACTACGAATAATTGGTCCTAAAATCATGTGGGAAATGGTATAAAATACGACACATCATATTTACTCTCGCATTTAATAAAATCAAATCAAATTAATCAGGATAAAACAATGTTCTTTAAAATTTATTTTTTAGTAGCACCCTTAACTTTTAAAATAACATTTTAACCCCTTATAATTTCTTTTTACGGTATTATTATTGTCATTCAAAATCACATAATAAGTTTGCGAATTTCTAAAATTACTATACTTGTCCACATTTAAAATTTCAAAGTTAAATTTACAAATGTTGACCATAAATGTTTTTGTTTGCGTTCTACAATATTTGATGAAAGTTATATAAACTGATTGTGTTTTAGAAATGTGTTTGATTGGTATAACTTTCATCAACTATTATATAACACAAATAAAATATTTATGATCAAAGTTATTAAAGTTTAACTTTAAAAATTAAAAGTGAACAAGATTAATAGGACGACAAGAATACTTCGAACACTCAATATAACAAGCTAAATTTTACATTTTCGATCTAAATAGTAAATACCAGTCTTATTAGAACACTTCGAATAATGCAAAACGTACTATCTTAAAAGCCAGTCTTATTAGTACTTGAAATATCAAAGATGCCAAGAAATCAACCTATATAAAACACTTCGAATTTAAAGGGCATTCTTGGAAATAATATTATTTAGTTAGACAAAGCTTTGAGACAAAGAGACATGTCCACTTAAAAAGGACGATATAGAATGATGGAGTCGTGGAGAAGACATGTGAGGTTCTTACGGTTGCAAAGTGTTATTCTTTTAAGTTTTAACTTATCAATGACAAGCATAAGAAACAAAGAATAAAAAAATAAATAATTTAAATTTTTTTTTATTTTAGAAAATCAAATATGTAACAGACTTCATCAAACTTAGGTGCAAATGTGTCATAAATGAAAGGGACAATTTTGTAATTATTAAAATATATAAAGGGTAAAATAGTAATTTTATTTTATCTCTCTATATAGCTGCATCTATGTATATGCAGTTTACTGCATCTATGATATCTCCATTTTTTTAGGGAGAAGATTCCTCCATTTTTTAAAATCTTGACCTTTGACCTTTTTAATATATGCTTTCGTAAAATTGTAAACAAAAAAGTAGTACTGTGTATATGAAAAAGAGGCAATTAAACAAGCATGGAAACGCTCGGCTGTGATCAATTTTTCGTAGGGGCATTGAATAGTTACAGGTAAACGGTTTGCATGTGATAAGGTAATCATGAAACCTTGACCAATATACCTTGCGGCTCGTATTGTTTGTCAATGAGTCCGAAATTAGTTGTCAATGTAAATGATAGATGATACTTAAATATTAGTACCTCGTAACCGGCATCATAGGTAAGTACAACAATGCCCAATCCTTACATAAATATAAGTATGGAAAAAAGGTGAAATGTAGATAGTTTTGTCTCTATTTAAAGGTAAAAAAAAAATGATTCCACAAGAATATCCGATAAAATAACGAAAGTTCAGAAGATTGCAAGAGGTAAATGGCCAACTAACCATATATGTCGATCGAGTATTACCGAATAACATTAGGAATAAAACTGAAGAACAAAACATGCATATAGCATAGCACACTTTAGTGTGTATCCAACAAAACATAACATATAAAAACCTATTTGAACACGTTAATAAAAAAACACAAAGACATAATAGACATAAACAAATCACAGGTAAGTACAATGTATGAATTTTCAAGCTAATGATATTTGTATTATGCACAACCTTTTATTTTTGAACGACAATTAGACTTGAGAGATAATTTCTATCCATGCAATAAGTTAAATAGGGATGAGCCAAAAATCCCAAATCCCGTTCCCGTCCCAGTACCGTCCCGATACCGGTACCAAAAATTGGTACCGAATCCTGAATGGGACCGGGACCGATACTTACTTTTTAGAGTTTTGGGGATCGGTACTAATCGGTACCGGGACCGGGAAAATCCCGTAAATCCCGACTAGTCCCGTACAACCGTAATTCAATTTCTTTTGTTTTAGGCTGGGTAGCTGGTGATGCAAAAGGCTATTATTCAATTGGGTTGGGCTAATAAATGGTGTTCATATTACTGCCATAGTACCTATCATATGCATTAGAAAACAATTTAAATAGCCTAATAAAAATCACCAGCATGTGGTGGAGTTGTCTGGTGCATATTGGAACCTGCCTTTTGGAAGTTCCATTTTTCTTTCTTTCTACTTAGACTCATGTATATATTAATACATATATATATTCTGTATACATGAACAACCATCTCGAACCATCTCTTTCTTTATAACAGTTTATCTATTGTTTACTGTATAATTTAACATGATATATACATATCAGTACCTTATAATATGAAATTTGTGTGTCCCATAAAAGGGCATATTCAGATCAATACAATTACTTCGTTAATTACGAAACTGCAAATCAAAATTCGGTGCTAGTCGGGATTTGATACCGAAATCCCGGTCCTGTACCGATTTGGTACCGGTCCTGGTACCGTCCCATATGGGACCGGGATCGGTACCCATTTTTGGCCAATTTCAGGATCGGTACCGTCGGTACCGAGACCGGTACGGGACGGTATCAGACCCATGCCCATCCCTAAAGTTAAACGTATTGATAGTATACCATGCACATTTTGTGAAAGTGTGAATGCAAGTCAACTTACTAGCTAAGGAGTTAGATATCACGTGCTTGCATGCGTGCACTTAGCCTGCCTGACACATGATTCCTCCTTAATCGGCCCATCCAATGCAATATGTTATGAGTACGTATCTGCCATTCCATTAATTTGTTGTTTTTTTGTAAAGTTCTAAATGTTTAAATAATAGAGTTTCATTAAACAATACGCGATTTAACTAATTTTTTTACATAATCGATAATCTTTGTTAAGAATCGAGGTATCATATTCACAAGATCGAACAAAAAACTTGATTCTATTATAATCAACTGTTACATCGAAAAAACACACATAAAACTGAATACAAACACATATATTTGTTAGAATATGAACACCTAAACAAATATAATCACGAATATGCGCAACGGAAGAATTCGAAACATATATGCAATCAAATTAATTAACAAAGACTATAATTGAGTCGTGTACCTTATGCAAGCTCCAATAACGATAATAATAATGAGATTATTATTGATGCTTAGGGTTTAAAGCAAAACCCCTCTACGATCGCACACTAGACACCCCGAATAACGTATGCTAGTACCCGATCACAAACCAAACAAACCTTTTGCTTGAACCTTAAACTTCAAAGTTGAAATCTCTCAAGGAGAAGGAATTTTCGGCCACTTCAAAGAGAAAGGAAGAAAAAGGAGAGAATTGCTTATGTGAAAACCATCATGGACTTTAGGTCCAAGTCCATTTTTTGATTTTCACATTTTAATCCTCCTCTTTAATCAATTAAATATAACTAACCCTTTAATTATGTTTAATTAATCATTTCGTGATCAAACTAATCAATATATTACTTTAATATATCAATTAATATTATCGAGTTACCGTGTCATTTCGTGTGACCTCGTAGGCTTAAATTATTCCCGGACATGCGATTTATAATAAAATGATCACACTCCAACAATATTTATATACATACGACGGTTATTTCTGAACCATTGTGTTACTTTAAACCATCGTCCCATGAGAGGGCTTACAACTGCACTTCTAAACCATCATGATGGTTTCTTCACATCGATTCCCCCCCCCCTCCCTCTTTTAGAGCTAAATAACATGTTTGGTCTCTAGACTCTAACGACTAATATAATTGAAGTCTAAACACATCTTAGACTAACTCCATATAAGTCCCCAAACTAATTTTGACCCCAAGACTCATACAATTATATCCAACAATCTTAGCTGTTGAATGTTATAAGAGAGCAAGAGAATTCCTGATTAGTCCTTAATCAACCCTTTAATAGAAGATATTTTCAAAATGAAAGGTTAAAGAGGAGGGGGGAATGAAAGCGTGAAAATGTGCAATTGACGTGTCAGAAAAATGAGAGGATCGATGCATGTAAAAGAAAAAAAAAAGTTATTGTTGATCTAACTAACAGAGTTTATTTGTTTAGGTTTTTATACTACATCAAGTTGAAGCCTAACTAAAAGTTAATCACATATTGGTTTTTTCTGGAAATTCAATCAGGACTACTCGGGTTATGACCTATCATGCACCGAAACTTCAAACAGGTAGCCGTACCCATTTCCGAAACTCCATGGAAACATTTCCACGTACGAAACACATATGAAACGTTCCTTTGAATTTTCTACATATACCAAAACGTTTCTTTGAAGTTCCCATACGGTTTCTAATTAATACCAAGGTTTTAATGGACTTTTTCTATTCCCCAAACCCAGACAGGTTATATTATATACAATTTGATCAACATTAAATTTTTTCTATTCCAAAACCAATTATTAAACACTAACAATCAATGAATGATCACTGATCAAGCATGTATTATACAATTATACATATACAATTATACATAATCTCTCAAGTCTCAAGTATTTTTCTATAAAAAATTGATATAATTTATATTTGTATATATTTTTATTGCCGTACCTGTATCCTTGATTTTTCAGTTTTGTCGTTCCCCGTTCCCGTACCCCTTTGTCGTACCCGTTTCGGTGCTACATAGGGTTATGACATTAGCTAGAGAAACTTCACAGTATAATATAAAGTCTTAAAGTTTAAAGATGTCATCTTAAAGACTTGATAATTATTTTGAGTCATCAAAGAAAGAACTACTCCAAAAATTACCTACAAGTAAGGTGAAAATGTTTTTTTCTTCTGATTATCTTTATTTGTTGTTGTTGTTTTCATTATAAAGTAGCAAAATTTTCTTAACCCTTAGATTGCAAAATTTTTATTAGAAACTGTAAATTTTCTCTCTCTTATACATGCTTTAGACAATACAAATTATTGTTCATCAATCCTAAGGAGACATCATGTTTTAGGCAATACAATATCAATTAAAAATATATATATAAATACATATATATATACTATAATGACTTGAGCTTGAATTATGGATATATGATTGATCTAGATCTAGTGTGTGTTTGTGTGTGTATTGAGAGAAAATAAGTAATTGGATTTTATTCTATGAAAGGCTTAGTAACAAAATGGGGGTGGAAGGGGATATTTATACATAAGTCTAATTAATACTAAGCCCCTTCCACTAATGAAAATTTACAATTAAACACCATAATTTATAAAGCTAACAATCTCCCCCTTGGTGTTGAATTGTAATTGATGCATCGTCTTCGGTCTTTAAATAAACATGATGAACCCATTTGTTGAAAAAATATTCAATGTTGAGTGGACTTTGAAGCTTTCTCATTGTCTTCAGTGTCTTGTATCAAACCATGACTTTGAATCTTCTCAACAATCATATACATTTGACAATGACTCTCTAAATCTTGATCTTCTCTTGCAACTTTGAATACTTTTGGAAGCATCTTTGAAATCTTGGTAACTTTTGAGCTTTGACAGCTTGAACTTTTGAATGTTGATTTCAACTTGATGTTGCTTAGAGAATTAACTTGAATCTTTGAGAAACGTGCGGAAGCTTGGTTTTGACTTTGAATTCTTATGATATGCGGAAGCTTGGTTATCATTGAATTCTCTTGGCAATGCAGAAGCTTGGTTTTGGAATGTGGAAAATTGATTTGACTCTACAATTTCAATTCTAACTTGTCTTTGGATAAACAATCATCTTGGGGCATTTGATTATTTGATCAACTTATTCTTGCTCCCCCTCAAACAAACATTTCTATCTTGGAGCAACTTTATCAAATAAACGAATAATCTTCAATTTCTTGCTCCCCCTCAAACAAACAATCATTTCGGGGCATATTTAACAAATCATGAGTTTACTCTTGCTCCCCCTCAAATGAACAATCTCTTCAAGCAATGAAAAAACTTAACTATCCAAGTATCAACCACTCAATCTCAAACTCTCTTTATCAACAAACAATGGTCATTTTTTCAACAAATCTTTCCATAATCGACCATATTTATTTTTTATTTTTTTCCAAATACTAAAATCATCTTAAATATTCTCGATCTCGACACAATCTTTCAACTAATCAAGATAATTATTCATTCCATTCACTAGCCTAATGAGATATCGAACAACCAAATAAAACGATTATCATCAATCGATATCTATTAATCAAACTCTACCTATAACCTTAAATTTCATCTATCAATCATTTACTCATTTCTCCCCCTTATAATGAATATGTGAAACGTGTTCATCATACAATACTGATTGATAGCATACACGGTAGATGAAAACATACAACATGGAATATAATGATTTGAGCTTGAATTATGGATATATGATTGATCTAGATCTAGTGTGTGTTTGTGTGTGTATTGAGAGAAAATAAGTAATTGGATTTTATTATATGAAAGGCTTAGTAACAAAATGGGGGTGGAAGGGGATATTTATACATAAGTCTAATTAACACTAAGCCCCTTCCACTAATAGAAATTTACAATTAAACACCATAATTTATAAAGCTAACATATACTATCTAGAAGTTTGTGAGCTCTGGATTTGTCTACAAGTGTCATTAGATTGTACGAGTAATTAATATTGTACGTTGTATGGACATGAACACAAGTGTCTCTGAACTCTGGTTTATTTATTTAGATTTATTTAGAAGGAACAAACTTTAGTTGTATCTATTGTTGGTGCAGAATATATATGTTGAAATCAAAATGTAACTAGTAATTAATTAACACGGCACGGAACTAATTATTTGTAGTAATTTATATTCAACCAATGCCTAATTAAATCTAACTTGTATGGACCAGGCTGTCAATGAATTTTTTTTACGGATGGGACTAAAATCGAATCAATTGGTGTCTTAGACATTTGCAAAAGTAGGAAGTCTGGTGTCTTAGACACCGAACTTTGCCATATACATTGAAATCCGGTGGTGTAGACACCGAACTTGGTATAGGTGGCACTCAGAAACCATATCATTTATTATTTTCAGAACACTATGCTGCAGAAATTGTGAAGTTTGGTTACGTGGATACTTCACTTCAATGGAAAAGTAGCTCCATGTGGGCAAGTTCGATCGGTATTTACAACACCGGACTTTAATGTACGTGGAAAAGTTCGGTGTCTAAGACCCCGGACTTTCTATTTTTGCAAATGTTTGGAGTGAAGTTCCTAGTTACACCAATTGATTCGATTTTAGTCCCATCGATCCGTACAAAAAATTCGGTTGTCAATGGGTTAGCCTTGATCCAGGTAGCTAGCGTCTACTGTTTTGTTTTGTGTGCGTGTCTTAATTACTACAGTAGTACCAAACAGATAGAAGAACCAAAACTATATATGTGTGTGTGTGGTTCATCCCGCCCCTTCTTTCTCAGATTAGAAAGCATCACTGCACTTAAATCTTCCGAAACTCTCTAATATGTCGTACACTAGCTAGCTATCAGGCCGGGTATGCTAGCTAATTCGTCTGATATGATGATGCATAAACCATATGTCGATCTACAAATTAAGACTTATGCACCTATATATTTTTCTTGTTTAATTTGATTCACATTCACTATGCATTACTTGTCACCTTTCAAGCCATATATATCCCCTTTGAAAAATTCGATCGATGCATGATCGAGGCACATTTTTGGTACGTTAATTGATCCATATATGCATGCATGCATCTTCTGATGACCGCGTACAGAACAGAGATCATTTATACATTAATGTGGTTGATGAAAATCATCCGATCCCTTAATTAACTAACCCGAATCTCCTTTATTCTTCTAACTGCCTGTCTAATGTCAATCCGGCTATCTGGATGACTCTCTGTACATGCGGCACCGATGTGCAAGAGTTTCTGCATTTCGCCTATAGAATTATTTGACCGCCCTACGACTGATGTGGTGATCTCTGGATCTAACAATTCCACTTCCCTCTGCTCTACAATAGCAGATTTTACCCATTGGACTACATCTGTGCCGCCTTTGCCTTTTGTATGGTATTGAGACGGAAATTTGCCAGTTAGAATTTCAAGAACGATGATTCCTAGGCTATATACATCACATTTGGGTGACACCGAATGCTTCTCATCTATTAATGTTTCGGGAGCTTTGTAGCCGGTTAACACGTTAGGGGCATGATGTGCATCGATAATACTGATAAGACCGTAATCCACAACGAGTGGCTGATTATCATGGCGGAGAAGAACATTGCTTGATTTCAAGTTTCCGTGAGGCAAGGCTAGCATGCCTAGTTCTGCATGAATATAACCCATTCCAAGTGCGATTCCTTGAATGATTTTCAAACGGGCTGGCCAATTAAGCTCTGCATGACTTTCCCCTCGATCACCTAATTATTACTCGTAATTAATGTACGCATTAATTAATAAATTTGCATCTATTCGATCTATCAGCATCAGTATATATATATATATGTATGTATGCTTTTACTAGCTAGGGTAATTAATTAAAATTACTGTAGGTAGGCTTAATTAAGTAGTGGTGATCTGATCGATCAGTAAATTAGGCCGGAGTACCATGCAATAGGTAAAGTAAACTGCCTTTAGGGATGTAGTCGTAGATGGCGAGTTTCTCCTTGTTGCGAAAATGGCAAGCCAGTGGTGCCAACACATTTGGGTGCTCCAGTCTTCCCAGACGTCTCATTTCTCCTTGGAAACCCTCTTTATCCATCATCTTATTTATTTCTTTCAGCCTTTTCACCACCAATGTCAACCCGCTTGACAGTTTCGCTTTATACGAACACCCCAAGGATCCGTTCCCCAGAACCTCTGCACCGGCTTTCATCAGATCCGACATCCCAAAAGCAGCCATGCCGCCTTTGTTTAACAGCACTACATCCCCACCCCCGCCCTTTTCAAACATTATCTTCTGGCGGGTCGTTGTTGACTCGTTTGGGCTAACCACGCCCAAATGATCAAATGAATCGTTAAGTTTTCGTTTCTCTGATGAGGACGTTGTGTCTAATTGTTTTTCCCTCTTCTTCACCAACACAAAGATGGCAATTATCATCGACAAGAGCATGAAAACAGAGACACCCATGAGCATGTAAGCCATCTGTAAAGACTCGGGAGGCGGAGGGGCCGGTGGCTTTGACGTTTGTATCATGCTAACACATAGCCTACGGAACTTTGGCCCGCAAAGCCCTGGGTTTCCATCAAATAAGGCCACATCAAATCTTGATAAGCTTGAAGGAATGTCCCCTGTGAGTTGATTACTTGAAAAGTTAAGCGACTCCAAAGTAGTTTGTTGCCCTATTGATGGGATGAAACCTGAAAACTTGTTATTTTCGAGATGCAACTCCATGAGACGGGGGAGTTGCGCCAAGGAAGAAGGGATGGAGCCTGAGAATCTGTTGTTATCCAACCATATCTTCTTCAAAGACACCATTTTGGTGAAGTAGTTTGAAGGAATCTCGCCCGAAAATTGATTCATTGACAGATAAATAGCCTTCAAAGCCCCGAGTTTGTTGAATTCAGGGATGGGCCCAGAAAACGAATTGTTCACGAGGTTGATGACCCGTAGTCCCTGCAATTGTGACACAGCAAAAATGTCTATCTCGCCGGATAGATTCAATGATCGGAGACGGAGGGCGGTCACAATCCCATTCTTAGCACAGATAAGGCCCACCCATCCATCGCACGGCCTCGTCCCACCTTGCTTCCATGAATCAAGAGACAGCGGGTTGTTTAAGGATTGCTTCATTTTTAGCAAAGCATCCACATCGCTCATCATGGCAGCAGATGATTTTGTCGTCATTATTATTATTATTATACTAATTATTGGTATTATCCTCATAAACAACAACAAATTACCTGGAGGCCTAATATGCCAACCCAAAAAGGCCATTTAATTATATATTAATTACTCCCAAAAATATTTTGCAAGCAAAAAAATGGGAAAAATTAATTACGAATCAATCTCAACTGTGGTTGGTTGTCTAGCTAGCTAGATTTTCTCATAGCCCATAGAAAGTATTACTTAAATTTGTGGCTAGCTTGATCAAAATCCGGCCATGTGGATCTTTTTAAAGATATATAGATACCTAGCTAATAAATATAGATCATGAGAGAGATTCATGCATGTTAATTTCTTTCAGGAAATTAATATTTTCATTCTCAAACAAGCAGGCCTCACTCCGTTTTGCATGCAACAAGAGAACTCAAATCAATAAGCTTCTCGTGGCTATCAAACCGATCTGACAAGCTTCGTCTTAATTGGGATCGTTGGAACACTTTTAATTTCTAATTTCTCTGTTGTCTTCTGCTTTGTTTTTGATTGATCGTTACACCATGTACTCTTACTCTTGTACTTGTATCGCCGTGTACTCCTAGCATCTCGTTAGTTTTCTTTCTTCTAATAAAGTTTTGAATGTTCAAAAAAAAATATATATATATATATATATATTTTCATTAATTCGATTAGATATTAACTCATGCATGTATACTACGTACTACTAATAATTTACTGCGTGCTTATGTTCTTGAGAACGTAAGTCATTTTTACCACAATTAATTGCTTAACTATATTAATTGGTTGGTACTAACACAACAGGTCAACAGTAGTGGGTCAAAAATTAAGGACTAATAATAATAATAAATAAATAAATCTTTTTATTTGACAATATATATTAATTGTATCATACTTTCGGCTCTTATTCAACAGCTAGCACTGCATGCAACCTATCTATAATAATCCTTGTAACAAAGAACACGATTTAAGGTACACTAATTACCAAGATACGTACTACGGGATTTGGTGTATGTAGCTTATGATTGAAGCTAGAGAAATTTTAACTCTCATATAAACTAACATACATTAATTTTTATGTTCCCATATTCTATGAAGAAAAAGAAATTAAAAAGTTACTCATATATAGTAATACTCGATCATTTAGTCATTTTTCGGTGTATATATTTTAACATATATCCCAGACACCCGATATATAATTGCCGGTTATGTTTATTTAGCAATTTAGATTATTATGTACGTTATACCTAATTAATATCTGAAACATAATGTTGGCAATAACTTTAAGATAGTTAGTGATCAATCAATTTAATTCATATGTTTAAAAATTAAATATTTGTAATAATAATAATAATAATAATAATAATAATAATAGAATTCACATGTAGTCAAATTTTTAAAATTTTAAATTGATTTCTATATATCTATACTTCTATATAGAAATTATAACCCCTATGTTGAAAATTTACATAAATGGGACATGCGAATTTACTATAATATCCTTAATGAATTAAATCACCATAAACCCTTAATATTAAATTACACTATTAGTCCATTATTTTACAAAAGATCTCTATTAACCCTTTTAAATCAAATACTTTTACGTTTTACCTACACTAATAGATGCCGCCACCACTGTTATCGTCCACTGCGGGTACCATGCTCGTATAAATTAAATTGAATTATCATTTTCCGTAACTTTCACATCCCAATTAAATCACATGCCACCTAACTGTTGTTTTTTAGAAACAAGGAAATTAAGATTGAGATGGGATATGAGTGGCTGGTGGTGCAGTGCACAGGGACATGTAATATATTCACGTGAAATGTGCCAATTACTAAACGTCCCTTCCAACTCTCCACTTGTGACTTGTCACTAGCCAGTGATTTTTGTCGGCAACAAAAAAATTGCGCAGCTCCTTCCACAAAATATAGTTTTTGGTTTAAAAAATACATATACAATTTTGAAACTATGAAATTAATAATTTATCTATCCACACGCGTACAGAATATCATCTACGTAGTATTAGTATCTTTTAGATTGATTATGAAGTATATATACTATTAATAATTTATGATATTAAATTATGAGTGTTATTTCAAGTTATAAAAAAGTTTTTTAATAAGTGGTTCAAAAAAACTTTACATCGACCTCCAATTGGAGAGACCATAAATGTTGTGCAAAATCTAATGAACGAAAAGGTTAAAAATTTATTAGTATGGGCAAAAAGTCATAATACAAATTTTGTAACATGAAAAGTAAAATTGGTAACATGAAAATCACTTCTCTTAAAAATATACAAGCGTAAGAATTTCTCATACTTGAATTCATTTACTTGATTGAGGCAAATAAATGGATGTTTGGTTCGAAAAAAGAAATATGATAGTCTGAAGGGACAGAGTTTACCCATATTAATCGTTGTGCTTTCGGGCGGATTAGTAGAGGGTTTTCCCCCACCGGGTATTTGAAATAAGCAATTCTACTTCAAGGGGGCTCTCTAGCGCGGACCGGTTAAGACAACGTATGTTAAACTTCCCGCTGTCGAATCCTGACACGAAGTTTCCAGCGAAATTCACCTTTAAAAAAAAAATAGAGAATAAATAATAAGAATATATACTCAGGATAATATTGCATGATAATTCTGTTTAACTTGATTTTTTTAACATTTCAATAATCTACCTTTGTAAATGTAGAAAGTAAAATATAAACCCTAATAAAATATCCAATATCAAAAATTTTATCAATGGGTCATCAACCTAATTAGTGTTCTTTTTCTGAGTTGAATATATAGAAGTTATGGAATATCGTTTATATATATATATATTAAAACAAAACCTTTAATTCTAAATTGAAAAAGTGTAAACCATTGATTAAATTTTAACTTTTATTTTCTATCATTTGATTTTCTTGAAGACATCATCATTGACCAAAACATTTTTAGTACTCATACTTTACTTTTATACAAATAAGTCAATTAATTTTATTTATTTTAGTTTAGTAATCGACCTAATTGAGTATTATCCAATAACTTAATTAACCAAATCTTTATAATAATGATACTCTAACTTATAAAACAAATTAATTTTTTTATATAATATATATTATATTTTCATGTATACGAAGTTTTATATATTACTCCGTATATATCTGTATTTCTAATGTCGTATAACTTATATTTGATAAAATTATAATTCAAAATAGGTTGATAAATTGAATATGATATTTAAGTTTTGATTAAAAAATATTTGTATAAATTTACAATATGCTTATTTATTTGTTTGATAATTTATACCTTAACTTTACTAATTATTTTTTGTAATGAATATTATTTTTTATATTTTTTTTAGTGTTTAATCGTAATAAAACATTAAAAATATTATATTGTTACGAGAAATTTCAATTACATTTTCTTTCCATCAATAATGTTTTATTTTAACAACACTACAAATATTTTTTAAAAAATCTTTATATTACATGATTTTTTTAATGTGATTGTTTAAATACATAAATTAAAATAACACCTTTGATAACTTTGAAACACATAGAGTATAGTTACAACTAGTGTTTATAAAAATATCATTTTTAATATTTTATGTATATACTTTAATTTTATGGTTGAAAACATTATTTATTAACATTTGGTATTATCTTAATTATAGTTCAAAAGTTTGTAGATATTAATTTAAATATTAAAAGTTTTTTAATATAAAAATCACATATTATGCAAGTAATAAAATAGTTAATAGATATGAAATATTAATAGATTATATCATAGTGACAGCCGGCTGGCGGCTATTAGCAATTTGCATTCTTTTGGTCAATATATATAGGCCCATATCTTATTTTTCAGTTTCCACACATGTCTTCTCACCGAATTGTTGATGCGTGGTTTAAAACAATTAGGGGGTGTTTGGTTCACAGAATGCTTTTGAAGGAATTGAAATTTATCAAAGGAATTGAAATTTAAAGGAATTAGAATCTGAAAGTTTGAAAATATATCATGTGTTTGGTTGACGGAATTCAATGGAATCTAGTTAAAGGAATTTGATTGTAAACTATAGAAAATTACAAAATTACCCATTAATAATCTTTTATAAGTAATAATAGATTGATAAAAAAAAAGAAAAAAAAATTGTAACAGTAATAAGATAGATCGATCTGCAAACCATAAAGCATTATACGAAATAGTTTTTTTCATCTCTTTCAAGACATCAACTTTTCACCTGCAACTTTCTTTATTTTATTCAACCTATACCAAATTTCATCAAATTTCATAAGATACCAATTTTCTTATATCCAATAACAATGAATAAAAAACAAACTATTATATAGCAAAAACAATATGATGGAGCTTGGATTAGGCTACTGCCAGAATTCAAAAGTAGCTACAACAGGAAACATTAACAACAACAAAGTGATGGTGGATGAGGTTTAGATCTACGAGCAGAACAAAATCCAAAGGAAGATTTTTTATTTGGATGTATAGTTGTGAAAGGGTATTTAGGTAAAAATGATGAATTTCATGGAATGTTTGAACATTCCATCCAATTAGTGAAGGAATTGTGAATTCCTTAATTTAAAGAGTTTGATGGAATTTTTTAAATTCCAATTCCATTCATTCATGAACCAAACGAGGGAAAGGAATGGAATTTAAATTGCAATTTCTAGGAATTCCAAGGAATTTCATGAACCAAACACCCCTTAAGTCCATATTACAATTGTTACATCCCTCTCAAGAAAACTATGGGATATAGTTATCTAAATTTGTTTGGTCTTCTTTGAATTCGTGATGTATTTTGAATAACATTCCATAAATATTTTGCTTAGTTCACATCATTCTATCTTACAGCTGTTTCTAAATTACATGTTTGTTTGGGATGAAATACAAAACTTTTAATAAAAAATACCTTCTATTAATCCACTATTACAGATATAAAAAGTGAGGCTCGAACTCAAATAAATCCTCACAAATTTGAAGACCTTATAACGGATACATGTTTTCATCTTATTAGAAAGGTATTTAGATTGATAAACTAAAACTAAAAGTTATATTAAAATTAAAAGTACCCTTTAAATCCTTCCAACTTACAAAGTAGCTCAACGACCTAAAGTGCAAAAAAATAAAAGGTATCAAATAAAATATGGCATAAACACGTGTTGATTGTCAAGACGCATCTTCTCGTGTTTGGCCATTTTGTATGGAAAAAACTTTTAAAATAGCATGACCAGTTTGTGAAGCTGCACCCAAAACCCACAATAGGAGAAACTCATGTTAGATCCCCACACACATATGTTTTCTCCAATCTAACCAGAAACCATAATGTCAGCTAGTTTGGGAGTTGATTTTCCTTCCAACAGGTTAGCCAAAAAGTTTATCGGCGCTTTTTTTCTAGCAGAAATCTCAATCTGTCAAAAAAGTGTGAAAGAAAAACATTTTTAATCAAATCGTGTCTGTATTTGAATCGCGTGAACTTTTTTTCATTTTAAAAATTCACCGATTCTTCTTTTGGGAGTAGATCTTCCTTCAAACATGTCAGTCAAAAAGTTCCCGTGAGCTAGGACCTATTTTTTTTACATTATTGGATACGACTCAACAAACAACTTTTAAAATTGTCTCTCATTAAAAAAATATCTGACTTCTGTATCCGAGTATAGGTTTAGTTTACGATAAATATTGTGGCATAACGAAAGAAACAAACGCCCTTATCCATGTGATGGGCCCCGCACATAGAACGTGACTCACATAGTCACATTTTTCATAAAAACAATTAACACGTGCAGAATATATGCTAAGCTAGAAGGAACGGTAATATATTTAAAAAAATTAAATAATACGAGTAATAATAAAAAGGTTTGTCCCCACCACGACAGTTAACACAGATGAAATGAAATGATGAAATGAAATGAACCCACCCTTCTTCTTTCTTTTAATATAAAAATAAAATGCAATCCATCCATTTCTTTCATCCCTCATTTTTCTTCATCACTTAAATAAAATATTCTTTTAAATATAATATTATATTGCACCACGCGGCGGCGGAAATTACATATAGAAGAAGGAATTGAAATTAAATGTCGGCAAGTACCAAACAAGGCACCGGAGACGGCAAGGCGGCTGCCGAGAAGTCCAAGTTTGCGGAGACTTGCAATCGTTTGAGTCTGTTTCTAAAAGAAAAAGGCAATCTTCGAGATATTAGTTCCGAAATCAATGCAAAATTTGCTGCTGCTGATGCTCCTAAAGGTATAGTATATAATATTTGATTGTTGTTTGAATTGATTAAATAAGTGGATATATGCCGTGGCACGTAATTAGTTCTCGTATGATATACGTACAGGTGTATCGGAATTAAATCCGGCGACCACTACGGTAGATTTTTTAAGTAATATGAATATGTTTGGGGAGGAGGAGAAAAATAATGTTCCAGAATATGTTATCTTAGATTCGTCTGATTCTATTGCTACTAGTAGTGCTGGTGCTACACTACAACACATAAATAGTAGGAGTAATAGTAATAGTAAAACCACCACGGGTGGACAGATGAGTATATTTTACAAAGGAAAAGTCATGGTTGTGGATGATGTTCCGGAAGATAGAGCCAGATACGTGATGCTGGTCGCCAAGAACGCCGGTGTTCCTCATCCTCTTCCTCATGACAACAACAAATCATCAGTTGATGAATTATTATTAATGGCGGCAGCCTCACCTTCTAAATATTCACAACAGCAGCAGCAGAAGAAGAAGGATGGAGATGATGTAGTTTTAGAAGAAATGATTAACAAATCATCATCATCAGCAGCAGCAGCAGCAGCAGCTGATTCGGATTTGCCAATTGCGAGAAGAGCGTCACTGAACAAGTTCTTGGCTAAGAGAAAAGACAGGGCAACGGTGCGAGCAGCTAATAATTATGCCCCTTATCACCACCAGATGTCGCCTTCAGCAGCACCAGGCGCCTCATCCTCATCCTCTGAGCGTAGTTTCGACCTCAATATGTAGTACTGTACTAGCTAGCTAGTAACTAAAAATTAACACGCATCATGTGCTTCCTTTAATTTTGTATGCAACACAACATACACACACAGCTTGGCCCTCACCTAGCTACAACACACACTTACTACCATAATACTCGTATATATCTATAAATCTAGATCCATTTCTTGGAAGATTCCGATTCTAATGTAATCAACTTTATATTTTATTGTTAATTAGTTTGTAGCTGCAGGATGTATATGATTCGTTTTAGCTTAATTTGCCGGATTAAGTTAGTCTTTCTTTACATAGATATTCTTCTTCAATTTTCTTTTTTGTTTTATCACCATCTCAAGAGTTATATACTTACACAACGACTTACTAAATACTATTATTATAATACGAGGCTTGGTACCCGCGCGTTGCGGTGATAATAATACGAGTACAAAAGAGTGGAGGAGGAATCGATATGCGTGTGTGTAAATAGAATGGAGAGAAAGATGTGATTGTGTGTTAGATATTGTGTTTAAAAAAATAGAATTAGAGGTAATGTGTGAATTATGGACAATATGAGAATATTGAAAAGATTGCTAAATTTCCTAAAACAGAGAGTTCAATATGTTTTATAAGTGATATAGAAGTAGGGGTATTTTAGGAATAATAAAAAATTACTGTTTTTTTGTTTTTTTTTTGAAAAGTAAAATTTCATTCACACTCACCCCGGCAAATAACCGGCGGTGTATAACTGTACAATATTTACATCAAAGCTAAAAACCTTTAAATTTACACCAATTCTCCCAAGATATAGCTTTGTGCTTCGATCTATTCTTAAACCAAAGATACCCTATCGATTTAATACTTTGAATTATGAAATTCGTGTTGAGTGATCCGTTGTCAAATTTGATTTCGTTCCTTGCTTTCCAAATACTCCAACACCCAATGATGATGATACCCCTAAGCGCTTCTTTCTCCTCCTTACTTTTCCCCGAGTGCTCGCTGATGTCTAGAAGGTCTTTCAAGTCGAACATAAAGAAAGGTGCAGTATTGCACCACGTCTAGATTGAATGCCAAACTCTAGCAGCTACGATACATTCACAAAACAAGTGATTAACTGTTTCGGTGCCATCATTACAGAGAACGCAGTTCATCTCCATATTCCCAAACGTACAATTTCTCTCCAACAAGGCCTGCATCGTGGGGATTCGGTTTAAAACCGCTCTCCACATAAACAAACTACACTTACCTGGAACCTATTTGCACCGAAGTTATCGTTACTGAACCTGTTGCTTATGAGAAATTCCTTTGCATTTTTCACAGTGAGCGTGTCATCTTTCCCTCCTAACCATACCCACTTATCCCTGCCGCTAACCCTAGTCACCTCCTCCATCTCACTGGTTAGCTGCTCAAGCTCCCTAAATTCCTCATATGTTTCAGGTCGACGCAGCCAATTCCAATTTATCCGTTCTTCATCATTGTCAAAACGAATTTTGTCGTTGATAAGGGATTTTTTATCTTTATCAATCTTGAAAAGCAAAGGGTAGGACTTCATTAACGGCCTATCAACCCACCAATTATCAATCCAAAACTTAATTTCCTTTCCATCACCTATTACTCCTTTAATCAGATTATTGAAACCCCTATTACCCACCTTCGCCCCTTCAATGCTTTTCATAATATTAGACCACGTACCAGGGATATATTCTTTTTGTATGGAACGGGGTGCCATCCTCTCTTAGTGTCGTGGATTGCACTGATTATTTTCCTCCAGAGGTTGTCCGTCTCGGTCTTATATCTCCACACCCATTTGCTGAGTAACGCCACATTTATATCTTTTAACCTACTGATCCCCAAACCCCCTTTGTCCCTTGGAGATGCAACTTTCTCCCACGAGACCCAATGCACCTTCCTTCCGGATTCCGAGCTTCCCCCAAAAAACCTCCTCATAATCTTTTCTAGACCTTCGATCACTCCCATCGATGCTTTGTACAATGAAAAAACGTAAGTAGGAATACATTCCATCACCGATTTGATGATGGTAACTCTACCTGCCATCGACAATCCAACAGCTCTCCATTTCGCTAGCCTTGATTCAAAGATGACGAATATAGAATTCCAATTATTCAATCTGTTCATGTTGGCTCCAATAGTCACACCGAGGTATTTAAAAGGAAAGATTCCAGCCGAACAGTGTACAATTCTCGCCATCTCCTCCACCTCAACATTATTCACTCCAATACCAAACAGATTAGACTTCCCTAGATGTATCTTAAGGCCCGAGCATATATTAAACACCCTTAGAAGTTTTGCCACATTTTCCAGATTCTCTTCTTCCCATTCGCCCATAATCATGCAATCATCTGCGTAAAGTAAATGCGATATAACCATCCCATCTTTTCCTAAACATTGAGAGAGCTTCCATAGCAATGATAAACAAAAACGGGGCGATAGGGTCTCCCTGTCTCATTCTTTTATGACATTGGAACTCAAAAGTAGGAGACCCATTCACTAATATAGACGACCTGGCTGATTCAAGGATACCCCGAATCCACTTACACCACTTGCTTAGAAAACCCATACATTACATAATCGAGATCAGAAAACTCCAGTTGACATTGTCATATGCTTTCTCAAAATCTATCTTGAACGCGAACAATTTTCTCTGTTTCTTCTTAGCCCAAGACATAATTTCATTGAGAACAAGCGGCTCGTCAATGATATTCCTGCCCCCGAAGAAAGCAGTTCGATTAGGGGAGATGACCGTCCCAAAAACCTTTTTCATTCTGTTGGCTAGTACCTTCGAAATAGCTTTATTAATCACCCCAATCAAATTGATAGGCCTATAGTCATTAAGCTCTACCGGATCTTTGATTTTCGGGATTAGGGTTATAAATGACGACCCGCAACCTCTATTAATCTTCCCTGAAACAAAAAACTCGTTAAACAAATCGATAAAATCATTCTCCAAGACGTGTCAGAAACGTTTGATGAGCCGGAAGTTGAAACCATCATGCCCGGGCGCCTTGTCATCACCACACTCGAACACCGCATCTTTTATTTCCCCTGGTGTAAAAGCCTTAATGAGTTCATCGGTCTCCTGACTATTTAGCACCGCCCCAGACCAGTGTGTCATCTTGGGCCTGGAACCCATTCTTCTTGAAACTTTTTTCTGAAAAAATCAAAAATATGTTTCTTGACAAGTTTTGGTTTATCCACCCAATTACCATCAATCTGGACTCCTTGAATAGCATTAGTTGGTTTTCTTTTGTTAATAAAGCCATGAAAAAACTTTGAATTCTCGTCTCCGTCTATCGCCCATTTAATTCTTGCCTTTTGCTTCAAGTCATTTGCTTTATCCTTTTCCAACTCAATCACCTTCCTTAAACATTCTGTTCGGATCCAGCTTTCCTCTTCATTTAACTCCCTTTCTTCGAGAATAATGTCCATCTCTTCCAATTCTTTTTTACATCTCTCCACCTCTTCCCCCTCATTTTCTTTTAATTCTTCACGCCACTCTTTAATATGTTGCCTTATGTGTTTTAATTTCATCATCAATTTGACATCCGCCCTACCATTGAATTCAAAAGACTCGTTTGATTTATTCACCACCTCAATAAGGTCCCCATTATCAAGCCATGAGTTAAAAAATCAGAATGGCTTTGGCCCATAGTTCAGATTCTTAACAGTTAAGAGAATCGGATTGTGATCTGACAAGAGTCGAGGCAATGCTCGCAAACTAGCAGTAGGCCATGCATCCATGACTTCCGACCCCATGAGGAATCTATCAATCATACTTAATTACTTAATGAAAATAAAACATATTGAACTCTCTATTTTAGGAAATTCAGCAATCTTTTCAATATCCCCATATTGCCCCTAATCCACACATTACCTCTAATTCTATTTCTCTAAATACAACATCTAACACACAATCACTTCTTTCTCTCCATTCTATTTACACACACGTATATCGAATCCTCCTCCACTATTTTGTACTCGTATTATTATCACCGTTTAACCACCGCAACGCGCGGGTACCAACCTTCGTATTATAATAATAGTATTTAGTAAATTAAAAATTACTTAATTTGTTAATTTCAATACCCTTTATAAGGGTTTATAGATAGGAGAGTGATATCTACAACAATACATGTTTTACATAGTTGTACATTGTGCAGTAAAATATGTTATTTTGTTGTAGATGACTAAAATATGTTATAGGCATATCACTCCCCATATATATTCTACATATTTTATTTTAATTTTAATAAAATATAATTGATATATACTTAATTAACCAACGTACAAAAGTTCTAATATTTCAATTAACCAATCAAAAGTAGTTTACTTAAAAAAAAATAACATTTGTTGTGAAATATAAGAGCATATATATATATAGAAAATGATTAATCCTCCTAACAAAATAGCCTAAAAATCCTTCTAACTATTGGATGATGACATGTGGAAAAATCAGGACGCAAGATTAGGAAAGAGAATTAGTGGATAACACATGTCACATTTTTAGAGTGTTAGGAGGATTTTTAGGCTATTTTGTTAGGAGGATTAGTCATTTTCCTATATATATGTTAAGTTTTCATCAAAAATTTTAAATTTTTATGTAAGCTTTATAAGAAAGAATGTACCATTTATATATCTATACTATTTATTAAAGCAAACCATCATTTTTTTCAAAGGACTAGCATGGTACCCGCGCGTTGCGGCGAGATACCATGGTAAAGCCTTCTCATGTCGTGAGTAGTTTCTCTAAATGGTTCTTCACTCAGGCTCCCAAATCGCATATTCCTCACCGGGTTCGGTTTCATAACCTTCGGCCCAACTCGGGACTTGTGGTGTAAGTCGGGGTTCCCCAGGGGGGTTGGTTTCGTAACCATCATCACTCAGTATTTCCATGTTATTCCGGTTGGCCTCCCGACCACGATCGCCCCCTCAATTTCTAGTCTTTCTAGGAGTTGTTGAACAAGGTAAATATCATTTGCTAGATTCAAACTCTTCATATGTAAACTCGTCAAGTAGAGACGGGTTTGTGAGAGATGGTACGTTTGTCATGATTAGAGACATAGTGTATGTCAGTGTAAGGTTGGAAGGTCCTGTTGTTTTTTTTTTGGTAATGGATATTCAACACCCATGAGCAGAGAAGTGCAAATAAAAATACTATCATTTTTAAGCACAAGAATATATAAACAACTAGAGTGGTGCCCGCGCGTTGCGGCGGCAACGGTCTATAACATTTTAGACACCGTAACGATTAATAGGTTCAGTTTACTTTCATGAGATGCGTCAATGCAGGGCCTAACCGTATATATCATTTTAAAAATAAGTCGCGTATTAGGTAAAAAAAAATAATGAAGTGCAAACACTAACCATGAAAAATAACCACTTACAATTGTAGGGGAGAAGACCAAGGCAATTAAAAAAATAAATAGTTAAAGATTAAAATTCAATACGAATATACAAAGGACAAAATTGGTTCGTAATTTCGTGAGTTATAAAAAGGTAATTATTGTTTAAACATTTTGTAATATAATCTATGACAATTAAGATGTTTTTTCTTATCCGTAGCAATACCTTCAACAATAATTTTAGAGTTAATGGAGATTTTATAACAATATGGGTTTTAGGTAATTGTGGGATTTTTTTTTATTAAGGTTAATTTCAGAGATAAGGTGTGTGGAGGTAGTTTAAATGTAGAGGGTATATTAGGTAATTCAAAGGTAAAGAATTGAATGGAGGAAGGGATAGATTGTTTATATAGGTAGTATAGATGGGTGCTTATATAGGTAGTATAGATGGGTGCTGGTAACTACAACATGTATATTGTGAACATATAAGTGTAAAAAACGAAAGAGCTGCTAGATAATATTTTAGTAAACGTAAAAGGTTTAGTGTGGAATGAAAGATATTTATATACAACTCAAATAAATCATGGCATTTTAGTTATGAAAATTATTATCAAGGTTCTTCAAAAAGTTTGTAAAGTTAGGAATTATATGTTGGCCGTGGGATATGTATTGATTTTAAATCAATTATCATCATCTATTAATATAATATAATTACCATAATTAGTTTGTGAGCACATGATGTGTAAATAAGCTGTCATCACTATTGGAAACTTGTAATTGATAAGAGTGTAATAAAATTACCATAAGAAGTGATAGATGAAAGAGGGGGACTATATTTGTTAAGTGATTTGTTAATGTTAATAAGAGGGGGGTTATATTTGGACGTGAATTAATAAAGTTACCATAAATAAGCTGACACATATATTTGTTACGTAATGTGTTAATAAGCGAGGTCATAATAGACATTTTCTCCCCTCTAACTTTCAACAGGGGGCTATATTTTTTAATAGGTAGTATAGATAAAAAACCAATAAGTTCAAAATACTCCTTAAAAGTTAAAATATCTTTCAGAAATTTTATTTTCAAAGTCTAACCTTAACTTTTAAATGACTAAAATATTTCATTTACATCAATTACCTTTGTGTATATAAATATATAATATATAATTTCATCATATTTACATCACATGTCTAAAATAACAAACCCATCTAGTTTAATTATACGGAGATGAAAACTGGATATTTCTTGTATCTATAAATATAGTAGGTCCATACATTTTGAGAACGTTTAGAAGATGTTTGTTTGTTTAAGTTATTTATTGAGAAGACCATGTTTTGAGTTAAATGTATACATCTACACAAGTTTTTATCCATGTCATTTCTTTAAACATGAGGCCCTATATAAATATAGTTAAATGATAAATAGTTTAAAATATTTTTTGATGATCTTTCTAAACTATAAATAGATAGATATCCCCTCAAGTTAGGGTAACTTGAGGAGTTAGGATAATTGCGACCCTTGTAAACAAAATCATGGGTCAAGATTTATATATGATAATTAGATCTGACCATAGAATTTCATCCAAAGGTTAATAACCCTTCAACTTTACCCTCAAGTTATCCCTAACTTGAGAAAACCCATAAATTTTTGACATATGTAATATGTAGTTAATTTTTCGTTACCTCATCATTTGATTTTTTTTATATGTAATGATTTTGTTGTTAAAAGGATTATAAGGGGTTAATTTAGAGGATATATCATTATCTGTAAAAATATTATGACATTTTGTTTTGGTAGCGGTTAATTGTTACCTTTTAGGTGACAAAATTTGTCTTAATTTATGTTTGAATGTTAATAATCATTCTAAAATACCAATAATATTTAATTTGGTTTTTTGTAGTGTCTATCTAAATTGATAAGTTTTTGGTTCATAGAGGGATAACTTGGATTGATTAGCTAACCAACCTATTAATTACTAGGTGAATTAAACTTATTTTCCATGTCGAATCAAAGTGATGCTTACTCTAGGCAAATTGTAGGTTACATACTCGAGCTTCATTGTCGTTTTTATTCCCTTGGGGCCGGGTGATCAAGAATTTTTGGGTGCATCATTAAAAAAAAGGCTTTGGAGTTCTTAGAGATATTCAACCTACACGTGCTATTTAGATGGAAACACCATATTTTCTTGATTGTTCAATTATTTGATTACCATGTTGATTTGTCTTTGAATATTGTGGTTTCAAACCTGATGTTTCGCTGTTGTGTATATGATGTAGTGCCCATGGGGTAATAAGCCCACACTTGCGGAAACAAGTTGAAACCCATGTAGGGCAATGAGCTACACTAAAAAAAAATGTCATGTAGTGGCACACAAAAGTGTCGCTAGATATCAAAAAAGTGTCACTAAAGTCCTGTTGGGTAATGGGTGACAAAAAAAAAGAGTGTCACTAAAAATGCTGCCACTAAAGGGTTTTAGTGACTTTCTAGTGTGTCACTATTGTACTTATGGTTTTTAGTGACACTTTTTCGTTATGTTACTATTGACCTTACAACTTTTACGTTATGTTACTATTGACCTTACGACTTTTAGTGGCAATTTTTAGTTGTCACTAGAACTTTATCATCTTTAGTGGCACTATTAGTTGTGTTATTGCAGCCTTGATAGCTTTTGGTGACACTATTTTGTCGCGTCATTGTTGTCTTGTTAACCAAGAATGCTTTGAACATTACAAAATAAAAAGGACTACACCAAATTAGAAATATACCATCAAAATTAATTACAAATATCACCAATTAAAATTTAAAATAATAAAAAATACCCAAATTTATATTTTGACATGGATTAGACAAGTATACGCTTCATTCATATTCTACGGTTCCTCCGACTTTCCAATTCATTCCCACATGTAAAAGAATCTCATTTATTTCAAGGGGATAACTTGGATGATGTTAACATTATTTTGGTTGGATGATGTTGCTCTCACAAACCATTAAAATCATGGGGGGATTTTTGACATGTGTAAAAATTGATTTAAGTGAATTTGTGAAAGCAACATCATCCAACAAAAATGATATTAACATCATAAATCATTTTCCCTTATTTCAATATCATATATCTAACCACACAAAGTTATTTGAACTCAGTTTCGCAATTCTCATAACCAAACTAACCAACCTGCTTTATAATTTGTCAAATTTTATATTATTTTTTCTAACTCAAGTGGATCCATAAGTTTCAAACACCTTAAAATAGAATATATTTTTTGAAAATGGTTTGTAAGATTGTGGGTTTGAGATGTGTTTGGAAAATGAAAATGGAGAGTTTTACGAGTTGTTTGTTAGAGGTGTTCCTACATATTCCAAAGCGAGATGTGAGATTCGGGGATACGAGTTTGTTGCCGGAGATGGTGGTGGTGGTAATGATGAGTGGTGACGTCGGAAAACTGATGCCGCCAACCACAACCGTATAATCAGTTGACCACCCCCGTATAATCATGACGGCCACCACCCTTTCCTTGAACCGTCATCACCGATATCCTTTACTTGAACGATGCCACCGTATTGTGATTATATAGATAAGTGACCAAGAAATATGTATATATATTTGTATCACCACCATCATTGGGTTTGTGTTTTCATTTGTTAATAATAGTGATAAAAATGAAAAGCATTAGGAAAGTTTCAAACAAAAAATACGGGTGGCTTGAGACTGAATGATTACATAGGATTATGAGGTGTGAATATGATAAATTATTGTTGACATGAATTGAAGTTTCACATGAAAAAGGTATAATGGTCATAATATAAGATCCATTTGATAAAATAGATATAAATGGGTAAATTTGTATATTTTAAAGAAAAAATTGTTAACGAAAGTTAGCCTAGCTGGTCAGAGGCACTTTCGAATTTACTCAAGGTCTTGAGTTTGATCCTTCGGGATGACAAACCTTGGGTTTTTCCCTCTGAATATTTGTAACGACGGTTCATGCTCAACATCTCGTTGTCAAGGGTACGTGCAAGACTTCACTATTATACAGTGAGGTTTTCTCGTTGCCGTATACCAAATGGATGTTCGAAAAAAAGAGAGAAAATTGGATATATATGTAATTTTAAATTTTGATCGGTGATATTGATAATTTTGATAGTATATTTGGATATATATGCAATTGCCCTATGTATTAAAATTTACGAGCATGGTACCCGCGCAATGCGGCGGTGGTGGTGGGGAAGGCGTTATAGTGGTGTCGGTGTCAAGTGGTGTAAGTTGATGTAATTGTGATAAATTTAGAAGATAAGAGCTTAAAGTATTAATTATTAAATTAAACTATTAAAGGTTTAGAATGTAAATTCTAATTCATTAAGGGCAAAACATAAAAAGTAAGGGTAATTTTTGTAATTGAAAGATAGAATTACCTAAAATAAAAATAGACTATTTCCTAAAAGACAAAGAAGAAAAGTGATCGGTACGTATATAAGCGATAGTTAAAGGACTGGTGTAGTAAATTATACTATGCTCATTAAAAAAAGGGAAACACAGCATTGGCCTTCTTCCTTGTGCTGCTCATTAAAAAGACAGAGTAGGGTTTGTGTTGTCAAAACTCACACACAAATCAATCAAATAAATAAATAAAAAACCGGGATGAACATCGATATGGATACTTCCCCCAGTTATTTTGATCCTCATGATTTATCCGACCGCGAACGTTTTCGCCGTTACGGGTATGTTCTCTCCCCCAATTCCATTTAAAATTCTGATTTATTATTTGATTGATGTTATACCTTCTTTTTGATATTTCTAATTATGTTGTAATGTGCATTTAAGTTGATAAGTATATTATTATATGTACAGGAAAAGGCTCTCCCCTTCACCGCACCAAGAAAACTATCAATCCAAATTCACAAACGCTGCTTTATTTCTTGATAATATTAAACGACAAGTTGTTGACCACCATCACTACGACGGCGACGGCGATCACTCCACCCATCGATCTTCTTCCAAAAGGAGATCACCGTCCACAGATGGCAGCCTCGGTGGTCGACGACATTCCTTGAAAGTAGTCAAGCATGAGGAAGATTCATCTTCAGTGGACAGCGGAGATACTACATTTTCTTTATTCGCATCTCTCTTCGATTCTGCACTTCAAGGTCATATTTTTACTTTTCAAATTAAAAAAAGATGGTGCTATAATCATATGTATATATTATGCAGGATTGATGTCTATCCCTGATTTGATATTAAGGCTTGAAGAAGCATGCCGCAATGTCTCAGAAACAATTAAGTATGTCTCTCATTCCCCTAAATAGTTGATATGTTTGTCACTTTCTCTTTTGTGTGACATTAAACAAAGAAAATCATCTCCCTTCATTCCATAATAAGTATGCATTTTCTATTTCTCGATATCAAACCCCCCTTGTATATCAAATGGAATGTTGGACTCTAAATGTTTGTTTTGGTATATTATATACTAATAAAAAACAAATATCTGCATCATCCAAAAATAGGGATAAAATAAGAGTTTTTTTTTTTTGACAAAATTCAATAGGATCATCAATATATATTGATGACAGCGTGTAGACCAACAAATAATACTAGACCGAAACAGAAATTCATATTCTCACTATGTATCACAATGAAATGTTTTCTGAAAAATTGAATTTTTGGCACTATTGGAGTTATGCTTTTAAGTTCCTACAGAGGTATTCTTGCTTTCGTTCTGCCATCACTAAATATAATATCTATTTTGCTTACTAAATTGGGGCAAATAATCTACGTTACCATTGATCGCACTATGTTTTTTGTTCTTTTACAGTAACAGTTGTAGTGAGAGACATAGGATTGTTGAGGACAAACTGATGAGGCAAAAGGCTAGGATGCTACTCGATGAAGCTGCTTCTTGGTCGCTTTTGTGGTATCTATATGGGAAAGGCATGATTCATTACCTGTACCTCAGTATTCATTTGTGATGTACCTTTGTGGTATCCCTTTCTAAGTTTTTTATATCCTGATCTCACGACATCGGTTATTGTTATTATTATCCCTTTTTATGTGTCTTATATCTTTGTCACTTTTCGACTCTTGTACAGGAAACGAGGAGCTTCACGAGGATTTAATGATGGTATCAAGCTTATATTTTTGGTCAAATTTCTAGTCATTTTACTGATTCCTGGAATCTTGCATCTCTGAGTTTTCTCTCTATAAAGAAAGGCTTGTTCTATTGGTTTCATTTTGATTCTTTACTTCAGTTGCCAACAACTTCACATCTGGAGGCTTGCCAGTTTGTTGCTCAAGATCATAAAGCTCAGTTATGCCTTAGACTTATCCAATGGCTTGAAGGATTAGCCTCCAAAGCCCTAGATTTGGAGTACAAGGTGATGGTTTATATAGTTTTGAATTAGTTCATATGTAGTGCCATATCAGAATTGCTTATGCATTGATGGTGTGACATAATATAAGCTTGTCTGTAATGAAGTTGTTTGAGCATATTATCTCTAAAATACATCCAGCTTTGGTTTGTTAATGTCATCCGTGTATTGTTTTTTGTTGCAGGTACGTGGCTCTCATGTTGGCACACATCTCCCTACCTCTGGAGTTTGGAATCATACCCAAAGGTTTCTAAAGAAAGGCTCCTCAAACGAAAAGATTGTTGACCATTTGGATTTTGATGCTGCAACCCGTGAACATGCTCAACCACTACATGATGACAAGGTATCTTTTCTGTTACTATAGTTGATGCTGTAGCTCGTGAAGAAACTGTATATTGCTATAAAATGCTATTTAGTGAGTTGTTCAAAACAGCTGTCAGTGACATGTTGTTTGCAATTTCGAGTTCTTAAGTTAAGTAGACTTCATTTAAGGAAGACATGCTATGAAGATTGTATATTGTTTAGTGTATTTTTTTAAATTATATCAAATCAATCTCTATATCCAAACAGAAACAAGATGAATCTCTACTGGAAGATGTGTGGATCCTATTAAGGGCTGGAAGGTTGGAAGAGGCATGCAATCTTTGCCGTGCTGCAGGACAGGTAGGCATATTGAATTTTCTTATTTATTTTTTGTTTATTTCTGTGTTTTAATGGCCACTGACGTGCACAGTCATGGAGGGCGGCAACCTTGTGCCCTTTTGGAGGGCTGGATCATACTCCTTCTATCGAAGCACTTGTAAAGAATGGGAGGAACAGATCTTTGCAAGCTACTGAATTGGAAAGTGGTATGAATCATCAGCGCCGTCTCTGGAAATGGGCTTCATATTGTGCATCAGAGGTATGAGGAGTGTAACAATTTATGTAGTTTATTACCGTTAAATGGTCTAATTTCTTAACTGTTCGAATTTTATCAAGTGGATTATGTGTTCATACAGACTAATAGATGTCTTTTGTGTTTTATATGCAAATCAAGAAAATTGCAGAGGAAGAGAGTGGGAAGTTTGAAGCAGCAATATATGCGGTAAATTGCAGTAACGTGAACCGTATATTACCCATGTGTACTGACTGGGAGGTATTATATTGTCAACAAGATGCCTCTGTATTAGTCAAGTATATGAAATCATTTCTAAGCTTCTGAGCTTGGTAATTGCAGTCTGCTTGCTGGGCTATGACTAAGTCATGGCTTGACGTTCAAGTTGATGGGGAATTATCTCACCGACAACCTGAAAGAAGTTCTGGTGATGCAACTGAATTAAGCCTTGAACATGGGGATCTAAATTCTCAATCATATCTTGGACCAGATAATTGGCCACTTCAAGTCTTAAAGCAACAGCCACATGATCTTTCTTCTCTTCTTCAAAAGCTTCATTCAAGGTAGATAAGCTGGGATTTCTAAAGTGCAGTATGCTGGAATTTGTGATGACCACCTGCTTGTTATTTATCTATGTGTTTTTGTTTTTTAATGATTTAGCGAGTCGGTACATGAAGCTGTTAGTCGGGAATGCAAGGAGCCACACCGTCAGATCGAGGTTAGCATCTTTTCCTCCCTTTTACATTTATCCAAAATTTGGATAGAAATAATTGGTGTTCCTTGTTTATGTGTTTTCTTGCTATTGGTATTTGTTAGTGGTACTTCTGTTTCTTAAAAGGTAACCTTTGGATGTATAATTCTCTATGGCTACTAAGCCTGGATACATGATAAGTAAGCTCATTTATTAAAAAGATATTCTTTATATAGGTTGGGATTAAGTTGCAAAAAGAAAGATTAATATACACATTATAATCGATCAATGCAATATACTGTTTGATCCAATTTAAACACACTCACCATTTTCTTGTCAAGTTTTTCACTTTGTCAATGGCGAGTAGATTTGCATTAATTGGTTACAAGAAGGTTAGTATTTTGCATTGAATGACAAATATGTACTACAAGAAGAATGCCCAATCCCATTGTTGTGCAGGGTGTGGAGACGGTATGATGTAGACAGTCATATCCCTATCTCAGGGTAGAGAAATTATTTTGAGAAAAACCTCCGGCTTACTAGGTATCATATATAGTTTGAGTTTTAAGAGGTGTCTTTAGGATACTAAAATGTCGTATTAAATAAATGGAGCTAATAACAACACATTTTACATGGTCTACAATTAACGTGCATCTGATTTAGTAAATATGTACGTTGAATGGTAAAACGGATGTATGATGTTTGGATAGGTACAAATGTGCAGCTTTCCCCTTTGAGTAATTGTGGAAGTGTGTATATATGTTTATGTATGGATTTGTTAGTGCCTGATCAACATTTTCAAGCTGGTGTATCTCGAGGGTATACTTCTTTTGCTGTTACGTCTGACCCAATGTTTTTGTACAGATGTGTCTAATGATGGTTGATATTCCTCGTCTACTTGACCTTATTTGGTCATGGATATCTTCTTCTGCAGGCGATGAAGATTTCTTCAGGTAATAGGCTTTCCTGGTATATTTATTGCTGAACTTTAATATCCTTTATTTCCTGACACCTTCATGGTTCTTTGCAAGAGAAAAAGGTGGAATTGTTTTTGGCACCACATTCTTTTGTACGTTAAATAGCGTAGTTATCTAGTAAATCAACTTGCTATAAGGGGTATGGAAGGCTTATACCCATGTCAGTTTGATAAATCTTATGGGGTGGTTATATTGTCTTATTATAAAGGAGGTGTTAGTGAGTCCATATCTTCTATTGTAATATTGGTCAGGCCTCATGGTGATCCTCGGATGATCCGTTTCGGTGCACATTTAGTTCTCGTACTTCGTCATTTACTTGCTGATGAGATGGATGATGCTTTCAAGGAGAAGATAATGACACTTGGCGACCTGATTCTTCACATGTGAGTATTTCTGTCTTATATGTCTAGCAGGTAGGATGGTCTTTATTTCATATATCAGTAGTTAAAATGTTATCTTTGGATTTTACTAATGTCAACACAGAGTTGTCATTGGGAAACCCAATCAGCTTCCTTGTGTGATTCATATAATTTTTGAAGTTATCTGACTGGTGCATCTGTTGGCAGGTATGTGATGTTTCTTTTCTCAAAACAACATGAGGAGTTGGTTGGAATCTATGCATCTCAGCTTGCACGACATCGTTGCATTGATCTGTTTGTACATATGATGGAGTTACGGCTGAATGGCAGGTGAGTTCAATTATGCTTATTGGCCTCCTGATTATCTCATTATCAGCTTAATCTTTTATATTTGATGTCGTGGATTAAGCGTTAAACGTCTCTTATGAGATTTGGTCAGTTATTGCTTCCTTAGCTTTGATGTTGTGGTTTACAAAAAGCTTTGTTCTTAATAGTTATTGTTCCAAGTTTACCAATTACACGTCGTTTCAAGATATTGATTTTGCTCCCAAGTGTTTTCATATCTGGTATGCTAAGGGGAAATTTAGGTATTTGATAATAAGTTAAGGAATGGAGGATTATTATTGATGTTATCACTCATCCTTTTTTGTATGGGGAGTGATATATCTACATTATTTTTTTGCCATTCACAACAAATGTACATGTTATACTGTACGGTGTACAACTGTACAAAACATGCATTGTTGTAAATGGCTAAAAATTGTTGTAGATAACTAGATATATCACTTCCTTTTTTTGTACAAATGGCAAATTATCTAAAATCTATAATCATAATACATTATGAAGATTTTACATCTTTGTTCAAACTGACAACATCAAGATTGAAATTTACTAATGTACTCTTACAACTTAAATTTAATCAATAGTTTCTTATACATTTAGTCAAACTTCTCAATTCTATAATTTACTCATTTAATTACCAACTTGTTTTATTTTAGTTATGTTTTTTAATCTAATTATTAAAATCACATTTACTCATAGAATGACCAACTTGTTTTATTTTAGTGATGTTTTTTAATTTTAATCATGAAAATCTCACACAAATATTATTTATAAGAATAAATGGATTTTATGAAGTTTAAAAATTAAAATACACATAAATTATCATTAAATATTCAAACCTAAACTATCCTTAATTAAATTAACATATTAACATGCTATCTTTTGTACTAACCATCGAAAAGTTCCAACACCGCCAATGAATAACAAATCGTGCTATCTTTCGTGCTACTATGAATAACAATTTTGCGTATTTAACAAATCGTGTTATCTTTCGTGCTAGCATGAATAAAAAAAGTTCCAAGTTTTTATATAGGTGTCATTGTGAATCAACAATGATATTGATGTGTTTATAAACTGTATCACATGCTCTATTTATTGCCTGGCGCCCCTATATTTTTTAATGTTTCGCTTCATGCCTTTTATTGGCAGTGTTCATGTCAGATATAAGATCTTTCTCTCTGCCATAGAGTACCTACCATTTTCTCCTGGGGCTGATTCAGATTGTAGTTTTGACAAAGGAAGCTTTGAAGAAATTATTGAAAGGTTTTTATTTTTTTCCATATAATTTTAATGTTCCTGAGAAGTTGTTGTCACATGTTTTTTATCAATATTATATTGCTATCATCAGCTTTTGTTTGCTGTTTCTTTAACAGGGTTTTATCAAGATCACGCGAAGTGAAAGCTGGAAAATATGATGGTACAGCTGACGTGGCAGAACAATGTCGGTTGCAGAGTCTTCAAAAAGCTATGGTCATTCAGTGGCTTTGCTTTACACCGCCCTCAACCATTAATGATGCTACAAGGGTCGGCACAAAACTTCTTCTCCGAGCATTGATGCACAGGTAACCCTTTTTCTGAAATTCTATTGTCTTGTAGAGTGAAGCTTCATGGACGCACATTGTATTTCAACTATTGCTGTTGTCTTACTGGTTTTGCCTAAAAGGAAAATGATTAATCAACCTAATTGGTGTGCCTAAAGATATGCCTAAAACTTTAAGAATTTGACATGTGGATTTCACTAATTCTCTTTCCTAATCTTGCCCCCTGATTTTTCCATATGTTATCATCTTACAATTAGGCACATCTTTAGGAGGAAAATCATGCTAATATTCTGTGTCAAAACTCCTGTCTTTCAGCAATGTATTGTTCCGGGAATTTGCTTTGATTTCTATGTGGAGAGTTCCAGCAATGCCCATTGGGGCTCATACATTGCTTAGCTTGCTTGCCGAGCCATTGAAGCATCCATCAGAAACTTTGCTTTCCACAGAGAACTCTGATGTTTCTGATAGTTTGAGAGAGTTCGAGGATTGGGTATGCTTATGAACCTTTTTACCCATTTTTGCGCTATGTAGTTTGTTGAAGACTTATAATTTATATTGTTCACTAGAATGAGTACTACTCCTGTGATGCTACTTACCGCAAATGGCTACAAGTTGAGTTGGATAATGCTGGAGATGTATCAATTGAAGAAAAACAAAGGGCTACTGTGGTAGCTTTGGAAACATTATCCTCGTCGATGGCATTGCTACTGAGTGAGACTATTCTCTTTGTGTTTGTTTTTTCCCAAGTATTTGTTCATAAATAATTGCTAATTAAATTGTAGGAGAAGAGAACCCATGGTTGGTCCCTACGGAGGATGAAATCTATGAAGTAGTGGAACCTACAAACCTTGAATTGCATGCGACTGCAATGCTTTGTTTACCTTCTGGTGAATGCATGTCTCCGGATGCCACATTGTGCACAGCGCTTACAAGTGCCCTCTATTCTTCAGTAAGCGACGAAGTTGTGTCAGAGCGTCAGTTACTGGTATGTTCCCTTTTATAATTCTGATACAAAGCAACTATTTTACTGATACAGCTCTCCCATTCTAAATCTCGTGATCTGTCCAGGTTAATGTATCTATCTCTACAAAGGACGGTTGCTGTATTGAGATTGCCCTCCGATGCTTGGCAACAGAGTATGATGGATTTGGTCCGAATAAACTTGCTGATGGCGGTATTCTCGCTGCAGTTATTGCTGCCGGGATTAAAGGTAAATTAAGAAATGTTGACACATGTTTAATCTGGATTCGACATTATGTAGGCAACTGCTTACATGAGGCTCTTTTGTGTCATGTGATTGAGGTGTGATAAGGTTTATGGAGAATACTGAAGTCACTTGATCTTTGGTCACCATTGATAGCAATTTTTTTGTATTGCAGGTGAACTGGCTCGTTTTCAAGCAGGTGTAACGATGGAAATCTTCAGACTAGATGCTTGGTACTCCGGAAGTGATGGCTCTCTAGGAAGCCCGGCAACATATATCATGCGGGGTTTGTGTCGCCGGTGTTGTATCCCAGAAGTCATTCTTCGGTGTATGCAGGTACACCTTTTCGCAAATGTTTCATTTGTCATGATTATCAATACACGTATCTCTTTTGATGTGGGTTAGAACTCAATAAACGTCTTCTTTTTTTACTTTTTACTTTTTAATTTGCAGGTTTCTGTTTCTCTTATGGAGTCTGGCAATGCTCATGAAAAGCACGACGAATTAATCGAATTAGTTGCTAGCTCAGAAACTGGGCTTCTACACCTATTTAGCGAGAACCAGTTGCAGGTGATTTTGCATTCGAGTTATTTTCTTATTTGAATCTCAGAATCTTTGACATCCAAGTTTATGTACTTATTGGTCGAAGTTTTGATATGTGTTCTTTTATCAGGAATTTTTGTTATTTGAGAGGGAATACTGTACATGGAAGATGGAGCTTCTTGAACAACCGGCTTCTTGAGTTCTGTATTCATGTATTTCACTTGTATAATTTATGGCTAATCATTAGTGTTTTGTGAAATTTGAAAACTTATGTTATTGTTAGATATTTGTTTTCATAGCATTCGTTGCCAGTGTATTTAGAAGTTTCTGTCTTCTTTTTTAAACATAGAATTTGAAAAAAGTTTTCATGTTGTGAAGGAAAAAAAAAACCATTCGAAATGAAAATTTCACAAGTTTTAAGTTTATAACTACAATATAGAAAGAATAATTTCCTTGCAGAGGTTGTGTTTTCTTCTAGAATTTCAAAGAAAACAGGAAAGTGTGCGTATTTAAGAAAGAAAAAAGGTTAAGAAAGATGAAAATCCCAATTTTCTTAATTTGTTTATTGTAAATATAAATATAACTCAAATAACGGCCACTCACTATTTCGAACGTTTTCTAAGTTAAAATAGAAAAAGGGATGTTTTCATTGATTTCATCTTTTAGGAAAATGAAGATGAAAGGAGTGGTGGTTATTTCTACAAAACACGCCCCCCGAGTCATTCCAGCTTGAATGAGTAAGCTTTTATCTGAGTCAGAGCATAAAAATATGATCTCGCAATATATATATAAACTTTCCCTAGAATTATATTGTTGCCTTAGTTGTATACAGTGCCAACTCTGTTACCCAAAATGTGTTGCTTTTGTTAACATCTGTTTTACTTGTAGTTTCTAGCCATAGGAAAATGAAATAAGCAAATTAGTAAATTCAACGACATGATATCTTCAGAAATAAAATGGAAAATGAACCAAGATCTCAAGTCAGATTAGGGGATTTCATGTACTTTAGAAAGGAAAATCCATAAGTACTTACTAGTTAGTTCAAGTGGTTGAGCACCTGCCTTACAAGCAGAAGGTCTTGAGTTCAAGACTTGGGAAGTACATAGAAAGTTTTTCTATGAAGGTTTGGCTTGGGTATACCCAGACTTAAGTATGAGGAGGCAGGGTTTACCCCTATTGATCGTCGTACCTTCGGGCGGATTAGTAGGGGTATTTGAAATAGACATTTCTACTTCGAGGGAGCTCTTTAGCGCGGACCCGGTTAAGACAACGTATGTTAGACCTCCCGCTGTCGAATCGCGACACGAAGTTTTCAAGCGAAATTCATCTTTCAAAAGAAAAAAGGAAATCCATAATGTAAAAAAAAAAAAAAGAAAGGAAATCCATAATGTAAAAAAAAAAAAAAGAAAGGAAATCCATAACTTTAGCTTCATTACTAAGGTTCTTTCTTTGGAAACACACTGGCACTATACAAAGGTAAAAGAGTGAGATATCAACACTTTTAAACTAAATGATCTTTTGCAAAGCTATACGGTACTAGTTATAGGTAATGAGGTCTTATTCCAACAAAATTCTTATAGAGATGCTAATCAACCTTATAGAGATGCCAAATTAGCACCACCCAACAATCACCCAACATCGACAACACACCCGAAACAATAACCCCACTAACTAAACCCCACAATACCCCAATACCCAACAAAAAGAAAAGTAATATCAAACAGTACTCCCAAACGACACCACGACCCCTTCCACCCCGGGCGACCCTCCGAGCACCCTATGTCGAAGAGGACGACGCCGACGACACCACCACCGATTACATATGCTCTATCATTGCCTGTGTTGGTGTGTATGTATGAAAGTTTGAGCACGTGGTACACAATCATTCATAAAAAATTGGCATCAAAATCCTGGGCATGGATTAAAAATCCATTCTAACATAATTGTTCCTGAAAATAAAAAAGTAAAGCCAGAAAAATGCACAATCAGTGCAGATATTTGCAGTTAGTTCCGTAGTGGCACCTTCCTTGGGTATAGTATCTACACAACTGTTGCCTCTGTCCTTGATAGCCACCCGTTGGTGTATGGTGGTGGTTGTTTCCTTGATGGAAATTATAGCTTTCTCGTGGATTCCGAGTAAGGTATGTATTTGCTCTATGATCATATTCATGCCTTCCAAATTCTCTAGAAGGATAGAAGTGTGTACTTTGTTCTGCCTGGAAGCTTTTTCTAAAGGGACTATGTGGCTCACCTCGAACTGGATTTCTCAAATCATTAGGGATGATGGCTTGTTCCACCAGAAAGCTTCTTCTAAAAGGACTTCGAGGATATCCTCTAACTGGACTTCTGACATCATTAGGGATGATGTTTTGTTTGACTTGAAAGCTTCTTCTGATAGGACGAGGTGGCTCCCGTCTAACTGGACTTCTGAAACCAGCAGGGACGATGTTTTGTTCTACTTGAAAGTTTTTTCTAACAGGACTATGTGGCTCCCTTCTAACTGGACTTCTGAAATCATTATAGTTGATGTTTTGTTCTACTTGAAAGCTTCTTTTAAAAGGACTATGTGGCTCCCGTCTAACTGGGCTTCCCAAATCATTAGGGATGATGTTTTCTTTATATGTACCTCCATGATTATTGTGAGTATTGCTCTTCAATGAACAGTTTCCTAAATCTCCTTTACATGGTGCACCTCCCTGTTGAATCGAAATATTTTGCAGGTCAGGCTTTCTTGGGTTCTCTGAAGAAATCATCGTGTGGATTAGGGATGTCGCTGTTTTCTTCTCATCCTTTTGGATGTTCCCGTTTGATGCCCTGAGATGAAACTGTATTGGTAAACCATTCTTATATTTTTTTTTGTGCTACCATACCAAAAACCAAGCTCGCGAATTTACCTATTTTCCCTGAGTGCTTTCTTCTTTTCCTTCTCCTGCAAACGAGCTTCCCTGTTAAGTCGTGCTGCATCACCTCTAGAATGTTTTTCAGATAAAATTTTCCTCCTTTGGCTTTCATCTTCCCATCTCTAGATTTGAAGAGGATGGTTGGCTAGTTCAGATGTTGCCAAAGGAAACACGAAAAATATAAAAAATTGAAAAAACAACAATACATACCTGTCTCATTGTCTTTAACCTATAAAGGTTTCTGCCTTTGATGAGTAAAGGATGAAGGGGAGGAAGTGGCTTCTCCCCTTTGCTCCATAACACCTCAATCTAACAAGTACAAACATACAATTTAGAATCTACAAATATAAAGGGTAGAGAATATTTGAGTACGACATGTAAGAAAGTCAGTTATCTTTGGCTCACAGTAAATGTATGTTGTTGCTTAGCAGCACCATAGCTTTCTTTTACAATCCTACCGGAAACAACCCTTGTGCCACATGGAGGACCGGTAGCACTCCTTGAGGCCACGTTAAACCTGAAAGACGAACGAGCAAAATAATTTAATTAACCGGTTGTTACCCGAGAGTGCCAAAACATAAGACAAAAACCGATAGCCGTATTCATGAATGAATCCTTACGTTTCATAAACATTTTGCTCAAACATAACAATATCTCCTGTGCATGCATCACCTGCAACAGATTTATATTATTGTATGACCAAAAATAGAAAAGATAAAACGCTTGGACCCAGCAGACAGGTATTTCTTCTTTTCAGATTCTCGGCAGACAGTATGATTTTCTAAACATTTCTCATTTTCCACCTTGCACTCATTTGTGGCCGGAGGTCCCTATGGAAGCAGTCTCTCTACCTTTGTGTAGAGGTAAGACGGTCTACAGCTTACCTCCCCCATACCCCGCGCAGGGATTGGGTCCTGTTGTTGTAGACTTGATTTCAAAAGCAATACATACCTTTAGAATTCATAAAAAAACTGGAAGCAGGGTATTTATGTTCGCCTTCACCATTCATTATGCTGAAACCAAGCAGCAGCAGCAGAAATCGAATATGAAAATCAAGGCTAAAAGTGCTTGGAAATGTATCCAACCTTCAAACATGGGATGGGGTATTGCATGTATCTGGTGGTGTTACTGAACAGCTTATATGGATAGCAAGCAATGGTGGATAAAATGCATTTCCAAGCACTAACTAATTAAATCAAAGGCACGAGGTAAAATAAGAATGAATAAAAACCTAATGTGGTCGTTGATGCGGTGAATGAGGACATGTTTTTTGCCGGTTAATCTCAACCCATGTTTTCTAAGATAAAGCTTACATTGGGCCACTTTCAGTTTCTCCACTTGACCAGCTACAGGCACACACGCAGACATATAAAATATAAATAATCAAAAAGACAAACTTATGTATGCAGATTTAAAAATGTATAGTGGATTGGATTATGGAATAACTAGCCAACCTTGAATGATGCTTTCAACAAACTCAAAACTATTCTGCTGCTGATTATTGGTGGTCCCTATGATACAATTTGATGGAACACTACAGGTCAAACCCCAAATCCTTTTTAGAATGAAATGAATGATACACTACCTACTTATTGGACCCATATATCATTATTCGAAAAAGAGAGGGAAGAATGACCTGCAGCGAGATCTGTTGATGGAGAGTTTAGAAAACTTAGATTCAGTGTGTTGGTGTATGATGTCGAAACTTGGATCCTCCTCCTCCTCCGTCTCCGTGTCTGAATCCAATAATTCTTCTTCGTTTAGAAGAGGATTTGAGGGTGAGTAGTGTGTCTGTGTATTTGGGGGTGGGTTTTGAATTGGCTTTTATCGAAGGGAGGGGTAACGTTCGAATATTAACCCTATTTTTTTTTTTTAGATTCCCCAAATTTATTTAGATAAAAATAATTTTTCAATAAAAAAAATTGAGATAAAAAAAAACTTAATGAATATATACTTTAACTTCTAAATTAACATAAACTACCATTTTATACATTAATAACATAACCTACTCTATGTCGTTATCACGGTACCTTTGGCACTATCACACTAGCGATGCGTGACGCAAACGACTATCTAGTTTAAAAAATATATATAAAATAAAACAATGTCCCATGTCCTTTGAAAATTAAAAAATTATGTACATTCGAGTAAAAGTTAGCCTAAATCATTTTATTGTTTTTCTGTATGTGTTTTACAAAACCTTCGTTAAGGTCTCTCGCAATTTTCATATGTTCTTTTTCATTATCTCTTTAAACACATTCTTTTAATAAAACCTAGATCTTGGTATCTATAGATATTTCCATGAGTAACTAAACAGTTTAGAAAAAGTGAATATGGGGTTATCACACATTTAAGGTTAGATTAAAAATCATTCACCTATGCCATTGGGGTGTTAGCCTAGTGGTCAGGGGTTTTTCCACAAAGTGGTTTCCTTCTGGGTGGTCTCAGGTTCGAATCCTGTCACATGCAAATGTGGTGAGGGGGCCTTAGCAATGTTATACTCATCTAACACATGAGGAGCAAACCCTTTAGGGCATTGCCAGGAGATGAACCGGCATGGGCGCATCCGCGTGGGGGGTGTTAGCCATTTATCCGTTACTGCCTTTCAAAAAAAATAAAATCATTCACCTATAAATATTTTAATATAGCTTGCAAATTATAAAATATTAAGGTACTTGTCTTTTAATTGATTAAAATAATTATATGTGATAAGTTTTAAATCTAAACTTAAATGTTTAATAATCTCATATCCACTTTCTCATATACATATGCAGTTATACACATTCATCAAACTTCTTGTAGACTTTCAAGCCACTGGAGACTTTGTTGAAGTATGGTTGGGTGTTGGGTTTTTTTCAAACCTCTTTTTATACAAAGTTTTATATTTAAAACTTTCAAAAACTTTTAAAAGGTTTTCGGAAGTTGAGACTTTATTTTTAATATATGTATTAAAAAAAGTTACTGTTTTAAAATGAGATAATTTTTATTAACTTGAAACTTTTTAGGCTATTAAAAGCCTCCAAAAACTCCTATAAAATAGTCCCACTAGAATAGGATTTTGTATATATTGTTGATCTTATTACCTCATAAATGTTGTTGTACTTGTTTAAACTTTTCTTTGACATAATAAAATTATGGATTAACTTATATGTTTTTATCTCTTTTTTCACATTAAATTGTATCATATCTGTTTGTTCATACAGGCAGCGTGGTTATAGTAGTCAAAATTGTGTCAGTTAAATATTTTTCTCTTCTGAAAATATGTAAGGAGAGTAACACCTAATTAGAAACATATTATTTGAGGTTAACATATTTATGTTTTAACAGCTATCTACTTAATATACCTGATGGGTGTAAGATATCTTTTATTATCATTATATTTTTTTTATACATACAGTGTAAGGAGTGGTAGACGGTATGGTGAATTTATGGGTTCTGGGTTCATACCGGCGGTAACACCACCACTGGTGTCGAATTTATGGTTGAGCGGTATGCTAAGAAGGTAATATACCCGGTGGTGATAAATGGAGAGAGAAGAGAATACTTAATTTTTTTATTCTTTATTTTCTTCTAATATATAAGTATATGGTATGCGTATGTGTTTATATATATATATATATATATATATATATATGTTTTGTGAATGTATTGCACAAAGAAGATGGCAGTTCTTTCTTTTTACATAATTTTATGTTATTATTATTTTTAAAACAAACCCTATAGCATTGCATATTTACAAATTTAGTTAGTTGTTTACTTGTTTTTACTTTAATTAATTAATGTAAGTTTGTTTCTATTTTATGATATTTAATATATATATATATATGTAATTTGTTTAATTTAGTTAATAAAATGGCATGTTGTTAATTTAAACGAAAAAAAATAATTAAATTTGAAAGGATTGAAAATTTATGAAGTGTCAGTAAAAATGATTGGGAGGTTCAAAGGTTAAATTAAAAGGTTTTTTGTTTCTAAAGGTATCTAATTTGTCCGTTTTTACATTTGGAGGTACCATTCTTTAATTTAGTATAATGTGGGTTATATATTGCAAAACACTGTCTATTTTGAGTATTAAAAATACCATATAGTTTTTTTACACCATCTTAAACAGTTTTGTACACATGGAAATGCCACCTAAGGAATTGATACTTAAAACAATAGCCAAATTTCGTCGCGTTTGTACCAAAATAACCAAGTTTTTTTGAATTGTCACAAAATAGTCATATAAATCGCAATAATTGGACAAAATCGCATAAAGAACCTTAAAGTCGCTACGAGATCTTCAAAATCGCTACGAGATTTTGAAAATCTTTATGAGATTTTGCAAAATCTCCGTATGTTGACTTTGACTTTTTTTTTTTTTTTGTAAAATCGCAATGTGTTTTGTTGTAAAACCACGATTGTATACCGTATATGGGTGAAGAGAGAAAGGTAACAACATGCAGTCATTGTAAAAAACGTGATTATAAAAGGCTGAATTGAGGTGGATCCATGCCATTACAGACATCTTTTCCTCCATCGAGAGAGTATGGATTATCATCAAGATCAAAATCAAAAGGGAAATCAAAATCGACTTCACACTCTTCTTTTTTCGATACTGTTAGCTTAGGGGATTATTAGCATGTCTCCCGTATGTTTCTTATGTATTTGAGGTTTTGTATTCATGGACTATGTAATAATTTAGTATGTTTAAAAAAAAATCTCAATAATCCCAACAAAACACATTGCAATTTTGCAAAAAAAAAAAAAAAAAAAAAAAAAAGTCAAAGTCAACATATTGCAATTTTACAAAATCTCATAGCGATTTTGAAGATCTTGTAGCGATTTTGAAGATCTTATAGGGATTTTAAGGTTCTTTATGCGATTTTGTCCAGTTATTGCGATTTATATGACTATTTTGTGATAATTCAAAAAAATTGACTATTTTGGTACAATCACAACGAAATTTGGCTATTGTCGTGATTTTTTCATTTAAAAAAGACAGAAAAATAAACCATGTTGAGTATATAATTATATATGGTTAGAATTATATAGATGTATGGTCCCAATTCTTTTATCACTTCACACAATATACAAACACTCACTTTCACACCCCTCTCTCCCAGAAATCCAACCAGTCACTGCCAACCGCCACCCCACCTTGCTGGAAAAACGGGGTACACCCCAAAACTTCATGAAAATCATCTCAATCATCATCTAAGCAATAAGGGACAACTACCCAACTTCCAACACAACTAGACACCACCTCTGCCACCACCCAGACTCCCGACCGTCGGTAGGTCACCACGAGCCACCACAATACTCCAACACCATTCTTTGTAGGGTTTTTTCGGTTTCTAACAAAACCCGTCAAAACCCATCTTCTCTTTTGCCCTTATTACGAGGTGTCCTCTTGATCTTAACTAATGAGGGTTCATTATTGGTCGGATTAAAAGAGATGAGCGATACGACCAATGGGAACTTGAAGGGCTGTTTTGCTGATCTAGATGTAGCTTTTTTAACGGTTGCAGATCCGATAAATTTGCCTATTCCAAAAAATATGATAACCGGAAATTGTTGCCAAAAAATTAGTAGTAACGAGTTTATTTTACATATTTTTGTTTGGATTTTACTTATTGTTTTAATGAAAGCACAACCCAATCAACTGCCATCTTGACCATCAAGTTTGAGTCGACTGTGGACGTGCAGATTAATCCATCAAGGATATCGAATGGAACAACACCAACAATACATAGTTGGAGTTCAAATAGAAGATTATTGTGTATTTACTTATTTTTATCATAGATAATGATGATATTTTAGTTTTAAATTAAATTATAAATACTATCTGGTTTTGTTTGTGTATAAATGGTGGATGGCAGAAATGTGTTTGAAGTTAACATGGAAGTCAAGAAGTCAAAGGTCTAACGTGGCATGCTTATATGGCAAAACACCTACAAAACCACTATTACATCTACCAATATACTAAAATAGGATTGTAGCAACCTTTAATCGACATATGGCGTAATATTTAAGCGACATGTGTCCCTCTTAATCTATATCCTAAATTTGCAGTTTCCTAAGGGGGGAGGGAGCCGAACCCTCCAACCTTTTCATCTCCCTTCCAATAACCAATCAAATTACTCAACCTCATTTCAACCCTCCAACCTTTTTTCAACCTTTTTTTAGTGGTAAACGAAACTCCCAACTTTTTTTCATATTTTAATAATTTATTCTTAACATTATAAACTTTACATAACTAACCCTTTTTAATTTATATCTTTTATTAATAACCAAATACATTACATAACACTTAAAAACATTACATTTTAAAAGTAAAAACACACACGTACGTAATAAAAACACACAATACATAACTTAAAAAAAACATAACTACTCTTCATCGTCATCATCATTGATTGACATATTTCCTAATCCGAAGGAATTGAAAATTCCGAAGCCGAAGAAAGTTCTTCGGACGATGATGATGATGAAGATAATGGATTCATATGACGAAAATATGTTAATATTTGTGTTTGAAATGAGAAATATAGAGTAAAAATGATGTTTGGTTGTGTTTTTGGTGGTATACATTCGGCCCTTTATATACAAATTTAAAAAAAAAAAGTTTCCTAGACTTGTCACAAATGGTCCCTGGAGCGTGTAAAGTTGCACCGACAGTCCCTAACGGTCATATGACCGTTTGAAATACTTACACCTTTGGTCCCTGTCGTCCCCAACCCGCTGCGAGAATGAAACTCGCTCAACCAAGCTCGCGCCCATCTCGCGTCCCTTGCAGCCGAAGCTCGTTGAACTCCCGCCATCTCATGGCCATCTCGTGGCCGGCTCCCTCCCCCCTAATACTAAAGTTGTTATATTATATTTGATATTAAACCTTTGGGATAACTTTGTACGTATATAAATACCTAACTTAATAATTTATCTATATTAATTTTCTATTATTAAAGAAGGTATTTATATATATACCTATACTTATACTAAAAATTTATATAATTATTAAATAAGGTATTTATATATATATATTATTTATACTAAAAATTTAGATAAAGACAAAATAGACACTATTCATATCCATTTCCATTATTAAAGAAGGTAATTTATACCTATTCTATATTTATATGTATAATATTAGTAATGTAATAAATTCATGATATACCTATACTTATACTTATCTTTATATATATATCCTAAAAATTAAAACCTAAACATAAAATATCAACACCAATCATTAGTGTTAATTTTATTATTAAACACCAAAACTGTAAAAGGAGAGTAAATCACCTTTTCTTTTTTTCATTTAGTGAAATTTTTATCGGAAAAGAAAACTTTATTCTTTTCGAACAAAAGCAATGACTTTTGAATTTGGTCTTTACTGATTTAAAATCTAGCACTTTTCGGATTTTTAAGATGTGTTTATGTAAACTATCATAAAAAAATGGTAAATGAGTAAGAACTTTTTTGTCTAATGTATCATCTTAATACCCAGAGCACATTAAACTCATGTCCACCCCTGGTTCAGCACCATTATCACAAAGTACAAGATATATTTATTCAATTATCTTTGACAAGATTTGAACATCTTCATCTTATGGATCCATGTGATTACATGCTGACGATACCAATTGATCACATCAATTACTATGAGGACTATCATATTCATACAGTTAAATATAATTTCAATCTGTTAAAATATGATCACGTAAAATGAACGTATGTCCGGAAAGTATTTAAGCCTACGGGGTCACACTTCAACGTGAATGTAACTATAAATTAATTAATATATTAAATGTAATTTATAATTAATTTGATCAAGAAAAACTAACGGAGGTCCGTTAAAAGAGTTAATAGTTAACGGTACTTAACTAACGGACTTAACGAAGAAGAGTTGAAATTAGAAAACAATTAGGAAACCCTCTAGATTGTTCTAGAGGGGGGAGGGGGGGCGGTCGTCCAAGGGTTTCACAAACCCTAAACTTGGTCATCAAGTTTCCTAAACATTATAAATAGAGGCCTAATCTAATTGTTTTCTACACACAATTCATTAGGTTTTCTAAAACCATAAAAATCTCTTCTTCTCTCTCTTTCTTTGGTTCGATCGACTACATCAAGAAAAAAGGGTTTTTGGTTTTTGTTTGGGTCGAAATTTAGAGCTAGGAACAAAGGGTTGTTCGGTTCGTGATCAAGTACTAGCATACATACATTCCAACGTTGTGTGTGAAATCGTAGAGAGGTTTAATTCAAACCTTATCATAAAGGTTTCTTGCTTTATTCTCTCCAATTTAAGGTACACGTTTTCCATCTTGATTAATTAATTAAACTACATAGATCTTGTCTTCCGCTGCGTGCTTTGTGATTTGATTTGATAATAGTTATATAACCCAACACAATCTATATGTGTTCATCAATTTATAATGTATTATAAATTTTTTGACATGTTTTTTTACAAAATTATTCTGGTGGAAGCGTACATGTTTTTAGTTAAAACACTATAATTTTTTAGTTATATGTTTATCGCATATATAGTCAATTCGTAAATCGTACGAGTATTAAAACTAGTAAATCAAATAAAACCAGATAGTGGTTTTGCACCCCACAATATGTGAGCTTTTACAATAGATAACCCACCATATACGAAATTAAAGAATGATACCTCTAAAAGTAAAAATGGACAAGTTGAATACCTTTAGAAACCAATAGCCCTAAATTAAATTGTAAGGTTATTATAAGTGAAATTTGGAAGGGTTGATTAACACACACAACGAGCCAACAACCATGCATGTAAGAGTACATTATTAACTAGCTAGGATAAGCCTTTAATTATGCAGCACACAATATTTAATAAAAGGAACAAGTCTATCTTTCAATGCTTGTCTCGTCTCAATATATATTCTTTTTATCTCTTTTGTTTATTGTTTTCTTACTAAGAAAAAATTTTATAATTTATAATACATTATTGATACTAGCTAATTACAGTATATATCTATATGATTATTTATTAGCTATATTATTATTATTATTATTTTTATCTACATTCAAGTCTAATTTCTATGTTTTTAATTATTTACTAGTTATATTGCGTGATTTAGATGTTTATTGAGTCATTTAGAAGTTTAAATAGATAAAATAAAATATAAAAAAGAAAATGCTAAATATATTTTTAAGGACTGCACTTAACATATATAAAAAAATTTATACTTTTCATATCAAAAGCTTACATTGTAAATTTTATAATAAATATATAACTATACAATGCATTAAAATTTTGTTTATCAAAACTCATATAAAAACAATGTAATAAAGCGGTTATGTTGTGGTTGGATTCATCATCGTCCACCGTATCTCAACCATTATTTTTTGGTATCTCGACCACAATTACTATTTGCAGCGATAGTCGCTGCAAATAGTGCGGACCCCCTGTCTGTAATGACAAATATGGCAAAATAATAGCGATAGTCGCTGCAAATAGTTGGATATGGACAAAACACCACTATTTACAGCGATAGTCTGGTTGAATTACCAAAAGTCTGGTCGGGATACCAGCCGTCTTCATCATTCATCGCAATTTAATCTATATCATCACTATCATATAGGACGCGAAATAATAAATGAAAAAACGTTGTCAAAAATGACAAACAAGCGGTCGTTAACGACTAATATTTATAGTCCAAGCAAATATATATGATAATTATAATAAAATAAAATTTGGAAAAGAAGCTTGATACCGTGAGTATATCTGCTTTATGTCATTATCTTAAATCTTAAATAATCTAATAAAAAAGTAACGCTCATTGTTTTTCATAAGTTTTGGGTCTTAATACCTCGACGATGTATGAGAGGTTAAGATGTAGACAACCTTACCCCTACCACGACGGTATAGAGAGGCTGGTTCCAGGTTTTATCTAAAGATAGAAAAGAACCTACGGTCTTGCAAGGGATGAGGATAGAACCCATGACCTCTGTCTGATGTTAACTACTTGATCAAACCTTGCTGATAATGATAATAATATTAGTATAATATACTTGAATAAAAACAAAAATGTATAAATGGAAAACGATAAATCTTTTTAAAGATTAGTCTAGAAATCATCAACTATAAGAATGCGACATGTGATATCCACTAATTTTCCTTCATAATCTTCTTTGATTTTTTCACTTGTCACCATCTCATAGTTAGAAAGATATTAGGCCATTCAGTTAAAATGATTAATCTTTTTCCATTAAAAGTCCATTATAAGACTTTAGTAGTAATAGGTATTAGAGTATTTAATTAAATAATTTTAAATTTCATGGTCATAAACAGAGGTGACAATTTTGACATAAAATCTTTAAACATGTTGATTACAATTTTATGTTTAATTTTAACGGTTCATGGTACGCGTCTGGATTTACGAAGCTTAATATAGATGATATATGATGTGTATTAGTTAAAATGTTTATTATTATTTTTTGTAATCTCAAAGATTATTATTTTATATATCAGTTAAAATTTGTAAAAGCTTTTATATGATTAAGGTTTTTCATTTAAGTAGTAGTCAAAACTTATATAAGAGCATGTCTAACATGTTTTTTACAGGTTCACCTATTTATTTTTCGAGGAACGTAAGCCCACCAGGTTAAAAAAAGTCAAACCCTGACCAGGTAGTATTAGCGGCGACGTCGTCGTTAATACTGCGGGCCCCATGTCCTTAATGGTAAATCTGACAGAGAAAATAGTGGGCCCCCTGTCAGTGTCAGAGTATCAATGACGACGTCGTCGTAAATATCTTGGTTGGGTTGACTTTTGCCTGGTGGTATTTGTATTTATGAATGTGACGTGTTATTCTAGCTCTACTCATATTTTCATAAGTTTCCTCTTTGTTTGTCTTTGTGTGCTTTCATTCATTCGGTTAGTTCACATCCCCTATCAATCAATCATCTTAATTTGTAAGTTGTTTGGTTTCAGTATATGATTGTAATTTTTCTTTTCTTTCTCATATTTTTCTATGAATATGAATATGCAAAGTTAGAGGAATTATTATTAATTTTATTTAAAAAAAAGTTGTTGTTTTGAACTATATATAACTAGTATATTATAATAAACGAGCAATAGTACCTACGCAATGCGGCGGTGGGATAGTGGGGTGATAGGTCATAGGAGGCGATAAGTTATAGAGTGTGATAGCCAAATGCCTTAGCCCTACGGGCTCCGTACTCGGATTTAAAAATTTGTCGAAAATATATCGAATGACATCTCTAATGAAAGAGCATGAAATTTTAAGAACACCCATACAATTTTTATAATTTATCGATATACGGTTTTTGAGATAAAATATTTTGAATAAATTAGAGGAATAAAATGATTTATGGAGGAGAGAGAAAAAAAACAAGAGATTGAGATTTGAGGAGAGTGAAAAACATGAGTGGTTGAGATTTAAGGATATTATAGGTATATTAGGTTGAGATGTTTAAATTAGTAAATAAAGAAGGAGAGTAATTTAGGTAATTTAAATTATCTTTTGAGATTTGAAAAAAAGACAAAATGCTTTATAAGATAATATTAGATAGGTAAAATGGATATTGGTTGGTATAATATATTTTTCATGACACGATAGGTAAATATATTGTTGAATTTTAGCATCCACCGGTACCGATATTCTAAAATGGAGAAAATCACGTTATTTTATAACTCTATACTATTTGTATTCTTATGTCGATGCCAAACATGTGCCCATGTTAATACTAAGGAGAGTAAATAAATACTCGTAAATGAATACAAAAAATAAGAAAAAGAAAAAGTACGTATTGTTGTTGGGGTTGTTGATGATACCCCCTACTTACCGGTATCAATTTCATTTATATATAAATAGGAGTGCGATTGGATTCGATCAGCCGTGGTTGGGTTGAATAAATAATAATAAAAATGAATGACATGGAAAATAGTATTTGGGTTTTGAAAGTGCAGACTCTTTAATTAGAAGAAGAAAAGGAAAATGGTGGTGGTGGCGGGGGGTTCACCACTCTTGCGTACGTGGTTAGTCGCCGTTACTGTTCCCCTCGACAATCCTCCTCCTCCTCCCTCTCTAAGAATCAGAATCAGAAGAAGAAGAAATCATCTTATTTCTTTATCATCATCATCCGCTGGCGGCCGTAGATTCATCATGCCCTGTGTCGGTATTAAGAATTCTATATTGGAACCCTCCTGTCAAGATTTCTATAATAATAATAATAAATCTTGTTTCCTCGTCAATCGCATTGATCACAAACAACCCATCATCAATCGTGCTGCTACTACCCAAACCGGTAGGTATTCTAATTCTATCTGTTTTCCCTCTTTACTATTATTATTATTATTATTATTATTATATGAAATATTTTTAAGAGTTTGATTTGATATAATATTAAGTAAATAATATACGAGTAAAAATTTATTAGGCAAAACCATGGTGCACCCTACAAAAACTAAGAAGAAAGCAGTGACCAAGAAAAGAAGAGTTGTGGTTACGGGGCTCGGTGTGGTATCTCCCGTTGGCCATGCTGCTGATGTTTTTTACGACAATCTGCTTCAAGGTGTCAGTGGCATTACTCATATTGAGGCTTTCAACTGTGACCAGTTTCCCACCGTACGCCTCCTCCTTCCTTTTTCTTGACATTACTATACTATACTATTGTCGGGGTTATTTATAATTTCCCTACTTCATATCAGAAAATCGCAGGTGAGATCAAGTCGTTTTCTGCCGATGGATGGGTGGCACCAAAACTTTCTAAACGGGTGGACAAGTTTATGCTTTACTTGCTAGCTGCTGGCAAGAAGGCCTTGGAAGACGGCGGTATTACCCAACATGTCATCAAAGACTTGGATGTTGCTAAATGTGGCGTGCTCATTGGCTCTGCCCTTGGAGGCATGAAGGTCTTACACATTCTTCCTCAAAAAAGTACTGTAAGATAAATAAAATAAACATTGCTAATTTTAGATGTTATACTTGTTTCTGTAGGTGTTTCAAGATGGAATTGAAGCATTGAGAATTTCGTACAGGAAGATGAATCCGTTTTGTGTACCATTTGCAACAACCAATATGGGCTCTGCCATGCTTGCTATGGATTTGGTAACTTTGAGTTTTCTGGAAATTATGATATGAAATTGTGGACTTTTGTTGGTTGGTTGGTTAATTTCTGGTGATATATGTAGGGTTGGATGGGACCAAATTATTCAATTTCTACAGCCTGTGCTACTAGTAACTTTTGCATATTAAATGCGGCCAATCATATTATCAGAGGTGAAACTGTAAGCATCCTACTCTTATTGTTCTCTATATAGCACCTGCAAACTCTTTGTCAGGACTCAATAGGTGAATACTCGCAGGATATGATGCTGTCTGGCGGTTCTGATTCAGCCATCATTCCTATAGGTATTATTAGATAAGTGCAACTATTTTGACTTGTTATTCATGAGTTATCATCTTATCTTGACTTTTAAATTGCAGGACTGGGAGGGTTTGTTGCTTGCAATACTCTTTCGCAGAGGAATGCTGATCCAACTAGAGCATCACGCCCGTGGGATGTGGTATGATTTATACATGGATCTGTTTTTACCCTAATAAACCCTGTCTTTTGTTATGGTTTATATTCATTTGATTATTAATTCAAGCAGAACCGTGATGGGTTTGTAATGGGAGAAGGTGCTGGTGTGCTCCTGCTAGAAGAGTTGGAACATGCCAAGGTATATCTTGATTTTACATGTATGTATTGTTTCTCCAATGATGGTTCTGCAACTTAAATGAAATCTGGCTGGCAGGCAAGAGGTGCAAACATTTATGCAGAATTCTTGGGAGGAAGCTTTACTTGTGATGCCTATCACATGACTGAGCCTCATCCTGATGGTAGTCAACCATCTCTGTGTTTTTTTTTTTGAGCAAGATTTGCTAATAATTTGGTAGTTTTGTTTGCTGACATCAGGGACAGGAATAACCTTGTGCATAGAAAAAGCTTTGGCTCAATCAGGGGTTGCTAGAGAAGATGTAAATTACATAAATGCTCATGCTACGTCTACACCATCTGGTGATTTGAATGAATATGAAGCCATAATTCGTTGTTTTGGTGACAATTCCGAGGTAAATTTGCTTGAATTCAACTCATTAGCTGTCCTTGAACAAGTTCTAATCTGTTTTTTCTGAATCGTGTAGTTGAAAATAAACTCCACGAAATCCATGATAGGTCACCTGCTTGGGGCAGCTGGTGCTGTTGAAGCAGTGGCCACGGTTAAGGTAGATGGTCTATTGCATTCAGCATGCACTAGTTGTATATAAATTTTGTACAAGTAAATAAATTCTCAACCTAACATGCATGATTATGTAGGCTATTCAAACAGGATGGCTCCATCCAAATATCAATCTGGAAAATCCGGATGTAGGTGTGGTAAGTAGTGACCTCCTCTCCACATCTTGTTAGACTATTGCAACAAGCATCTAAATGATGGTTTAAGCTATATGTTTACTGAACAGTTTTTACTCCTTATTTGTATGCTTTACAATGTCGCTAATTTAAAACTTATGTGTTATAATTTTGTTTCGTTGAATTAGGATAAAAATGTGCTGGTTGGTGCGAATAAAGAACGATGCAATGTAAAGGTAGCACTGTCCAACTCATTTGGCTTTGGAGGACACAATTCATCCATATTGTTTGCCCCTTACAAGGATCAGTAACTTGGATGATGGGGGTACTGAATCCCTTTTCTTATGTAAATGTACAACTCTAAATGCTTGGGGTGGTAAAAGTTAATATAAGATCTTTACTTTCAAATGTTGCATAAGTTCATGATCATATCGATCTTATTCCAGTTTCTGATGGCATGCAATAGAACATTGTTTTCAGGGGAAAATGATCACCATTATATTATTTTTTTGCCCAGAAGAGAAGATAGAAACTCCATGAACAATGAGTGTACACCACATAAAAACATCTGTAATGACCAAAACACAAGGACAATGATCTTCTTAGAAGATGTAACCTCTTAAAATCAAAGAAAGTATTCAGATCATTTGCTTTATCTGTGTATATACTAGATTCTGATCTGATGTTAAGCGGCCTGACCTCTGCATAATCTAATAGTTAATACAATATTATCAGTAATGATGCTTTACAAAAAAAAAAAGGATATTGTTAGACTTAGAAATTCCAGAAAATGACAGATTTATGATGCAACTAGTTCAGGATGTAGCTAGCCTAATTGTTTAAGGTTGAAACTCAGTCTCAGTTTTATGGATTACAAACACGTACTCTTAAGTCTTAGTATTATTCAAAGCCGACAAAGCGCACATTTCATTTCCTGTTTTGAGGGGTCCTTAATTAGACCTGTAGATGATTCCAAGAAATCAAATGGTAAAACAACATCAACATCATGCCAAGCAAATTACTTAAGATTCTCGATAATATACCTACTCTACCTGCAGCCAGACAACTTTGACCATGAAACATATCCCTTTCATGTTGTTTTGGTGTCAACAAAGGCCAACTAATTAATAGGTTAAAACAGGTTTTTCCTAATTTACAGCGCACACTATACTAACCATTGGTTGGCAACACAATGTATTTAGGGCACCACACACTTTAATCAAACCGGCCCCTACTCTATATTTCATCCATATACTAAAAGGTGGCGTGATGTGGTGACGGCGATGGATGTTGGTGGTGGACAGGTGGCAGTGGTGGCGGCGATTGGTAGTGCGGCAACGAGTAGTGTATGTTATTGCTGTAAAAAGGAGTTTGTAGTTATTTTAGGAGATAATGGTAGATGTAAATTAATTTCATTAACATTATTATAGATTTTTCAAGTATATATTATAAGAATATATAAGAGGGTTAGACTTAGAGGGGATAAATGCTATAGTACAGATATAGATATAGATAGATATATTATACATACATTAATTTTCACCATTTTCTGATGTCTAAATTTTGAGTTTAACTATCTATGCTCTTATTTTGTTTGGACAATATATATAAGGTTCTATTCGAAACATCTGCAGTAAGTACATAGACATATAATAATTAATTACATAGGTGATGTATATACATACAAAGTTAAACAATTGGGTGGACACATCGGAGTAAAATTAGATTTGGTGTAGGACACATGTTCAAGGGGTTTCATCAGCCGAATGTCACATTCTTAAAGAAGCTCTGAAACTACATGGACACCATCGATTACTGTTTTGGGATTTCTTACATGGACACCATCAATATTAAATACTCGTACGTAGTACAGATCATATAATAGCTATAGAAGGTAAATTTCTATATACAAAACTAATTTTTTACTATCAATATCTCTGTTTTGATATATACATTTTATAATTTTCAGGGTTCAGATAGATTAGATTTGATGCTTTTAAAAGTTAGATATAACTACAACATAGATAGCAGGGAATAGAATAGAAATTACCAGTATTATACAAGTACCAAAAATTATGCCAGGAAACGAAGTCGTTACTTGAAAAAAAAAAAAATGGGATCCATTTTCTGCCAAATGATGAATTATTATTCAAGCAAATGCATTTGCTTCTGTTTCAGCACGAACAAGACTGGCATAAACACCATCATGATGTGAAGTCATGAGCCTATCATGGCTTCCATACTCGGTCAGTTTCCCATCTTGGACCACCGCTATCACGTTGGCTTCTCGGATGGTTGACAGGCGGTGAGCCACCACGATGGTCGTGGCACGTTTTGTTATCTTCCTAAACGCTTCTTGAACGTTCTTCTCAGATTCCAAATCCAGTGCACTACTTGCTTCATCTAGTAGCAATACTCTCGATCTCTTCACTATTGCTCTTGCGATTGCTATTCTTTGTTTTTGACCTCCTGATAGCTGAACCCCACTCTGACCCACCTGCAGGAAGTATCACCTGGTCGAATTAGTTAAGATATAGATATTCATTCATAATTACTAATATGTACCTTAGTACTGTAATGTAATTATGCTATTTCTTGAACACATACACACACACACACACATACCTCAGTTTCATAGCCTTTGGGGAGGCCACAAATGAAACTATGAATGTAAGCTTCTTTAGCAGCTTCTTCAATCTCAGCAAATGAAGCGTTAAGGTTTCCGAATGCAATGTTTTCTCCAATGCTACCAGCAAACAATGCAGGCTCTTGACCCACCAAAGCTGTTTGAGATCGCAGCCATTTCAAATCAAGCTCCCTCAAGTCGATTCCTCCCATTAATACCTTACCTTTTATCGGATCGTAAAACCTTTGTGTCAGCCATATCAATGTGGATTTCCCCGAGCCACTGCTCCCGACCACCGCCACCATGGTTCCGCCTTTTACCTTGAGGCTAAAATCCTTCAACACCATCACATGAGGCCGAGAAGGATACGAAAAAGTAACCGTCTTGAACTCTACATCAATAGGCTTTGAGCCTTCAATCTTTCTTCCTTTCCCACGAATCAATGGAGTGCGGCTAATGATATCGTATACGGCAGGAATTGCAGTAGAGGCTTTGGAAGTGTCTGGAGCAAGACCTGCCAATTGCCCCACTGAAAACGAGCTCAAAACAAGAATCAAGAAGATCTTGTAAACATCCCCGAACTTCGTGTGGCCTTCTTTTACAAGGTAAGCCCCGAACAATAGAATTACAGTATAAGCTCCATACATTGCACCTTGAGAGAACCCTAATGCTATCCCTGTGATTTGTGATCGTTTTACAGATGTCGCTTTTGGGTTCGATAAAGATTGTTCAAAAGAATTAACAATCTTATCTTGAGTTGCAAAAGTTGCAACCGTTCTAATGTTTGATACCGCACCAGAAGCGATTCTGGTGGCTTTGTCATAAGAAGCATTGTCTAACTTTGGTCCAATGTTGATGAGCAAGTTAAAGTAGCTAGCCCCAAGTGTAAAAGGAGTGAGAAGGGTAGCCAAAAGGGCTAACCTCCATTGGAGAAAGAATGAAATGCCTATTCCCACAGCAGCTGTGCTCAAACTCATAAATAAAACCGAGTATCTATCGGCCAAGACTGACCTGAAACTTATACAGTCGTTGGATAGCCTTGAAACAAGTATCCCGGTTGAGTTTTCATCATAGTCGAACCACCCTGGCTCTTGTTTCAGAATAGACCGAAAGAGAAGGTTGCGAACTCTCTTGGTGAGGTTTGAACCAGCCCAACCACAGAAACCTTGTTGACCTGTCATGGCAAGAATAATCGTGAACCCAAGTCCAACCAGAATCAAACAGAGGACCCGAATATCACTTTTCATCGTTGACTTGTCGGACTTGAAGTAGACGTTAAGACCTTGGCCTAAAACCAACGGAAAAATGGAGAGAATTGCACCCGCTACCATACCTAAAAGTATTCCTATAAACAACATTCCGCCCTCTGGTTTTTGTAGTTTCCATACCATGGAAATCCTGTATGATTTTGGTTTGATTTCTTTTCTTGTTTCTTCTTGGTCTTCCTCTTGGACGGATTTCATGTACTCTGACCTTGATATCTCGTGCACATGGTTTGATTTTAAAAGATCTTGAGCACTTGAAGTTTCATGTTTTCTTCCCATTCCATTTCCAGATTTAGGATTTGATGACACAGCTTCAGACGCAAGCTGGATGAGAGCAAAGTAGGCTCCTTTCGTTTTCATTAGTTGTTGATGGTTCCCAATTTCAATAACAGATCCTCGTTCCATCACAACAATCTTGTCAGCGTTTCTTACAGTTGCCAGCCTATGAGCAATCACCATGGTGGTTCTACCTCTCGAAATCTTATCAATAGCTTGCTGGACGAGCGTCTCAGACTCGGGGTCTAGTGCACTTGTGGGCTCGTCTAACAAAAGGATCTTGGGGTCTTGGATCATGGCTCGAGCCAACGCAATGCGCTGTTTTTGACCACCAGAGAGTTGGGTTCCTCTATCACCGACCTGTGTATCATAACCATCTGGTAAACTGCTTATGAATTTGTGTGCATTTGCAGCAACACAGGCGGTGATAGCCTCTTTCTTGGTTGCATTCTCTTTCCCCATCATTATGTTTACAAGAATTGTGTCTGCAAAGAGAACCGGCTCTTGACCCACCATGCTCATTTGACTTCTTAGCCATTTCACTTGCAACGTCCTTATATCATGGCCATCCAATGTTACAACACCTATATATTTATGTGTAAACTGTTATAAGTATACGAGTTTGGTGATTACATTATTGGTTAAAACCAAGTACTCTGTGTAGAATACTAATGGCCCATACCATCTTATCACAATAACACCTTGAATGGCAACTATAGTTCTTTTTAAGATGATTAAAATAACTTACCCTCAAGAGGATCGTAGAACCTCTCTAAAAGAGCAAAAACAGTTGACTTTCCAGCACCGCTTGCACCAACTAGTGCTAATGTTCTTTGAGATGGAACCACCAAGTTGAGGGAGTTAAGAATTGGAATAGTGGGGCGAGATGGATAAGCAAAAGAAACATTTTTAAACTCGACTTTTCCATGTCCACTTGAGAGTCTTCTCCCCATCGTAGAATAAGGGTCTATTGCTGGAATTCTGTCAATAACTTGAAACACTCTACTGGCTGCTACAGTCCCTTGTGCAAATTGAGCAAAATATGAGAGTGATAATGCCAAACCCCTGTACATCAAAGCAATAAATCAGCATACTCTTCTATCTGACCATAACAAGCGGGCTGGGGAGAAATCTCAGCTTCAAAAGGGTATGTGAAGAATAATGGAGCCCGAGGCAGTCAACAAAAAGCTCGAAGCATTAGAACACAAATAGGCTACAAGTTTGAGTGGTTACCTCCCACCAACATTGACCCCAAAGAAACAAGCAATGGCTTTACCACCAGATATTTCATCTTTTGATATCAAAATTGATCCATACCAAAAAGCCAATGCCCAGGTCCCATAAGTAACCAAATATATAACACCTATACCGACGCCCTTTGCAAAACCAAGTTTTTTTCCCACAGGCACAGACTCTACCAATAATGCATCATATTTATCTGCTAAATTTTGCTCTGCTACAAAGGAAAATACAGTTCTGATTGAACTTATAGCTTGTTCTGCTACACCACCAGCTTTCTTGTAAGAATTCTGCAAGAAATGTGAAAGACATTAATCGATAGGCTTAAAAGGAATGGCATATATATAATCTATCACGAATGATGTTTTACAAGTTGTTACCATTTCTTTTGTAGCCAAGCCGACATAAACTGCCTTATAAGCTATGCCGCAGAACATTGTTAAAGGAGTGACCGCAAGAATTGCCAAAGAGATCTTCCAAGACTTCCTGAATCCAACAATGTAGCCACTGATGAAAGTACAAAGATGATGAACAAAATGTGCCATCTGAAACACCAATGCACATCCGTCATTGATACATTCCCTGTTAAAAGTACTACCACTTATCATACTACCGGTCTATGTCGTTAACACTCAGATACCAGTTATTGTGGTGGATCAAATATCGGTTATCACGGTGGAATAGTGGTAATTTAAATATTGTGCCATATTTACTTAATACTTCATAGAAATATGAAAAGTGAAGCTTAGAAAAATCAATATTTGATAGATTAGTGTTAATAGTTGCAAAATTTAGTGTCTATTATACACTAATGTGTTTAAGTTTGGAAAACAAAAGCCCTGTAAAAACGTTATCCCGCCGCTATTTTGACCGATATCGCTTAGGAGGACAGATAACCGCTATAGCACCACTATAGTAACATAGCTACCGGTACAATGCCAAGGTGGTGTTTAGTTGTTGGTATATTCTACTCTTTTCTTTTCAAATTCCAACATCAGTTTAAAATATTGAATATCACAATTTCCCGGATTGAATCTGGCAACTGGGGTTGGTAGCACCATGGTGGGTGGCTGAGACGATGGCTAATGGTGGTGACGCAAGAGAGGGGTGAGAGAAAGAGATATAAATAAATATAAATATGGACCTTCTCCCCCATGACTTCTTGGATTTGAGCAACATCACTTGAGATCCCGTGCATGATATCACTGGTACTAATTTCTGTGTCAAAGAAGGTGACATCTTGGCGTAGGACTGACTTTAGGTATGCCGTTCGTATTCTATGAGCAGATCGTTCTCCAACCAGTCGCCAACAAGCGATCTCTGTGAAGCAAATGTTAAGCAGTGGCCAGTAGATGCACAAAACTACTACTGACATATATATACTACACGTACGTACTACAATAATAGTTGGTACTCGTATCTTGTAACATATAGAACTATAATCACAAGCAAATCTTTCGAAATGCCAAAAATAAAATTAGTATTAGTACAGTAGAAATAATAATAACAATATGGTTTAGTATCCTGAAGTGTAAGTAGCTTTGCAACTTTTTCTAGTGTGTGTATGCATCAAAAAAATTGAACATTCTATGTAAATATCTCGCTAAATTGAATATTTAATGTAAAATTTTTACATTGACCAATCAAAAACTTCTACTTGGGCAGCTCATATAGTTGACACGTATACATTTTTACATTAAGCGTTCAATTTAGCGAGCTACTTACATAAAATGTTCAAAATTTTTGATGCATACACACAATAGAAAAAGTTCCAAAGTTAGTTACACTCCAGATACTAATCCCCATAACAATATGAAGAAGAATCAATTAGGAGGCTTACGTAAGTATGCCCCGAGGACAACAACTGCAGCCAATCCCGCCATGTATAAACAGATCTGGATATATGTGAGTTTAAAAGCAGGGGAAGTTAGATTAATTATTGCTACAGTGCATATATGAACAAGAAGAATCACACTGCGCGTAGAGATATGGAGGAGAAGGATGATAACGTACCCTTTTGACATCCTTGATCATGTCATCATTGTTATCATCTAATGCAATTTTGTCGACAAACAATCCAAAAAGCAAAGAATACCAAGGAAGAGATCCTCCATTCACCAATGCACCCAAACTCCCTATTATAACAAGGAATATATCCAACTTTGTTGAATACTTGAACAACCCAAATACCCCTATTTGTTTTGGGGCTGCAACTTCCTCTTCCTGATCATCATCATCATCATCTTCATCAAGACCCCCCGTTGCATTTATATAACTCTTGTGATCAGGACTTGACAGTTTTGAGCCACCTCCACCATAACTATATTTGTGACGATGGTCTTGATCAAGATCATGAGTGGTAGCTCTCTTTAATTCATCATCAGTCACTCTGCCAGGGTCATCGTGTGTGGCCAAATGACGACCCTTTATTCTGTGATCAGTACTAGCAACCATGTGCTCCAAAGTAGCAGACTTGCTGCTGGGAGAAACATGATTACTATTACTACTTTTGGCCGCAACATAGCTTTGGAGTTCAATTCTACCCAGACTATAGTTTGAAGACTGTTGGTAGGATGGATTTGTAAAGCCACCGCCACCACCACCAAGGTAGTAGTCATTTGCTGAGCGACGAAATACACGGCTGCCAGGCGTAGGTGCTGCAGAGCGATTATCTGGTTCAGCAGCCCATGGTGTCAAAGCAGCACTAAGGTTGCTACCCCTATTGATGTCTCGGAAGACTGATGTTGGCTGATCAAACTGCCAGGAGATTTCCGCCTGCCATGACTGGTCAGTGTCAGAAGCAAAAGGAGTGGTGGGAGGCACACGTGTACCTGATCGGATCCTCCTACGTGAAGCAGGGGGGTATGGAGAGGCATGGGAGCTCGAAAATGACAAGTAGTTTGGGGATTGGTGGTGGGACAAGGCTGGAGTTGTGTGTCGTGGCCGCCGCCAACGGTGGTCAGCAGCAGCAGCAGAGGACGACTGATCTATCTCAAACGAGGACTCGTCTTCAGCCATGATCAAATCAAGGATGAAGTCGTTGTGGGTGACGACGTGATTAATCAAAATTGATGGAGATATATATATGCCTATGCTTCTCCGCCGCAAGTAACACAGTTGGGTCTGAATTAGCACGTACTAGCTAATTGTTAAAAAAAAATTAAGCTCGATCAAAATGTGCATATATATATAGTACCAACTTTGTTCACAAGTTTTTGTTTTTATGTTCAGTATCACATACTCATGTTTTATTTAATTATTACTTGCCAACATTGTTACAAGCTTTTTAATTGATTTTATGCCGATTAAATTTCTCTTATATATGTTATCCAAGAAACACGAAGCGACATGTTGGTATTGAATCCATGTTCATTAATCATTACATTTTTTAGATCATGATAGGAGCATTGATCTTTAGTGTTATAGATAGTTAAGAAATCAAGTCTCAGAAGCGTATATAATCATCAAATTAAGATAAAGAAATTAATAACATTTGTGTTTTATACAATCATCGAATAATAATGGTGGTATATATATACAGTTAGTTGTGGGTTTTAGTCAAGTAACTTTGATACTGTGAACAGGAGAACTCGGTCCAAGAGATGAGACGAAGCTTTTAACAAGATGAAATTTTTTTGGATTTATCGTCGTCTCTTATTGGTTTTTAAAAGCATCTTATAGTGTCTAAACTAGATATTTAATTACAACCGATACATACATGTATATGGTGTTGATAACAGAGTAATTTTTGTTTCAATTGGTTGGAGTATTAGATACGGTTGAATGGATTAATTAACGAGCTTACAATACCGGATAAAGATTCATGTTCCCGATTGTGATCAACACTTCAAACAAAGATGGTGACCGACCGACCAATATGTGATTAAATTTATTTTCTTAAGTTACCACGCAAGTCCAAAAAGCGACATGTGTTGTACCGAAACCTTGTCTTTACATGTATGCTTGTTGGATTAATTAGGATCAACTTGAAGGGTCATTGGGTCAAGCAATGAGATGCATTCAAAAGTTACAAGTATTTAAAGACTTGCTTGGAAGAAATTTCTTAAAGATTATACAACAACGTAACTATTACTGATTATAACAAAACATTACCTTTTACGGAGCTAGCTTCCAGACAACTGATCCTCCCTCAATTGGAAGTTTGCAGGATGTACGTACTGGATTGAACACTGCAATTAACGAGTGCACTGTAGTTGGCAAAAAGTGATTAATTAGTTACCTGTGTGTTGCTTGCATTACATTAACGAAAACTAGAAGAAACTTACTTTGTTTACCTTGATCAATATAAAGATGACTCTCACTGAAACCATTTCCTTCCAAATTTCATAAACCATTGAAATCCTTTGGTCATATCTTTACAATATTGAAGACCAGAAAAGCTAGTTAGGGGCGAGAGTAGCTTTCTGAGCATCTCTTCCTCATAAGAGCTGCATCATCTTCTTTTGGTTGTTGATTCCAAGATGCAGGGGTCCACACAAGAAGACTCAACATCAAGACTGTAAAGAGAATGGATAGAATTCCATGATATTGGGCTTCCAAGTGAATCTTGCACCACGGGCAATTCAATAACCGAAGTAATGTTATTGAAATGGTATTATAGGTATTTTAAGAAAGCATTATAGATAGAGTATAATAGCCACTCTTAAAAACTCAAAACCTATGGATTATAGTTGCTCATGTAGAAACACTGATTTATTTATACAATTGCAGTCAAAATTGATTAGTTGAAGATTTCTTTGCTTTTACAAGTACAACGTACACATAACGTATTCAAGGCATCTCCGTTTTTTAGTTCTTAAACAATCCAAATGAAAACATTGTAGTTCAAATATGGCTATTCTTACACACTTTAGGTTTCCATGTTCTTGATAGGATACCATGACTTTGTAAATTGCATGGGTCCATAGAGGTCACTCAAAACCTTCGGACATGCACATTCCTTTAACAATCATGTAAATAATAGCTGAAATGCAATTATACTCGAGTTATCTTGCCTGATAAATTATAAACCCCAAAGACATAAACTGCAAACGTCTAATGAGCAATTTGGTCATCCAGTCCACAAAATATGCGGAGGTCACTTGTATCACAAATCCATATATTCCCTTTGAATAAAAATGCTACAAAAATGGTTCTCTTGCTCTGATCCAGAAAAAATTTAGTTAGTGTGGCTTTGGCTTGTATCCATCAACAGCAAAATTTCTGGTAGCAGCAGGAAGAGCAAGGCGAAGCCCATCAAGCTCAGGTTTTGCAATTACTTGACATCCCAGACGAGACCTTCACATATACAGATTCGAATAAAATTTTTGACCAAATGCAAAATGATACAGCTCATGTAAGAAGCTTACGTTTCTGTCAGCCCAAAAGCAAGATCTAACATATCATTCTCCTCGTCTGTAGGGTCTTCCAGCTTATTGTACTGTTCGACATCCTGGCAAATGGAAATAATTGTCTATATTATTGCTATATCGAGAAAAGATATAAATTATGTGGCAGTCTTTAGAGGAGGTTATGGCGTACCATTACAATGACATGACAGGTGGAACAAGCAAGTGACCCTTCACATGCTCCTATAATGAGAGTCAAAAAGATAAACCAAACAGATGTGAATCTAAGAGGACTTCAAAAAGATAAACCAAAAAGATGTGAATCTAAGAGGACTTTCTAAATAAAGCAAGAACAATAAGGATGTGCAGATCAAATAGCAGTAGGACGATATAAGGCAGGATAAAAGACTGAAAAGGATCAAGTTAGGGTGAAGAGGTTGAACCACCTTCAAGCTCTATGTCATTTTCATGAGCAGCCTCTAACATTGACATTCCAACGGGTACCTTAATTTCCTGTTCTCCATCTGCGTTAAAGAATGTCACAGAGATCCTGCAGAGCCAGGGAAAAATCGTAACTAGATGTTCAGATACACAAACTGTGTCAAATATATGTACTGCTTTCCAATTTTTTCTCTCTTCAGTGTGCTTACTAAAAGAAACAGTATAAGAATTCTCCAAAAGAACATAGACTCACTTTTTGGTTTCCTCATTTTCTCCTAGTGAAATTTCAGTGGCTGTAGTAGAGAATAATTTACAACTCTGAAAAGATTGATGCATGCTATAAGAGAAATGGAAAATCTAAAATATGTCACCAATGAAAAGTATGTGGAATATAAACCAGAACTTGAAAAGGCATGACACTAAGATCCATACAACTTACGTTATAAATGGATGTCACATATTTAATTTTTCCTCTTAAATGGTAAAATGGTTCATACTAATTTAAGCAAAGAATAAGCCAAGGGGGTGTTTGGGGTAGCTACATAAGAGATAGCTTATAAGCGTATTAGCTTCTGCTAAAAAGCCACTTTCAAAGTGTGTTTGCCAAAAACTATTTTTTGCCCTTTAAGAAGCTAATAAGCACTCTTTGTCAAAGTGTTCGTTTGGGTCCATTGTGTTTTTTGATGGAACAAGCTAATAAGCTGCCCCAAACACCCCTCATCTAGAGACTAACTTGGTTCTCTATTAGATGGTTTAGTTTAAAGGCTCTGAGGATGGAAAACAGATCCATGTTTCTTATTTGAGATGGAAAAACTAACCGACGGCTTTACACAGTCATTCTGAAATATTGTGTAATATGACTTGTTTGAGCGAATTGTTGGCGGGGCTGCAATTAGAAAAGGCTAAACGTCATTCATGAAGCAGTGCCTCTTTATATAAACTCCTCTAATTAAATAAATACAGTAGTAAACACTAATCTGAAGAAGCTCACAGAGTGATGTAATTCTCAACTTTATTTAACATGAAGAGAGGGATTCAATATCAGATTATCAAATATGAGACCAGTAAACATATGATCGATCATAAGAATCAAGATGAATAACACGGTAATACAATGTTGGACCTTAAAAAAAAAAAAAGTTGAAATAACACTAATGTCTTCAGTACTTCCAATCCAATAGAAATGTCTTGAATAGAGGTCATTAAAATGTAGGTAGTTCCTTTCTAGGAACGGCTAAGTAGATATACATTCCAGATGTTTTTTATATCAGAAGCTCAAAGGAAAAAGCTATTACATTTTTGTCCAAAATTCAATAAAGCAACCCAGATTGGATTATATTAAAAAAAAAAAAAGAGGGTAAGAATAACAATCATACCCGATCAAAGAAAGAAAGAATAAACCTACCTTTTGACAGTAATCCCTTAAATGCTGCTCGAGCTCCAAGTCTTGAAAACTTGAACATGATAATTATAGATTGATGAGCCTGTACTACCTGAAGAATGATGTTAGACGCAAAACAAAACAATACCCACCAATTTGGATGCATTTTGAGATCCTAATCAAATAAACAAATACTTGATGGGCGTAAAAATACAAGATTAGAACTTTTTATCATCAAAAACCCTAAGATTAAAAGCACACGGCTGCCGAACTGATTATAACAGCTTACGAAGGCAAGAACCATTTTTAATTATGGAAGAAGGGGTAACAAATAATTTAAAAAATCACAGCGAGACATTGTGTACCTTTGCGATCGACCTGGATATCTGATCCTTTACGTGGGGCTCTTACGCTGTGTCTGTGCGCGTGTTCAAGAGTAATTCTTTCTTTTATTTTATTTTTTCTTTTTAGGGGAAGTAGAGAAGAGGAAAGGGGGAGTGAAAGACTGTGCGCTGAATTCTCTCTTAAAAAATGGTCTTTGTGATCTGGTCGATTTGCATTTTTATCCCTCTGTTTTTTTTTCTTATCATTAGGCGTCCTTTTATTTCATTATTAACCGTTCCTAACACTAACAACCGTTGGTTTTGTTCCATTAAACCCCTCATGTGCACATGAGTGTATAATCTTCAAGTTCATAACCACATAGACTATTTGTAATAAAAACATTAGATTAAAACAAACTCTTTGTATTCCTTCTCCCATACAACTCCGACAACCATTCCTGACTGACCGGTCACCACCTGTCACAGCCTGAAAAGTTCGCCGGAAACCGAGAACCACCATCCTACTTTGGTTACCAAAACATTGACAAAATTCGACCATTTCAGTTCCAAAAACATTGAGAAAACAATGATGGTTCACGGTGGGGAAAAGTGATGGTCAGATCTATAACAAAACCGAAGAGAAAAACATAAAATCGAGCATGCTCAGATCTATAACAATCTGTATTGAAGATTGAACGACTCTTCTTCTTTCTAGACCATCGTTATGATTAAGTAATTAAGTAATTAAGGCTTAGGGTTAGAGTGGCGAAGCAGCAGCAGCGACGACGGTTCCATGGTTGTGATTAAGTAATTAAGGCTTAGGGTTAAAGATGAAACCCTAATTGTTGTTGGGGATGATGGCCAGAGTTTCTTATGGTGAAAAAGAGCGTTGGTAGGAGGCTGTGAGGGTGACCGAAAGTTTGGCTGGTGGTGGGAGTGAGAGAGGGAGGAAGATGATGAGTTTTTATCTTTATTACAAATAGTCCCTCAAAGATGTTTTATCACAAATAGTCCATATGATTACAAACTGGACGAAAATGTCATCATGTGCATTGCACATGAGAGGTTTAACGGATGAAAACTAACGGCTGTTAGTGGCAAGGACGACTAGCAATGAAAATGAAAAGTACATGGATACCTAGTGATAAAAAATATGAATCGAGCAAACCACATAGACGATTTGTGACAATTGCTTTTGTTTTTACTTTTTTTAAAAAAAATTGTACCAAATTCACATGTTCCCCAGATTCAAAGGTAAAAAAAAATAACATATATGAAAAAATTACAACAGTTTATATTTGGTAATATTTGATCTAATACAAAATTCGATCTCGAAAATAACGGGTTAGGGTTATTATTCTTGACCGAATGACCCATTAACCCACAAATTAACTTAGTTTTTTTTTTCTTATTGGACTTTGGATTAGGTTAACAAGCTAGTAAACCATAATAATTTTATAAAAAATTTATACAAATAAAGTTTGATTAATAGGTAGATCCTACCAACTAATTTAATCTGAAACCAAACCTTTAACCCAATTGTTAACCCACTCATCTATCCATTATTCATGACATGAAATAATTAAAGCTTTTTGATATGACATAACCTATAAACCCATGAATACCCAACATCTCTTTTAACATATTTAATTGACCTAAAATCGATCCAACACTCGAATTATCTGCCAACCTATTTCACATGTTTGTTCTGAAACCGACCAATAACATGATTGGACTCGGGTTGGCACGTTATAAGCTAGGCTTCATGATTTTCCAAACCCATTATTAAAACTAGGTCGGGTTGGGTTGCGACTTTTCAACTCATATTAACCCGAACCGTTAAACCCTAACAATTATTTTTTTTTTGGCCGGTGCTGTTCTCATATTATAAATATATCTCATTTGGTTATACATAGAAGCTTAAAGCATTTAACTTTGAAAAAAAAAAGCATAGAATCTAAAAGCTATGTTATCATTAATTTAGGAGCTTCAAATCATTGAAGAGATATATAGTTAAGCTTCAAACATACATAATGTTATTCAAAAGCATATAAACATGATTACAACAGATTTTGTAATAACCTATAGGCTATACAGTATATAATTAACATTTATGTTTATGTACACAATGAATTTATAGTCTTACCATGTTGTACGTCTGATAAGATAATATATATTGCCACAATATATGTCCGAAGCTTCTTTTTCTTTTCTTTTTTTAAATCTTAATATATATTGACACATTTATACATATTGTATATATATAGATACATAGTATATAAAATGTTTCATATAGATATAGGCGCGCTTCTCTAGCTTTTATATATACATAAAAAAGACTTAATTTCCCATGGAAGTAGAAAGTCCTTGATACGATCCTGTCCCGGCCTCTCAACGATCCAAAGCACTCAAAACAATCCTGCCATTTTATACAAAGCAAAATTAATTTTAAACAGATCGAAAAATACATTTCCTTAAATAAGCCAATCATATCAATGTTCTCGATCTCATTTATTGCATGTTGGTTTAATTCTTCTAAAGAAAATATCAGATATATGCATGCATGCATTGCATATATATATATATATATATATATTCATGATGCGATTCGATCAACTCTTGCATGTCTAATAATAATAATAATAATTCTGCACGGATGGGACCTTTTTTGGGAGAAAATTTCGTAGACGTTTGAAAGCCATAAAAGGAAAGGGGGACTACTTTAGAACGCTGGACTTCTGGGGAAAAAAAAAAAGGTACCAAATTTGGCATTACAAATTTACAAGTTGGACATACTAAAAGCCGGCCCTGGCCTTGCCTTAGGTGGTGAAGCCGGCCGGTCTTTCAAACACCAGAGTTCTTAATAAATCTTTTCCCAAAAACACTTGAAACACCATGCATTAATATTGAACCTAGCTAAAAAGTTCCCATCCCTACAATAAATTTCCTAATATATAGTATACCAGACAGATCATCACAGGTAACCGACGGCTATACGACATACCAATCATAGCCCGTGGGACTTTTGGGATCCCTAGTATGCATGGACTTTCTTCGACTTAATTTCTTAACATTGCCACCTGGAGTAGTGGCTATATCAAGCAAACACAAGCTAGGAGATTAATAAAATAAAAGAAATACTATTATATATATATAGCTGCTAGAGAGTAGAGATGCATACAAAAAATTGATGTGCACGTATGAGTGTATGTATCTAGAGGAGATGCATGTTTACGTACGTGAGAAGGGAGAACCAGGGGTGGAGGGGGTACAAGGGATGGAGCCACGGCCTGCAGGTGAGGCCGCCGTGGATGAGAGGTGGCTGCTGCTGTTATTATTCTTACTGTTTTGCTGCAGGATGCTGTGTGAGATACGGTGGCTATTTTCGACCACGGTGTTACCATTTATATTGTTGCCAGAGCGAAGACGGAGAGATTTGTACTTGCGAAGATTGCCAATGCCAGAATCAGGGGTTGGGCCGGCCAGCGTTTCGTCCCAAAGATGATCCAGAAAACCCATTACTATTATTTAATTAATTAGATTATTAGAGTTATATATACATATATATATATGTATATATATATGCCTGGCTAGCTAGCTAGGTGCATGGGCTATATATATATATGTTTCCTTTCCTGTAAGTAACAACCCGAATTAGGGTGGGTTAGTTATGTTTTCTTTTATGTAAATTGTACGTAATTAGTGTTAATCAAGAAAATACGGTGGTGCCACCAAAATACGAATGTTAATTACAAAGGGAAGCGGAAGCTTTTATTATTAGTATACTATTATTTTTTTAATTAATATCTAAACAAAAAACAACCAGATGATTTTAAAGGGCAATGTATTTATAGAGGAAATGAAATGATGATATATATTGCAAGGACGAGATTGAATGAAGGTTGGCTCAAACCAAGCACTGCCATTGTTTGTTTGGGTATCGCATTATTAATCATTAGAAATTTAACACTTGGCCGGTTAATTTGGGCCCTTTCAATTCATAATTTAACGAATTTGATATGTATTCTTTCTCTCTCTATATATGCACACTTTAATAATTTAATGAATTTTACATAATGCCAAATAATCTTCAATAGTACTTGTTAACCATCCATCGTATAATGCCTATGTATCTATATCTATATAACTACATACAAATAAAGTAACCAATAGTGAATATCGGTTCTGAGTCTCAATATCATTTACGACGTTATATGAGGTGATTAAAATGTCAACAACCTTGCTCGATCCTAATAAACACAGTGTCACCGTTCAATATATTAGTTGAAAACATAAAAGCAAAAAAAAAAAAAAAAGGAAAAAACCTAAAAAAACGAAAGGAAGATCCCCAAACTTGTTTTAATATGACAAATTTTGAATAGACTAGTTGTAACATTCGAGACTTTTGACCATTTGACTTTACACACAATTTGACTAACGAGCTTAATTAATGACGTATGAAGTGCTTAACGGGTCGAGTGATCACTTATTTGACGGTACGATATTAAATGATTTGAAATTGCGTTGATTTAAACTAGTAATTGAGACAGGTCAACCCGTGGATCTTACCCACACCCATGACCCATCTCCAAGACCCAACCTTATCCCCACTCACCATCCCAACTCTTTCACTCCACCCACCCACCCATTCATTTCATTTTTTTATCTACTCCTCCTCCCTCTCATTAACTACACACACATCTCTCTCTCTCTCTCTCTCTCTCTCTCTCTCTCTCTCTCTCTAAATTTATACCTCATTAAATGTGGTTTAGGTAAGAATTCTCCAAGAATCATCATCTTCATCATTATATCTTCTTCATATCAAAAATTTGGAGTTTCAAGTTGCAAGAATTATCTAATTGGGTTAAATTTGGGTTTGACTTTTGAAGCATGATTTGGTAAGTCAAAACCATTCAAAACCTTCATTTTATGTTTACAAACATTTTTCTAAGTCAAGACCATAAGAATCCTTGTTCGAATCGGGTCAAAAACGTCTTTAGGTTAAATTAGGGTTTTGGTTGTGTGAATTAGGGTTAATCTAAATTAGAATGAAAAATTGATGTTTGAAATGGGTTGATGAAGTGGGTCATGTTAAATTATGATAGTTTATGTTCAAAATGAGTTTACATGTTCATCAAATCCTTGGTTAAGTCAAAAAAAGGAGTTTTGGGTGAGTTGGCTTGTATTTGGCTTCAAGAAAATGCAAGTCGACCTAAACCATGCGACTCATAAGAATTTATGAGTCTCATCACCTGAAGCTCAAAAATCTCTTGCTTACCGCTTCATTATTTGCGACTCATAAAATCTTATGAGTCTCATAACGCAACCTTTACCAAAATAATATGTCAGACCATGCGACTCATAAGTATTTATGAGTCTCATCACCTGAAACTCGAAATCTCTTGCTCACTGTTTCATTATATGCGACTCATAATTGTGTATGAATCTCATGACCTGAAGGTGTCAACAAAATCCTTTTCTTTCAACTATATATGCGACTCATAGGTGTCTATGAGTCTCATATCTTCTTAGTTCTACTTTTTCTTTACCAAGACTTCTATGCACTTAAACTTAAGCCTCGTTAAAACCCTCCTTACTTAAGCCTCGTTAAAACCCTTCTTGAGTCGTTATTAGCTATTCTTATCCAATTTACATACGATAAACCTGAAATCACTAGCACAACCATAAAAGCTAAGACTTGACTCGTGAATGTACTATGCATATTTATAGGTGGTGGACACGAGACGATCATTTGACGATTATAGCTTGTTCTAACTTGAGATTGCTCGATTGAGGTGAGTTCCGTAGCTCCCTACTCAATTGAGATTCGGGCTGAAAAGTGTACACATACGTTCCTGATTGTTTGATTCATCTAGCCATGGCTTAACGGTTGGGTAATTAAAAGATGAATTAGTAACACAAACTTTAGGTCATTAATGCTTAAACAATGAATCTAACGAGAATTTGTTTATAGGGTAGTGTGAGTCTAGCGACAACACTACTAATTAGGCAAAGTGAATCTAACGAGAATTTGAGTCGTGATAAAGTTTTCAACAGACTAGCATACCAGTAGGATAGTATTTGGTCGTACCATGAGATCGGAGATGACAAACAAGTATTTTAATTTAATTACTGTTATTAGTTCTTCTCAAATATTTTCAGGTTAGCCTCTCGCTAAAAAGCGGTTGCGGCTAGATTTTTATTTTACTGTTAAAAGTATTAGTTTATTAGGAGTTAGTGACAAACCCCCAAAACAAACTAGAATTACACATACTACTAGATTAGGTAACGCAACGCGTCCCTGCGAACGATCCTGTAACTTACCACTAGGCTATATTACACTAACCGGGTTCTCTGCTCGTTACGTATGTTTAGGTTAGATAGTTACTTGTACAACATAAATTTAAAGACAAGAATAAAAACGACACGCATCAATCATACATATTATGACTCGCTTATACTTTACACATATTGTGACTTGGATGGTTCCTTGTGAACCATTACTACGAACTCACCAACCTAGTGTTGATCTTATTTAGTGCACTTTTCAGGTAATCCAGTGAATCACGGACGGGAAATATGATTGATGATTGCATTAGTACCCAGACTTGGACTTACTTGGATCACGGATTCATTGCCCTACTTTTGGACTTTATGCTTAGGATCGTTTGCCATCTTTAGATATTATTTTGTAAACATTTGATGGCTACTTGCTCCTTGTGTATTTGTGCCTGTTGTAACTTGGTTGGATTCACCGAATCCTTTTATATTTATTTAGTTGTCCTACGATAATTCCATGCATACGTTATATCTTTTCAGTAGCATTTTGAGCCTAGTTCGGGGTGTTACAATAGTGATGACACTATATTTATAACCTTCACCTCTAATGATATTGTAATGTAATAAAACATTATATGAAACATACTAGTGATTTTGTGTGCATCAAATTGTTTCAAATAAGACATTAATTGTTCAGATAATAATTGAAAGTTGTTTATGATCGGATATAAAATACATGTTTATAACTGGATACATAGTATACGTTTCTGCATAGTTTATTCTACTTTTCTTCAATAGTCTATTAGAAAAAAATGTCCACCATAAATTCATAGAATTTAAAAAATGAATCCATATAAATGTTCAGGAGATATATATCTAGATTAAGACGCATGTATTTGAGTCATAATTAAGCTTATCTTTCTCGAATACCATCTATCGGATAACATGTATAGGGGACCTCCCCGTTACATATCAAAAGAGTAATTAAAGCTAACAAAACATAGAAAACAAACTTAATTACTCCTGCGAACCATGTGGCTTCGTGTTCTGAACTGGCAAAGCATATATAGGATACGCACCATCGTCGTCCATAATTAACTAGCAAAGCAAACCAAGTTTAATTTGAAGAGACCAAACTTGTGAAGATCTATATATATATCAAGGACAATTAAGTTTAACTTGTTTGTAGAGCTTTGGCGATTACCACTAAAGGAGTCATTACAATTTCAAGTTCAAACCCATTAACCATGACGGAATATATGTGTGCCACATTACAATTCATCATTTTGGAGAAAGTTCGTTGAGACCTTCCCTGCATTACACAACAGTTATTCATAGGATAAAAGTGTTGTTTCCGGTAGCAGTTTAGACTAGATTGTCTTTCGGCATATGTGTACCTTCAAAAAGTGCTTTTAAATTGTAAGGCTCGGTTACCATGGTATTCCCATTCCAAAACAGATCTGCAAATTGGCGACTTGCCAATTCGTTGGGATGAAAAGAATCAAAGAATAAACTTTCAGTAGCGTTATCACAAAGTTCATACTCTTGTATTCCTCTCATCCCTCCACAGCTGTAAATCCCTCGAAAAGGACCACTGCCGCAACATGCCGTCTCACCTTCCTTATAACCTTCACTTGAAAAGAAATCCACATTTACTATAGTATATGATAAATAAATAAAGGCAAGCAATATAATGAAAAACCCAAAACTATGAAGATATATAGTTCAGTGACTACGTACCATATTTTGATGGGTTCTTCATTCTATTGCTAATGGCGGTAGCAAAATCAAACTTTGCATACACAAATCCTTCCAATTGCTCCCCCAAGGTTTTTAGCTGTTTGGCAAATGCTTGATTGTGAAGTCTAGTAATATCATCGATCTCTTTGCTGCAAGTTTCCCCAGGTTGTCTCATCCGAATGGCTGGCCAACAGCCTATAAGCGGGGTAGTCACAAACCCAAATTTTCTCCCACCTTTTTCATATATTCCCTGTTAAAAGGAAGTTACTCGTAATTAAGAAGCTAGATGGAATCAACAACAATGTCGGCCTGTCTAATATATATATGGTATTTCTTAATAGTTTTGAGTCAAGTTGAGTTTGCAAGTAAGTAATTACGCACCTTGACGACATTAGTCAAGTTGCCTATCACCATGTCCACGTATTGCTCATACGCATTCGGAGCCACAAAGGTTTGGTAGTCGTTGCCTCCACAACTAAACAAGTAGACGGCACTGGATAGTAGCTGCTGGGACTTGGTTACACCTAACCTCATCCTATACTCATTTTCTAAATCACCAAAGTAGCGTAGCTGTGTTTGAAGATCAACTACCTACATAATTAATACTCATCATAAATGATACAGCACAATAATATATCTAGCGAGTAGAAAAGTACAAGTTCACACATATATATATGTGTATATACATACGAAGATGACATATTCGATTTATATTGGAAGATGTATTGTTTTAATTATTGTTCATATTTAATGTTATGTACAGTTTGGCATTTAGTCGAACACGTACAGAATCTTCTAAGCATATATATATATTAGTATAATACAAAAGAATTTGTTAGTTAATTAAACACATAAATAAGAATTCATAATATAAAACGGGAGGTACCAATCCAGCATGGGTGTCAATCAAGGCACCAGCTCCTCCGGATGCAAAATTTGCTCCATGGGTAAATTTGTCACTATTATTATTGGGTTCAAGATAGGTCGGAATGAGAGGCAGTCTTGCATACTCGGCTGCGTATATATATACTCGTACATCAGAAGGAAGGCAATCACTACTGGCAATAATGAAATCAATTAAAAATGAAATAAGGATCACCTATAAAATCTGGGATAAGACGGCCATCTGAGAATCTTCCGGTAGGAGGACTGAAGTAAGACTGACCGTATGGCCAAAAATTAGCCTGGAACTCAGTAGTGGTGTTGATGTAATTGTTGTTGCCGGGATCGAACAGTGAATCCCCGAAAACAAAGAGTGCCACTGCTGGTATACTACTCCCCTGAGAAGGTGTCATTATTATTATTGTAGTAGATAATAAACACAATACCACAGCAATAACATTTATTAATCCCCATTTAATATTACTGCTACCAACACCCATCTGCATCTTGTTGCTAGTTACTTAACCCTTAATTGAAACTTACCAAGTCATACCATATATATTGGAAAATGATGATGGGTACAACTGCTTATGTACTGCACACACAAAAAGATTAAAAAATTTACATTTTGACCCTTACACTTATGTATATATATCATAAATACCCCTGATGTTCAATACCTATCACACATACAGCTAGCAATATAAAGATCCTTTGAAAGAAACATTATCTGATAATGACATTAATCTTGTGTGGAGATTTGGAATACATTATCTTCTACCCTATAAATTATTGATTGATGCTCTATTATTATAATAATTATTATTATAATATACTAAAATAAAGTTGCTCTAATAATTTATCGATCAATCACAACTATCAATTTTTTAAGTTGACTTTTATTGTTCAAAATTATGACTCTAACTTATCTTTTTTTTTGTTTTATATCATAAATTTATAATTCTAACCAATAATTTTAATAGTTATAACTAATTATCATTATTAAAGAGTTTAACAATCCAAACCAACCTAAAAAACAATACATTAACCAACTTCATCTATTAATTAATTAAGATTATTCTGGAGTACTTACCAAATACGTAAATTAAACTAAACACAGTTTCAAGACCGACCTTCATCTTTGGCAGTAGCCCTAGGTGAACTCCAATATCACACAATACGTTGATGGTAATGTTGTTTACTCCAGACATGATGATTGTGGTTATATCGGAGATATTGAAATAATACGTCAATTTTGAAGTATACTGTATGACTTCTAGCAGGCTCATAAAACTCTGGGATTCTCATCATTCCTACAACCAACCCATATATGATTGGGAGCCTTGAGAAGTCGTATTTTGTGTAATTAGTACGTGTCATAGAACGACCGTGGAGAGTAGAATAGTTGATGACTTTTTTTTACATCAAACTTGAATGAAGCAATGTTCATTGTTTGTAATGAAAAAATGGTCTACGTATAGGGCTTCACTATGAAGATAATAATCAACTAAAAAACCACATGTAGATATAAAAAGAAGCAGGCTAATGATAAAAAAGACAAGCAAACAAGATTTCTTACTTGTAACGATGAAAAGGATGCTCTAAACTGTGACCAGAAGCATCCGTCATCTTGATCCATTTCTATGAAGAGCATGCCAAAGACAGATGAAGGGCAATTAAAATGTTTATTCCTTTCTACCGATACATATTCTCATATTCCTTGCTAGCGGCCGGTTGTGTTTTTCAATCCAAGAATGAATACCATTAATTTATACCTATACTATATTATAAAGCAAAAAGTCTTTGTCTAAATTTAAGTTTCAACATTTACTTATCTAAAATGTCCCCCTATATATTATACGAGAGCAAGTACCCACGCGTTGCGGCGGTGAGATGGTGGGGTGATACCTAGGTCATAGAGTATGATAGTCAAATGCCTTAGCCGTACGGGCTCCGCCCTCGGATTTAAAAATTTGTCGAAAGTATATCGAATGACATCTCTAATGAAAGAGCATGAAATTTTAAGAACACCCATACAATTTTTATAAATTATCGGTGTACGGTTTTTGAGATAAAAGATTTTAAATGAATTGGAGGAATAAATGATTTATGGAGGAGAGAGAAAAAAGATGATTGGTTGAGATTTGAGGAGAGAGAAAGGGTATTATAGTTATTTTAGATAAATATAGAATAGATAGGAGGAGCATTTTGGGGAAGTACTTAAAATCAATATTGAAAATTTCAAGTTCAATGTTGAAAATCTAGAGAAAATCTGCTTTATAATATAGTATAGATATTTACTTAAAATAACTATATTACCCTTTCTCTCTCCTCAAAATCTCAACCAATCATTTTTTTTTCTCTCCTTCATAAATCATTTATTCCCCCAATTCATTCAAAATCTTTGATCTCAAAAACCGTACATCGATAAATCATAAGAATTATATGGGTGTTCTTAAAATTTCATGCTCTTTCATTAGAGAAGTCATTCGATATACTTTCGACAAATTTTTAAATCTAAGGGCGGAGCCCGTACGGCTAAGACATTTGATTTAGTTATCACACTCTATGACCTATCAACTCCTATGACCTATCACCCTACCATCTCACCGCCGCAACGCACAGGTACTTGCTCTCGTCATATTATAAAGCAAATAGCTCTTGTCTAAAATTTTAAGGTTCAACATTTACTTCCCTAAAATGTCTCTCTTATCTATTCTATATTTACCTAAAATCTCAACCACTCATTTTTTTTTCTCTCTTCTCCATAAATCATTTTATTCCTTTAATTCATTCAAAATCTTTTATCTCAAAAACCGTACATCGATAAATTATAAAAATTATATAGATGTTCTTAAAATTTCATGCTCTTTCATTAGAGAGGTCATTCGATATACTTTCGACGAACTTTTAAAATCGAGGGCGGAACCCGTCAGATAGATCACCCATCACCACCATCACCGCCATTACATCACCACCCCACCTTCACCTCCATCACCGCTGCAACGCGCGGGTACCTTTCTCTTGTTATTATTAATAAATATTACAGAGATGTACAGTAAGTTAGAACACCAAAAAAAATTAGAATGAATACCATTAATAGAAAAAATTAGAACACTAAAATCCATCATCATTATTCATTACTATTATCATTAGATATAAACGGAGTTCAATGTTTATGACAACCAAAAGATGTGGCAAAACAATACAAGATTAATAAATCCTCCTACAAATATATACATTATTAATAATAATAATGATAATTAAGACACTACTAGTACGTAATATAAGCTATTGAAAAGAAATGCATGGTTTTGATCGCCCAAAATTTAGATCATAGACTGTCATTCTCTTGTAAGTTTCACCCCCTTTCATACCCATCCATCCTATAAATTAACCCCACATCAATTTGCTTTTTCATACAGTTCCATATCCATTCTTCATCTTTACATATCTCTAGCTATAATGGCATCCCTTCTTTCAACTTCAGTTGCTGCTTCACCCACCCCTCTTCTACGCAAAACTACCATCGTCCAATGCACCCAACTTCCTAGTTTCTCTATGATCTCTGTAATTATCTACTTCCTCATTGATTTTTTTGGTTTTCTTTATATTTGTAACTAAGCTAGCTTGTTGCTTCTTTTGGTTGCAGGGTGGACAAAGATTTGTGACCTTGAAAGCACGGAAAAGAGCATCACCACTATCCCACTGCTTCAAGACCACCATTACATGCTCCGTTGTAAGAAACTAAATAAATCTTAAACACTCTCTCGACGTTACAACAATAATTACTGACACCGCCTTAATTCTACGTACAGGCTCAACCTGAGACTCTAAAAATAGTACAGGCCACCATTGCTAGTCAATTGTCAATCGATGAGAGCACAGTTGCCCCTGCAACAAAATTTGCCGATCTTGGTGCCGATTCACTGGACACGGTAACTTCTTAACTTAAACCACTATAGTCACAAATGATTCATATGACTAATCAATATTGGATATATCATTGAACAGGTTGAAATTATGATGGCTTTGGAAGAAACATTTGGAGTGTCAATAGGCGAAAGTGGAGCTGAGAACATTGCAACTGTTCAAGATGCCGCTGATCTGATTGAAAAAGTGAAGGCTGAAGCTTAACTTTTTCAATCTTCACCGACTCTGACATACATCATCACAACTATACTATTTTTGCTCCATTTATGATGATTTGTACTGCTTTCTAAGTCGTTTAGACGATAAACTAATAAAGCAAATCCTATAAATTCCCTTTAGTGTGTAACTTCCCAATCATTAAAGAGATCATTAAGCTTCATATACGAGTATATGTTATTCAAAAGACAAAACATTTTGATTACGCCAGATTTTGCAATAACTCAATATATTTGTGCCCAAAGCACTGATAGTCTACATATTATATATTTCATATAAACATGAGTCTCCCTTGTATACATAAAATTAATACCTTTTTTTGAGGAAGATGAAAGTCCTTGGCTCCCTCTTTTTCAGCCATCCAAAGAACTCAAAACAATCCTGCAAAAATGAAAGAAAGGGGAGGATACATAAAAAATCCAGCATGGGTGTTAATCAAGGCACCAGCTCCCCCATACTCAATTTTTTTTTATCGAATCTATTGAACCAGACACAGAGTTTGCTCCATGGGTAAATTCATTTTTTCGGGTTAAAGTAAGCCGGAACGATAGGCATACTACGGACCTGAATCATAAAGGATGAAAGAAAAACAAAGTGACAATGATTTAGGTTAATGCTCGCCTATAGAATCTGGGATAAGACGACAATCGGTGAAGCTTCTGGTTGGAGGACTGAAGTATGACTGACCATATGGCTAGTGATTCACCTGAATATCGCTAGTGGTGTTGATATAGTTGAAAAGTGAATCACCAAAAACAAAGAGTGCAACTTGTTGGTCCAAAATCCCCTGAAGCTGAGAACAACTCAAGGTAACCCTTAGGTTCTACTATTACATGGAACAAAATACAGCAATAGCAACTCCCCATCCTGAATTTGATACGATGGGTAAACCAAGGTCTTAAAATCGAACAAACTTTTACTTGTTACTTTCTTGCTGCTTTTGTATATTTTTTCATGTAATCCTTGCTTGTGGTAGGTTGTGTTTCCAGTCCATGATGGATTAACTTGCAGAAGATCAGCCAGTGAGAACCCAAAATCTAAATGTCATTAGATATAAATGGAGTTCAAGTTTATAACAAACAAAAGATGTTTCACAGTTATGACACACATACACAAACAAAAACATTACAAGGTCTAGAGGATCCTCCTCATTCAGACGCTACTAGTCAAGGCATGTAAAGACGCCTTATTTACAAGCACACACAAAAGGTTTTAATTTTAAAAAGCTCCATTTCCGTTCATCAGGTCGTCGAAGCTCCAAAGATCCATGACAGTTTCAGCATCCTCCTCTCCTCCGCCATTAAGAAAGGCATCTACTGAAGAAGCATCCCAGTTGCCTGGCATCTCAAAGAAGAGATCATCCTCGGAATTTGACAACAGATTTACAGACTCTGTCTTGAGTTTCTTCGAGGGATCGGCGTTTTCCATAAAGGTAGCTTCATCAATTTCATTAAGCACAGATGTAATCTCGGGAGTGGTTGGGAAGTCGGAACAATCAAAAGAGTTGCTACCCTCCTGATCAGATCCCAAATAAAAAGCAGCCGCATTTAGAGAGGGGCTAAATGGCTTCAAGCCCATATCTGGATTAGTTTGCGGTTTATCTTGCACAAATCCAAGTGAAGGAGAAAGTTTGATGATGATGTTCTCGGTAGGGTAATTAAACTTAGTAGGTGTTGTTGGTCTCTCGTGTTTGGGCTTCTTCACCTTATTAGCAGAAGCAGATGCGGTTTTACTAATATTACTAATGTCACAAGGAAAGTTGACTTTAGCCTTGTCGCCGCGAATCCTTCTGGCCTCGGAGTCATAGGCCCTGGCAGCTTCTTCAGCGGTATTGAAAGTTCCGAGCCAGACACGGAGCCCTTTTCGTGGGTCACGTATTTCAGCAGCCCACTTGCCCCATGGGCGTTGACGAATCCCTCTGTATTGATTCTTCCTTTTCTTGGAAGCAGCAGCAGTAGATTGATGATGATGATCATCATCAACAGATATTACAACTTTTGACCCTAAACATAATAGATAAAAATAATTGCATCAAAAATCAACCCCTGCCTGCCCTGTAGTCAGTCCTTGATAAAATAACATACTACTAAAATAGATATAAAATTAGTCCAATGTTTGGTAGTGCGTAATTGTGACTTTAGTTTCGAAAGCTAAAAAGGTGGGTAGCATATCTATAGATTTTATATCTATATAGATTAGGTTAACCTAAGTAATATTTTGAATGTAACAAGCACACAAAAAAACGTAGAGTGGTGGTGGTGATGATGAACCAGATCTAGTATATATTGCAAGCAAATAAATTTCTAGATACATAGGTACTGTAAATAACAACTGCTTTTAATAATTAATCAAAAAGAAACTAAGGAAAGGAAATTGAAATTATGTACCAGCTGTAGGAAGATGTTGGTTGTTATTAGGACGGACCAGAAGATCAAAGTCATCGTGGTCATCTTTAAATCCCTGGAAATCGGCCTCGAAGTCATCGACTCTTAGCGGTGGTGGCCGCTTTGACAAGCAGTAATTATTATTTGACACATCGGCGGTGTTCCAAAGAAGGTCAGCAGTAGTCAAACGCCGAAACCGATTAGCAGTCGTCGGTCCGGCTATTATATCCGACAATATTGCACCTCCACACATCTTTCCTTTTTTCTTATACTACTACTTACTCTATCTACCTATATCTATATCTATATCTATATAATGATATACAAATATTATGTTTGAAATGAAACGAAACCAATCAAACTAAATGATAAGATCGGATAGTAGTTGGTGTGTTCTTTATTTGTGAAGATTGACATAAAGAATAGCAGGAGGGTTGCAATCTGTCTCTATACATTATACTAGTTTTTCTCAAATTATATATAATAAATCACAATTGGATTTCATCAAATTTACTTTTAGATGACATCATCATTTAATTTTAATAGAACTTTAAATAATTAATATATGATAGATTATCTAATTAAAAAAATCGAGTAGATGTATATTTAAATAAATACAATATCAAAACCATTATCTACTTCATCAATATCTTTAGTTACCTAAACATAATATATATAAATATATAACATTGTGCTAAAAAGCAAATATAAATAAGATGGGTTGGTTGTTTTTATTCTTCAGGTAAAAACAAATATAAATGAAATGGTTTGGTGGTTTTTATCGCTAAAAATTCTCGAAATAAGAAAAGTCTACACATGTAATTGTAATAGATCATGCGGTTGATGTTTTTAGCATGAAAATCAGGGGGGCATTTTGTAATAGATCAATCATTTAATTGTATGTGTGTGTGATTGCAGCCATGGAAGCTGCAGTCAACAGAATATTCGATTTCCCTATAATATAACTAGAGGATACTCCAGCGATGAACCGTGAGTGGTAGCGAGCTGGTGTTAACGACGACTCATGGTAGTGGTGATGGTAGGCTTGTAGTAGCTTACAATCACCAAAATAACATAAAACTGCATAATTATGATTCTCAAATCTTACAATGTGCCTGCAATCCTTCAATATCACAAATAGCCACATAAGTTTATAATATCACTAAGAGCCACATAATCGCATAAGCTACATTAATTACCTAGAATTTATGCCAAGATAAACTAGATAAAAGGGTGTCTAAGGCGGCTACATAACCAAACAGGAACCTTTCACCCAACTTGAAGGGTAAAACTTTTGGTGCTCCATTAATATCGTTATAAATAGGCATAACCAAATCAATGAATAAACTGTCAACAACTTAGGGTCAACCACACACACCCAAGATGCTATAAACACTTGGTCATAGACACAAGAAAACATGATTAATGCCATTGTTTTGATGAAATGGTTTTGATGGCTCGACTTCTACATAGATTTGATGAAATAGTTAAGATCAACCCTAGAATTGAAGGTAGACAATCTTTAACTTTTGGATTGAAAACAATAATCAATATTCAAAATTTAAGTTTGAATCTATGCCTTAAATTTCAATCTAAAAGTTAAAATCTTTTTAACTTTAACTGAAAAGTTGATACAATTAGAAATGGTTTAAAGAGATAAGAACAAAGAATTATCATTGCATATATGCAAGACTGCAAGTGTAGTTAAAAAACAAAGCAACTTGAGTCCACTTGCAATGGTTGGTGGACCGCTAGCTATTAAATAATTCTATCCTCCCCATTTGTCTGTATTAAACTAGTAGTGCCTTCTGCCTTAATTTTGATACCCATTTTCGATCAAAAATGATACATATGCGTACTTTCATCAAAAATATATATATATATATAAGTAACTGTTTAGTGCCGTCTTTTATAGATTTTGAGTTTCAATACCTCGATGGTGTATAGGGAGATTAAAACGTAGGCAGACCTTACCTCTACCTAAGTAGAGAGGCTGCTTCTAGTTTCTACCTAAATGGTAAAAAAGGTCCTCCAACCTTTGCATGAGATGATGATTGAACTCATGACCTCTATCTTCAGAGACAAAAGTGTTTACCACTGATCCAACCATACTGCTTATCAAAAATGATATATATACACATCACATATAATATACTTATATACCCTTTTAAAAATGAGAAAAGTTAATATAAGACATTTTAGCACCTAAATTTAGGTGCAAAATCTTCACAAATTAGTTTATAATATTTCTTTATAATGAATAAATAATTAAGCTCGTATATGTTTTATGGAATAAAGATTTAAAATGTAAGTGTTCCAAAACAAAATTTAGGTGTCGAGCAATCTTATGGTCTCATGTTTTTTAGTCTAATTATCCTCTAAACTACTTTATCATATCTCTGTTCCAAGTTATGTCTTAGTTGAACATCCCAAATCTTTCTTTCCTAATTTAAAAATATTTTGTTTATAATTTTCAACATACTATTTATATATTTTTCTTTAAAAATACTAAATTATTTGTTAACTTACATTTTAAGAGTATATAAATAAAATTATTAAATATGTAAAATTATTTTTAAATATTTTAATACGCTTATTTTAACCTACCATATGTGTATACGGTAAAAATGTAATAAGTAAGTTATATAAATAATGATATAACAATATTTACAATCCTATAAATATATATACTTTTGTAACATTGTAATCATTTAACATGTGATAACAATAAAATTGCATATATTAAAAATAGAGAAAATTTCATATATGTCATTGGTAAGTTACAAAATATTATATTTGCCGAATTAAATTTTGAAATATCATATATGTCATTTCTAATTTACCGATATATCAAATATGTCATTATTGAGTAACAAAATATCATATATGTTAATTCCACTCTACCACTTATTAAATATGTCGTTGTTAAACAAAATAAATAAATATCACCAAATAAAATTTTAAATATCATATATTCTATTGTTAAATTTGAAAAACACCATATATGTCAATGAAATATATTAGATATGCCCCATTAAATTAATTTAGTCTAAATAAAATATAAATTTAAAAAATATATATATTTAATGAAAATTTTGAAATTCACAGCACACACGTGTTTTCTCTTGTTTTATGGTTCAATCGATAGTTTTTTCCGAACCATGTAAATTTAATTCAATGTAACCCCGACATGATTATATTGATTGATATTCTTAAATTCGTTATTCATTTCAATTCATGGTATATAGTAAGTGTTGCGATCATGATTTTTCTGTGGGCTGTCGCTGGAAAGTCTTAGTGTTTTTACAAAAAAGTCTTGTATATCGTAGTAGATGATGATGGTGGTGGTGTGTAAGTTACGAAAATCAATGGTCCTTTTTTGGACTTTTTTTAGTTGGTCTCAAATTATCTTTCCCCTTAATAATATATATATATATATATATATATATATATATATATATATATATATATTATATATAAAGCAAATATTTATATTTGTAAATGAACATAACGAACAAATGTTCACGAACATAAACAAACTATTGTTCACGAACGACGGTTTATGAACATAAATGAACGAACGTTCACAAACAGATTATCGAATGTTCACGAACATAAATGAACGAACGGGAGCTTTGTTCATGTTCGTTCATTTAACTAAACGAACGAACACGAACGAACTTCCCACCGAAAGGTTCATGAACTGTTCGTGAATTGTTCAGTTCGTTTACAGCCCTACTCGCAACCTCGTGGACACTTTGGATGATAGTCGACCAGTATGACAAAATTGATTTTGTTTAATAATTTCAATCTACCAATAAATTAATTTAACTAGATCATTATCCTGCGTAATACGCGGGATGAATATATCCAACTAATGACATTTTAATGTTTTAATATACTATGTACATGCATAAGTAAAACGTACGGAGTATCAAATATTTATATGATTATTTATGAACCAATAACTCTTTACATATATGATACTAAAAATTTAATTACATTTTTTATTTAAAAGAAAGTAAAAAGTAGATGTGTATCCTTACGCCATTCTCGCATTAAAAGCAATCGTAGAATATTTCAACTAAGTGAAATAAAAAACAATATGCCAATTACTTTCAATGAACGCCATTAAAAATGATGGTAATATCACTACAACAAAAAAGTCTAATATTCATATATATTTATCATATAACCACAGTTAAATGTGACAATTAAATAGTTAGTGTAGATAAAAGTTGTGATAAATTACATATGAAAATTCACAGTTAAAATTGTGGAAATTTAAAACTACACACTTCTTAATGTGAATAAATTTCAACACACTTTTAAATGCGAATTATTATAGTTCATCAAACCTATTTTAATACACTTAAAAGTGTAAATTTTTAATTTAATATAGTTTTACGCACTTATTGGTGTAAAAAAACTTCTATAATTTATTTACGCCAACTAATAACGTAGATAATTGTTATATTTTTACTAATATACGCAATAAGTGTCTAGTCATATAAATACACATAATAACCATATATCTGATAAAATGTAAGAGCCCATCTTTAAATTACAAATTCTTGTAAAAAGTTGACCAAAGACTTATAAAATTACTTATTGAATTAATCTATAATCTTTTATATTTTATTAAAATTATATATATATATATATGGCTACCACTACAAAGAGAAAAAAATAAGATTATCTTTTGATCTAAACCATTGAAAATAAACTCACAAATTAATCTCCACCATTTAAATTGAAAGTCAACTATGTTATCTAACTATGGTAAATCTTTTATGATATTTAATGTAACTATTTTTATACATCACATTAATAAACTTGCTTTTTAGAGTTTAACAAATATTGTAAGTGATGAAGTTGTGCATTTCGTGTAAGTTGCTTATGGACATTTACATATATACAGTAATATATACCAACTTTTGTTAATAATTCTTCTTTACATTAACTTAGTTAATGATACATAGGTAGAGGTAGCAAAAGCTTATGACAAAAACGTTGTAGCATCTAGATGCTTTAACAAATACAAAACATTTTAATTAAGATAGATATTGTACAGGATTCCATTAGTATTTATGATGTTTTTTAGTGTAGATAGAAAACATAAACTTTAAAACTTAAACTAAGTTTTAGGGTATGTTTGGTATAAAACTTTCAAGCTAGGGTTGTGTCTAAGAGCTTCGAGATGTAGTTAGGAGCTGAAACTTTTATTTCAACCTTTTTACACAAAACTTTTATTTTAAAAACCCTTTTTCGGGTTCTTTAGGAGCTTTTTTCGAGTTGAGACTTTTGATCTCAAATGAATATCCAAACAGCACTATCATTTTAACGGTGAAAGCTTGGGGCTTTTAAACTCCTAAAAGCCTCCAAAACCCCCTTGCATGTTTTTTTTTTTGCGACAACTCAGTGACACGACATGAGAAAAACTTTACCGTATAATGGTTTTTATGTTTTAACAACTGATAAAAATCAACACTATTATTAATTTATTAATATGATGCAATGTAATATAATAGAAGAAAAGATTAAAAATGGAAGGGGTTAGTGATTATATAAAAGGACCGATGGGGTGTGAGGTGGAAACTATTTATGGTTGCTGTGGAAAAGCTTACTCAAAACCAGACGTACATAATCATTTTAATTATTAGCTTTAATTTTTGAAAACTTTTGCAATCTCATAATCTATTATTCTTCAACTGTTTGAAAATTAGTATACCTGTATATCATCATTTAATATATATATATATATATTTTAGATTTCTAAATTCTTTATCATATAGCAATTTAATATCATTATACTATTTTTTGTTGGAGATCAATTTTTCTTTTTCCTTTTAACAATATTTAATATCATATAGCAATTTTCCTTTATCATATAGCAATTTAATATCCCTTTTTTTTAATCATATTAAATCTTTAGTTTTGTTTCTTTAATTGTATTGTTATTCCTTATTTTGTTAGCTTTTAATTATATATATGTATCTATACAATAATAATAATAATAATAATAATAATAATAATAATAATAATAATAATAATGTTGTGTTATAATTACCAAGTAACACATCTATAGACTAAACAATATTTAAAATATGAATTAAACAAATATATAAGAAGTTTGGCTTACAGATTTTCTAAATAATTAAAAAATAAAATAAATTACCATTTAATTGTGAGATCGCATGTCAAGTAAATCTATAAGATTGTTTGAATCCTACTGTGATAAACTATAATATAAACGTTTAATTAAGAGTTCATATGTCAAGTAAAAATGTTATAAAAATGTTAGTTTGTTGAATCTAAGTTCAAAGTCATAAGAAATAATAGTTATCTGAGTTTACATTTTAAAGCTTTCTATACAAGATAAATTTATATTTTTCCCACTTTATGTCATATGTTTATATCAAAACAAACATATTAGTTATGTACTATATGCGGTAACTGGGGTAATGGTGACCAGCTTTGTCAATCATCTATTTTAAATTTTGATTGTAATTTAATGGTGGAATGTTTAAAAAAAAGGTTAGGTTGAATAATTATATATAAATAATATAAATATTAAAGCTATAAGGTAGAGACTTAATATGGTATATTGGTACTTATTATTTAAAACTAAGACCAATCATATTGAAAGGACCAGACTCGATAAACCGAAAACATAAGAAATTTTTTTTTTTAATACCTCACTGCTCTGCAGTGGGTCGAGGACTCCCCACTGCGCCGCAGTGGAAATCCTCGGCCAGAATTTGAACATGCCCCACTGCGCCGCAGTGGGTTCGACACATCTCCCACTGCGCCGCAGTGGGAATAACCAAAGTTGTTCCCGTGGGAATCCACTGCGCCGCAGTGGGCAAAGTCACCCCCACTGCGCCGCAGTGGACCACCTGACAGCAACCCTAAAACTCATTTCGACCATGAACAACTTGTAACCTTCAAATTTCAAACCAACAACTGAAAGACACATTCTAGAGGTTTATAACAACTTCATAGACATATTTTAAACACAATTACAACATAGTTTGTTTCATAAATCCAAGATCAACCTTAACGGGTCATTTACCCGTTTTGACAACAATGTCGCCCAATGCGACAATACCAACTTCCAAAAACTTTACAACTTGAGCATTTACAGAAATGTTACCGAAACATGACCTCAAATCAAAATGTACCATGAGCCAAAGGAGAGGGACAACTAGGTATCCACACCAAAAGATTGTCATCCATCCAAGGATGACCTAAATACCTTCAAGAACTTCCAAAGGTTACTTCAAGCTCTAATTCAACTTTCTTCAAATCAACAACACTAGTTCCTTCTTCCGGAACTTCCTATAAGAGTGTAAACAACTAAAATATAAGCAAAGGCTTAGTGAATATACTTGCATACATTTACGAATACGAAGGAGGGCATAGTACAAGGACTTTCACATGTAACCTATGGCATCGTCATGTCACATTTACATATTCACCTTGCACACAAACAATACATATATGGATCCATATAAGCTAAACAATCATAATAATCATATCTATCGGGATTCTTAGGCCCCGGAGGTTCTTAGGCCTCATATCACATCAACTATCCGGATTCTTAGGCCCCGGAGGTTCTTAGGCCTCATAAACAATGCCCCACATGGGCTTCATGCCAAATCAATTACCATGCTTGGAACATTCACATCTCATGGTAATTGACCCAACGTAAACATAAGGGTATGCAAATATACTCACCTCCTCCACAACAAAGAGAATAACGCTAAACAACAAGCACAAGCAAGCTTCAACCTAAAAATCATATCGTAACTTGCATAAGCTTACATTCACAACTTGACTAGTTCAACCTAGCCTTTCTCAATCACTAGCCTTTTCTAAACCCAAAACCCAACCCATTTGTCATTGAGTTACTTCCAACCTTAAGATTAGCATTAGGTAGTTCAACCTACCATTTTCATCCATATTTCATTAACTAGCAAAACTCATATTTTCTCAAACTCAAATTATCACATAACCTTATAAATTTCATAATCAAATGCATCATATAACTCAATGACAACTAGGTTAACTAAGGAATTAGGGAAAACTAACCATAATCCAATTTCTAGCAAAACCCCCCAAAAATCGATTCATTCATGAACCCTAATTTCAAGAGAATTGATAAAGCTAACTTGGGGAAATTCATTACCTCAACAATAGAAGACAATTACTTAGGGTTTTAAATTCACAAATCCTTCCCCTTTTCTTCTCCAATTTTCGGCCACCACCCTTCACCACTCAAAATTCTAGCTTTTAAAATTTCTTGATTGAAGGTTAAAGATGATGATTGCTATTGTTCTTGATAATTTCTGGATGATGAGAAATGCATGAATGAATTTTCTAGATTAAGTTGGTGGTGATGAGCAAGAGGTTTGAGAAGAGAAGAGAAATGTGAGTGGAGAATGACTCAAAAGAAAAGAGGGAGGGCTGGCACTCCCTGGAGCTGCTACGACCCACATCAGGTTTTGTGGGTATTTTACCCGCTATCCGTTAAAGTTCCAACTAAATTAACCCCATATCCAGAAGTAAAATATTAGGAAATTAATTTAATGTCAAAACTATGAAAAGGGGTTAATTTCTTTTACCTTAAAATATTTGGGGTGTTACACATATACTTTGCAGTAAGCCTATTTCGGATCTGCATATGGTTGACGGATTGAAACTTTATTACCCCAACTTAACCTTATAAATTTTTTAAGACAGTAACTTCAACTCGAACCCGAGTCAGTTCTACCGAAGCGATCTAATTAATATGTTGATTTCAGGTGGGTTGGTAGGTTGATTTCAGGTCACATGGGTTAGTAAAGGTAGGTAGGCAAATTAAATGAGTTGGCGGTTTAATCTCGTGTCATGTGTGTTGGTGGGTTGACACTTGAGAGGTTGATTCTAATTCAAATTGGTTGTGGGATAAAATGAGTTTGTTGGCAGGTTGACTTATCAACCCCAAAAGTCAACCTGATCCCAAACCAAAAAAATCAAGTTGGCAGGTTACCAGGTCAAGATTTCACCACCCTAACCCAATCTTTCAAGTCGGTTGCAAGTCAAAATTGGGGTAAGATCAAGCATTGAAAATTTTAATATATATCAAACTGATTAAATTCGGGTAACTCTCAAAGGAGGATTTGGTTATGACAATTAAATTTAAATCTCTTTGTAGATTTCACAATGTCATCTTATACCAATGACTATTTTAATGTAAGATTATTTTGTTTAAGTTTATGAGATAAAGTTGATCATGTTTTGTATGTTTATCAATATATTTTATTGTTTCTATCCTGGTCAACGACCGGGTATAGATCTAGTTGTACATGTTCATTAATTTTTTAAGTTTTTATAAGATTCAAAGTATTTTTTTAATCACTACTTACTAACCTATTACATCTAACCACTAAGCCGATGTTTTTTTTCAAGTGATCAAACTTATTATCTATCATAAAAACTACAATTAAAAGTCTAAAATAAAACATCAAGATCCAATTAAATCATAACTTATGAATACATTAAGATTTTTTTTTTCGGTAAAGATTTTACCCTGATTAATTCGATTTTTTTATAAACTTCCCAATAATATAATATACCACTATATATATAGGAAATGAGATTCAAATACCCATGGTCAAAGACTTTACCAATAAGTCATTACACACATCAAGAATTTGACATATACTCGTACAACAATAGTATGTTATGTTTTTTTATATGTATATCAAAATCTAATATCAGATAAATAAATAAAAAGTCTTAAGCTAACTATCTCAAAAAAATATATAATAGTATTCAATTTGATTTAAGAAAAAATTCCGAAACGTACTCAAACTATTGGTAACAACGAAAATCTAACGTTACAACGAAAATCTAACGTTCCATTAAGATAAATATATTTTTCGTTCCATTAAGATAAATATATGTGTGGATAATATATATGATATTATTAAAAATTATGCACCATTTTATACATCATTATGTAGATAAGATAATAAATTTTTTTAAATATAACAAGAAAAATTAATCACATTTAAGCACCCAAAGAAAAATTAAATAATAAATAAATAACTACCTATGTTTTCTTATCACATTTAATAAGAAAAATTAATCACAATTAATCACATTTAACTACCTAAGTTAGTGCCAGCTTCCATCCATTTGATACATAATACACTCGAGACATAATGCTTTAGTCTTACAACACAACCAAACTCCACAAATGTGTACAACTTTAAACTCGATGAGATTGTTTGGTTGAATAAGAAAGAAAACACAACAACAAAGATGATCAAAATCTCACCACCAAGGAGGTTTCACAAAACAAACTAGTGTAAATACTACTACTCACTTGGCTTCTTATGTTACTACAACATGACATTTTTACAAAACAGATTCTTCCATGCTGCTTGCTTTCTGAAATAGCAAGCAGCTTCCTCACACTAGTTGCTTACACTACCAACAACCTCATTAAAAGTACTCAAAACCAAACACTCTTTACAGAGGTTCTTGCATTGTCACGACGACCGGACTTCTAACAAAGTGCTTCCCGTCTGACCACACTATTGAACCACTTTTCGTGATTGAACTCCCTGGTGATAGCTTAACTGCTACCACTTTGACCCTCACCAAAAAGTTGAGCTTTTGCCCCACCCTTCTAAACGCAAGCTTCATTGGCTCTACCGTCACGTTCATCCCTCTTGGTGGCCTTATGCTCACACTGTAAACCGACTTTGCTTCACCCACGTTAGTCACTGTTCGTATAAAGTGTGTAGACATTTTCCGCTTCCCGTATTGTTGGAACACGGCAGTCATCGAAGGAACATTCAAGTTGCCGGTATGCCCTGCCTTTTTGGCCCGGCTACAATCCGCATGCTTCCTGGTGATGACTTGGATGTTTTTGGCCGTGTAATTTGAGTTACACAAGAAATCAACATAATCATAAGAACTGATGTCATACACCAATCCAGGATCCATGGCTTTTTGTGGGTGAACATGCCCTGCCCCAAAATCCATCACGGTAGACGAGTTCCCGGTGGACTCGTCAATCATAGTTTCCCCTCGGTTATCTAAAGTGTAAGCTGTCGTCATCAACGCCGATTTAATCGCAGCCGGACTCCATTCAGGATGGGCTGCTTTTAACAAAGCGGCCAATCCAGAAACATGTGGGCAAGCCATTGATGTTCCTGACAATATATTAAACTCGGTTTTTCGGTTATCAGAAGCAAGACCCGATGGACCAAGTTTATCAGGCCATGCCGCAAGAATGTTAAGCCCGGGAGCGATAAGGTCTGGCTTCAAAATTTCTGGTGACTCGGGGTTCGGGCCACGGGCAGAAAATGAGGCGACCACAGGTGCAGGGCGGACATTTATTCTAGTTCCTTTGAAAATGATGGTGGCCGTTGGGATATTCGATTTAGATCTTGAAGAAGACATGATGTATCTTCTTATCTCGTCCCCAGAAGCTGCCCCAACCGAGGTTCCGGGTAGGACGTGGCAATCGGCGACCAATCCCTCGCCGTCGAAAACCCCATTTGCTAATATCATACCGATTCCACCTGCTTTCTTAACCACTTCCCCTTTCGTGGCTCTTGAATTGATACCTCTATCACATAACACTATTTTCCCCTTGACTGACTTGGGATCCAACGAACCTTCCAGGCATAAGGATGCCGAATAACCGTCACCCCCTTGGTTCCCGCCCGCGTATATCAGAGGATACAGACGGTCATGGGCCAACCCGGGCCCACCATACACACTCACACCAGGGATCAACTTACCGTTTCCGAGCTTTACATCGGCCGGAAAATCACGGTCAATCGCTCCGGCACCGACAGTTGTGACCCAAGGGGCTACGTTCGTCACGGTCAGTCCACCGGGGCCCCCATTACCGGCAGAAGCGGACACGAAAACACCTTGATCGGAAGCACCGTAAGCACCTATGGCGATGGCATCCAGATAGTAGGGCACAACCACCCCGCCCACACTGAGGGATATGACGTCGACGCCGTCGGACACGGCGGCGTCAAAGGCGGCAAGGATATCGGAGTCAAAACAACCGGCGTTCCAGCAAACCTTGTAAGCGGCAAGACGGGCTTTAGGCGCCATGCCGGCGGCGACGCCGCGTGCGTAGCCAAGAGTGGAGGCCGGGAAAACGTACCTGCCGGCGGCGATAGAAGCGGTGTGGGTACCGTGTCCATCGGAATCCCTAGGGGAACGATGTTCGAGGGTTTGGTTGATGATTCCGTTGGTGGATTCGTAACCGGCGGAGAAGTGTTTAGCTCCGATGAGCTTGCGGTTGCAAGAAGAGGCCGGGAAAGTATGGGAAGCAACACAGGAGCCCTTCCATTTGGAGGGCACGGGGCCTAAACCCTTGTCGTTGAAACTCTGTCTTTCGGGCCAGATGCCGGTGTCCAGAACGCCAATTACAAGATCGGAGCCGAAATCGGACTCTTTGAGGAGACCACCAGCACCAGCGGCAGTGGTGGAGGTATGAAGGCCAAGGAATTGGGGGGATCGAGTGGTGTGCAGGTGACGAACCTGTTCGGGGATAACGGAGAGGACCCCGGCACAAGATTGGAGTTTGGAAGCTTCAAGAGGTGTGAGCTTCGCGGAGAAGCCATGCGAAACGGTGTGGTAGGTATGAATGATGGAAGCCCCCTGTCGTTGTGCATCATCAGAAGAAAGGGAAGAAAGAGTGGAATGGTACCAGTGGGTATGAGTTGGAAAAACTGATGGCTTTGCATCCTGTTCCACTCTCACTATGAATGTCCTCCTCCTCCTCTTATTATTATTTCCTTCTTCTGTATAACAACCACCTCCTCCAAACAGATAAATTGTGACTTGAAGCAGCAGCAGCAGCTGAATAAGAATTGATTTGACTGCCATTTTCAAACCACCGCGCCTGTCGATGATAATTAAATCAGCAGCTGCGAATCAATCTATCTATCAATTACTATTATTATTATAAGTTACAATACACAATACATTATTATTACTCCTAAGTACTCGTACTTTTTATTCTTCTTATTATTATTTCTTTCTTACTTGATTGGAATTGAAATTGGTGGATTTGAAATTCAAAGGATCAGTGGGTAGGTAGTTTTGGCTAAAGACGAACAAAGAAGAAGAAGAAAGAGTAAAGTTGTTTGAATGAGTGAGTGGGGTGGGGGCTTGTGTCAGCAGCTCACTCACATGATGAGTGTACTACTACTGCTACACTCCCTCTCGCACTCATGTTTCCTTTCTTTTCTTTTTGTTCTTTTTTATAAACACCATACCTATATATGTTTCAGAAAAGGAAAATGATTGATTAACCTTCAAAAATAACCTAATAAATAAGTGAATTACAATTGTCATATAATAAATGTTTTAGGTTGATTTGTTAGATTGATATATCATTACTCTTCAGAAAATACACATAATTATAATATCATTCATCGAATAATAATAATATAAAAATCAAAATGATACATTCACATATTCACCAAATAAATAGACCGATGATGTTAAAATCCACCTATTTTGTTTTACATCAAAAACTAAAAACTTTTCAAATACATTCAGACTAATTATTCTATTTATAGTAGAAGGATTCAACAAGAAATAAAAAAATGTAATGAAGACCAATAAAGAAAATGAGAATTTGAAAAAACAACAATATTTCGTTGTTTAATACTAATAAAGAATAAATATAAAAAAAATATAAAATTTTAAATAACAATCGATATTAACACCATAACACATAATATTATCTAACATAAAATAATAATATTTTTTTTCATTCTCATACATTCTCTACGATTTGTTAAAAAATGAGAAAATTGAAATCATTCTCATAGGGTAATGAGGGGAACCTTAGCTCCGGTATCACAGTTGGATACCCATCGACCCACCCCATATGAGCCATATGATGTCGGTAAAATACCTCCATCCTAATCCTCACATGATCTGGGATCCTTGAATGATGGAACCCGCATATTTAAACTTTACATATGGGTCTATGCTTCATTGGTAACAGGTACCTTAAAGTAATTATTTTTTGAGAATGAAATCATTCTCATTTCTCCATTCTCGATTTTATTCTCCGGTGTAACCAAATAACAGAAGTGTTTATTATTCTCTTTCTCTTCTTTCCGTTCCATCATATTAAACACCCCTTTAATTATACATATTCAGAACCAAAATCACTTAATAGTTCAAACCTTTGTAAGTGACTTTTCCATCAAAATTAAGGATAGGCCTCCAAGAAGACGACCACGCTTATAGTCCAAGTAGAAGTTCAAATTTGATAGCTAGCTTATTTTTTTTGTATGGGAGTCTATATTCGTATCAATCTTTTTCATAACTTATATGGTTATATACTTGTAAGTTGTACGATATATTTATCAAAAAAAAATACCCATAAATCACCTCCTTTACTTTATATACTTGTGTCGTGTCTTGCAAATCTTCATACATCACTTTACTCAACTTAGTGATAGGGCTGTAAACGAACCGAACAAACACGAACGAGACCTTGTTCATGTTCATTCGTTTAACTTAACGAAAGGTTCACGAACAAATAAATGAACAAAATGACTTGTTCATGTTCATTCGTTTGTGTTCATAAACGACTGTTCACGAACACAAACGAACAAACACTAATGAACAAACACAAACGAATGAAATATTTAGGTATTAATAATATATATTATATAAAGCAAGTATTTATATTTGTAAATGAACGTAATGAACAAATGTTCACGAACATAAAACAGACTATTGTTCACGAACGACGGTTTATGAACATAAACGAACGAACGTTCACGAATAGATTATCGAATGTTCACGAACGTAAATGAACGAACGAAAGCTTTGTTCATGTTCGTTCATTTAACTAAACAAACGAACACGAATAAATTTCCCGCTGAACGGTTCATGAACTGTTCGTGAACTGTTCAGTTCGTTTACAACGCTATTTAGTGATAGTCTAATGATCAAGATCTTATCTTATTTATTTTACTCTAATGCTTATTTATCACACAATATACATACATATATATATATATATATAGGGAAAAGGGAATATAAGGTTGTCCGACACCTAAGTTTAGGTGTGAAACCACTCACATACCAATATTTTATTATATATTATTTGATGAATAAATGTCTCCGCCCCCATGATTTTTATGGTTTAAAAAATTAATATGTGAGTGTCAAACAGCTAAGCTTAGGTACCTAACAACCTTATATTCTCATCCCATATATATATATTTATATATATATGAAAAGTGGGTATATGATTGTTGAATACCTAAACTTAGGTATAGAACTACTCACGTACTAACTTTTTAATATTTATTGTACAACAAATAAATAATTAGGCCCCGATGTTTTTTATGAATAAAATTTCAAGTTGTGTGATGTCCTGTGAGGAATTCTTTACCCAAACTTAGATATTTAATAGTTACGTATTCTCATTCTTCATATATATGAACCCAAACATTTATTCATTAAACAAAAAATATTAAAAATTAGTATGTGAGGGATTCCAATTTCCACATCTAAACTTAGGTGTCTAACAGTTTTATATTCACTTTTTCATAAAAAGTAATTTTTACCCACTCAATTATACAATCATCATTATCAAAATTAGAAATAATTTTCAAATTCAAAATAAAGCATAAACTTTATGAAAAGTGTAATAACAAAAGCAAAAGAATATTCAACCTTGGCAACTAAACCCACTTCACTTAGGATAAAGATCCAAAAACTTCCATGTTGAACTCACACAAATAATATGATTAATAATAACTTTATAAATTCTTAAAAACTAAGATATGAAAAAAGTACATTAATATGTTCAAGAAAAGAATATGGAGAGAATGAATTCTTTTTCTTATTCACAATATGAGGAGGAGATATACACACATTGTCTTACTAGGTGCTCCACAATGCAACAACAACGATGGATATGAGAGTGTGGTGATAACTTAGTGAATGATATAGATAATTAATGTAAAAATAATTGATCTCAATTAACCCAAAAAGGGCAAATTGGGTAATGTCTTATAATTTGTCCAAAAAAAAATTCATTAAGCACAAATCAGTTATTTTTAAACTAACTTTTGTGTAACTATTTCTAAAAATGAAAAGGTGGATGAATTTTATATAGTAGTAAAAATAATATGCCCCAAATAAAGAGAAGTAAAATAAGAATCTAAATCTTTATAAACATCCTACAATAACCGATCGTTACAATAATTCAATTTTATATATATTATATTAATATTAATAAACAAACTACCCTCCCCTTTTTCAACCCTCTTTCTTTAAAATACCTAAAATACTCTTAATTATCAACACATTCCTAACTCACACATTAGAAGACATTACCTAAAATATCTTACGCCCATATTTATAGAATATATCTATAATATTCTTAATAAAGTTATTTACAAAAGATACATTCTTTAACCATAAAATAACTACACTACCATTTACGTCAATTACTTTTAGATTAATAACCACATCGTTACCAACACCGCCACTAGCACCACCCGTGGTAGATTAATAACCATATATGTTGTAAACACAAAATAAAAATATTACTACTACAAATGGTTAGCAGGTAGAATGGTAGATTCAAAATTTGAATGATAGAAGGAAGTTTGATGATGTCGGTCAAAGAAGTCGAAGTCGATAAAGACAGGGGACGGAAACATACTGGTCCTACAATTTTACAAACACAAAAGGATGGGTGGGTCTTGTTTAATTATTTATGGAAAATAATTAATTTTTTTAAAAATTAGGATTCCAGTATTTCACTTGATTTTTTTTTTTAACTTATCATTTGATTTTTCATATGTTAACATTTTATAAATTAGAAAAATTTTTAGGCTTATGAATTAAAAGGATTGATCATTCCTCGTTATTTCTTAAAAGGGTGTTTGAGATTACTTTTTTAAAAATAGATTATGAGCATGTTTGGTAGGAGCTTTAACTATTAATTTTGAACAAAAAACTCCTATTATGTTAAAAGTTTTGCTTGATAAAACTAACTTTAGCTTTTATTTAAAAGAAAATGCTCCAATATGAAACGTTACTTGAAGTAAATGGGTGTGGATGGACGCCAAAGACAAGGTGATGTCAGTTAGCATTGTAATGGACCTGATCATAAGTAACAAAGATTTCACCAACAGGTATGTTTTCGATTGGTGTAAATGGGTCCCAAAAAAATGTAACATATTTATGTGGAGAGCTGCTATGGATCGGATACCTACATCGACTGCTCTGCAAGCCAGAAACTGCTTTTTTGATAATCCGGAATGCGTTTTCTGTGGTGGAGGAATTGAGACAGTCGAGCATATTTTCTGTGAGTGTATTATAGCGGCTAGAGTGTGGCAATATATAAGTGATTGGTGTAAGTCTCCTCCTTTCTTTATTTTCTCTGTCAAAGACCTTTTGGAATATCATGAAATTAAGGGGAAAAGCAAACTTGAAAAGATGGTCATCAAGGATATTATAATGACAAGCTGCTGGAGTATTTGGAAAGCGAGAAACGAGATCAAGTTTGCAAAGATTAAGCGTGATGCGACTGAAATAATTCAAGACATTAAGTCTTTCGGGTATTTGTGGTTTAGGAGTTGCACAAAGAATAAGTGTATAACTTGGGAAGATTGGTGTAATTTTAAGTTTGTATAGTTTGTTGTATATATACCGCCGGTGATTTGCTGGGATTGTGTGAAATAAAAGTTTACTTTTCAAAAAAAAAAACTTGAAGTAGCGTTTTAAGAGCTTTAGCTTTTCGGTAAAACTTTTAATCTTTAAAAGTTACACAAATTTTGAAGTTGCAACTACAACTACCATACCAAACACTTCTAAAGAATAAAAGTTCTAGCTAACAGTTTTGCTTAAAAGTTACAGCTTACAACTTCAACTAAAAGCTACAACTACTTTTGTCAAACATACCTTATGCATTTTGAATAATTAGGATCAATGTTTTAAATACCGGTATATACCGGCCGGTATTACCGGTATTTGAAAGTACTCCGAAATTTTAATCCCGGTATTTTTCTGGTATTTTCACTATTTCATACCGGCTGGTATTACCGGTATTCCCGGTATTTTCCGGTATTACCGTTCTGGTATTTTCGGGTTTTTTTTATGATACTTTAATGTTAGTTTTTATTATTTGTGGAATTTAAACCTTATGTTTTGTTATGAAATACCTATTTGATATTATTTTTGAGTGAATTATAATTTTTTTTTACAATTTTCGTTAATTGTAACAAATTTCGTAGAATAATAATAAATAAACTAAATAGTCGTACTGGCCGGTATTTTTGGTAATTCCGATAATACCAGAACTTTTTTCCACACCGGTATGATTAAAATACCGGTTTTTAAAACATTGATTAGGATCAGATAATCAGTTGTAACAAAACGTGAAGCTATCAGATAGTGGTTGAGTTTGATTATGTTGTTTTATATCACAATAATCAGATAACCAACTTTTTGAGTGTTTGGCAAATTTATATCCTTTAAAGAGTGAACAAGTAAAATGATAAAATAGGGCATTAACAAGTCTCAAAGCCAATGGTTAGAGACACTTTCGGTTTAAACTAAATCTCGTTACCATGAATCAAACGGTGCCAAAGAGAAAATATCACTAGGTTTCCTAAGAACTAAAAACTCGGAGTGTTTTGTCGCTTGGATCATGGACCATTGGTTGTTACTTTTTAAGTGATAAGTAGTGTGGTGTGGAATTGAGGGAGGGGAAGCGGGTCATTTCATTTCTTCTTTTCCACTTAATTTATTTATTAATGAAAGTATGATTTCACAACTAATAATAATAACTAAAGTAAAAGGAGATTTGTAATCATCGATTGACGATTGATAGCTGTCAGCTGACCCGCTATACTAAAATGGACTTTTTCTCTCTTCACATACACACATATATACTTAAGTGATAAAATAATGGTCCTCTGTACATATGGGAATATAAGATTGTTAGGTACCTAAGTCTAGATGTGGAACATTCACATATTATTTTTTTAATCCATAAAATTTATGGGGACCATGTGATTTAATTAAAAATCAACAAATATAAAAAAATAATATTTGAAGGGTTCCACACCTAAGCTTAGGTGTCGGACAACCTTATATTCACTTTTCCATATATATATATATATATATCCTCTATATATATACACACCATTTCTCCGAGGCTTTTGATTTTGTAAGTGCAACCTAGAGGGGGTGAATAGGTTGTACCCAATTTTTGAATTTGGTTTGTAAGACTTTTTAATTAATCTTCAATCTTAAGTCCCTAGCTACAAAACTTGTTTCATTTTAACAACAAAGAGATAACACTTATAATTACCAACAACCAATTCAATCCTTGTGAAGCAAATATAATAACAATGAAATGAGAAATAATAAGAGATAAGGGTAAGAGAATTTATCACCACATGAGCACCACGATATATAGTGGTTGGGGTCGGATGTTAACTACTCCGCCTTAATCCACTCCTCGATTGACAATCGAGATTTTGTAGCACTATCTTTCTCCAAAACTTGTGGAGAGTCCACAATACAATCTTGACACTTCAAGATGATCCAACAATTCCTAACCACTAGGAATTTATCAAGTATTGACACTTCAAGACACACCAATGATTCCTAACCACTAGGAGATCTTCAATTCTTGACACTTCAAGAATTTTCCCAACTCTAACCACTGGAGTTTAATTTACACCCAAATGATCTTGAAACTTCAAGATATAATGTTTCCTAACCACTATGAAAACACAAGCTTTTGACACTTCAAGAGAATACACAACAATCACACTCACTAGTGTAATTGAATACACTATTTGTAGAGTCTCAATATTACACAAATATTATCCTCACTACAAATTTGACACTCTTGCTAATAATCAATGATATAAGATATGTATGATAAGAATATGATATTACTCACGCTGTAGATGCAAGAGGTGAGGTGCAAAAGCAACCAAGTCTTCAATTTATACCAAAAAATCACTTTGTAGCCGTTTGACCCAAACGGTTCTTGACAGAGGCCGTCCTCTAGAACACAAGAGTCGTCCCTTAAAGAAAGACCTACCTTCACCTGGAACTTCACAAAACCCATTATTCCCTCCATGCTTGTCTCCACCATGTGCAAGAATAAACCCATCTTTGTGTTTGCTTGAAGGAAGAGAAGATAAAGTAGAAGAAATGCTTTCCAAGTATATATATTTTAGGATTGGGTAAGTCACAAGATAAGATATGAAAATGAAATCACCACCCACTAACTTTCAAATATATATCCAAATAATCAGATATTGACCACAACCCATATGCCCAATTTTGACTTAGACTAAATCTTGACCAATTTTGACTTTCATACTTAGTAAAATTTTGGCCTCCAATTTTAATGAAAAATCAAAGTGTTTAGATGTGAGATTTTAACAATTGCAAACATCTTAGAATGGTAATATAAGACTTAGGAGCAAGTTTCGGGTCATGAACATTTGTAACGAGCACTAGGTAAAATTCAACCAAAACGGACAAAGACGGACGACCTTTGTGATGCAAGAGCCGTACTCAAACAAGAGCCGTGCTCCTTTATGCTTATCAAATTTTTGAACCTCAAATTTGGCGAAAAAAGAAAGTTGTTAGTGTTGATTTTTGTCAATTGTAACTATCTTATAATATCAATACAAGGTTATGGAACAAATTTGGGTCACGGAATTGTGTAACGAAGGCCTGGTAAAAAACTACCTCTGAGAACAGAGGCGGACGACTCTTGCAGACACATAGCCGTCCTCATATTAAGAGTCGTTCCTAGGTTTTACGATGAAATGCTACATTAAACTCAAACTTGATTTTTTATTGTTTTTGGTTCGGAAATAACTTATGTATGCCCAAACATTATTAATACCATTTTACATATTCCATATATTATTATGGCACGCCACACATTGATCGACGCACATTTACCCTTGGATGCCAAAAGATTTTACAAGGGTAAATGTGTGTCCTCATCAACAGATTTTACAAGATTTTACAAGATTCTCATGGTTTATCAACCTTGTTAACTCCATCCTGAAACCATGAGAATCTGGCAATGATATCTTCAATGATTTTTAGGAATATCGCTTCGATAAGCAATGCCTCAAAATGAAAAACCTCATCATCAAACATTGAGTCATCCACAAAGTACATCCTCATCAATTTCTCACGAGTGTGTCCCTTGTCTCTCTAAATTGATCTTCGTGTTTCGGAAGATGAGGCGGGTGTCTACTTCTAAAGGTGAAAGAGCAACTTAAGCCAAGAACTCGAACTCATCAGAATAAGACGACAACGGTTCATTGTCTAAACTTGGGAAATATGGAATTATCGCTTCGAAAATTTGTTCATTGTCGGACATTTTTGATGTGAAAATCAGATTATAGAAGTGTACGTGTTTGTGTATAAAATGTAGTTGAACGTATATTTATATAGGTTTTATGGAAAAATTATTTTAAAAAAAAACACATCATAATCCTCCAACATAAACAAAGAAAAAAACGGTAAAATAAAACCGGTGACACACGTCTTAACAGTATTTAAAAAAAAAAAAAAAGAGGGGATTGGAGGTAAAAGAACTGAAGCGCCAAAAGTGTTAGAGTAGGTGCAAGTTGATAACTAACAATAATTCACGTAAATTGTCAAGCTCGATGCAAAACACTATGCCAGTAACATATGTATTGTCAAGCTAGTTAAAATAATATCCTTTCGGTATCTATACAGGTGGTGTCTTACACCTTGTCTACCAAACACAATAAGTTAATTATATGAATCAAGTTTAGAATGTTCGAAAGTCCTTACACAGTAAACTATACACACATTGATAAATGTATAATTTAAGCAAACAATTAAACTTAACTCTTAGGTAAAACCTAGAAGCAAGCTCTTTATTTTAGTAGATGTTAAAGTCCCCATACATTGTTGAAGTATTTGGGGTCTAAAACCCGTAGAAAACAGTAGTGGGCAGCTCCTCTAATTAAAATTCTCTTGAATAGGTATAATAGATCTTGGAACACAATTCACTTATCAGCTCGAGTTTTGGATTTCGGGCATTGGGCAATTTTTTTTATCTCCGACGGAGTTCCTGATAAGGTATCCGGTAGATATCTGGTAACATTTTCCTTATCTGGTTCAGGTATGGTACTAAGGTTGCGTTTGGTTCACAGAATGTTTTTCAATGGAATAGAATTTGATGAAATGAAATTAAATTCGATCTATTTTGTTTGGTTAGTAAAATGTATTAAGGAATGTTTTGACAAAATCCTTAAAATGACATATCTACCATTTCTTTATATGTTAATCCGTTAAGAATAGTGTTTCTTTAAAGAAAAAAAAGAAAGTAGACATCATATTCATTTCCTTTCTTCTAGATAAAAAGAAACAGAGACATCACTTTCCCTTTTCCCATTGCTAATCGCAGACATCACTTTTTCGTTCCTTTTTTTTAATTGGAGACACACTCCATCAATTCTATTGCTTCCGTCCTTTTCCGGCTAACACACACCAACAGGCAACAATCGTCCAAATAGCGGTTGGGTGGGTGGCAGGGGTTATTTCCGCTTGGGTGGTGGTTGTTTCCGGCTTGTAGTAGCGGTGGCTGTTTCCGGTTGTGTAGGTGACTGTTGTTGTTTCCAGCTGGGTGGGTGGCTGTGGTTGTTCGGCTTGATGGGTAGCGGTGGTTGTTTGGCTGGGTGGGTGGCGGTGGATGTCCGGCTGGCTTAGGTGGTGGTGGTGGCGGACTAGAAGTTGGAGTTGTAGATGTGGAGAAGGTTTGAGGAAGATGATACTTGGAAGGTTAATGTGGTATTTTTAGCTTAAGCTTTTGATGGAATTAAAATCCATCACATTTACCTAAAGAATCAGATTCAGAATGAGGTAATCTTAACATTCCTTATGAATTGAATTCCTTTCAATATTTGTAACCAAACATGAAATAGAATGGAATTAGATTCCAATTCCATCAAAATCCTTCCAAATTCCATGAACCAAACGTGCCCTAAGAGGTTAGTGGAAGAGAATATGTTTCCGAGTCACCGAAATGGAAGATAGACAAGAAAAGACCGTTCTCCTTTTCAATTGTCAGACCTCCGAACCTGACCCATTGTCGTTCTTATACTCAAAAAATAATATCAAACACAGATCATAGGAGTTCTTATTAAAACTTTCCAAGTTTAAATTAAAGTTTAATTTTTTATTTAAAAAAAAAAATTCATTTTATATCAATTTTGTATGAGTTTGGTACCAGACAAATAATTTTAATTGGGTTGGGTATCAAACGGAACCGAATCGGCTAGGAGCGACCTAGGTTGCTTGCTTGAAGGAGAAGAAGAAGACTAAGAAGATGACGGGGGGTTTTGATACCACATTATTGATAAATCTCTACACTCTCACATCACCAAAATAATAACAATACTAATAAGGTACCCCCAAACCACCTACCTTCCTTTTGATTCCTCTATTTGATTGATATGATATATGTTTAATGTTTTATTTTATTTTCTAATTCCTATATATATATATATATATATATTTGTATGTAAGATTTTAGGAGTAGTAGTACTTAATTAATAGTTGCTCATTTGCAGAGATCTATCCCTCCATTCATTAAAAATCAACCGAAGAAGAAAAGGAGAAGATGTTTTTAATGAGGTGAGGTGTAATAATTAAAACGCATTCTGATTGATCCCTTCCCTCAAATTTAAACCCACCCAATTCTTCAATTTTATTACTCGTATTTTTTTTTTATTATTTTTACTTTGTGTGTTTTAAATATCATATACTACTTACTAGTGGTACTTAATAAATATGCCCAAGGGGGTTGTTCATTTTATTATTATTGCTATATATATATACGAGTATAAACCCGTGCGTTGTGCCGGTGAGATGGTGGGGTGATAGGTCATAAAGTGTGATAGGTCATAGAGTGTGATAGTCAAATGCCTTAACCGTACGGGTTCTGCCCTCGGATTTAAAAATTCGTCAAAAGTATATCGAATGACATCTCTAATGAAAGAGCATGAAATTTTAAGAACACCCATATAGTTTTTATAATTTATCGATGTATGGTTTTTGAGATAAAAGATTTTGAATGAATTGGAGGAATAAATGATTTATGGAGGATAGAGAAACAAAATGATTGGTTGAGATTTAAGGAGAGAGAAGGAGTATTATAGTTATTTTAGGTAAATATAAAATAGATAAAGGGGCATTTGGGGAAAGTGTTTGAAACTTAAAATTTAGAAAAGGAGAATTTGATTTATAACGAGAGTAAGTATCCGCACGTTGCAGCGGTGAGACGATTGGGTGATAGATCATAAAGTGTGATAGCCAAATGCCTTAACCGTACGGGTTCCACCATCGGATTTAAAAATTTGTCGAAAGTATATCGAATGACATCTCTAATGAAAGAGCATGAAATTTTAAGAACACCCATATATTTTTTTATAAATTATCGATGTACGGTTTTTGAGATAAAATATTTTGAATGAACTGGAAAAATAAATGATTTATGTAGGAGAGAAAAAAATGATTGGTTGAAAATTAAGAAGAGAGAAAGGGTATTATAGTTATTTTAGGTAAATATAGAATAGATAGAGAGACATTTTAGGAAAGTAAATGTTGAAACTTAAAATCTAGACAAATTTGCTTTATAATATAATATAGATATAATATATATAAATCACCGTGCATCATTAAATTCGTTTTGTATCAATTGTTTTGTGAATCTTCATGCATCAATCTAATCATGATCTAAGGATCAAGATCTTGTCTTATTTATTTTACTTTAATAATTATTTTACAATACCCAACCCCTATATATATATATATATATTGCAGTTAGATAATGATCAACCTTTTTTCTACAGTTACATTCTGCCTGCGTATAGCAGGTGATGTTCATGTTTCTTGCTTAACACGTTCAATCTACCTAATGACCTTCTTCTAAACTAATATTCCCTGATTCTGTTTTCAATCCGTTAAAGAAATAATCATTTTCTTCCCCCAAGTCTATATAGCTTTCTTGCACTTACCTTGAGATTACCTCACTTGTGAATTTACTTATCTCGCAATGCTGTATGTGTAACTTAGTTTGACTGACCCAGGTCAGTTTACAGTTCAGACGAAGCTAGTTTACACGTACTTCTTTTTTTGATCATTTATATCATTGACGGTGCCGGATATATCGCCATGTCACGTCATTCTCTCACATTATCGAGTTACTTATATTAATGCTACACACATATTATATGCTGCTGCAGGAGCCTAGTAGTGTTGAGAAAATTATGGAAATCGATGAGCACATCGGGTGTGCCATGAGTGGATTAATTGCAGATGCCCGCACACTCGTTGAGCATGCCCGCGTTGAGACTCAGGTGACTTACCATCGGCCTCTATCATGTTTACTAGGTATGACTCAAACATTTAGTTTCATCATTTTAAAATCATAGGTTTTCCTAGGTTTTCATCATATATACTCTTACTATTTTTTCAAAGCTTATAATATGATTAGAACATTTGAAATTTCAAATTCTTATAAAATCAATAATAAATAACTAAGTTAGAATCACAACCTTAATAATTTCTCAGCATTCTTAGGTTTATGAAGATGGGAATATTATTGAATGAAGGGAGTTTAATATTAGTGTAGGATCCATTCAAAAATAGATTGAAAATTTGAACTTGATTAAACAAATAAATAAATATGGGATTTTCTAATCTGGTGAATGAATATATATAAAAATGTTTTCATAAAATAAATATATTTAAAGATTTTTTTTTATTTAATGAAAAATCAAAACAAATGAGGAAATAAATGAGACTAGGTCGCGAGTAAAAGAGAGGTTCAGATAGGTTTGGAATAGGCTAGGAATGAAACTACTGGTTTAGTTATTAGTGCTTAAGGAAAGAAGGTTTTTCACCCAACCAGAACTTGACATATGACATTTTAAGTTATAAGATATACAATTTACACATGTGTAGGATATTTTTTTTATTATTTTATTTTTGGAATGAGTTTTTTATTAAAAAAAAATTAAAGTGGAAATAAAACAAGGTAGATAAAAAATAATTAAAAATCACCTTTTTTTCCCATCTCTATATATATATACATACATCCTTTGTTAATAATCTTCTATGATCGCCTCTTTCTGCATGTTTATTGATAACATTGAGCTAGCATTGCTATAGTGCAAAATATCAAATAGGTGATTTGGAAATGGCAATGGTGATAGTATGTTTTAGTTGCATTTTTTTACAGACTGACCGTCATCACTGATATCTTAATTTTTCTACCTTTTTCCAGTCTCGACCTTTTGGGGTATCTCTTCTTATTGCAGGCCATGATGAAAATGGTCCCAGCCTGTAAGTGCCTTCTTTTCGGTTTATCTCTTCATTTCGATTAGATTGTTCTAATTTGGCTCATTGAGTCTATAGCAGTACTTGCTTAAGGCACGTGAGCTCTTCAGAAAATGAAGAAGTCTGTGTACGTATTGAAGTTTTTCTTTCACGTGGAAGCTCTTTTTATTTTTCATTTTGATAAGCGATATGGCCAATTTCTGTTGTCTAAGTGAATGAGTATGTAGGATTTGTTAGGATAAATAACGAGTCTTTTACATATGCACAGATATTATACGGATCCATCAGGCACTTTTTAATTGGCAATGCACGCAATGGAAAAGCTATAGGCTCGGGCTCTGAAGGTGCTGACAGCTCTTTGCAGGAGCAATATAACAAGGTCTCATAAAGTGTGCAATTACTTATGTACTTATGTGATTGTATTATGTGGATGTTTGCAGGACTTGACACTAAATTAAAGAAGCTGAAACAATTGCTCTTTCCATCTTGAAGCAAGTCATGGAAGAAAAGGTCAATTTTTCTATTTTGCACATGTTTTGACTTTCAAAAGCTGTCAAGGTCTTCTTTTCTTTCTTTATACTTTGACTAGGTATCAGGCACCTACTGTGCCAACCAGTCCACGGAGCTCATGGAAATGGTTGTATGCTACGAAATAGTGTCATCAAGTCTATTGTGAATCAAATTCTTGACTTGCTAGAACCATTTGATATTTTGGCCCTATCATGCTTTATGATGTGTTACGTTTAGTTTAGTTTTGAGTTTGCTTTGTCCTAACGCTAAATACACTTAGTTTATTGGCTCCTATTGCAATTTTGATTGTGATTTATTAGCAGGTAAGATCTTTACGGGCATTTGTTTTGAGTACGTGTAGGTAACTCCCAATATTATGGATATTGCAAAGGTTGCTCCTACTTATCACTTGTACACCCCGGCTGAGGTTGAAGCTGTTATTAGTCGCCTATGAAAAGGAAGTCCTATCGACGAGTTGCAGGATGGTCTTCATTTGGTTTTCAACATGTATTTAGTACTATCTTCTTAAGGTCTTTATTCTGACTTTATTCGAGTATGGTATTTGGACACAAGATCCTTTTTTATGTTCTGACAAAATCATGGAATTAAAGTTTATAGAATGGTTCTACTTTCCAGAAACCAAGTAGTTTGTTGGTTAGATGTGCACTCATCCTATCTGGATTTTTTAAGAATGTATGAGATTATGTTGTATGATGCATGCAAATTCGTAGTCTACCATTTCATTACGTGTTGCTTGTGACTGTTCAAGGTGGCATTAGAAGAATCTGCATTTCATCGTTTTCCTTAATTTAGTCCGGTCTACTGTATAATATGCAGGTTCTTTTAATGAAAAATAATACTGTACGTGATAATATTCTGCTTGTTATCTGATAGATTTTTTAGAAATCTTACTAAGTTATTATATGAGTCTTTTGTGCATGTCACCAAAAAAGCCTGTTTAGAAGAAAGAAAAGCCCACGAATATTTTTAATTCATTTATAGACACCCAAAACCGGGCATGGCCTTTACATTATAAAACAACATTGCCGATACTTATAATACAGCTAAAAATTTATTTACAACTTTGCTCTGAAGGCCATCTTTATGCACATAAATAGAAAGAGAAAAGAAACAAGTGATAAGAACACCATCTAATCACGGAATTCGTCCATGAACTTCTTGTGGAAATCTGTCAACCGTGAAACTATGGCTGGAATCTTGTCCTCTTGAGGCAATATTGTGCACCTAAAATGCCATGTTCCTGGGACCTGCCAGCAATATAATGACCCTCCATCAGTTGAACTCTTACACATAACCACCATCAATTAATGCTAAAGAAAATGAATTGGGATGGCAGGCAATGTTGTCCCGTAATTTTTTACCTGACCAAAACCACTACCAGGAACCACAACAACACCTGTGGCATTAAGAAGACGGATAGCATAATATGCATCTGCTGCTTTTTTAGCTTCTTCTGCTGCTTTTATTGCTTTCTTTGGCAGTTGAATGCGTGGGAAAAGGTACATGGCGCCCTCTGCTTTGTTGCAGGTAACGCCCTCTAAGCTGTTGAATGCATCTTCCAAAGTCTATTGTTGCACATTGTAGATTGCAAAGGGTTATAATTACTATAAACAATGTATCATTCCAACTTCCAATGATGTTAAAAGACGGTAATATCAGAAAGGACCATTGAGAAGACAAAAATTCAATTCCAAGCCCGACAAGGTGATAGTGTGCCATTCGTAACATACTTCAACCTAATAGCCGTGGTTTATCATTCAGCCAGGTGACTCACCAACCAAGAGGTTGTGTGTTCTAGTCCCACTTGGGAAAAATGTGTGGTAATAGTGTATGTTATATTTCCTTAAAATTGAAAACTCAACATATTTCATCAAACTTCTGCTGTATATCCAAAACTAACCTTAGCACGTCTTGCAAGCGATTCCAGGATTCCATTTCTCTCAGCCATATAGGCATTGTAGGATTCATCTCCAACCTGCACACATGTTGAGATATATGTGTATATATATATATATATCCACCATCAATAGATTATACGTCTCTTACTATTGTGCATGTATATGAATATTTGCATAAATATAAACAGAAAGAGAGATAGAGAGACCTTTGGAGGGCTCATGACAAGGCTTGCAAGAATTTGACCAGAAATATTTGAACAAAGGTTCACGGATGCCACCTTGTAAAACTGTTCCCTGACCTCGGGACCAAAACCAGTTACCTCCATATAACCACCTCTTTTTCCACACTCACCATGATATCCTGAAGCAACCAAAACTTACAATACTTTCTTCTTTTGTTTCAACAATCTGCAAATGTGTTTGCAAACAAATGTACCTTTAGACACCGACTGAAAAGAAACCAAAGGTATATCCTTGTCACCATATCCCATAGAACGACAGATTTTCTTAAACGAGTTGAATTTTTTGTCAGGTGCATATATATTTTCCTGGTATACCTGCAAAAGTTCCATGACTATCATCAAAAGAGTGTTTGTTGACGTCAGACAGTCTAGAACAGACTGTATTTTAAGGGTGATCTAACTACAGAAGAGTGTAAGGTTAAGGGCCTAATTCATCTTAATTGAACTTCTAATCCCCAAACACGTACTAAAGTCGGTATCCATGAAATGCATGAGATCTTGAAGAATTTTTTTGTTTACCTCATCTGCTAGAAGAACCAAACCCTCTTTCTTGCAGAAGTCCACAATTTGTCGTTGGTTTTCCTCAGCAAGAACCTATAAAAGAGTGAATAGCGTCAAACCTGGAAGGAACAAATGATTTGTGGTGAAGAAAACACAACACATATTGCAGCAAAAACTAATATGTACCTGCCCTGTTGGGTTCCCTGGATTGATTACAACCAAGGCCCTAACAGTAATACCCTTCTGTCTGGCAGCTTCCAATTGCTTCTTGAGTTCAGATATCTCCAGTCCCCATCCCGTTGCTTCATCAAGATAATAACGCACCTGAAAGAAAAGGGGTGCTGTCAATAGTTTCAGGACAATGAATATATTGTAAACACATAAGTTTTCTATAGTTAAATCAAAACCCCAATTCCAGATACAGTTGTGACAGACAGTATACAAAAAAAACTACTTACAAGAGTGCCACCATGAAGGGCTATGGAAGCAGAGTAAAGAGGGTACTGCGGAATAGGACATAAAATTCCATCGTTCTCTGATCTAATTAGTAACTGCATCATCATATGGACCTGGAAAGGAATACAAAAGAGTTGATAAGTTCGACCTGCTCTTATACTTTCAAAAACAAACAATATGATAACAAAAAACAAGAATATATATATATATATATATATATATATATATATATATATATATTACCCCTGGACTTGCACCATCAGTTAAGAAGATATCGTTTGGATCAACAGGAAAACCATCACGAACTTCGATACCAGTAGCAATGGTATCACGTAATCCCTTGATGCCCTGATGTTAACATGACAAGGTAAATTATGCTACTCCACCCCAGGGACTATATATATTTGAGCATCAATTGATGTCCCATTTTAATTACCTAAAATTAACATGCGTGAGGTTAATGTACGTAAAAATAAGGTGTGTGTACTTTACCTGACTGTGACTATATGCACCGGTAGCTCTTCCAGGCATTTGATCTAGAATTGTAGATGCACGCTTTATTGAATCCGCACTGGAAGAAGTCAGCAGGTAATTAGGTGCCTACTGATCTAATTAAGGAGCTAGGCTCCAACAAAACTAGATTTTAACAAGAACAAACTAATACTACTATCAATTTATACCTGTACAAACTGCTAGTTTCAGTCTTGTCCAATAAGGCAGGATGGTCACATAGTGAAAGGACCTAACACAATTAATTAAGATAACACATTATATGAGTACGCACATAGTGCCACTTGGTATATGGTTAAGTACTTGTCTTCACAGTAAACTAATTAAGTTGCAGGCAGGCATTCCAACCTCTCGAAAGAAAGTTATAGGCTTTTGACCAAGAGATTGAGGATTCCCAATATTACAATAGAGTATCTGCCAAGTTTTAGAGCAAATTAAGTCAGCGGTGAAGAAGAAGAAGAAGAAAGAGCAGCTGCGGATCGAGTATTATTATTTAGAGCATCCACATTAATAGTGATTATAGCCTTTATGACTCTTTTTTTTCTTACCACTGCACCTAAGTTAATTAATCTCTTACTTTTCACACATAAAAAGCTATTATCAAAAACCTCTACCGTGGAAAGAATTTTTTTTTAAAAGCTTTTTTAGTGATCAATTATGAAAAATTTAACATGAAATAACTAGTAATAAGGGGTCAAAGTCAAAATTGCTAAAACAAAAAAAAGTCACTGAAGAATGACATATATGTAAAATATCAACCTATTAAAAAAAAAACTATCCAAATATTCCAACCCAATGAAACTAAAAAAAAAAATTCAGTGACATTTTTCATTTAACAGAGTTTCAATAAAAGTTAGTCCATGCATAGATACCGTACAAGCTAATTAAGCTAGCGTGTTCAATTATTTAACATCGTAAGAGATGTGGTTTTGAAGAATTTAAGATAGATGTATATACCTCCTTAAAAGGATGGGAACCTGGATTTGCTTGCAAGTCTTGCTGCAATTTCTGTGATAATTAATTAATTAGAGCAAACATTAAATTAAAAAAGATGTCATCGATCTTGTTGATTTAATTATTAATTTATTACCTGAGCAATAGAGACAATTTCACCACGAACAGCGTATTCACATTTCAATACCTGGAAATTAATAAAGATCGATCAAAGAAATAATATATATATATATATCATATGGAAACTTTGATATGATGACATGGCTTGATCGCATGTAAATTACTCTACGTACGTAGGTATATACTCCAATGGAAGGATCCACAATATATATATGTATGCATCTTGGTTTTGAACATACAGATCGTATCGTTATTTACATTACTAATCATTTAATTTTGTATGCATGTATATGGAAATAAGGAAATTCAACCAATGTGAGTCTAGTTCCCTTAAACTGTAAGAATATCCATATATATAATTAATAATAATAATGATTAAGACGGAAAGGAAACCTTAGGATTGAGGGATTGAGCGGTAACAGGGGGCGGCATTGCAGAATTCGAAGCCATAATTGTGTAACGACGAAAGGCTGAAAATGGAGGAGGATATGTATCTAAACAACAACAACAAGAAAGTGATGTGGGTGGATGGTAAGGATTCAGTTTCCAGATCGAAGCAGCAACGTTGTTGTTGTTGATCAACCTTTTTGTTCTTTCACCTACAAATTTCCGCATTTGGAGAAGAAATATATATCTATATATGTCAGCCACCAACAAACACATCAAATGAAATGCGCGCTTTTCTTTCAAAAGTACGTAACATCCCGACAGACCCGATTCAAACTGATTCGCGCTCCGTACGTTTCCAAATTGTATCCTCATCTATTTCCTAATACCCTCCTTGTACTTTACATTTCTTCAAAACAATTTTATTATAAACAAAGGGGAAATGATTAATTTAGTTATATTAAAACAGAAATTACATTTTTCTCCTATATAAAATTATTATATATACACATTAGATATCCGATATGTGAAAGTAGCAACACCCAACACATTTGATCACCGACGCTCGAATCGTATCTATTTCTTGCTTCTAGCCGTCCTTCTGAACGTGCCACTAGTTTCCTCATCATTGCCGATAACTCACCTTGGATGATGGAGTCGTTTAGCCTGTGAACCTGCATCAAGTTTTTGACCTGGAAAAGTGTCATTTATGGTCTATGTACAGTCATTAGGTTGAGTGGGTATATGAGGTTTTTGAAGGTGATAGTAAAATTGGTGAATGGTATTAATTTGGTTGTGTTTTATAGTAAAAAAAAATCCGTTTGAATTTAAAATTCACAAACATTGCACGCTGCCTAGCTTCTTCTTTTTCGTCGCCCTCCAACTTATTGTAGGAGAAGTTTTGGCCAGACGCAAGCTCAAGGACGTTTTCTGTCAATGGCGTCCAACTTTTCCACGTCAAAGGACACAAGGACAAAGTTGTTATAACCACCGGCCTAACTATGTGTTAAGGGTAGTCGTTAGCCCTGAAGTCTCTATTTACCATCTCCCAAATGATGATAAAAATAATAATAAAAAAATTAATAATAATAGTAATAACGCCGGATGAAATCCTTATTAAAAAAATAAAAACTAAATAATAATAATAATGTCGGATGGCGTGGTTGATTGGGCTTGGGGCTTTGCACAAAGAAAGTGATATTTCTACCACTGAATTTGACCATCTACAACAAATATACAAATTTTTATGCACAGAATACAACTGCATAATGCATGTATTATTGTAAATGGCTCAAATGTGTTGTAGAAATATCATTTCCCTTTGCACAACTCTTCCTATTTCTAGTTTAGCTTCCTTCTTTAATTGCTTCCTATTTTAAATTGCTCTTGTTTCAATTTGCTACGAGTAATATAAATACACTTATGCGAAGTAATATATATATATATATATATTTGACTTTTCTAAAATAATACTCCGTAATTCTTCTGGTATACAAAGCTACAAGTAATTAGTTAACGGTTTACATAATTTGCATGTTTGCTTACTATCAGACTGACTTTTAGTTAATTATCAATCGGAATAAGTAAATATACAGGTAGAGATTTGAATGTTTGCTTGCATATCACAGATTTGAATGAAGAAATGAAATTGTGTGTATATATAGTACTGTATGATACATAAAACAAGAATAAAATCAAACAACGAAAACTTGTTTGTTGCAATGTATATTTTAATTAGGTTGAGTCAAACGTAACATCTGTCTGGGGTAACCACGCTGAGCCACCTATGAAAGACCTCACATTGAATCTAGCTGCCTCTGCGTTGGTTAGACTTGGCTTATAACCTGCCCAGTTGACTCGCTTATCAACAGCGGATCCCGGCCCAGTGTTGTGGTGCTCTGCATAGAATATAGACGCTGGTGGCTCCACGCCCTGATCCCACTCTGCCCAACCCAACGGGTTCAAGAACCCGCCTCCGATTCTCGACTGCATAATGACAGTAGTTGAATGATCCTTCCATGGCCTGCCCAGGTACGTCGGGGCTGTAAGATTGTCCAAAGGGGTCAGCTCACATTTCTGGATGGAGATGCCCGTGTTCTCATTTTCGTCTTTCTTTCCTTGGGCTGTGATTGTTACAAACTGTTTGGGCAGGGGCTGGCGTGGCATGATCATACAGTTCTGCAACACAACAGAGGAATCCCCAAATATGAAATCGACGGTGCCGGTGATGTTACAGTCGCGGTAAAACTGGCGCTTGCTATGAGGATACAGGGTGTCTTGAAACGCATCGAAGGAACATCTGTAGAACACTGAAAGATCTGAACTTGATCTCATCGCCACCGCCTGTTCTTTGATTGCACCGGCAGTGTTCTTGAACCCCATATCCATCGCTATGAACCCTTTCCCCGATACACCTTCATGCATGCATGCAAATTAATTCAACTAAATTATTCACATCATTATATATAATTTATGTACGACGTATAGCTAGCTAGTACGTAGTGTTTTTGTTTAATTAGGAGCTAGCTAGGAATTATATTGTATATATATACCGAAAGTGGCAGTGAAAAAAGTGGCGACGCCATCAACTTTATTTAAGCTGCCGGAAACAATGGACTTATCCATGCCATCGCCGTAAACCATGACATTCCATAACGATTTGTTGACAACCACGTTCTCCAAATACTCCCCTTCCTTGACGTAAATAACAAACCTGGTGTTGCTCTTTTGGGGGACCATTTCCATGGCCCCATTAATCGTGGTAACATCTCCGCTTCCGTCCGTGGCCACGGTCACGTTTGGAGCAGGCCGATCATCGACTTGAACAGCTAGAAGCAACCTCCTCGGCCGGTCAACCCATCTTGGGGGGATCAGCCCATTTTTAGTGGTAGTACCCAATAACTTTCTTCTTCTTCCATGGATGGGGATATCAAGAATGGTGAGTATTTTAGTGACGATGGCCAAACTGTTGCTTGTGTACTGGGTGGAGTTGTGGATTTGAGACTTGATATGTAGGGCAAGGGATGGTGTCGCATTCATTTCTTGGAGGGTATCTAAACAAGTTTCTTGGTTGGTCAGGGCCGCGCTTAGCCATGTTCTCAAGTCATCAATCTTCCCTGGTGATAACAACAAATAATTATTAGTATTAGTACCCTGATGATCCATGGAAGAAAGGGAATCCTGGAGGTTATCAACTGCATCTTGGAACACTTCCCGGCATACTTTCAGTGCTTCCTTATCGCTGTTGATCATTGAAGCCTCTGGCAAGGATGCTGACATTAACAAGGCGGTCAGGGAACTCAACGCCACTTGTAACGAAAGTTTGAACAATTCCTCCGGGTCGGTCGTGTTTTTGGATGTATCCATCGCTGTTAGGCTGGAGGAACACGAATCTGGATACCGAGTCTGGCTACACACGGCTTTTATGGATTGAGCCGATGACACTACTTGTTGAGTGTCCCCGTGTTTATCATCATCGTTACGTTGCTTGTGGATCACGGTTCCAGCAACAGCACCAATGATAACAGCAACGAGGAGGACGGTTGAGACGATTATAATCATGATCCGCTTACGTGATGTGCGACGGAAAGCTTGATCATCTTCGTTGGAGTAATTAGCATGATCGAACTTGCCGTAACCCTTGAAGGACTGAAAGGCTTCCATATATATATATATGGCCGGGAAACAATCTCTGTATCTATGTGTATATATATATACAGACACACAAATATTGTGATGATACATAGAATGCAGTGGAGGTATTTATATACGTGCAACGGTACAAGCGATCGAAATATTGCGAAACAGATCCATCTTAATTTGATTAACTTTTTTAATCACAGAATTGATTGATGTGAAGTTTTTATGTACAGTATATGCATATATTTCTTCTTATACTAAACTAATTTTTTTACTAGAAATTCAAACTCGAGTCTATCAACCAAATATCCTAAAAAAGTACGTGTATAGCACTTCAAAACTTATTGTAGATCAATCTCATACGACTTTCGTTACACCCTACTTATTCATTTTGGAAGATCAAGTATTACTCGTATTTTATCTGAAACCGATTACATGACAAGTATATATGTATGATATCTAGATAAATAATATAGTATGTATAAGTTTTTTAAAGTCTAGAGAAACTAACATAATTACAAGTATGTAGTATATATATATATATATATATATATATTGAAATGTTTATTTGAAAACTCAAATTTGTGTGAAAATCAAAAAATTGATCAAATACATTGTTATTTGAAATTTATCACAATATGTTGATAAATGTCCACCACCTCCATTATCTCTGACTACCACTCTCATCATTATGATCTAGTCACAATTTTTCTTTCTCTCTCTCTCTGCTCCTCCTCCTCTGTCGACGTCAAGGCAGTAAGGCTAGCGCTCATACCGTATTAAACCACCACATTATCCCTTGGATCGCCGCCCATCAAATCCACACCATTGTCCAGTCTCCTTTAAAAATGTCTCGATGCCGGCGACCCAGAAGGGCGAAGCCCCCCTTAACGGTGCAACCGTTCGATTAAGGGTTGCACCCAACCGTACCATAATTTCCGGCAATGGTAGTGGACAGTTATAAACACATTATGTAAAGTTTCAAATCACAATACATTTGACCAGTTTTATAATTTTCATACAAATGGATATTTTGTTAAAATTCGAAATTATTTTGAGTATTATCATATATTTTCTATAATTTTACAATACAATAAACAATAACTATATAATTAAACTTTAATTATTGATATTAGTAACTTGTGAAGTTTTTTTACAAAATTAGAAATTGATAATAGATATTTATGTTATGTTAAGTTATATTCAAAATTAGATAGAAATTTAATATGTTTTTCGGTATAACGTTTACGTGAAAAGTTTTTTGTTTTTTTTTTATTGACGTTGTATAACCACGCCATGTATTATTGCCATTTGCCATTAGAAGTTAGGCATCATATCTGATAATCTGAAAGCTGTAGTATTGATCATCAAATATTTAATAAAAATTAATATATAATAACAATAATAATAATAATAATAACGTATATAAAGGTTGTTTTCTGATCACGTACTAACGACGGAGATGTTAACATCATATCATATATATGATAATATGAATATGTTATTATAAGTATATCGAGACCTCGTCTTGAATTCGCAGTATAAAAAATTCAAAGGTTCGTTTGACTTATGTTGATGTTTTGGGGTTTTAGGAGTGGAAATCCGGCCGAATAAATTTATGTTTTCTTTGCCACCCTCCAAATGCAACCGACGCTATATGCCTATCGTTAATTAAATGCGCTTCAAAAATAATTTATCCTAAGTAAGCAATCAGTGTCGGCTTTTACGGGTTTTAGGTTCTAATATATACGTCAATGGTACTGTATGAGAGATGTTATGATTTAGACAACCTTATCTCTACTACGACAATGTATAGAGATTGCTTTCAAAATCTATTTAAAGATAAAAAAAGACCGGTCAGCCTTGCAAGACATAAGGATACCACTAATCTAACCTTACTAGATTTAAAATTTATTTATTGTGTCTTTTTTGTGCAAGACATAACTTTTTTTATCCTATCGAAAATAACAAGATATTGTATATTACTCAATAATTTTATATTTAAATTTTTTTTTTTTTTGTCTCTTCTTCTATCCCACACATATTACCATTCGGAAATATTTTTTTGTTAAAAAAATAAAAAACTTTAAATGCTTTTAAATTATGTATTAGATCATAATGTTTTTAAAATACATGTGAAACATAATAAAAGTTTATGTTATAGAAAAATTTCCTTTTTAATATTTTGAAAATAGCCTTGTGTTTACATGTAAAAAATATGTGTTTACGTAAATAGTTCATAGGTGAACAAAAAGTTATTTTTAAGGTTTTAATTGAAATAAATTTTCTCTTATAAATATCAATTAATAATTACTTACCTTTTTTAAAGTAGGGGAGTTTTTTACTATTTAGGAAAAATTTAATCAATTATCAATTTCTTGGCAATTAACCTTTTTTTAATTATTATCTCATTTTGTTGGTAGTCATCAGAAATTACAATCGTTGGAATAAAACAAGATGAAAATATCTTGTGTTTAATTGAAACACTTATTAAAATACAAAAATTAAAAAGTTTCAATTTAATGATGGGATTAGTATTTCAAAATGTAAATAACTTTACATGAATTGTTATATTATACATGGAATAAAGCTTATGCATTGTATATAACAAATTTTCAACCTTGTAAGTTTTTTATTGGACGAATACATACATTAATGCACATGATTTAAAAATTAATTACATACAATGTGAAGGATTAAAGTTCAATACACACTATGACAATTCGTGTAAAGTTTTTTATATTTTGAAATATTAATCCCTTTGATAGATTTTTGAGGCCATAGTTGAACATGAGTTAAACTTGATTTCGGAAAACCTAATAACTAAGGATAAAATGATGAAGCCCATTGCGGTTCACAATTGATTTCTTAAGCCCATAGTATAGCTAAACATAACTAGCGTCAGTCTAGCAATGAACGGGTCAGGCCGGCCCATGAAGTGATGCCGCATTTTTATTCTTGGTAGAATTAGTAAAAGCCGAAAGGGCTCTAGTTAACTCATTCTCAACCTCATAATTATTTTCATTCCACGTACATGTGCAGAAAAAACATATACTCGTATATACCAATCATACTTACTTTAATGATTACGAATTAATTAATATTGAACTCAAACTTAATTAAAAAGAATACAAATCCGGCCGCACAATAAATTAATTAGATGCTCTTTGAAGATCATCAATATTATTCGATACCGGGCAAGACATATACGTAAACGATAATTATACTGGAAATATATATATATAGCAGCAAGCAGCTAGGTTACAAGCCAAGTGAAAAGGGGAAGCCGGTAGAGCGTAGCCAGGAAGCCCCACCAATGAAGTTGGCAGGGGTGAATCCTTGAGCCTCTGAAGAGCTGGTGATGACCTTGAACCCTTTCCATTTCACTCTTCCTGATGTCCCTGCTCCCGCCCCTGTGTTCTGGTACTCCCCGTAGTACAAAGTGTCCAGTGCAAAGTTGCCGTCCCACTCAAACCATCCCGCCGGGTGAACCACGTTGGTTATTGATGACTGCATGATCACCGTCCTCGAGTATTGCTTCCACGGCCGCCCTAGATACGTCGGAAAACTTCCTTGCACCGGTTGGAGATCCGAAGTGGCACCCAGCCTGCATTTTTGGATCACTATCCCGGTGTTCTGGTTAGCGTCGGTGCGCCCTTGTGCCGTGAACATGTTCTTCTGTCCTGAGTTTGGACGACGGGCATGAATGTCGCAATCCTGGAACACCACGGCAGCATTCCCGAAAATGAAATCGACCGTGCCGGCGACCAAGCAGTTGATGTAGAACTGACGGTTCTTGTGGACGTAGAGGGTGTCTTGGTATGCCAGCATGTCACATTGGTAGAAAGCAGATAAATCTGAACCCACACGAAGTGCCACGGCTTGGTGGTTTGACGCGCCTGCCGTGTTTTGAAATGTTACCCCCTTTGCCAAAAACTTTTCCCCTTCAACCGCTGCACATATCAGCATCATCATCAGTAACCAAACCAAATTTAATTATTATTGCATGCTTGCTTGCTTGCTTGACTACTTACTACTATACGTACTGCATGTATTAGGAGTATTAATTTAATTGGCTACTTCTTCATTTTTTGATCAATTCAGTCAGTTACTAAAAATATACTGTATCTACTACAAACACAATACATTTGCTATATATTAATGACTCATTATATAGAGTGCATTAACATATTAGTTGCATTAACATATTAGTTGTATTTAAAAGTATAAATTTTTTATGCTCGTTTATAAATAAATAAAACAACAAACAGATACCAGACAAGATGTGACTATATGAGGGAAAATGATTCTTTAAAGTTATCCCAACTTGACTAGTCAAGATCTTCCAACTAGCCAATCACAATATTATTTCTTTTTCTACTGATTGTACTTAGAATAAAAGGATGGTCATCAATTCTCTTATTAATTTAAAAGTTAAAATTAAGACATCCTGTTCATTGGGAATAAACAACGAATATTGGTTGTTGATATTCGAATTTTCCGATGGCTGGAAATTAAAGGTTAAAAATTTTAACTAATATTTAATATATCTTTATTATATTATATAAGCGGAAAGTTAATATGGGTAAGTGATATTTCTACAACAAATTTTATCCATCTACAACAAATTTCTGCATAATACAGTTGTACACTGCACAATAAGTCTTGTACTTTTGTTGTAGATGGCTAAAACTTGTATAAATCACTTCTCTTAATATGGGGTTGTCTCCCATCTAAGCTTTGATGGAGAACCTCTCACAGTTTGTTTTTTTAATCCATAAATATCATGGGGCCCATCATTTATTTAAAATACAAATACTACTAAAATATTTGTGTGTAAGAGATTCCCCATCTAAGCTTAGATGAGGAACAACCTAATATTCACATATCATCTTGTTGAAATAAACAAAAAAAGAAAAGTTTAAAAATAACTACTCATAATTTAGTCTTAATGAATGTTTTTTTTCTCTTTTTTACTATTTTAAAAATTTTTACCTAAACTCTCATCGTTTAAAGTATCTTCATAACCTGTTACCATCACAATGAAAGCGTTGTCACTGCCAACAATGCATACAGATAGCGTGCTATTTTTTTCTTTTTTCTTTTTTTGGAATAGCAAAAGTGGATTTTATGATCAACAAAACTAGCAATGAGCTAGTTGAGTTACAAGTGCAAGACATGTAAAAAAAGTAGAAAAGTAATACAACTTATATAGGATAAGCTAGGTCAATTATACCAACTACTCCAATCAACCTCTAATGTGTTTGTTCTTGTTCTAATCCACAAAAATGTTAAAGATCATGTCTCTTCAAATAGCAATTAAGGAGAGATGTAAATGTTACTATTCATCAAGTTGTTTCTAACTCTCCATATACTCCATATTACAATCATAATAATAGCGTGCTAGTAATACTTGGATGTATGATTGAATAATTAGCTCCTTAATTTATGGGAATATTTCTCTAGTAAATAAAAGGTCAAGTGACACGCTACATGACAAGTGAATGTGGAGCAGCTTTACATGAGTTGAGTTGTATTCCATTTATATTTTCAGATTTTCTCGCTTAATTTTTTAATTCTAACAATTCCTCTGAATATATATTTTTTAACTTAATACTTTTATCATTTATAAACCTGTATCTTCTTTACATACATATTCCATCGTATATTCTGCCAGTATTTTTTTTTTATTGCGTTACATGATTGTTTGGCTTTGTTTCTTTAAGTGGAATTTTGTAGTGTAAATAAAAAGAGGCATATGATACATAACTTTAACATAACAAAAGGCAAAATATTTCAACAACCACAACTAATTAAAACATGTGTATGTTGCATTCTGGTTAAAAGCTAGTCGAATATCGATTGAATGACCAAAATTCATTAAAATAATGATAGAAGATAAAAGGAGATCACGGGCCATATATTCTCTTCGATCAGACGCATATCTGAATCTCAAACATCATATATATATATATATATATATAAATATGGTATGCAAGGTGAATTATACCTTATCATTTGTCCATTTCGTGTTGCAACTTGTAACTCTTACTAACCGCCACTAATACTTTATTATTATTACATATTGTCCGAATTTTGTATATCAAATATATAATTATAATTATATTATAGTACTAGCTAATAAATAAGTTATAGTATAGTTGTTGCATTCGATCATCAATTATTAGCTTCAATTGATTGGCTAGCTAGCTAGGTAGGTATTGAAGAAGACAGACTTTTGGTAGAGTAACTAATAATTAGAGTACGTAGATCATTATTTGTTGTGTTTCATTACGTACAATTGATTCCATTCAAACTAAAAAAAGAAATTAAGGAGGTTATTGTTGTGAATAATAATGCGCACCAAACTTTGCTAGCTAACGTAGTATATGTATATCTAACTTATTTAATTAATTACTCCATATTGTACGTACGTAGATAGTAGCTAGTAATATATTAGTATAAGGTACGTACCGACGGTGGCAGATTCGAAGGTTGTGCTTCCTCCTTTAACACTCCGGCTGGCGGTGATGATTGTATTTTTTCTATCATCACCAAGAAACATGATGTTCGTTTTGGACTTGGGGACGTCCACATTCTCCCTGTACACCCCGGATTTGATCCGGATCACGTATCTGGTGCTGCTCTTGGAAGGGGCCGCCGCCACAGCCGCCGACACGGTCTTGTAGTTTCCGCTACCATCTGCTGCTACCACCACGTTCGGGGTCACCGTCCCCGACTGCAACAACTTCCTGTCTCCAGCGGATAACCATTCCGGCCACACCGATCGGGACGCAGCATCATCAACGTCGTCGTTAATAATGTTTTGTTTCAAGTTCCTTCTGCTAGTCTGGGCCCATAGGTCGGTGTTGGTCATGTTACAGATCATGGCGAGGGCAATGCTACACATCTTCTCCACCTTCTTCTCGTTCTTCTCTAGCGCCTTACGGACTTTCTTGTCGGCGTCGTCGTGCGAGAAGCCATCCAGACAAGTTTCTTGGTCGGTGATGGCGGAACTCATCAGAGTCTTGAGGTCGTCGGCGTGTTGCTTGAGGGATACGCTGGTGTGATTGTACTGTACGAGGCCTTTGGCCACTTGATGAAGCTCGTCCAAGGTTTCGGAAACCATCTGGAGACAATCATGGAGGGCCTTGGCCTCGCGCGGGCTGATCAGACCTTTGCGAGTAGCCGAGAGCTTGCTTATCTGGAAGTAGCTCTTCTCCACCGCCGTGATGGTGAGATCAACAGCCACCTGGATGGCGTCTTTCTGAGTTTTCACTTTTTTGGTAACATCGGGGTGGCTGCTGATAGTGGCATAGCATAATTCTGGATACAATGTGTTGCTGCATGATGACTTTACGATCGAGTGTGCTGCAGAGTCTGATGATGATGAGTTGTTGTTTTTTCCAACTCCAACAGCAATGCCGATGATTAAAGCACAGACTAAAAGGATGGAGGCAAATGCGGTCAAAAATATCTTTTTTCTTTTATTATGATTGTTGTTGTTACTACGGCCGGATGATGACTCCATATTATTGGCGAATAATTCTTTCAACCGTACTGGTACCATTCTCATTTTATTTAAGAATAAGAATATATGAAAGGGAAAGAGATATAGTAAGAGATGATGGAGTAGTAGCTAGTAGCTACAAATTAAGGTGTGGAGGTAATTAGTTGGAGTCGAGTGCATGTGCTTTTATCGGCCAACAAACGCGAGCATATCTCTTCTTTTCTCATTATCTTATTTTATATAGTTTTTCGAGGCGGCTGCGAATGTGTTTATTCTTTCTACTTTTTTCCTTTTCTTTTTCTTTCCTAAAATTAAATTAAAGATACTATATATGACGACGGAGTAATTGATTGACTCTATATAATCATTTCATCCATCATCGATCATCAACTATATGTCAATTATATACCAATATCAAATCAAATGACAATAATCTTGTATTATTAGAGACGGAATAATAATTAATATGATACGTACTCCGTATAGTATATCGTGTTTTTTAAATCAGTATTTGGCTTTAATTTGTTTGAAATGAATTATCTCAATAAGCAAGATACAAGTTATAATTACAAATACGAATACAACAAAGAAACCAAAAACTAACATGTCATGAGTTTACTTCGCCAACAATTAAAGCTAACTTAATTCACAGTATTCACTCCTATATATACTGTATCCATAAATTAGCATTCATCCAATTGAAAAAGAGCTCCAGAGCACCATGCATGATTTCAATTCATTAAAAAGGTTTTCTGGCAACATATATATATATATATATATATATATATATATATATATATATATATATATATAAAAGTGAATATAAGGTTGTCTTACATCTAAGATTAAGTGTGTAACTTTTTACATACAAATTTTTTAAAATATTTTGATTAATGAATAAGTGTTTCCACATCAATTTTATAGTTAAAAAAAAATATGTAAGTATTCCACATCTAAGCCTAGTCATATATTATAATCATATATATATATATATATATTATAATCACTAGTCATGTGTCCGCATGATGCGGCGGTGCGGTGATGGTGGCGACGGAGGGTGGCGGCGGTGGTAGTGTCTTGGTTATTAATATAAAAGTAAATGATATAAAAGAACATATTGTAGTACCAATTTAAAGGTTGCGGAATATATGTTATAAATAATTCTATGAAAGGTATTATATGTATATTAAATAGAAATATTTAAATTGGTAAATAAATCGGATGGATGGTTTTGGTAGATCAAGTTCATTTTTTGATAAAATAGGATAGCTAAATGCTTTATAAGGTAAAAGAAATAGTCATATGCCCCGTGATTTGGCGGTGTGGTGGTAATGGTGGCGATGACGGGTGGTGGTGGTGACGGCGACGATGGGTTGGTGGCGACAGCGGTGGTGGCGTGTTTATTAATATAAAAGTAAATGATATAAAAGAGATGTTATATTTATTTTAAAGATTAAGAGATATATGTTGTAAATAATTTTTTAAGGATATTATAAGTATATTAGGTTAAGATATTTAAATTATAAAATAAATAAGAATGATACTTTGGGTAGATCAATTTTTTTATTTTATTTTTTTTTTTTTTTGAGAAAAATGAAAGAAAATAGAATGACTAAATGTTTTATAAGGTAGTTAAGATAATAATTATTAAGATAGAGATAAACCCTACAAAATTAAACAAACTTGATTGGATCAATAGTTAGAGCTATTGTCTTTAAAAACAAAAGTTACAGGTTCGATTCTCATGCCCAGTTGACTTGCCCTTCATTGCAATAACTGCATTCTCTTAACTTAATCGCTTAATGTTTCTTGCCTTTTGAATATATTGGTTGATGGAGTGGTTCGATTAAAAGTTTGGCTGGCAAATTGACGTACGCATGCAGCCTAATCTAATAGTTTGAAAACAACTTAACGATCTAGTTTAATTAGCGCCTAATTAAGATTTTTAAAATCTTGGTTTGAATTAAATTAAAAAATTAAGTTAAAATCTCATATATAGCAAAAGGCGATAATCCATTAATTGTGCCAAAGTTATGGTGGGGGTCCAGTTCATCTCTTTATTTTCTATGCTTTTGTTTTTCTCGTTGGCCCATGTGATTTTAGGTGAAGCTTTTGAAAATACTCCAGTTGATAATAAATAAGTTAGAAATGTTTTGAAAAATGGCCCCACGGTTAAACATGCTAGTTTCGTGTGAAAAATATAATACTTCGTAATATAGTACTAGAAAAATTAGTAGTGCATGATATTGGCATTGTTGAATTCTTTATGCTAGCTTAAAACAGAGTTGTGTGATATTAGCAAATTTATGTAAGGTTAGTATATATGACACTCAATATTTATTAGAGAAAATAGCCTCAATATCTAAATATGGATAAAAATATATCATTTTACCCAACAATATTTGAATTTTCACAAAATACCCATAAGAATCGCAATAATATGAGATAATCGCAATAAGATTCAGAAGATCGCAATAAGATTCATAAGATCGCAACGAGATTTACTATAATCGCAATGAGATCATAAGTTCTTTATGAGATCATAGGTTCTTTATGCGATCATAGGTTCTTTATGCGATCCTTGGTTCTTTATGCGATTCTTAGTTCTCATTGCGATTTTTCGTTCTCATTGTGATTCTTCTTTCTTATTGTGATTACTTATCTTTACTGCGATCTTATCCAATTAGACAATGTAACACCCATCGTTTAAAAACAAGGATTTCCAAAAACTTTTGCCTAACGGCGTTAAAAGAAGCGGAATTAACTTTAAAAGTCCAAACCAGTAAAATCTGTTTGGTTTATTCATTAAATGGTGTTACTAGCCATATCATCAAAATAAGTCTAAATGGAAATCCATCGGTTGCCTAATATTAAACAACCGAGCACATAATCAATACAAGTCATTATTATCTAAACAATAAGCAAATGTCTAATGCGAGCAGCCACTATGGGTAAACTATAACCAGCTTCAAGATCGTCTACCCATGCCTCACATCTTCTCACATCTACCTGCTCACTATTGTTGGACCTGAGGGCACAACACATTTTAAAAGAGCAAGTGTTAGCTAACGAATTAGCTAAGTAAGATAACACATAAGTTATGAAACGTTTGTCCATTTAAAACATTATATAAAAGTCATATTAATTCGTTAAGGCACATATCCCCAAACATATCATCACACTTACATATCATATCATCAACATCATTCATATTAGGATGGGTCATCCTAAATGTGCCTAGTCATCTTTTGTATCATCACATATCACATTTGAACATCTTTATAATTGTGACAAAAGTCACGCATCTCATATAACATATGCATCTCGTTAAGTGTGACATAAGTCGCACCCGACTAGATGAACCACCATTCAGTAGTGCATCAATGTCGTTAAGGAATGGCAAGCCAATCCAGGAGTAGTCCGTATGTTCAAAGACATTGGTGGGTAATCACTCCACCCGGAGATACTCAAACCACGTAATTACGTTGCAAGGAGCCACCCAAGCAACCATATACGCACCCGCCGGGCAAGGGCAAGTACGGGTTAAGCTTAACACTTTCACATCAAATTTACGAGCTCGATTTCACATCACATATAGTTTAGGTGTTTACACAACCTAAACAATCATCACATATACATCATTACGTTTGGGCCCTTAAACGTGCACGTGTCGTGGCAACTTAATAAGTCTAGTGAACTAGATGAACAAGCCATGTGATCATGCACATTTCACATATCATCATCATACATCACATTTCATAGCGTTTCATTTCATATCATCACATCGTATACATTGTTACATCACGTACATCGTCATATATCTTTGCATATCGTATATCATTACAACATTGCATAACATTTATCATTTTAGATCGTACATTATTTCATATCATATCATCTATTAAGCATACATAACATCTCATAGCAATACGTATAATTGGGGTAGCATTTCAGGCTTTTATATGCATCTACATAGCCCATATCACCTCCCGTATAATCCCGAATACCCATAAGCAACCAAGATATCATTAGGGGAAGTTTTTATATGAAAACTATGTTTTTGTTGAACCCTCAGCATGTCAAAGTAGTGTATCTTACCTCGTAGAAGCACACAACAAATGATAACGTAAGTTACCGAGCTTTGCAAGTATTCCCGACTACCTATAATCATTAAACGACATAATGAGCTAATAAATACCCACTCACTTATGGTCATGAATCACGTCTAAATACCTATAAACATGACTCATGACAATGCTTGATGCATCGGACATTCGATTAATACTTTAAAGCTTACATAACTTGACGAAACTCGACATTCACTCACTATATTAACCTTTCTGGAAACTTGACATCACAATCATCTTTTGAAAACATAACCATTAGAAAGTAGACTCTCTTACGATTCCGTGGATAGCTTATTTGTTAAAAACGGAGTTACGGTTTAAAAGTTATGGCCATTTGAAAATTCCGTCGCTATTGCGTCGCAACTACTAAGTTGCGTCGCAGCTATGTGTCACTGGTTTCCAGTTGCGCCGCAGCTTAGTAGCTGCGCCGCAGCTAGCCCCTTTTCAGCACAAACCTCATTGTTTAACCTCCAAAACTTAACCAAACACACCCCAAACGACCCCAAACCTTATGAACGACTTTTAACCCTCAAAATTCATCATTTTAAGACTCTAATGATGTCATGAAAACAACCCTCAACATCCAATTGATTTGCAACACAACAACAATCATTTTAGGTTACCGAATCGATTAAAACTCATGTTTTTGACTCCAATCAACCCTCTAAAGACCTAGATCAGTTATGAATCGAATCAAGGGATTGAAAGGACATGAAATCAATGTTATTATACCTGGGATACCTGGAGATTACAAAGAGAGTGTAGAAACTTGATCAAAACACTCTCGAATCAACCAAACGAAGATGAAATCGAATAAGGAATTGATTATGGCAATGGGGAATGGTTAGGGCTCAAAGAGGAAAGGATAATATGAGTAATTAGAAGCTAATGACCTGCTCCAAGACCCTAATCCCGTTTTTTAGTTTCCACCTATGTTAAAACTAGTCCTTAGGCTTCCTTACGGCTCATATTTAGTTCAAAACACCCATTGGGAATACTTACAACACATTAAACACTTTAAGCACCTCCAAAGACATTAAAATATACCTTTAGACACATTAACACATGAATCATTAAGGCTTTAAAACCTTACACACATAGCACATTAATCATACGTGAGCATCACATCGTCTGGAGACATAACGGACTCATGGTGTTGACTTAACGACTTAAGTCAACCGTTAATTAAAAGTTCGGGATGTTACAGACAACCTCTAAGATGCCCCATAAACCATGTCCATGAATAAGATGTTTCTGATTTTTCAACCCCGTTTCACAATCAAAGAGGTTGGATATGAGTTGTATGTGTTTGAAAATGTGGTGGAACGAAGAATTGTTGGTGATTTAATTGTGAAGGAATCATGAAATTTTGATGCTGATAATAGGTATCGTGTTGTACATTGTGATCTCCATAAACGGGGGTTGATGAATTGACTTGATTACTTCCGATTCCTAATTGGATAAGATCGCAATAAAGACAAATAATCGCAATAAGAAAGAAGAATCGCAATGAGAACCAAGGATCGCATAAAGAACCAAGAATCGCATAAAAAACCTATGATCGCATAAAGAACCTGTGATCTCATAAAAAACCTATGATCTCATAAAGAACATATAATCGCATAAAGAACATATAATCGCGTAAAGATCTTGCGATTATGATAATCTCATTGCGATTATCATTCTCTCGTTGCGATCTTCTAAATCTTATTGCGATTATCTCAGATTATTGCGATTCTTATGGGTATTTTGTGAAAATTCAAAAATTGTTGGGTAAATTGATATATTTTTATCCATATTTGGGTATTGACGCTAGTTTCTCTATTTATTATCTGTATGCATTTTTTATTTTGTTAAAATCATGTTATATTCGTCATATAGCATCTGCATAAGCATCATGTAAGTAGTTTGTGTAATTATTTTTGTCTTGGAGCTTAAATGAAGCTAAAGTGATCTCGGTTAATGAATTATAAATGTATACAACCGAAGTGGTGAAAATCCAATGTGGCTCTGGTCAAGTTCAAGTGGAAGATGAAGCCAAAAACGTACTCATATGATTTTGTTGTAACCTAATAAGTATATATGTACATAGTCCTCAAAAGGATAACGTGTGCTTTGTAATCCTCCATATACAACAACACTGCCTATTGAACGGGTTTTGAGCTTCGGGTCTGAGGAGGTATTGGTGAGATATTCATATCATGTAACATGTTAGGAATTCATATTTATAAATGTAAGTTAATATTTTATTTTTTCTTCTCATTTACTAGAGGGATATATACCCGTGCAATGCGGTGGCGATGACAGAAACGGGTGGCAGTAGCAACGTTGGAGGTGTCAGTGTGGTTACTAATATAAAAGTTATATTGATGTAAATCGATAGCGTAGTTATTTTGGGGTTGAAATATGTAATTAATTTTATTAATGTTATTATAGGTATATTAGGTAAATATATTTAATTTATATCCAAAGAAAAGTAAGATCATATATTTAATGGAAGGAAATATACCAAACTTAAAATAGTTAGTGGAGTGGTAAAACTAGTGTTTCATATATCCCAAGTTCAAGTCTTGCACACCACAACAATAATTCATTTTTCAACATTTTAATAAATTTGAAAGTATTTTCGACTTTTCAAAGACTGAAAAAAGATTAATTTCATTAAACTTATTATAAGTATATTAGGTAAATATATATATTTATATCTAAAGAAAAGTAAGATCATATATTTAATGGAAATAAATATATCAAACCTACAATAGTTAGTGGAGTGTTAAAACTATTGTTTTAAAGCCATATATCCTAAGTTCGAGTCTTGCCCACCACAACAATAATTGATTTTTCAACATTTTAATAAATTTGAGGATATTTTTGACTTTTCAAAGACTGAAAAGTTAAAAGATGAAAAAGGGCTATTTACTTTATAAAAGTTTAAAGATATAAATTAAGATAAATATTTATCACTACAAGCATGTAGGTTAGGGAAACAGAAACCCATGACAATACGAGTAAATACATTGCTAGTTACAATAATGTTGTTTTCATAAAATAAATGGACAAAATGGCTTTTCTACAGCTAATAATCTTTACTTTTGCATGGAGTTTTGTGTTCAAGCCTTGAGAAGCCGTCGTGTTTTCGCGCTGATTAGTAGAAGGTTTACCTTCCATCGGGTATTTAAAATAGACATTTCTACTTCGAAGTAGCTCTATAGCGCGAACCCACTTAGAATAACGTATGCTAGGCTTCCCGTTGTCGAATCACGACACGAATTTCAACGAAAATTCACCTCTAAAAAATAGCAGTTAATAATCATTATTGCCATGAAAATATTTTTGTTTTGGACTATTAAGTATTATTTTTCGTGAGATTGCTAGGATGGTTGAAAAGAATGCTTTTGGTAATATATGTGACCGAAAATAATGATAGAAATAAAATAAACGTGTCAAAAAAAGATGTTGTCGGGTAAAGAAAAAAGAAAAGGGCATTGGGTGGGATGTTTTATACAAAGACAAAAGAGACATTATTTGGTTTCAACGTAGATTCTATTATTTTTGAATTTTTAAACATTCAACGTATTATATTATGTTTTTAAAATTATTAAGCATGACAGGGTGTCAAAATAATGATACATCTATACTATCTATACTTTATATTAAAAAAAATACCCCCATGTTAAAAGTTATATGGGAAAATGTCTAAAATACCCTCCATATAATATTTTCACCTACAACCCTTTAAAATATTCACATACACTATTCTCTTAACATTAATAATTAAATTACACTATCAATCCTTTATTTTCTAAAATATCTTCATTAACCTTTTAAATCAATTACTTTTATATGAATTATCTACGGCACTCGACGTCGCATCCATCACCAACACTCGTATCCACCACCACACCGTCACCGTCACGACCACCGCCGCATCGCACGGGTACAATGCTAGTATTATAAAAAGAATAACACTTTTTATTTTTGGTAATGTTGAAAATATTATATATTTTCACTTAACACCCCTTAAAATACTTTCATATATACACTATCCTTTTAACATTAATGATTAAATTATACTGTCAGTCCTTTATCATTTAAAATATGTCCATTAACATTTTACATCAATTACATACACAACTCACCGCCGCTCCACCACCAACATTCGTCCAACCATCACACCGTCGCCGCCACGACCACCGCCGCATAACGCGGATACTGTGCTAGTTTAAAATAAAAAAAGGTGAAATCTTAAGTAAGGAGGATATCTTGTTGATGGTTAATTTGATCTGTACAGCACACTAATGAATGTTGATGATAATATATTAGTAAGTATAAATGTATAATGTTCATTAACAAAATAACATCAATCAATGTTATTTACAAAAATATATAAAAGGATAATCATTGCCACCCCGATGTTTGTTCATTGTGAAGGGAAGTGAAAAGGTAAGTGGAAAAGACTAATACATCCTCGTGTAATAGGCATATAATAGGCGTTAACTGAAAAAAAGTGACAAAATCAGTGTGAGATAAACCCCAGTGGTTAGGAGTGTTTCACTAAACCTGTTATTTGGGGTCGTGGGAGAGTTTACTCCAAGCTCTCGAATTCGAGCCTTGGTAGGTTCTCCTCGACGGTATTTTCCAATTAAGGAGGTGATATGGTGAGAAAGACTATTTAAGATCCGCTTAGTGCGGGACCCTTTCGTTGTGTGATTAGCACATATCATACGCGTCTGAGATAAAATTTACTTGCAAAAAAAAAAAGATATAATATACAACAAAGCTATAGATTTTGGACCTAGTTCACTAAACGTTTTGGGGAGGGTTACAAATCACGAAACTAAACATAGCAAAGAGACGATTCTTGTAATTAAGTCAGAAAAAAAAAAGTTAATTGCAAGATTGGTTAACGTGGTTTGTCCATTTTAACGATGAGGGTCCTTTTTCAAGCTTATCGGTACTACTGGGGTCCCTATTTAAAAAAAATTTTTTGCAAAATTGGACTTTTTTAACAAAAGAGTTAGTGGATGTCGTCAAATTTGCATTTGCGCATCACATGCATGGGTAATATTGTCTTTTTACAAAACACAAGTTCCAGTTTTGCAACTTTTATTTATCTATTTATCTATTTTTATTTTCCTACAACCATTTAAAACACCATTCTCATCTTTTTCATCTCCTTTTCTGCATCAAATTCAATTTTTTAATTTTCATATCCTACAACCAAATTACAATTACATCCAAAACATAATGAATTAAAAACCCTAAAATTCAAGATGGAAAAAAAAAATACTTAAAAGATTCTTTGATGAACTTCAGCTCCTTTTGATCGACACATATAATAGATATGCATGTATTCATATTAGGTTGTATAAAGTAAATTATTATGGGTAAAAATATAATATAGGTCGGTAGAGTTTTGCGGTTGTTGAAAAAAAAGAAAGCAAGAAAAAAATGATATGTATTCAGTATTTTGTTTGTTGTGCTTTGCGGCTCATGTGAAATACAAAATGAAAATGAAGTGGATTCTTGAATTTAATTGTCTAAAATATTTAAAATGCCAGTTTTTTGTTTGAAGTTTCAATTTGCAGCAGCGCTGCATCCTTAATTTTTTTAAAAAAACTTTTATGTTAGTGTCAGTTCTTAAAAACTTTATTGGCCATCGTTAACCACCTCATGTGCAATGCACATGAAGATATTTTCGTCCATTCACAATTAAAATCCCTTATAACACCCACTACATCCATTCATTTTAAACATAAGATCAAACAACTCATTTACTCCAAAAAAAACCCAAATCACACAACCTGAAAACAAAGATATAAATCAAAGGATAAACCAAAAAAAAAAGATATATCTTTATATTGCTACTGCCCGTCGATAACTATAAAAAACAATGCTGCCAACATCACTACTCTTGCTTTGTTAACTATTAGATCAATCTATTCTTATGATTAGTGGTGTTTCGATTTACAGAGAGATAGTTTTAGATAGTTATTGAATACGAGATCATGATGGTGGCGGTGGATCACCGCAATAGTTAGCTCCGGCGGAGGCGGATTACCCAACAATTAGCTCCGGCGGTGGTAGATTACCGTAATAGTTAAGCTCCAGCGACGGCGGTGGTAGTTGGTAAACTGTTGAGATAAATTTTATTTTATTTTTATATAATTTCGGTTTGGGTATAGTGCCCGAATGTTACATGGAGAATTTAAAAAAAACTTCTCTAGCAAATTGTTGTCAGGAGCCAAAAACAAAGCTTCAAAACCAATTATTAAGAAATATATGTATACACGTATTTATTGATATGAAAAAAGAAAAAGAGCTGCTCAAGGTCTAAAAGGAGCAAAAGTTTCACAAGCAACAGAAAGAGAACCCAATGATGATGACACTATGATCGGTTTCTTTTCTTTCTTTTTTTTTTTTTTTATCATATTAATCATCTGCAATATTTTTTCATTCATTAAGTTAGTTTTGGTTGATGATAGAAAAAAAAACCATTGAAAAACCCTTATTAATATTGCAGATCCAAATGTAAGAGTCCACCCATTTGCAACAATTTTGTGTTCTTTAGATTTATATCTGTATTTTGTGTTTGTGGCAATTTGATCTTTATATATGAAATTTGGTAAATTTTTGTTTAGATACATGTGTGTGTATATATAAATATATTTGTTTTGAATGAAACTTGAAATTTATTTAGGGAAAAAAAGTGTTACATAGATGAAAATGGCATACTTTAATTTGGGGAATAAGACTTTTAATTTGAGAAGACTAAAATACCCTCAAGTGGAACGCACGTGAGGGGTTAACGAATGGCAACAAGCAGACATTACATGAAGGGGTAGGTAGTGATACAAAAAATCACCATATGGGTATGTAATGACTAGAGGGATACCCGCGCGTTGCAGCGACATCTGTGGAAAAAGAAAGACGGTTAAATGTGGGGTATCATGAACAAAAAAGAATGAGTTGTATTGAATAGAAATACACGTGATGCAGCTAATAATTTTAATCGAATATAGAAATTAAATTGAGATCTTGTCTTTTACATTAACTAACCCTTATTAAACCAGCGTTATAAAGATTAAAATAAAATTGAAAAAAAAAAACTACTTTCAATCTACATGACTGTACATAGTGAACAACCTGCAAACATCAACATACCACAATATCCATTACTTAAACGCACAAACATCTCTATTCCAAAATATGAGTGATAGATACGTAGATGCATAAGATTTTTCTAAGGGTATTTTAGGAAGTTCGTGAATAAAGTGTATGAGAAAGTGTAAATTATAAGGGTAAAATAGGGAATTTAAAGGTAGAGTGTTTAATTTGGGGAGAGGGTAGTTTGTTTATATAAGAAGTATAGATATGAAAAAACAAAAGGGGTGAAAATTGATAATATGGTATACCACAGGGTGTGTAATGAAATTTTATCAATAAATAAATAAAAGTTTGGTAAAAGTTGCATGAATGGTCCCTTTGTTGTGTAAAAGGACAATATTGTCCACGCATGTAATGGTTACATATAGATTTGATGACAATCACTAACCGTTCCATTAAAGAAGGACCAATTTTTACAAAACATTCTCAAAATAAGGACCTCATTACTAATGAATTATAAAAAAAGGGTAAGTTACATTTTTCGTCCCTGAACTTGGCTCGTTTTGCACTTTTCATCCTTAAAGTGAAAAAATAGCACTTTTCGTCCCTGAACTTGGCACTTTTTTAACTTTTCGTCCCCGCGATAACGGCTGTTAGTTTTTCTCCGTTAAAGTTGCAACATTTGTTAGTTTTTCTGTTCACTTTTCGTTCTTTCCATTTTTTTAATTTTATTTTCATAATGATAATTTTATAACTGCCCAGTGATGTAGAAATCGTAAGGAGTAGGCAACAAATCTTAAAAGAAACTATTGAATGAGTAGAGTTAGTATCTACAAAGAAAGCACGAAACTCTATGAACACATTAAACAAAACATTATATAAAAGTACAATTAACATGATTAATAGATAAAATCAAACACATAATATGTCATCTCTACCAATGTACTAAAATACGATTGAGGTTTTCTTTAGGTGACGCATGACATTATATTTAAACGACGCATGTATCTTTTAGGCTATACTTAATTAAACCTTTTTTTTCCCTTTCAAAATAACATTAATAAACAATAAATATTCATACTTTTAATATTATTAAAAATATTATATTTATTATGATCATATCAAATTAAATATATATATATATATATATGTAAATTATTTAGCATTTTTTATTATTGAACTTTACAAATCATCAAACCAACCCCTAATTATACTACGAGAGCAAGTACCCGCGCGTTGCAGCGGTGAGATGGTGAAGGTGATAAGTTATAGAGTATGATAGGTCATAGGAGGTAATAAGTCATAGAGTGTCTTAGCTGTACGGGCTCTGTTCTCGGATTTAAAAATTCGTCGAAAGTATGTCGAATGATATCTCTAATGAAAGAGCATAAAATTTTAAGAACACCCATATAATTTTTATAATTTATCGATGTACGGTTTTTGAGATAAAGATTTTGAAAGAATTAGAGAAATAAAATGATTTATGGAGGAAAGAGAAAGTTGTAGGTATTGATGTATGGTACATTATATATTATCATGTGTATATTGTTGAAATTGAATGTTGAAACCCTATTTGCTTTGTAATATAGTATAGATAATGTTTTTGTTAAGTATATCGTGTTATCTAACTTGCGATAAATATATTTTAGTAAGTATAAATATATATATAAAAAAAAATGTAATATGTCTCTTGCTCTTCTTTTAAATACGGTTTATACACCATTATACAGTTATGAAATTATCAAAATGAAATAAAGTGAAAAAATGAAAGAACGAAAAATGAAAAAAGTGTCAAGTTTAAGGACAAAATGTGCTATTTGTTCTCTTTTAAGGACGAAACGTGTCAAATTTATATAAAAAAAATGTAATTTTCTCTTTAAAAAAAAAAAAACGTTACTAAAATATTGCGAACCACATGGACCAATCTCACAATTAAAAAAGAAAAAAGGAAAAGAAATAGTACTGGTAAAAGATTGTTGTTGAGGCAAACAGGAGCCCAAATCGAAACCCAAACCCGAAGGAGCGAAAAGATATCCAAATAAGGCAGGCAGCAGAGGGAGGCAGGTATCCTGTGATCACGAACGCACCCCCGCCCGCCCTGTACTACTACTACTAGCACCACTTTGGAGATTCAATTATACTATTAGATTGATTGATTGATTGATTGATTAAGTTTGTTTATGATTATTATGAAGCAGATCTTGTTTCTTTCTTTTTGTTTACGGTGGTTGATCTTTTGTGCAGTCCGTCTTTGGGTTTCCGATCCTCCTCTCCTCGGGGCCACATATATAAAATATATATGTATTATCAAGTCAAAACCTTTTTACACACTCATGTGTGTGTCAGTGGCCCGGGGGGGTTCGAGCAGCTACAATACCGTGAATGAATTTGATTGGTTAAGGAGGATTGGATTTGATTTGATTTGATCTGATTTGATTGGGGATATATATATATATATATATATATATATATATATATATATGTTTAGGAAGGAAGGAAATAAAGAAAAAAGATATACTCTATCCTAATAATCCACTACAGTAGTATCTAATCTTCTTTTAACTATAATAATCATTCCTCTACAGTTTTACAAATTTTGAGTGATACAGAAACTTGTATCTCCATTATGTAAGTTTTTTTATTTTTATTTTTTATTCATGAGACGCTTCCATGGATTGTCCTTTTCTTTTAGTCTGGGATGAAATTCTCTATCTAGATGACTCTTGAATTTTTGTAGCTCTTTTCATTTTTGCAAATTACTTTGATGTGTATCGATTGTTTTCATCATGTGGTCATAGCTCTCTAGGTTTGGGTAGCGTATCGAAATTGGATATATAGATTTCAATGCTTCCCTCCCTCCCACTTTTGCAGCCCGTCATAGGCATTACCTCGACTTTGATTGTTTATGGCGTAATAAGAACATGATATGTTTTGAACTTTCGATCTGCTTAGGTATGGTATGGTTCGGTTGAAGTAACTTAAGGACTAACATATCATAAGTCTTTGGGTTATCGACTTGTTCATTACGGAGTCTTTGATTTATTGATGTTTTTCTCAAGGAGTCTTTTCGTTATTGATGTATTTGTTACGTAGTACTAATTGATTCGTCTTCGCCTTTATGCTACTTGTATTCATGAAATACTTGTTAATTCAAAATATTTGTATGAATGATACATGATCACAACTTTATCTAGTACGCATATGGCAGCATTTACCGCCCGTTATTTCATGTTTCTTTGGCTAAAGTTCAAGTTTTCTGGATTCGAATTTTAAAGGCGTCAAAATTAAGGCATACTTTTTTAGATTTTATGTGTTTCTTTGACAAGCTGTGTGCTTTGTGTAACTCAAGTAAGCTGTTATGACAGCTGGACTTGACTGTTATTGACTACGTGAAATACTTTTTTAGGATTTTGGGAGTGCTTTAACATTCATTGTTATGTTTTGGATACACATTGCATTCGGATGCTCTCTTTTCAGAGATTCATATCAATGTTTGTATGTGTTAAAACTCATATATCTGTATCTCAATTAGTTGCAGGTTAAAGCATCTTCTTGAGGGGAATACTAAAGTTCAAAGACGACACCCAACTATTTTCCTGGTCATTTAATTCTGTACGATGGCTGAAAAAGCATGTGTAAAACGTCTTCAAAAGGAGTATAGAGCACTTTGTAAAGTATGCCATCCTTTTGTTTCATCATGTACAATATTGTTCATCTATTTCATCCGTATGTACAGCTGAAAATTTTCCCCCATACCATACATAAGCAGTTTATGCTTCACGTGCTGAAGGAAAAGTTGGACACCTGGAAAACCTTTTCGTGTTGACTCTGTAATTTCTTCATCAACTATCAAGTTTATTAATTACTCATCCTATCTTCTCCTATTCGATTATAGGAACCTGTTTCCCATGTAATTGCCCGCCCTTCCCCAAATGACATCCTCGAGTGGCGTAAGTTTCTCATCCAAGCCTTTGTTTTCTTTCACCGTCAACAGTATTTAATAGTTTTGATTGTCATGCATGACATATGGCTTCACATATTTTTATTTCAGATTATGTATTGGAGGGAAGCGAAGGAACACCCTTTGCAGGTTGGTCCCTACTCTGTGCATTTATACCTTGAGGTTGTGCTCACCTTCTAATCTTGCACATTTACTACTTAGGTGGATATTACTATGGAAAAATCAAGTTTCCTCCAGAGTATCCTTTTAAACCTCCAGGAATAAGGTATTCAAAGGACAGGACATTAGATTTCATGATTTTGTGGTCGAATGGCTTTAAGTTCTTCTGATTGACCTCATCTTTTGACTTAATTTCTTGCAGCATGACTACTCCCAATGGGCGGTTTATGACACAAAAGAAAATCTGCCTGTCAATGAGTGATTGTATGTTCTTGACATTAATCTGAAAGAATATAGTTACTATTTTTTAAAAATATTCCCACCTTGACTGCTATTCTTCCCTTTTTTTTTTCCAGTTCATCCAGAAAGTTGGAACCCAATGTGGTCTGCTTCAAGGTAGTTTTTGTAACTGATGAAATCAGCCAAATATCATATTCTTATAATTGTTGTTATCAGTTGATTGCTTTTATCTATCTTTGTCATTAATTATGCTTCCATCTTCTGCTTAACATATTCTTCTTTGTTCATCTCTCATGCAGTATCCTTACAGGGCTCCTCTCTTTCATGGTGAGTTTAGTGGTATTCTATCAGTTGTAAAGGAAACCTATATACTTGAAATTCACTTGATCCGCCTGGTTCTTTCGTTATTCCCATAGCAGTGTTACCTGTATAAAATATTGTGGGATAACATAAGCTAGTCATAGTTTAAATCTGTAGTCATCTGTAGAATGCTGATTTTAAGATGTTTGTTATTTTACATGATGTCCCACATGCCGTGATAATTTCTTTTTAATACTGACACAGATGGACAACAGCCCTACCACTGGTAGTGTAAATACTACCGATGCAGAGAAGCAGTGCCTTGCGAAGGCATCTCTGGCTTTCAATTGTAAAAAGTGAGCTCATTATTGTATACAATATATAGTATCAACATCTGCCATTAATAACCCATCTAACAATCTGTTTTTATAATTGTTTCTTGATAGCACAACATTTAGGAAATTGTTCCCAGAGTATGTGGAGAAGTATGAGGAACAGCGGCTCTCTGAGCAACCTGCTGTAGAAAAACAACCTGTTGCTGCAAGGCAGGAAGCTAATCCTTTGTTGGACAAAAATGGCAAGAGAGAAGAGTTACAGAGAGTAGAAAAGCCAAAGGAGGACGTGAAACAAGTGAAGAAACAATCATTTCCAACTTGGATGCTGGTGTTGCTAGTTTCATTTGTTGGTCTTGTAATGGCTTTGCCTCTGCTGCAACTCTGATGCTCCAAAAAAAAAAAAAAAAGAAAAGAAACCAAACTTTGTAGTTTCTTCAGGGAAATGTGCCCCTACTGACATTACAAACTTTGTAAGCGGGTGCTGTTGAAAGTGGTACTGATCCTAGTATACTGAAGTGCGTTTGGGTAATGTTGGATATATATATATATATATATATATATATATATATATTCAATCCTTGTAGATGTATGGTTGGGATTTTTTGTTGTTTATATGTATGCATACTTGGTGCAGTGTTTGATGTTTAAATATGTGGTTGATAAGCTTAAGAAGGCTAAACAGTTGTATACTAGAAGCCCAGTAAATCTGTTACCCATGGGGTGTTGTAAGCTGCTCTTCAACATCTACAGTGTAGGATGAGGGGGTTTTGGGGCAGGACTCCATTTGTCTTGACACGTAAAGTTTTTTAATGACAAATTTGAGCTCAACGACATTACCTATTTATATATTCAACTCCAATTTGTCTCTGAGTCTTAGAGTTTGGTTACACCAAAATTTAAACCCAAAACATCTTAAATAAGTTCCCAAGTCACTTCATATATTGATGATGGACGTGTTAGGAGTTACTTTTATTATTATTTTATACTGGTATTTACTTTGAAGCTGTTTTTAAAGTAAGACCCTTAAAATCAAGACGCGCGACAAACATATTTGTAGAAACCCAAAAATCATAATCATACGTGTGTGTGAGTGGGAGACGCCATATCGCTGTATTTCTTCTATTAGAATATTGTACATTTGTAAATTGAGATGAACACATACTAGTAATATTATGCTTAAAATAAAAGCCGGAAATGAATCACCATTTATAATTGCAAAACTTGTATGAGAAATATACATATGTATAACAAATAAAATCAAAGTTGTTTTAAGTGTACATATGCGTATGTATGTGTTGTATTCTATAACGTAACTAATTAACATGAGAAAAACAAAAGGAACAAATTAAAGAAAAAGTGCATGTGTGTATATGTATGATTATAAGTAGGTGCAACTCTCAGAAAGAGTGGATTGGAGACCCTGGCTAAAGGATTTGGTTAGCCAAGTGGCGATTGTGTCAAGGGCACGATAGCCACACCATCTGGTCATCTCAACAAGCTTCTTCAAGTAAATATTATTATTGCGCCTTGTTGGCTGCTGGTCTTGTTCATGATATTTGGGAAATACTACTAGTACAGGGGTTCTACAGAGCGGGCAGTTTGGATGATGTTTTAACCATGCTTCAACACACCCAACATGAAATCCGTGTTTACATGTATCTAACATCGCAAACCTTTCTCCCAACTCCACCTCACACAAGCACACGATACACGTCTCCTCCACTCCTCCTCCTTTGCCACCGATATCCTCCTTGATCACTACGGTCATCTTTGCCGCGGTGCTCTTGTTCTTGTCTTCGTCATCACTGCTCGTTTCATGATCATCTAACCAAGACTTGATTGGTGTTGTTATGGAGTCCACGAAGCCTGCTATCATGATCATCATCATCATCATATCTTAATCAAATAATTTTGTTAATTTGTAAAAGGAATTGAACGGGCCGGTTGAAGATATATTTATATACAGATAATAAAGTACGTGTATGTGTATGTGTATGTGTTTTGTGTCTGGTGGTGATCGATCGATAAATTCATTCAAAGATACGGATAACTAATTTATAGGCATGCTCAAAAGGTACTGCTGCCTGTTATTTTGGAATAGGTCAACATCGATTATTAGTATTATAATTATATTACGAGTATTATATTTTCCTTGTTTTTTACATGGAAAAAATGGTGATCGAACTGCATTTAATACAAGGTGTGCTCCGTGTTGTTATTTCCTCGATCTATATCGGTAGTTGGCCAAGTGTATGTGTAACAAGTCATATTTTTAATACCAAACCCTTAATTACCCATTGAATGTATGATTCTTTGAACATAAGCAAATTAGTGTCAAACCTATGCTTATTATTAAAAAGTTTTCAAGTTTTCAAGTGATTATTTGATTATTATATTTGTAAAAACGGAAATAAATTTAAGAAGTGTTTGTATTGAAAATTGATTATCTACTATAAAAACGCAATTTTCAAAAAGCATGTACAAAATGTTATTTCGAAACGCAAAAGTTGTTTTGTATTCGCAATGCCAGACACCCTCTTATGAGAATTATAAATAACTGTAATTTGTTTATCGGCTATCTATATTACTTAGTAAAAAAAAACACACACTCCGTTGAAAGTTAAATAGAGAGATTTGTCTTAAATACTTTCCCCATTTAAAAAAAACTCTCTTTTCATTTGTATTATAATGAAATTAAATTGATTTTTTTTTTCTTTTCACACTAAATTAACATAAATAATTCAAATTTCATTTTACAATAATCTCATTATATTTACCTACTAGCTAATCATCCCGGGTTCAAACCGGGTTAACTGATAAACGCTTTGCAAATAAACCGAATGATACCCGGATAGCTTTAAAATATGTTTTCAGATTAAATGTATAATAATAACGTTAAATAAGTTGAAAAGTTGTGATAAATTATTATGTCAAATTAAAAACGAAACTAAACGGATTCAATAGTTGTGTAGTTGTAGACAAACGTTAAAACACATTTAGTTGGCAAAAACAATAACAAAAACGTTATCTGAAAAAAAATCATATTTTTCGGTCTATTATAACGAAAAAATATGGTGATTAAAATCTTACATAATAATGTGGACATTTAATAAAAATATATATTAAAGATACATATTTAATAAAAGGATATTTTGAATTTTAAATAAAAAAATATGATGTCATAATTAAATTTAAAGGATGTGTGGCAATATAAATTTTAAAAAATCTTATGTCATCACAATCTTTTTTTTTTATTAATATAATAAATCTATAATACATAATAAGCAACAACTTTTTTTAAGAAAATCTATATTAAAAAATTAAAATACAGCATTTGAAATTTCTCTTTCTTTTATTCATTAATTTAAATATCTCAACATAATATAATTATAATATCTTAATGAAATAATTTACAACATAAAATTTTCAATTCTTAAAATAAATTCACCACCATTGCCGCCCCTATCACTCGTTGCCGCTGTCACCCGTCGCTGCCACCACGCTGCGCCACTACCACCATCGTTGCCGCATTATGCAACATATAACTCGTATACTAAAAACTAGTTTGGATTTTACAAGTTCGTTTGCATAAAGTATAACAGTCATATCTTACATATCTTTCCTTACTTTTTTAACATTTGATCACACAAGTTTTTTTCATTTTATTAACAACAAACTTTTATGATTTCATGTTTTTACCAAACAAATTTTACATATTTATGATTCTAATTTTGAGAATGTTTTATTCATTTGTTTTGGCTTTCTTTGTAACCTTTGAGCATTATAACCTAACGGTTCTCACCCTCATTTTTTCTTAACATTTGGTTTTTATTATCTTTTACTCCCCTTTTTAATATACGTAATTTTTATCACTGTTACGTCTTACGTTCGTGTAAAAGCTTTCGAACATTTACGATTTTATGAGGGTTTTTTTCCGTTTTTTTTCTTTTCTTTTTTCACCTCAAATTTTATATTTCATCACCGTAATAAAAATATCGTTATATGCATGAATATAGTTGTTATTTTGTTTTTATGTTCTTATTCTTTTTTGATATATTTTTTTTATTGTTATACGTTATTTTTAGTTGTCGTTTTTAATTTGAGTTCGAAGATTTGACAAAAACTTATTTGTATTACACAGATATTACTTTTTATATACAATTGACATCTTTGAAATGTTTTATAATTGTATCATTTTGATACATTATATTATATAGTTACATTCATAAGTTGTATTTGTTGAAATTGTTTTTATCTTCTTTGAAAGTAGTTATTATTTGTTTTATGGGGAAAAAAATATGTAACTTGTCTTCAGCTATTGTAGGAAAGAAACTTTGTTTTGGTTCATTGTATGTAAGTTTGTCTCAAAACTGAACGACTTGTGTAAGAAATCGGTAGGATACTAACGTGTCACCTTCAAAAATTTGATACGTGGCCCAATGAGAGACCACCACATCAGTATTTAGCAGATTATTTATACGATTCGTTCAGTTTACCAGATTATTTACATACAATGAACCAAAACAAAGTTTATTTCCTACAATAGTAACTTAAGACAAGTTTAGTTATGTTTGTCGATGACTTTATCAAATTTATATCCAAAACTTTATCGTTTGAAAAGCATGTCCGGCATCAACGCGTGGGATAAATTGTCTGGTTATATACTAAAATCTAATGTGAAATGTACAAGTCTTTAAACATTAATTACAACAACTTTTTTGTTTTTCTAATTTTTGTTTTACACCCTAAAGTTTTATCTTTTAATTTTGGCCCCCATCATAGTACAACTTTATGTACATAAAGTAAAAATCTCTTTAACTTTTTTTTTTTTTAATTTCATTTTTACCCTATAAAGTTTTCATCTTTTAACTTCTTTCCTTATCAAACTTTTCCTTTTCAGATTTACAGATATCAAGATTTTGGGATCTTATGTTTCCATCAAACAAATTTCACACGTTTATGATTACCTTTAAACGTTGGTTCCGATATTTCACACGTTTGGATATTATAATGTGTCTTAATACATCATAATTTATATCATCGTTACTTTTTACGATCATGTAACGTTTACGCAAAACATTATATTACATCACTATCGTCGGAGTGTCAGTATATGCATTATTATAATTATTGTTTTGTTTATGCTTTTCGTTCTTCTTCTTATTCTTATTATTTATAAATGTTATTTTTGTTATTCCTACAAGTTTTTTTTTTCAAAGTCTGGATTTGAATATTTGTCATAAGGGAAATGATTAATCATTCTAACAAATTAGGTTAAAAGTCCTCTTAATCACAACATCATGTTAAATGGACAAAAAAGGAGATGAAGAAAGATAATGAGTGGATTACAAATGTTAGATTTTGATTATGAGAACTTTTAAGCCATTGTTTAGGAGGATTAATCATCTTTTTGTCATAAAAGTAATTTTTTTTAACAGCAGTGGTGATTGGACTCAACGGCATGCCTTTTTATCGTCGGGTAGAGATCGACCACATCACCAGCACAGTGAATCCGTGGGCATGACTGGCGGTGGAAGTCTCACTATTACACTAATTCTATAATATATTGTTTCTATCCAAGAATATGTCATATAAAAAACATGTTTTATATGAGTGACAACAAATAGTTTTCTATTTTTATTTTTAAGTTAATTTCGATTAAAACATGTTGTAGACAATTTTAACCAACTATTTGTTGGACCTCTAATCCCCTATTTATGGAAAATACTTTGAGATGAATAATTCAAAACTCGAACCCGAGATCTAGAAAAAAACTCACATCCAGGTCCCATATAATACATTTAGGAGATATAATTGACTAACCAATTATTTTGAAGGAAAAATACAAAATTAAGAACGATCAGATCTATGGTATTTCTACTTTTAATGCATACGTACGTAGGCAATTTTTGAACTTTGACATTTTTTTCACGCGCTCATAACTTTTCTCATCTTCTATGACCCAATCTGTTAGCTCTTATTATAAGGCTATGAGGAGTGGGTAGGGCTGTAAACGAACCGAACAAACACGAACGGGACCTTGTTCATGTTCGTTCGTTTAACTTAACAAACGGTTCACGAACACAAACGAACGAACACTAATGAACGAACACAAACGAACGAAATATTTATAAATTAAGTATTTTTATTTTAACTTTTACTTAAATAGTTAGGTATTAATAATATATATTATATAAAGCACATATTTATATTTGTAAATGAACATTACGAACAAATGTTCATGAATATAAACAAACTATTGTTCACAAATATTGTTCACGAACAACGGTTCATGAACATAAACGAACGAACGTTAACGAACAGATTTTCGAATGTTCACGAACGTAAATGAACGAACTAGAGCTTTGTTCATGTTCGTTCATTTAACTAAATGAACGAACACGAACGAACTTCCCGCCGAACGGTTCATAAACTGTTCAGTTCGTTTACAGCCCTAGGAGTGGGGGGGCTTTGGGGCTCCCCACATAGGGGGGACTTCCGCCATGTGACGGAGGCTCCCCCCAAGAGTTGCCCCGACTTTTTGTTGAAGTGGGGCTCCTCTTTGGGGAAGCCCCTAACCTTATTTTATTAATTTTTTATTTATTTATTTTTGTTTTATATAAGTATAAATATAAATAATATATTATATAATATTTAAAATACAACTAAAAAGTTCATTAAAATTATAAAAAATTACATTACTTAACTAAAATTAAAATACAAACTACATTAAACTAAAACTAAATTATGACTAATAATAAAACAAAGTACGAATAATACTTAAACTAAAAACTACATTACACACATTTTATTTATACTAAACTACTACTCCTCATCGCTAACATAGTTGTTTAGGTTGAACTCGGGCTCGTTGTCGGGTTGTGCACCGCCACGCCTCCTGTTCGCCCATAGATGATCAACCAAATCCGCTTGCAACATATTGTGTACTTCCCTATCTCGGACGGCTGCCCCATTTGCGATACGTTGTTCAATCGGCGTTTGTTGCATCCAATATGCCGGGTCCAACGTTGGGTCATTCGGGTTGAAGTCTTGGCAAAAAGCTCTATCTTCATCTTGTAAGATCATGTTATGCATGATAATACAAGCATATACGACATCAACCATAGTTTCTTTTTTCCAATAGCGTGCCGGATATTTTATAACATGTCATCTCTTATTTAGAACACCGAACGCCCTCTCAACAACCTTTTGTGCCGACTCCTGCTTACGCTTAAACAGTTGCCGTTTTTCATCAAATGGGTCGGTGAAACTCTTCACAAACGTGGTGTATTCAGGATATGTACCGTCTGTCAGGTAGTATCCAGTCTTGTAGAAGTTCTCGTTTACGTAAAAGGAATCTAATTAAAGACAAGTTATATAATTTAAATATATACATATATTTATAAATATTTATATATATCTAAATATAAATATACTTAACATATATAATTAAAGACAAGTTATATAACTTACTTGTAGGCGCTAATCCGGAAATGATTTCCTCTAGAACGGGTGACAATTCGAATACATTAATGTCGTTGTTTGATCATTGTTTTCCAAAGTAGGTGTTCCAAATCCATAAATCATAAGATGCTACCGCCTGAAGCATCAACGACAGGTGTCCGACATCACCTCGTGTGTGCGTGCCCCGCCACGCTGTGGGACACATCTCCCACGCCCAATGCAGGCAGTCAATACTACCTATCATGCCGGGGATTCCATGAACTTCATCATGAACCTCATACAAACGTTGGAGATCACTCCAAGTAGGCCTTTGTAAGTATACGTCTTCATACAATTCGTGTATACCTTGTACGTATAATTTAAATATACATAAAATTACTTAATATATGTAAATTTATGCAATATGTGTATATATATATATATATAATTACATATATATATATAATACGTAATATACTAAATAAATATATATACTTAATATATGTAAATTTATGCAATATGTATATATATATATATAACTACGTATAGTGAAAAGTTATTTTTGAGAACCCTTTTTTTTGTGAGAACCTTTGAGAACTTTTCAAATCAAACCCAACCGATGATTATTCTTTACATGAAAATTGTTTTTTGATTTTTTCTGAATAACTTAGGTGTAATTTTAAAGTTTTTAATTGTGTGGAGGCATGGATTATCATCCGTTATACAATTATGTGGAGATTTGGATTCTTGATCACATGTGCACGAATATTGCTATGATTACATGTGATCGACTTGCATACATGTGATCATAGCAATATTCGTGCACATGTGATCAAGAATCCAAATCTCCATATAATTGTATAACGGATGATAATCCGTGCCTCCACACAATTATAAACTTCAAAATTACACATAAGTTATTTAAAAAACAGTAAAAAAACAATTTTTATGTAAAGAACAATCATCGTTTGGGCTTGATTTGAAAAGTTCTCAAAGGTTCTCGCAAAAAAAGGGTTCTCAAAATAACTTTATCCATTACGTATATATATATATAATACGTACTTAAATAGAAGTTAAATATATATATATATATATATAATTATACCTCTACAAAACTTCTCAACTGTCTCGCGTGAAGTCCTCTCCGACATCTCCAAATACTCGTCGAAAAGGTCACCAGTTTGTCCCGTTGCTAGCTGTCGAAGTGCGGATGTACACTTTTGTATGGCGTGGAAACCCAACTTTCCCGCCGCGTCATATCTTTGTTGAAATAATATGGATATTCCGCCTCCAAGTCACCACTTATCTTCAAAAATAAACGCTTCCACATACGAAAACGTCGCCTAAACTGCTTTGGATTATACGTGGGATTATCAGAAAAGTAATGACACATCAATCTATCATTTGCCTCTACCCTTCGTCGAACAAGTGTTGTTCGACGAAAGAATCCCGGTGGCCGAATTGGGGGCGTGTCTTGGGAAACTCGCATTGCGAGTTGAACGGCTGCAATCGCTACACTCTCAACCGCGTCATCGTGCTCATCGGAATCGGAACTAGTCGTGGGCTCTTCTTGGCTAACAGGAGCGGTCGATGACGCGGAAGACATTGAGTATTTTTTTAAGAGATAAATGGAGTAAAGTGTGTGTGTATATGTATATAAGTAAAGTGTGTGTAAATATATATTATAGTGTGTGTATATATATATATAAGTAAAGAGGGATGACTTTTAAATAAAAAAAATTAATGTTGGCCGCTCCTAGCCGTTGTAACGGCTCAAATTCTTGGACAATTCAAAACACAAGGGCGATGAATATTGATCAGAAGGAGGTGTTTTTGGCCTTTGCCGCCCGCCGGGGCAGTGTAGACGGCGGCAGTGGGGCGGCGTCGGGGCCAAATCCCCCCACTCCGAACAGCCTAAGGCCCACACCTAAATTTGACCCTCCGTCCTAATGCAACTTGTCTCTTTACTGATCATGTATTTAACCATATTAATGAAATTTAATTATAAAAATAAGTTGGCCAAAAAGTCTTAATTATATTAAAGTGTAGTTAAAGTACATTAAATAGTTGTACATTTATCATAAAATCAGAAAGTAAAATTTTAATACGAAAAATACATATATTTATGATGTTAAATTAACCCTAAGGTTTATATTTAACATTATACATTACGAGCATGGTACTCGCGGAATGCGGCGACAGAAGTGGGGAAGACGGTCTGCTTTATTAGGGATTTTGGGTAGTTACGTAAAGGGGAAAAAAATAAAAATGTTCAAGGACAAATAAGGTATTTCAATCACAGAAATATTTAATTAGGGGAGGGATTTGCTTTATTAGGAAGTAGAGATATTATTAGTATGTAGTAAGTACAATTTAGGGTAATAAAACAATTAGCTAACTATATTTAAATTTAGAATTAATTACAGAAATCGTTTCCATCGTTGACTTTTACTTACAACTTTCGTCCTTTAGTTTATTAAATTACAGTTTCAGTCCAAAATATTTTCATCCGTCAACACTTTTGGTCCATACCATAAACGTCCGTAAAAAAAGGTCACATGTATGACACGTGATGGGTAATCTCGTAATTTGGCTAAGAGTTAATTACAGAAATCGTCTTTATCGTGAACCACTACTTTTAGCTTTTGTCCATAGCTTCTGATAATTAACTTTAAGCCCCCTAATTTGGAAACCCAAAATCTTATCAACATATATCAAACAAAATCTTATATAAAGACATATGTGCATGCGAAAATTAAAAAAGCATGAAACTAATTGAAGCTCGCATAATAACTTTAAAATCGGATTCAAGTGAGTGATGAGGTTATTACGGAAGCTACGACCAATGACTCACAACACTGACTCCAAACCCGATAATTCCTCCCTCCCCTCTAAACCCGGAATCTGTCGTATCTTTCATAGGTCACATGACTCACATCTCATTTTCTTTTCATTTGTCGTAACTCGCAAATAGTTTGGGTGATTTATTAAAAGTTTGTATATAATTAAGATTTAGTTTAATACTCGTATATATGTTGATAAGATTTTGAGTTTTTAGATTTAGTGTAACTAATTTGGCTTGAGACCAAAGCTGAAATTGGTGGTTCACGATAGGGACGATCTCTGTAATTAAATCTAAGCCAATCTACAAGGTTGCTCATCACGTGCCAAACACGTGACCTCTTTTTTAATGGGCGTTTATAAACATGACCAAAAATTAATGTTTAAAGAGCAAAGTTTTTTAGACTAAAACTATAATTTATTAAACTCAGGACGGAGCTGCAAATTGAAATCCACACCAAAGACGATATTTGTAATTAACTCTTAAATTTATAAATTGACTAGATTATGTATGAATGTACAGGACTAGTAACGACATATCACATATAATAAAATCCAAGTCGATCGCTAGCGCTTATCATCATCAGTTTAATTTGTTCACATCTTGAACGTACGTGGGCCGGCCTGCAGCATGTTGGATGTCAACTTGGACACGTTAATTAATCAACTTGTTCATCGTGTCTCTAGAAGACGGGACGACGACCTTTTCGTATTGATGGCAAACGGCTGGTTAACGGTTGGATATCAACTTCACGTGATATGATGGCCGGGATAATATATGATTATTAATTAATTAGTTCAGAGGATTTGATCAATATATCTAGCTAATATACTTTCAATGAAGGTAATTAAGGTCATTTTATCTAGCACGTATTTTTTGCTGATATACATATATGTTAAAGAAAAACAAAACCTTATTCAAGATCAATCTATAATATTATTGCATCTAGGTAGCTAGCTAGCTGACATAACATGATATCCTTTAATTTATCGTATTTAAATTTATTTAATTTTATTATCATATAGTATCATTTTCGTTTTATTTTAATTGTCATAGTTTGATTTTTTAGTTTTTTTCAACTTTAAACGTTAATATTTTTATACGTACGTGTGATATAACCTTTGATATGATATAAATAAAATTATGGACTTTAACTAGTGTACAATGATACAAACAAACATATATTCACTTTCAATTAACTTAAAAGAAATTAAAAAGACTTAAAAACATGTAAGTTAACAATAAATAGGAAATTAAGCTACGACCAAGAGCTGAGGGAGACAAATGAAGATCGAACAGCGCGCAAGATGCGGGAATTCATGAAGTACAAAAATAAAAATAAAAATACGTATATGGATGGATGGATGGATTAAGAGGAAGATATATCCTCATGGGTTTCGATGTAGGATTTATTGAGTTGGGAGTCCATCTTTTCCTCTATTTCTTTCCTTTTCTTTCCCCGTTCTTCTTTCATACTATCAATACTACAAACAATATTGCATTTGTCCACACTTTTAGGTGAGTGTGAATAAATTAAAAATTTTGTCACGCTTTTTAGTGTGTAGCAATATATTGAATTAAAAGTATATGAAAATTTCTCCACACTAAAAAGTGTGTATAAATAAAAGTTCACACTTTTTAGTGTGAACTTTCATAGTTATTTTGTCACACCTCTTTTGTTCACGATAACTTTTTTAGTTACCGTGGATAAATGGAGTGTGACAAAATAATTATGAAAGTTCACACTAAAAAGTGTGAACTTTTATTTCTACACACTTTTTAGTGTGAAGAAATTTCCACACACTTTTAATTCAATATATTTCTACACACTAAAAAGCGTGACAAAATTTTTAATTTGTTCACACTCACCTAAAAGTGTGAACAAATGCAATATGATTTGTAATGATATCTGCTTCTATCTTTTCCCTCTGCTTAATATATAATAAGTGGATGAATCTTTAATTAAGAACTCACAAATAAAAAAGAACATGAGAACAATTAGGTACCACATATTTCTTCCACCTTTCTCTGTTCAATTAAATAAGAAAATATATTCAAATCATTCAAAATGTTTTATCTCACAAACAGTAAATCGTTAGATGAAAAAAAAATATGGTTAGTCTTAAAATTTTTTCCTCTTTCATTAGAGATGCAATTTGATATACTTTTGACGACTTTTTAATTTTCGATTATTTCCCCTTGTACTTGTGTACTTACACAGGTGTAGGATTTTTGTTTTCAAATGTAAATTAGTAAATAATTATTTGTACACAGTTAGGGGCAGAGCCCGTCAGTCCATGGCAGAGCCATGGTGGTCAAAGGCGGAGTCCGTCAATCCATGGCGGAGCCATAGCGGCTAAGGGCGGAACCCGTTAGGTAGATCACCCATCACCGATCACTCTCTATGACCTATCACATTATGACCTATCACCCTCAATGACCTATCAAACCCAACAGCTATCGTTTATGAATATCCTTAATGGCGAAGCACGTTCCGAAACAAAATTTTCGTTCAACCTACACATGTGTAGGTTACGTGTAAGTATAAAAGACAAAAATTAAAAAGCCGTCTAAAGTATATCGAATTGCATCTTTAATGAAAGAGGACGAAATTTTAAGACTACCCATACTTTTTTTTTTCATTTAACGATTTACGGTTTGTGAGATAAAACAATTTAAATGATTTAGATGAATTTTCTTATTTTGTAAAATAGAGAGGAAATGAGGTAAAATGAATGATCCAAATTTGTTTTTTCGATTTTGACGGATCAATGTGTTGTTAAACACTTAAATAATGATAATTAGTTAAGCACTATGTTAGTTTTATGCACTTTTAATGCATCAAAATGATGTTTTTTAAGTGTTCTCACCGTTCTTATTTTAAGACTGTTCTCACCGGAGTGTTATCCTATATATATATATATGTGTGTGTGTTAAAAAGAAGAAATGAAAACGATAAAACTACCTACTAGCAATTTATAACTACTAATTAAGAAGCGACAATTAATTAGAGGGTGCTTGGTATATGTTGAAGAATGGGAAAGGGTAAGGGTAAGAGTAAGGGAAAGAAATGGATAACAATACCCCACATTTATTTTTATTACTGTATATATTATATAATATAATTTTACTCCCCGTAGGCTTGTATATCTCGTTCTCTTCCCTCTCTCTCTCTCTCATAAGCTATCTTCAACCACCCCACACATATACATATAATATATCTATATCTATATATGAATATATTCATCATCTTCATAAAAACAACATAATATACATATACATATGTATTCATCATCTGCAGAAAAATAACAACATTAATTATATTCATCAACAAACATCTTTCCATTCCACCATCACCACCAAAAGAAACAAAAAAACAACTACCACCATCATTAACATCATCAGCTTTCAACTCTCTAGGGATGGATGGTGTGGGTGTTAGCGACAACCCAACGAGGATGGGTGGTGGGGGTGTTAGCGGCGTCAAACGGCCCAGTCGGAGGATAAGTGGTGTTGTATGTTGGAGGTGATGTCGGACCAAGTGGTGGATTCGAACAGATCTGGGCAGAAAAAGGAGTACAAATGAAGAAGAGGAGGAATGATTACCTTATCCCTCAAATTATTGGGTAATACTCCAATACCCACTTCTAAGCATTGATTACCTTTCCTTACCCCTACCAAGCATTAGTTTTCATTACCTTTTCCATTCCTTAACCCCAATACCCCTTACCAGGCACCCCCTTAGTAATTACACATACACAATTAAACAGATCGAGTACGTACATCGTGTAGAGCATGAGTAGATGGTGGTTTAACACCATGAACAGATGCACGGTCCGCCGTCTTTGCTGCAAACAGTCTGCCCCTAATTCCTCCCCTAATAACCGCCGGGAACATTAATATTTTACTACTGCTCTTTATTATCGGCAGCATCATTTTTCGACCGATCTATTAATTCTAATTTGTTACCCTATTAATTTTTAATCTTTTTTCAATATATATGGCATATTAATTAACTTATCTACTGTTTGAAGTAGTATATATACTAGTAGTTCTAATAGTAAATGTTAAAATTGTATGGATTTTGATCTTTGTTTGCGGCCACATGGAGAGCATGCATGCGATGCAACTCTTTGATGTGGATTTGCCGCTGGTGGCGGTGGCCAATACATATATACCTACATTATATGCACTTATATACGCTATCCGTATAGCGGTGATAGAGGTGACCAGGGAAAGCCTATACGGTGTGCAAATCTGCCTATAGGGTGTGCAAATTTGATTTTCAGTCGAGGCATAAATTTAAAGGGGCATAAAATTTCAAAATATATATATATATATATATATAACACTCCGGTGAGAACACTTAAAAATATCATTTTGATGCATTAAAAGTCCATAAAACTTACATAGTGCTTAACTAATTATCATTATTTAAGTGTTTAACAACACATTGATCTGTCAAAATAAAAAAAAATCACGTTTTTTGTTTTGTGCATCCATCTTGGATGCATATTCATCAAAATGATGCATCCAACATAAAACGTGATTTTTTTTATTTTGACGGATTAATGTGTTGTTAAATACTTAAATAATGATAATTAGTTATGCACTATGTCAGTTTTATGGACTTTTAATGCATCAAAATGATGTTTTTAAGTGTTCTCAATTTAATTTCATTTTCATTTGATAATATATATATATATATGGCATGTTATTTTGAGTCTATATAGTTAACTAATTACACATGTGTAAGTTGTGGTGGCGGTGGTCGCCGTCGCCGAAAAATCATTGTGGTGGTCAGTAATGATGGTGGTGGTGGTAGGAGGTGGTTGGAATTTGAGGAAATGGAAGAAAATCAATGAACTCAAATTGGACTTAAAATACTTTTTTCTATATATATATTGTATATATATATAATATATTAAAAAATGTGTTATAATATAAATATACATTTGATTCTATTCTAATTGATGTCTAAAATGTAAATAAGTAACTACTATGGTACGTAATTTTAAAGTTATAATCTTATTATGCATATATAATTTTTTGTCATAATGCTAATTATCATTTATAAAAATATATATTTGAATTCGGTAAAAGTTAGGGGAATTTTCTCTTTACTCAGCCGGGGTGTTTAAATTCTCAGGGCCGCCACTGGAGGTGACGATGGTGGCGGTGATGTAATGGCGACGGCGGTAGTGGCGGTGACGGGTGGTGGTGGCGGCGTGGCGGCAGAGATTGGTGGTGGTGGTGGTTCCGGTGAGGAGTGAAAGTTATTGATGTAATGTGACAATGATGTATGGTACATCATGCATTAAAATGTGTACATTGTTGAAACTTAAAAATCAATATTAAAATTTTAAGTTCAACGTTGAAAATCAAAAGTAAACTTGCTTTATAATATAGTGTAGATATATGTTATATAAGCCGTACGTGTTACCACTTTTTCATACTCTTCGATTCTATAATCAACATTGTTAAAACTAGATATATACCTTTGATTTTACTTAGGGTTTTGAAATTGATTTTCACGGATGAATAAGCTTAGTGTTTAGTCTCTAAATAATACCTATAACGGCTCATGATTAACATTCGTTGTCCATACAAAACTTCACCATTATTTTCCCCTGATGTCATATTCCGACCGAATGTTCAGAAAATAAAATATATTAGGAGCAATACTATTAATTTTAAGTAATACAAGTAACACGTACTTACACACTACTATATGATATAATAATTATTATATTTCCTATTTCTCTCTTTGATGCCTACTCTAGTTGTAAATTACTAGATGCATGTTCGCGTAATGCGGCGTGATGACAGTTGTGGTGAAGAAGGTGATGGGAAAAAAGTTGGTTAAAGGGTGTTGCCTAATAAAGTAACACCTTTTTTGTTATTATTTTTCTTTTTGAATCATCAACCAACATAATGTTGGGGACTTCGTATGAGTGCCTTGATTGCTAAAGTCATTTATCTATCAGTCCAATCCATTCAGAAGGAGGCCTTATTCCACTTAACCTCATGCTTTGGGAAAAATCCATTCATTCAAAATTCAACTGGTTATAAAATACTATCCACATGATGAACCATATTAAGTTTTTATAACAACATTTAGCAATTGTAACAGCTTTAAGCTAAAAGCAATGAATTGGTCCTATATTTTCCAGGTTACAACTAAAACCATGATAGAAGATTTTGGTAGCCCATGACTTTAAGATTGTGAGGTGGTAAAACATATATTTTTTTATTCCAATGTGGAACGAGTTGTTACAATCCACTTAAATTTACGATGTCCTTGTCAGACCTACACATACGCAAAACCGGCGCATGATGAGATGCACAAGCTTCGACTCACTATACCTTAGACAAGCTACCGTTCCAATACCATTTGTAGCGCCCCAAAGTTAAAAGCAAGGAGATGGCTAAAATTTTTCGGGTTACAACTGAAACCATGATGGAGGATGTTGGTAGCCCATAAACTTAAGCTTATGTATTAACAAAACATTCTTGTATATTCAAATGAGAGATGAGTTGTTACAATATTTAAATAAATCTTTAATCCTCATTCACTACTTTAATAAATTGATTTGCATGCAATTTAAACTTAGAAACTATAACAAATCACTAAAGAGACAAGTTGCACAAAGTCAGAAAAACTTAGTTGTACAAAAAGCAGCTAAGATAATATAAATTCGCCGCAAGGAATATTATCTCAATTTGTTATGTAACAAATCACCGCGAGAAATATTATCTTAATTTGTTATGTAACTAAAAGCTTAAGATTATGGGTTACCAAGTACCAACATCCTCCATCATGAGTTGTTATGTAACAAAAAACAACTAAAATTCAGAAACATTTAATTGTACAAAAAGCAACTAAGATAATATAAATTCACCTTATCTTAGTTTCTTTCTGTAGAACTAAGTGTTTTTGACTTTTAATTGCTTTTTGTTACATAACAAATCGCCTCGAGAAATATTATCTTAATATAAATTGAATTTATATACTTTATGTTCTAGCTCTTTTGATGTTTATAACTTTTTTTTTATAATTATGTTTATTTCCTTTTGTTTTTAATCATGCATTTCAACTTTTATCATTGTTTAGTTATATAAGAGAAATAACATATAAACGTGTAACCGGATTAATATGAGGAGAGATAGTAAAATAAAGGGAAATGATTAATATTTGAATGATGACATGTGAAAAAATTATAGGGTAAGATTTAGAAAGAGAATCGGTAGATAACGCGCAACCGCAACGACTTCACCAGATCTGTGAGTGACATACAGCAATTTATTATTATTTAAAAAATATTCACGCACAGAGAGAGAGAGAGTCCCTTTAGCAGCAGCAGGAATGGAGAGAGAATGCTCTGACGAAGAAGAAGATCGGCGGCATTTGATATCCCCGAAATCTCCGCAACGACGAGCTTCCATATTCCAGATCGATGACTCCAAGAACAACAACTCTGCTTCTGGTTCTGGTTCTGGTTCTGGTATAATGGGTAATTATTATTATTTGATGTTAAAGAAGAAGAAAACAAGGTATATATTGGCTATCACTCTCCCTCTGCTTCTCTTCATTGTTGTTTTCATTTATTATTTCACCTCCGATTTCAAATCCCTTTTCGGTTTGGCCCCACCCGCTTATAATAATAATAATGAGGGGGATATGATGCGTGAGTCGGAATTGCAAGCTTTGAACTTGTTAAAACGGCAGCAATCGGGTCTTGTTGCTCTGTGGAACCATTCCGATTCTTCGGGTTTCATTAAATCCCGTCTCCTTGACCAGATTTCCCTTAATAACAAAATCCAGAATGCCCTATTGTCCTCTCATCATTATCATCATCAACAACCCCCCATTAATAATAATAATAATCTTACGCCGCCGCCTCTTTGTCCTAAAGTGGACCAAAACTTTTCCCAAAGGCGTACCCTCCCGTGGAACCCCAACAAAGATAAATACCTCTTTGCCATCTGCACCTCCGGCCAAATGTCCAACCACTTGATCTGCCTTGAGAAACACATGTTCTTTGCTGCCCTGCTCGACCGTATCTTGGTTATTCCCAGTTCCAAAGTTGATTACGAGTTCACCCGTGTCCTTGATATCGACCACATCAACCTCTGCGTCGGAAGACAAGTTGTCATCCCCTTTGAAGATTTCCCCCAACGTAATAAAAACCGTATGCGCATTGACCAAGTTTTATGTTATTTCTCCTTGCCCCAGCCTTGTTATGTGGACGATGATCACCTTAAGAAGTTGAAGGCTTTGGGGGTCTCCATCACTACTGAACTTAACACCGTATGGACCGAGGATGTCAAGAAACCAACTCACAGAACCATACATGAGGTTACCGAAAAGTTCTCCTCCAATGCTGATGTTCTTGCCATTGGTGATGTCTTCTTTGCTGATGTCGAGAAACGGTGGGTGGAACAGCCAGGAGGCCCTATCGCTCATAAATGCCAGACCTTGATCGAACCAAGCCGCGTAATCTTGCTAACCGCCCAGCGCTTCATCCAAACTTTCTTAGGAGACAAATTTATAGCCCTTCACTTTCGCCGCCATGGCTTCTTGAAGTTTTGGTAAGTATGTTTTTTTAGCAAAAAAATTTCACGCTTATTCCTTGAAGAATGTTAAAAGTATATCTGAATATCTTACTTATTCTGAGTCCATTTGAGACAATAGCTGCTAGCAGTTGTTGATTGCTATCCCAACTGCTTTTTGTACCGATGAATTGTACATTGATAGCACAGGACTAGTAAATCTGATACTTATTTCATAGGTAATTTTGATAGTCCCTCATGAATAGATTCTAGATGAATTACCATCTTGAGTTAAAATCTCTATAGACCATGAAAGTTCTATATAAATTTTTTTGGGTTATCTACATAACCCCAAATGAACACTTCAGTCACCGTTTCTCATATGAAAATTATGTAGTGAAATATTATTGATCTGTATAATACACCCATGGCTGGGTTCTGCGAATTACTATTTGGGCTGCCTATACGATATGGGATGGGTTTCCATCAGAATCACCAATCAAGTTTTTTTCAGTTGTCCTCGTTTGTCCAAAGTTGATTTTACCACAATATTCAGATACGAACCCCCAATAAGAGAGGCCAGTATGCCACTTTTCCAGAAGATACACACCAACAGTACCATAAATCTTGCCAGAGTTCCTTGAGTATAGTGACACGTGGATGATAAGTCTTCCTCATAGCTGGCCTCTCTTGAGCCTCAATGTGGGTCATTTACAGCCTCCCACATCATTCTGTTGATTTAATAGTTATGGCAGTTACAATGGTGATACACAATTACAAATATTTTGTTAGAGCAGTAGACGATTTCTATTATGCAGAGGATTATTCATTCTAGCATACATTACATGAGATCTTTATTCTTTTTATCCATAGAGTTTAGACATGGAGGAGCTACTATTTTACATGACCTCTCATAGGAATGTCTGGAGAACTAGAATTAGAATAGTTGTGTGTGTGTGTGTGTGTGGATGCGAGTGTGTATATACTTTGTGAGGACATGGCCTTCGATAAGGGAGGCTTCTAGAACTAGTTAAGGGTAGACGGGTAGAGGGGGGAAAGATAGATCGAAGGGTGAGTGTATAGGCTCGCATGTTACATAATTTAAGAACAAACAAAATACTACGTTGATGATACCTTAGGATTTGTTTTTGTTCACTGTCGTAAACAGAAATAACTGTTTTCGCATCTTTCTTACAGCAATGCCAAGAACCCAAGCTGCTTTTTCCCAATACCTCAAGCCGCAGAATGTATTACCCGTCTTGTTGAAAGAGCCAATATACCAGTAATATATCTTTCTACGGATGCTGCGGAGAGTGAAACTGGTTTGTTGCAGTCACTGATAACATTGAATGGGAAGACTGTCCCTCTCATTACGCGGCCAGCTCGTAATTCAGCTGAAAAGTGGGATGCTTTATTGTATAGAAAAAAACTGGATGGAGATCCTCAGGTCAGTTTAATTACTTTCTAGCTTTATGCCATGCCAGTGTACTTATAGTGGCTAGGATTAGCAGTTTTCTCCCAGCCACCAGGTGCCTTTTCTTGTGACTATTAAGATATGGAGAGAAATTACATGGAATTGAACAGTGACTTGGATAAAATGGCGACAATTCGTAGGAGTTGAACAGTGATTTGGATAAAAGGCCAATGAACAATGTTTACAAACAAAATGAAGGCTTATGTTTGAGAGATAGGTCAGCTCTTGTATGCATACTTTTGAGGGGTAGAACTTTCTCTTAGTGCTGCTCATTCATTCAATGAAATTGGGCAATGACTAGGGACAGAGCTAGTACATCTTGAGTGGGGTGAGTGTAAACTAAGCCTAATGCTATTATAAGTTTATTTATCAATTCACAAATTTGTATACAAACATCACTAACTTCAATTATGAACCCACACGAATTATTATTTTTACTGTCCCTGACAATGATATTGTTAGATATAAGAAAATAGTGTTGATTCTATGCTTATTTTTGTAACATTTCAGTTCTATCAATGATATTAATGATAATTTAGGAACATATATACATACCCTCTCCTCAAATGATCTTGTAACCTTTCACCATAATTTTCATTCTAAACTTTCAATTAGTGTGTGTTCTCACATTTTCTCTCTTAATTCTTTCACACTCTAAATCACATATTCATATCAAATCACATGTATAAATACCCTCTCCCATGATTCTTTTGAGCTTCAATCCCTAATTATATTTGGACAAATCTTTAATAAGATTGCTTGTTCAATGTAGACTGTGTACCGATGATATTGGTTAATGATCCAGGACCTTATATGATACAGAACACTAATTTTAGTAAGACTAAAGGTCTGCGTATATCTCTGCTTGTAATATTTTATATAAGCTACAGTTTAGCTAAAGTATTAAATTCCAATAATGTACATATTCGGATCTGTTCTTGAAGGTGGAGGCCATGCTTGACAAGACTATTTCTGCTTTGTCTGCCGTTTTCATTGGAGCTCCAGGGTCCACCTTCACAGAGGACATCCTTCGGTTACGCAGAGGATGGGGAACAGCATCCGTGTGTGATGAGTACCTCTGTCAGGGTGAAGTTCCAAATTTCATCGCAGGAGATGAATGAAGGAGGATACATGTGTATATCCTATCCATGAAAGGGGAATGTATACATTAATCATAGTGCATAGTAAAAGTTTACATTGTAACATATGATTAACAGTATTAGCATTAGAACTTGATTTTTGGTGCCCACATGATTCATTTTTTCATTCAGTTAGGAGTTTGTACGAGTGTTTAGTGAGGCAACCCCCGTGCTGTTGGTTCCGCATGTCATTTACAATAGCAAATACAAATCTTAAGCTGTTATGTATGTTGACCTTTGCCAAGTGTTTGGATTATTTACTAAAAGATTGTTTTAATAGTTCAAACGAAATGCACTTATAAGCTCTATCACCTGCTCTGATACAAGGATAATACTCTGATTCGGTAATCAAAAACATCCTATGAACTTGAAAAGCTGCTAGTACGCAAAAAGCGACAGTGATTATTGATCGTATCCGTCTTTTTTATAGGTGAACGGTAAATAATAAGCATATCATCGGTTCAGTTTTTAGGGGCTACAAGCCTACAACGCAGTCTTTTGTCACTCAAGCAATAGACAGACCATTTTGGGGGCTATATCTGGTCCACTTTTGGTGGTTACGAATAAAACGAATGTGGAGTACTGAGGTGAATGAATTGAAAGGAACTGATACCTATACTACATCATAAATCATTTTAGAAGATGTCTTAAAATTTTAAATACATTTTAATTATGCTATTGCATTTAATATTCTAATTAATTAATGACTTATATACAATATCAAAGGTAAAATAAAATTATACACAATATCAATTACGTAGGTAAACAAAAATAAATTGTGAGTATTACCTTGAAGTGTTAGGTTCGCCTTATGCACTCGAGTTAGAGTAGGAGTATAGTTAGCCGTTCGAAAATAAAGAAACAGTATTAGTATAGTATTACTCGTATAAGTTAAAAAATCAACATAATAGTAAATGATAATAACTCTATCATTTTCTCTGTTACACAATTATTACAGATGTTGGACGTCACCACCTGAAATGATTTATTTGTGGGAAAATAAACATAACCTACGGTTATTTTTAAAATTTAAGATACTATTATATGCATGATCTTAATCTTAATGTATCTGCTGTTCAAAATTTTTTTTTTAATATATCTATTACTCGCTGTCTCAAGTATCTCATTTGGTATTTTCAAAATTTTTTATTTTGAACTTTGATGTTATATATTTTTGTTTGTATTATATAATACTTGATTAAAGTTAGTTATATATAATTGATTGAGGCTTAGAATGTATTTTCATTATTGTAATTTTCATCAAATATTATATAATAAAATAAAATATATTTAAGATCAAAGTTGGTAAACAAGGACTCTGAAATATTAAACTAGATATTTCTAATGGGACGAAAAAGTAAATGATAACTAATATAACCTCAATTTACCAATTACATCTCTCGGTTACTCTAATTAAATTAATAAACATGTGACTAAATATGTTATTTAAAAAACTTTAATAGTTTAATAACTATAGAGTACGACTTATTAATTTTCACTTTTTTGTTTTCCAACACTAATTTACACTTTTTCACTTTTTTTAAATGAATAAATCTTACTCAAGACTTATAATTTAAATATAATTCAAATTATTAAAAATTAAAATTTTCACATATATTGAAGTGATTAATATTTAATAATCTACCAACTATATATAAGGTTTAATTTATTACATAAAAAACTAAAATATTATATATGGCAAATTATATTATTTAAACAAGTTTGTCTTAGTAAAATTTTCAAATATCTGACATACAATTTATACTTTAACCATCTAACTTTATATAATTTATGTTTTATTAATCTTTTGTAATATTTTTTTTTTTATACCTTTATCACATTTAACATTTTTTATAACTTTTTAAAATGCTATATATTTTGTTATTTACTATGTTTTTTTGGTTCTTTTTTTAAAAAAAGTTTGTTGCATCGTATATCTTTTGTACTCTTTTAAACATTTCATTAATATACAATCCGAAATTATAAGGCTATTTGTCGTCATTCACTAATGCTTACAAGTTCCAATTTTGATGTGATTGTAAAAATTTAAGGTAAATCCAAAATTCTAACTAAATATATAATATATTTATTATTGTTTATCATAATTTAAGTTTGATCATTGGTTTACTTTAACCACATTTTTGTTTCATAATCACGAATCATGTAAGTGGTATATTCGAATTTCTTTTTGATACAATTTATATACTAATCGTATGAGTATTAGGACTACTATTATATAAACAAGGCCACGAACAAGGCAGATTCACCAATCAAATTACGTGGTAGTATAAACAATTTCAACTTCCAAACATCTGTTTAGTTTTCTAATTTACATGAACTCGTGAGAAAGATGACAATTACAACACAATATCAATAAAAGATTGAACTAACAAAATGATGCAACAAAGATAAACAAACAAATTCATTTCACCTCCGTATTTTTAAGGGTCGCACTCCTGGGGGTCCTGGTTGTTCGATGAAAGTTGATCATTACCAACAGTTCTCTTGCTCATATTTGCCCTCTGCACAAGTCGAACCAATGCTTCTACCACTTCTGACATGGGTGGTCGAAACTCAGGCTCGGGCTGACATCAACATCATATGTTATCAAGATGACACTATAATAACAAATATCATAAATAGTTCAAGATTCAAACACAAAAATTACCTGTACACATAGAGCAATTACATCCGCAAACCTTGAGAGAGATTTAACTGGATAGAGTCCTTTTAGTGCTGGATCAACCATCTTGACAAGGGCATCAATGTCATGAAGTTGAGGTGTTGCCCATCGCACCAAAGACTGCTCAGATCTTGTCCTTGAGCTGTGTAAATGACATACCACCATTAAAAATACAACATTATTAATCACAAGCGTATCATGCCACAGTTGGAAAAAAAAAAAAGAAAGAAACAACCAACAGACTACAATAATTTGGGTGGTAGCTTTTACCTATCAAATGGTTTTCTTCCTGTGAGCAGTTCCAACATGGTAACACCAAAACTATAGACATCACTTTTTATGGTATATTGACCAGACATGGAAACCTCTGGGGCACTGTTGTCTAGTTCCTGCAACAACGAAAAACGTAAAATTGTAAAATCTTATAGTAGTAACTGGTTACTGACAAACAATCTTTCAAAATTCCAATGCCAACCTGATCTGCATCTTGAACAAGGCATGCTAAACCACAGTCAGAAAGGTGAGGGTTGAGCTCTGAATCAAGTAAAATGTTGGTGGATTTGATGCTTTTATGTATAACGGATGGAGAACATACTTCATGTAAATATCTGGAGGTGAAAATGATGCGTGTAAATGAATGTGCAGCATGTATAGAATTATGTCATTTCAAACAATTAGAAACCAACTTACTCCAAAGCACGTGCTGCCCCTAAAGCAATCTTGACACGGTTATTCCAGGTTAGTGGCTTGCTGTATTCATCTGAGAGGTGCAGGAATTCATAGAGAGAACCATTTTTAAGGAATTCGTAAACTAGGAGGTGTTGCCCATGCTCAGAGCAATACCCAACCAACTCTGTTACATTTGGATGGCGTAACCTTGATACATCAGAAACTATATCAACAAAATCTTCTGACAAGTCACCAGGCAGAGCAGACAAATTTATCTTCTTCACAGCAACAACCTACAATAACATGGAGCTTAAGGGGTTGGGATATATTTTTTGCTTCTCCTTGGCAGCCTTTATAATTAAATGTATGCTTATAAGTGGCATAATCTTTATATATATATATATATATATATATATATATATATAGGGTAAGGTTCAATTGAGAACCATTCACATATGAACATAGATAATATTAAGTATAATTTGATCAGTTCATATGTGAACGAATATGTTCACATATACCTATCACTCATGGTTCTTCCCATTTTAATGGTTCTCACATGAACCTTTACCTATATATATATATATATATATATATATATATAACACCTGGCCTGATAATAAAAAGTAAGGTGAGTGCTATCAGCTATGATACATTGAGAAAGTCGAACCCATACCTTTCCATCTTCGAATTGAGCACGAAAAACGCGTCCAGTAGATCCCTCGCCGACAAGGTTATCAGCACTAAAGCTATTTGTAGCTATTTGAAGATCAGCTATTGAATATGATATGGCATTTGTTGGAGCAACAGTCACTTTTTTGGGAACCACAGGTTTTGCTGAGAAATCATCATCGTCAAACGATTTGTGGCGTTCCATTGGTGGTGGTTTAAGATTTATCGAAGATGGAATTTCAATCGTTTTTGTGTTTGCCATAGAGGAAGCATGAACAGACTTCATTTCTGCGATAAGAATGTGGCATCATAATGATATGCACAAAACCCAAGACAACATACTTAAAACTGATATGGACTCATTAAATCTTGTCCCATTTGTACCTTGAACTCCCTGCGGCTGTGATGCAAGTGGAGCAAAAGGCTGGTTCTCCATCTTTTCAATGTCAGTATGTGACCTTTTGGATTTCTTCTTTAATAAGAAGAATGCAATGACTGCACCAACCACCAAAACGGATATCACGATACCTGCTATAGCTCCACCGCTCACCCCAGATTTCTTCCCACTATCACCAGAATTGCCTGGCGACGGGCTCGTATTGCCACTTGGTTGGTGATTTCGGCTGCCCCCTGCAGGTGTACCAGGTGGAGGTGGGGGCGCAGTCCCGGAGCTCCATGAGTTACCATCCTTTCTGTGGTGCAAATTATTGATTTAACATTCAGATTGGATATTATCAACAGAGACAGCATTTAAAAACTCGATACTTACTGTAGATTTATGTTCTTTAGCCGAGTGGGGACCCAACCACTAAATTTGTTATTGGCAACATTTCTGAGAAAAGAAAGGTCAAAATCAGTGTTGGTAACCAAGTAATAAATCCGTTCTATAGAAATCCAATGATCTGGTCTCGAAAACGGAATGATAATACTCACAGGTTTTTGAGGGGAAGATCGGCAAGGACATCAATGGTTCCTGTAAACTGGTTGTTTTGGAAATACCTGCATAGATAAAAGTTTAAAGGAAAATTGAAGGATCTTTATAATGATATCTCAGGTGACAAACTGATACTCTACTCACATATCAGTCGCACTAGACAATGAGCTGAAGCTCTCTGGAAGTGTACCGGTAAGAGAATTGAATGATAGATCCCTGAAGCATTACAAAAGGTGTTAACTGGGTTTGCCTTTTCACCTCAGAAAAGGGTCATAAATGGACACATACTAAAGCTCTTTAAGTAAATTATCCTGAAAAAACGCAAAAATATAAATAAAAAATAAAAAAAATAGAAAGGGAAGTATGGGATCTGGAAACTTTACAGTGTAGATAGAGAGGAAAGTTTTCCAAACATGTCAGACAATTCACCGTTAAGTTGATTGTGAGCGACATTTCTGGTGGAACATAAGGACAATTATAAACGTGTCGCGAGTAAAATAAGAGTGGGGAGAATGTGAACTCACAGGTATTTAAGAGAAGTCATTAGCGATATGGAATACGGAAGGCTGCCACTGAAACCACATCCAGCAATATTTCTGCATGAGCGAATGAAATGTGATGAGAAGTTCAAATCAAAGTTAATGATGAGAAATAGAGATGAGCGTACAGTCGTTGCAAGTTAGGAGGAAGGTTGTAAGGTATCTGGTTGCCGAGATTATTGTTGCTGATATCACTAGATATAAAACACCAATGGTAGATTTAGATTAGAAGAACGTTACTAGAAACGCAATACAAGTAGAAGAAGAAGAGATTTCAAAGTCTTACAAGTTGGTCAAGGAAGTCAGACTAGTAAGCTGGTATCCTAGATTACCAGATAGACCAAGACCGGATAGGTTGCTGCAACAAGTGATATATAAACAAGGGATACATGAAAAGGGAATTCGGTTGTGAGAGAGAGAGAGATGTGATGAGGGGGCATACATTTCAGTGACTCTAGAACCTGAACACTTGACACCTTTCCAGTTGTCTCGACAAGGATCCCCGCCGTTAGAGGTCCATTTGGTCAATTGTCCAGGGGAATTCAAACCTTGATACATCACCCTCAGAGCAGAAGCTGCGAATACAAAAGGCACAGTTAATTTTAATTTTAGGAGAAGCTGGTGCTGCTATTAATACTCGTAATAATAATAATAATATTAAATTATTAGTAATAATGAGTCTTTTCTTTCTTAATTGATTGGGAGAGGGGGTTGAAAGATTATTATAAACTTTTGAATGAGAATTTACATCAGAAATCGCGTTTTAGTTAGACGGGGCCCCTGCCAATTGCCTTCAATGACCTCCCCCCCACCCATCAAAATAAAGAAAAAAAAATCCCCATGAATGGATTATAGTAGGTATATGTAGTTAAATAATCTGCGGATGATGAATGATGTAAAGAAGCAAAGCAAATCTGGGTTAAGATTCTTTTATAAATAAAAAATTATACATGTTGTTGGAAAGTATAAGATCAAACAAGAAATGGATGTTGAGAATGAGCACCACTGACAACAGCAAACACAATGTCTTGTTATTGGATTGTATTTTTATTTACGAGTATTTTTTTAAAACAAATAAAATGTAGTTTGTATAATGATGATGAAGAACCAGAACAACAGAAGAACAAGGAATTAGATAGTGTGTGTGCGCGTGTCGTGAACAGCAGAAAGAAAGAGAGAGATACCATCAGATGGATCTGTGTCGGCGGCAGCAGCAACAACAAGGATGAAGAAGAACAAGAACAAGATGGAACTGCTACTACTACTACTAATAGTCACCGTCTTAATCTTCTTCCTCATTACAACTATCATCATCATATCCTTCTTCCTTCCCTTTGTGTTTCTGTTTATCTTCCTCCTCCTCCTAAACACCAAACACCCACCTGAAGAAGCACTCTCCCTTTTGATGAGATTTATCCTTCCTTTTATTGTTATTATTATTATTCTTTATTACTATTCACTACTACTCGTATTTCTTATTACTCTCCTTTTTTTTTTCTTTTTCTTTTTTTTCTCTTTCTTTCTTTCTGGTATCAACTAAATTTTTTTTTCCATATAGGGAACAAAAAGAAAACAAAAAATCAATGAGAGATAAGATGTTCAACAATAACATAATACAATAATTTGGTAAGGATATAATGGTGGGGGACTAATTAGGGTAGCCTTCCAAATCCATTACGTAGTCCTGGAGGTGAGTTTTTCCTTTATGTCTCAGGTTTGAGTCTGGAGATTCTTGGTATTTTTCATAAAAAGAAGGTTGGAGGTCCAACAATTGATGGTTAAAATTGTCTTTAATCAAAACTAACTCTACAAATAAATAATTATTAAATACTAAAATATTTAATTCATTATTATTATTTTATTATACCTATACTATTTTCATGTTCGTTTGCAATGACGGAACTTGAGCTATTGTTTTGAAGGGGTTAAAATATATAAATGTTTATTTGGAGGGGTTAAAGCTAAGTTTCTATTACATTTCATAGTATAAATACTTTGGAAGAGCTACAACCCCCTTTGGTCTTAATGAAGTTCCGTCCCTGTTCGTTCGATACACGGATACACTCAATATATATACTAAAGGTAAATATCAAAATAATAAATAACAAATTATGAATAAAATAAATTTAAAAGAATAAACCCTTTTGTAGTAGAAGAATAAGTCATAATCAAACTACAATTGACAACAAACTAAATTAAAAGAAATGAAAAATAATAATAATATAACAATTCAATATCAAATAATAAACAAACACAAACAAAATACCAAAAATAAAATTAAAATGATATAGAAAAAAATTGTATATTTTTTTGTTAAAAAATTTATTTAACTTAAATTGTTTATTAAAGGAAGATGGGGAATCATATGAATAAAAATGATTAATAAAATTTAAGTTGTAAATATAATATAATAATTTATTAAGAGAGTTTATCTTTAAACTTTAAAAGATTTGTTTTCATAGAAAAATATTTATGTTAGAGTTTGGAGTATAATTATCTATTTAATAAGGAAGTAAAAAAAAAAGCTAGAAGAGAGGGAGAGAGAGTTTATATTAATTAGGAGAGACTTTTACGCCTATAAAGTGTTTTAAGGGGTGTCAACTGCCAAGTGTACACTCAACTTGCTCTTTAAGTTATAGTATAGATTACTATCCATTTGGTAGGACTAAAAACCTTATAGTCTTGAGCATAAATTTACGATAAAATAAAAATAGAAAAATTAATACCTATAATAATAAAAAAATTTTTTACCGATACCGTAAGAGGAGAAAACTAACTCTTACGCATAAAGACACAAATTTTAATATATGTGATCAAGATTTTGCAACCAGGAAACTTCTATCAATGTAGTATTGTACCATTTGATGGTTAATAATAATAATAATACTAATAATAATAATAATAATAATAATAATAATAATAATAATAATTTTTTAGTTCTAGTTCTAGTAGTAATAATAATACTTATAGATGGTGGTGGTGGAGGATAAGTGGTGGTGATGGTGACGACAAACAATGTAAATTATTGATGTAAAATGAATAATGTAGTTAATTTAGAATTTAATGATAGATGTTATAAATTTTATTAAAGATATAATAAGTATTTCAATTATATATTATAAATATTACAAGTTGGCATGTTTATGATAATAAATAAAAAGATTAATATTTTAGAGTTATCAATTAATTAGTTAAAATAAGATAGAGAATATGTATTTTTACTTTTTTGGCACTGTTTTTTTGATATGTGTATTTGTAATAATTTTTCTTTTCTATAACTAAAGGTTAACATAAATGAACCTAACTATGTATAAATAATAGCTAATCAACCCATATATTATTCGGATAGCTGAATATAATTTGGTGTTAAAATTACAGTTTGTTTAAAATATATAAATCACATTTGTTATATTAAAAATCTAATGATAAATTGATTATTTAATTCTCATACTTCTAACTCCAAAATAGTATTACAATAATAAATATTAATCTACAAATTTGTTTTCTATTTCAATATCAACCCTTTTGATAATACTTAACATTTCATTTAAGTTACAATGACATCGAAAGAAAAAAAAAATAGTCACGAGTATATAAATTAAAAAAGATACTATGAAAAATTTAATTAACTATACGATTTTTGGTTTTTAGTTTCTATTCCTCCTAAATAATTAATAAAATAAAAATTTTCCATATACTAAAATTATGTTAAAATCATTATATCTTAAAATAAGCTTGAAATTGTTTTGTTTTGTCTATTTTTTTGTTGATGTCATAAAAACATTAACATAATATATTAATATGTTATGAAAAAAAATTTTAAAAGAAAATGAATCATCATAATCTTTTTTTTATTGATATAAGAGATTTTTTTTTCCGATTCAGACGTGTTGGAGGCAACTTTAACCAACAAATCGCTGGACCTCCAACCCCCTTCTCATGGAAAATACCTTGAGATGAGAAACCCGAGACTTTGGAAAAAACTCACCCCTGGAGCCCACATAGTAGATTTACAAGATAACTCTGGCCAATCCACCTAAGTGGAGTTGGTTTATTAATATAAAAGATGATATAATTAAAAGGATTATATTTGTTCTAAAAAAACAAAAAGGATTATACAATTAAAATAATATTAAAACTAACGACTCCCTTTCATTCATTCTTCAAAGAAAAAAAAGCTGGCAAGCACGATCTTCCACTCTAGAATCCAAAGTAACAACTAACAAAACATATAATACGAGTAATAAAATAATAATAATATCCGTATCCGTATACGTTATATATGACCTTTCTTTTAAATAATAATAGCAATAAAAATAAAGTAGATAGCCAAAAGGGTGGCCTAGTTTCGATTCACACTTTCAAATCTAATAGGCGGACTAATAAAGGATATTTAGAAAATAAATAGGAAAAAATTTTCGTTCCAAAAAATAAAAATAGGACAAGATTTTATAAAATATGTATTTATAAGTATAATAAATAGGATTAAATTTTGATCTTTATATCATGATAAAATATACTATAAATAAAATAAAATTGATTAAGCATGACATGTTGTTTTTTTTCTTTTTTCTTTCTTTTCTTTTTTTTTTGCAGGTGTACCAAACATATAGAAAAGTCGACTAATTATCAAGAGTTTAGAAATGGTTAAAACGTTGATGTCCAAACATTAGTTTATGGTCAAAATGTTTTTGCTGTATTGGCGTGTCACAGCTGGATTGATGACACCACTCGACAATTTGCATGTATATATTGAGACGGAGCCACGAAAATGTTTATGAGAGGGTAATTTTAAAAGTTGTTTGTCATATTTATAAGAGTTGTATTCGAGAATGAAAAAAAAAAAAAAGGTCCTAGCTCGAAAATAGAAAATGGACCCTCAAAATAATTTGTTATATACACCGGGTCTGACACTCATATTTAAAAATACTATTTTTTTTAATAAATAATGACCATGTATCAAACAAGGTCTTATTAAATGAAAACATATTCAATCATACAATGCAAGAAACCCAAAAAATATACTTCTTTGGATATAATTAGCTTTATATATACATAACATCCTAAATTTTTCTATCATTGCTTTGACTTTGACCGTTAGTTAACTTTGACATCGCTAGTTGCTTAGATGCCTAAGTAATTAACTATTGATGTTTGAATGATAAATGTAATACTTGAGCTAGTTACTAATGGTCATAAGATGTTATTATAGTTTTCGGATGGTAATTAAGGTGCTCCATCGGTCGTTTGAGTTCCTGGTTCGTTAGTTTGAGCCTTAACGGTCGTTAGATTTAAGTCATTATAAATTAAAAATTTTAATAATCATTATCCAAATATATTATTATATTGATATTTGTAAAAAAAAAAATCTCATTAATTTACAAAAAAAATTTCAACAATAACTTACACTTTTTAGCCATTTCAAATTGACTTCTGTTTATGTCATCATTTAAGTTAATTATAAATATACAAATATATTATTATATTAGTATATGTAGAAAAAATCTCATTAATTTACGCTTTTTTGTTTTTCATCAATAATTTATACTTTTTAATCCTGAATACTTAATTTATATTTACTTTTAGCCATCAACTTGAGACCATTTTTATAAAAAAAAAATAAAATACTTAATTAATTAAAAAAATTTCAACATATGAAATATTGTGTACAAAAACTTATTTAAAAGGATGGAATACAATATATGTGTTCAATGTTCTATAGGTATATTATTTTAAATTTAATTTTACTTATATTTTTTACATTTAAATTTTTAAATTTAATAATTTATCTTATTTTATAAACAATCCGCATAATCACATATCTCGATTTTCTCAAATTTTCAATTTGACTTTCCTTTACTTTTTATTATATAAATAAATATAAATTTACACATAATTAAAGTTACAATTGTCACTTAAATCAAGAGTCCTAATTATTATCAAAAATATGAGAAAAGTCATAATTGTTATCTAATTATCATAGAACATTTGATTGAAAATAAACTTATTCGTGTTATAGGTCTACATCATGATCAAAGACATATACTTGAATGTCAAGTACCATATCACACATATGTTTGTAGTTTAATTCTTAATTATTTTTCATAATAATATCACATTATGAGTACAACCGGTTTGTATCTAAAATGTCCTGTTTTTATATATGGTTAAACAAGATGACATTAAATATGTGTTTTTAATGTTCAAGTATTTCATTAATTTAATTTAATTTTAGTTTCATTTGTTACAATTGAATTTTCATGTTTCTTATTTTCATACAATTAAAAGTATATAAAAACATACCTATTGTGTATTTGACACTAGATTTAGTATACTTATTAGAATATTACCACTTATTATAATGTTAACGTCCTATAGATAACTAACTAGACTTGTTTTAGTAACTAGATTAATGTACCCTCATTTGTCGAAACATATCTTAATAATAAATAAAGAAAAATTTGTCTACAAGAAATATTTTTTAAAAAAAATCTAATGTGTCATGTCAATATATTTTCTAAAAAAAGATTCTTGTTTTATTATGATGTCATCTGTTTTTAAACAAAATAACCCATTTATTGTTTATTTAAAATTTTTAATCTTTTTATTGCAAAAAGAATATATTTTTTTTATACAATATATATTAAGATATTTTTCTATTTGCTTTTTTTAATGTGCTAGGTACTTTTATTTTATACAATAATGCGTTATTTGTTCTACTATCTTTATAAAATATTAAAAGCAATAACTATTTTAGTTATTTGATAGATTGATAAAAAAACAAAAACACATTTAACAAACATGAGAGTGCAAGACCAAACTCAAAGCTTAGCCTTCTTTTTTAATTACTAGAACAAAGCCAAATTAACAAAATAAATCCATATCCATATATGTTAGAATAAAAAGCAAGATAATCTAAAAAAAATAAAAACCTCCTTATATGCTTTGTTTTCGTGGTTGAGATAATAAACCAATTTATGGTATTTTTAACCAGTATGGTATCCGTGCAATGATGTGACAATGTTTGTGGTGGTGATGGGCGTGGAGGTGGGGGATGAGTGATGTAGATAATTGATGTAAAAATAGTTGTTGAGAGTTGATGAAGATATTTAAATAACCGATAGTGTAATATAGTAATTAAGGATCTTTTAGACATTTTTTCTCATGTAACTTTTAACATAAGAGTTATTCTTTTTATAAGATAGTATAAATCGAGTAGTTAGTTCAACGGATGGGGATAAAAGAAAAAGCCATGGATTTTTATCTTTACTCTTTTATAAACAAATTATACATCCCTTTTTAAACTTTTGACCTTTTAAAACCTAAAGTATCCTTGACTTTCGGTACTTTCTTAATCAACACATTACTATTACAACTATCTGATCAGAATATTTTTCAACCCTAGTGACCCTATCTACATACCCTCTCATTTTCTCATTAATTTAAATATTTTTAAATAATTTACCTATAACATCCTTAATAAAATTATTTACAATATACATCTTTTAGCTTTTATAATTATTACACTAACTGTTATAGTTGTAATGTTTGAATTAAAAAGTTGAGAAAGAAACGAGAAAGAAATATTATTGGTAATGGATGTGAAAGTGTTCTTAAAGATAGAAAAGCTAATACAAACAATGAAAAAGAGGTAATAAACAACCTTATTGGGAAAGGCCTAACAAACTAATGTATCTTGATAATCAACCACGGTGGCCGTTTCCTTGAACAAGGAGGAGAAGTGCAGAAATATATGCATGCATGTATGTATGTTGAGTGGAATGGAGTAAATTTTATTGTTGTATTCTGTTAGCAAAAAAGCGGTCCAATAATGGCATCACACCACAACCAACAACAAACACCACACGTCATAAATTTGGAGTAAAAGTGTAGCGCGCTGATGACATAATCAATTTCCTGCCTTTTTATAGATAAGTACTAGTCTACCACCACTCATTAATATTAGGTAACAAATTATAAGAGGGAGAGCAAGATAGCTAATTAATGGCAGCTGCTTCAATGGAGCAATTATTATTAGTAGTAAATGAGGATGATGATTTGTTAAGGAACAAAGAGGAGGAGGAGTATCTGATAGTGGATCCTGGAAAGGGGAGAATTAGGGATGTGTTAAGATACGGAATATTAGGGAATAAAGCAAGCGGTGCTAAATTCATAGAGACTAATAGTACTAGTTTGTCGGGCGATGAGGTGTTGGGCGGTGGCGGTGATCACAGGTGGGTGATCACGGTCTCCATCATAATGATGAAATTGATTAAGGTATTTGGTAAGCCCATGGAATGGACTGGTCACCTTGTTGACTTCCTACTCAACTTTCTTTCCCTCAACTCCTCACCCAACCACACCTTCCTCGCTCTCCTCTCCAATCTTCTACAAGGTATATATTACTAATTCCTTCATAAAATATACGACTACTAATTAATTGGTTGCTCTGTTGATCGAATACTTACTACATTAGTTATCCCATTAATTAAAAGTTGTGTTTTCTTGATTACCTACTTACTTTGTGCAAATATTATATATGTGTTGTTGGACCGACCAGGGAATATTGTACTTCCGGAGAGAGGCTCCGCAACATTTATTAGCACTATTGGACATATTGATGGACGAATTAACCTCAACTTTGTTGATGATGTACAAAATATTGGACACTTATTAGAAGCCGGCAACAGGGCTCTTATGGACCTCAGTATGATGGCTTCCAAACTGGCTTACGAGAATCCTATTGTTATTACAAACGTTGTCAACCTACATTGGAAGGCATGCATGCCCCCTCACCTTGCCTATCTTCTTTTTTAATTTTGGTTGTATTTTCTAACATTTTTTTGTCTTGTACTTGAGTAAATTAAAATTGGTCAAAACCATGTTTTTTTCAGATGCTAACTGTTATGTCATATTTTTATACCCTCAACAGATGCATTTTATTGACTTCTACAACTGCTGGAATGGTAAGGATTATATGACCTAGCTTCCTTAGAGATAGATGTTATTTTCTATACCATTTTTTTTTTGTTAAACCCCTATAGAATCTTTTTCCTGTGTTGACATTGTTTGTCCGGGCGCGCAGATTATCAAAAGGAAAGATCGACTCAAGTTTTCATATTTTGTGACAAGCCAAAAGACGCAAATCTGATAGTGGTGAGTTTCAGAGGGACGGAGCCATTTGATGCAGATGACTGGATTACTGATTTTGATTACTCTTGGTATGAGATCCCAAAACTAGGAAAAGTCCACATGGGATTTTTAGAAGCCATGGGTCTGGGAGACAGATCAAATACTTCCTCTTTTCAGGAGCTTCTTCAAGTAACAAACACAAAGTTTGAATCATCAAATGTTGCTGATGATGGTCCAAAGGTATTCCCAGAGATGGCAAATATGAGTGCATATTATGCTGTGAGGCGCAAGCTCAAGAGCTTACTTGAGGAGCATAGAAATGCAAAGTTTATGGTGACGGGGCATAGCCTAGGAGGGGCTCTTGCTATTTTGTTCCCGACTGTGCTAATATTGCATGAGGAAGAGGAGCTTTTACAAAGGTTATTAGCTATTCACACATTTGGACAACCCAGAGTTGGAAACAGGGAGTTGGGAAGGCATATTGAATCAAAATTACAAGAACCAAAGCCCAAATATTTTAGGATGGTCTACTGCAATGACCTTGTCCCAAGGTTGCCTTATGACAACAAAACCTTCTTGTATAAGCATTTCGGTGTATGCCTCTACTATGACAGTTTGTTTGTAGAGCAAGTGAGTGTGTTAAGATTTTCCTTGGTGTCTTCCTAATAATTAGTCTTCTCTTAATCCCTTACGTAATTTGTTTGTTTCATTTGGAGTCGCAGAGAGTGGATGAAGAACCAAACCCAAACTACTTTGGGTTGTGGTATTTGATTCCAGAGTACCTGAATGCTGTATGGGAATTAGTGAGAGGTATGACAATGGGGATGACAAATGGGCCAGAATACAAGGAGTCTTGGGAAGGCATCATGATGCGAATCATCGGTTTGACAATTCCAGGCCTTTCTGCTCATGCTCCCCCTAATTACGTCAATTCAATAAGACTTGGAACACCAAAACGTATTCACACCTAGAAATGTAAGCACCTAGACATCAATCAAAACTTCTCTTGGTATTAGATACTTATGTTATTTTGTCTATTAATTACAAAGTGTTGATGATTATCAAGTAGAAAGCCCTTCAACTAAATAAAGGACTATTCTAAAAGCCGAATTAAAAAGCTCTTAGAAAATAGTATGTTGTGTTTTGAAAACACGATAAGTTCATGTCAGGTGTGAGGTTCCCTATTACTTCTTTGACCGCCTATAAACAACTCTCATCCTTGCGACCATTATATAGTGTAAATTGCTTAACTTTATATGTAAGCATAATTTGATGATGATGATAATAATGTACTAAATGATGAAAGCTTGATGAATATGATGATTGAGGTTAATAGGCATATTCTAGGATTTGACAATCCATATTATGATGGTTGTGATGATTTTGTGTTGTTGTATGCCTTCACTAGTGTAGAATATGCTTTTGATGATATATTTAAATGGTGAACCTTTTGATAAGTTAACACGTTATCTAACTCAACTTTAAATGTCTAAAATTTAATATATTGTGCTTATTAGGTTAGCGAATTAAGCGCTATGAGGTGGGAAAAAGTCATATGGTGTTCAATTACTCGTACTAGTTACATGACTTCATTTAGTTAGACGTTTTCAGTTCATTATATTAGGTTGATAATGATCGTCAGTTTTTTTTGCATTCTTGGTCCCTGCTTGCAAGGGCACGTGGGCACTTCACGACTCTCACTAACTGATCCATTATGGCCGCCAGCCATGACCATCACTCTAACGGAGGGTAGTAGTTCATATCACAGTAGAATAAGTTCATTTGGCCATAAGCGACGTTGAATCTTTGCTAAAATAAGATACCAGATGGACATATTTGTAGCTATATTCCTTATTGCCCACATCATAACTTTCGTATGAGTATATGTTTTTTTAAGAAAAAAATTCGTTTCAAGGAGATGAGTAAGTTGCAGGTTTTAGGATTTTACAGAGTGAGGAAAAAGGTTGCTTGTGATTCAAAGAAAGTGAGTATTCCAATAATAAAAAAAAAGAGGAGTTTATTGTTTTACTGACAAGTGTAAAATAACTAGGAAATTGTAATCTTTTCCACGTGATAAATAGATGGGTGAGAAGAAAATACTAGACTAAAATATAATGTTTTTAAAAACAGCACATCTATATATATTTTCTTGCCTCTCGTTAAAAAATAGACATTAACTTAACCAATTAGCTATACTTACAATATTGAAATACACAAAAATATAGTTATGTAATGAATTTTTTTTGGTAGCTAAACAAAATAAATATTGATTTCAATAGTAAGTATTTGTTAAAACCGATACTAAGAATAAAGTATAATTACTAAAAAGAAATTTATTATTTGTGTTTTTAAAATGGGGTATGATTGATATGTGATGACAATATAGTTAGATATATTACTTTGTGAAACTAACCAAGATCTTACTATATGATCAGTGTTGTGTTGAACTTATCATTCATGGTATCTACTTGAGTATTATAAATAAGGTTTTGTTCGTTTACAAACCGGGCATTTTTTGATAACGTCAAAGCTCAGGACCGACCATGTATTTATATCAAAGATGCAAAAAGTTCTTGATACAAAAAGTTCTTGATTTACGAACCTCGTTGCTAATAATCTTGAAAAGGGACCCATTGCTAAAAATCTCCAAATCAATGAGACCAATTTTGCAATTAAATATAAAAATAATGACATATAAATGTATCCATTTATGACAACATGGTTATGTGATATAATGATTTACTTGAATGGTTATGTAATGTAAGAACCTTCATTTTTCGGGTTATGTGATCTAAGCTACCGGCTAAATGCCATATCACCCGCCACATATGATGCCACCTTTGTCATCTTCTTCACTAAATTTATTTGTAAAATAATACACTGGGTTATTACCCCTTCAAAAATTTGTGTTTTTCTTTTTCTCTTTGTTAACTCCATCAAATATTTCTCTAACTCTTAATTAACAACAAGTATTTTGATTTCTTTGTTGAACCTCCTCAAAAATCATTTTTTTTTGAAGAACCCTAAAAGAAAAAAATAGGAGTTTTTTATTTTGATTTCTTTGCACTTAACAAATCTAAGTTTTTAAAATTAATCTTAATGGGAGACACTTTTAGGCAAAAAGAAGGAAGGCAAAATTGAGAAGATGGTGAATGACAGGTTATTAACAGGTGGCAATAGCAGCAGATTTCGGTGACAAATCTTTCCGGCAACAACAACTATAGCAGATCCCAGCAACAGATTCCGACAAAAGTGAAGAACAAGAAGATGATATAAAATCAGATATCATAATAGCGTATATGTGCGAACAGGGTTTTGTCGGCGACAGAAGGGGATGAGGGAAGGAGATATATATATATATATATATATATATATATATATATATATATATACATAGAGAGAGAGAGAGAGAAAATTGGGTGCCGCCAAAATAGCAACTGCTGCCGAAATCTGTAACTGGCACCGGAAATTTGCTGTTGCTGCCATTGAAACCCACCCCCAAATTCAACCACCGTCCACCATTGCTTGAAACCTAAAAAAGAAAATTGAGAATCTTGTGATATAGCGCAATCTCTTCTTCTTCTTCTTCTTCTTTTTTATCTATAATTACTTACCACATCCACATATGTGTATATATATATATAGTTTTAGATAAAATAAAACAAGTATTAAGGTACAACAAATAAAATAATAGGTTTCTTTTCACTGAAAATCAACGTGCATCATGAAAATCATCGGACATCAATTGCTTCGTGTATCATCGTGCATCAATTTTACCATGATCTAAGGGTCAAAATCTTGTCTTATTTGTTTTACTTTAATACTTGTTTTACAATACCCAATCCATATATATATATATTTATATATATATATATATAAATATATATATATATATTTATTGCAGATGGAGGAAAAGGAAAGTTTGTTTGATACAATGATGATGATGATGTGTGAGATGTACATACATTTGAGCAACATAAATTAATAAATAAATATATTTTTTATAATGAGTCAGCATAACTCTTCCATGTCATTAAAATATATTAATAATATCTGAGTCATCTGTCACGTAGAAATATTTTTTTAATGAAAATGAGAGTGGTAATCGGCAATTTGTAACTCTACTTATAGCATACATTACATATCCCAAAAACTAAATGTATATATATCACATAGATAGTCGAGCAAGCCATTACATCAAGTAAGGTGGTTACATTGTATCCCTTAAATATAAACAGACATAGCAATAGAAAAACTTAAAGCATATTGCCGACCATATCTCTGAAGAAAAGTTTTTTAAAGTAATTATAATAGCAAACCATCAAATACTAAACTAATATCACATACATTGCTTATTGCAAAAAAACATGTAAACTAATTTCACATACATTGCTTAATGCAGTGCGATCAATATTACATCACAAGAACAGGATTTGTGAGATACCAAAAAGGTGATCTACTCATAATCGTCGACTTACTTGATTAAAAAACATAAATTTTTTACTCGTGACTCAAAACATTACTCAACTCATAAGAGTCGGAACATTTTCATATATAACATAATATTGGTATATATGTGTCATATTTAGAAACAAAATAAATCAATGCGATGCAATTCTCTGGTCTATGGGCTCAATACGAAGTTAATGGCATGCAAAGTTCATGCCATGCGAACCTTAGTTCATGTGAAGTTCCAGTTCGTTTTAGATGAAAGCCCACAACCCATATGTAATTATGTTTAGTATATGGGAATGAGAATATGAGGCTATTAGGCATTTAAGTTGGGTGAAAAACCCTTTACATACCTTTTTTTAAATCATAAAAATCATGAGGGCCAAACATGTATTCAAAATATTTAAATATTAGTATGCGAGGGGTTTTTCACCCAAGTTGAGTGCATAACAACTCCATACCGGGTTCGAGTCTTGGGTTTCTCATCTCAAGGTATTTTCCATGAAGAGGGGGTTGGAGGTCCAGCGATTTATTGATTAAAATTGCCTCCATCACGTCTGAATCAAAACTAACTTTAAAAAAATAAAAAAAATAAAAAAATAGCTCCATACCCATTTTTCTCTTGGTATATATACTTGTTCATGTATAGGATTTCATTAAACGAGTCTAGTTATCAATTAAGTCACCATATAGCTATAAGGATCGTTTAAAAGATGATGATTTCTCAAAATCCAAAAAGCCTTATTATAATGATAAAAAAAATGATTAATCACCTTAAAAATCAACTTAAAACTTTAAAATTTTGACACACAGATTTCATTAATTTTATTTCCTAACCTTATTCCTTAATTTTTTCAAATATTATTATTTTATGATTAGGTTGATTTTTAGACGTTAAGTTGATTTACCATTATCCTAATAATAATATAATGCAATAATAACATTAATATTAATATTAATATAATTTTTTTGAACAATTAGTCGGTATTTGACATTAGTATTCACCTCATTGTATAATTGTGAATCCCTACATGTACTATAGATTACGAGATATAGACCTTAAGCTGTTACAGGTGATTCAGGAAAAAACTCATAGACTTGTCATTCCTAAGAGTCAAACCCAAGACCTGTGGAACTTCATTTGTATTAATATAAGAGCAAGTTACTGAAATGGTACCTGTGGTTAGGTCAAAATTACTAGTTTCATACCTATTAGATTTAAATTACGTCGATCATACTCATGGTTTACAATTCCGCACTCGGAAGATACCTCACACTGACGGTCATTAGTTGTATTGTTAAATAACCAACGTGCCTTGCACGTGATGTATGAAACATGTAATATTAAACAAACCACAGGTACCATCCGTGTAAATTACACTTATTATTTATCAAGAGATTTGTTTTTATAATAAATTTAATGCTATTTTAAATAAAACTTTTATCATTTTAAAATTATTTTATTTATTTAAATAACCATTGTTGGTTTACAAATTTTATTATAAATTTATAAAAGAAAATTAATAATATATATATATATATATTAAAAAAAGTTTTGCATTAAAATTCTAAGATTATTAGTAATGGGTTGATAGTTTATTGATAATGTCTTTGGTCTTGTGTTAATTCACTAAGGGTATGTTCTTGAGTTTTGTTTTAAAAGGAAAGGAAAAGATTGTAAAGGATTTTAAGAATATTTGGGTTCTTGAGTTTTATTTGAGAGAAGAAGAGAAAAGAAGGGAAAATATTTGGAAGGAGAATTCTATAGAAATTGTTAAAGATATTTTCCTCCCACTTTTGGGATAATTTGGAAGGAAGGAAACTCCACTCCTTCTCTTCTTTCCCCTTCCTTTACATATAAACTCGAGAACACAGGCTAAGGTTCAAGTTTCAAGTCTTACATTTGATTACTAGCCAAAACATTAATTAGTTATTGTTATGCAAAAAAAAAAAAAAAAATTATAAAAATTGAATTGATTGTTAATCAATATCATTTTATGTTGAGTTATTTGTTTTAGTATTATATTAAAAGTAAAATAATGCTACATGAATTTTTCTTTTTTTCTTTCTTAAGCATTCAATGCGATTTTAATTAAAATAAAATAAAATAGACTATCATTTGTAGCTAATTATGTAACATATCAACTATGTTTTATACAATACTAGCATTATATCCGTGCGATGCGGCGGTGGTCGTGACGACGAAAGTGTGGTGGTGGAGGCGAGTGTTGGTGGTGAATGCGACGTCGAGTGCCGTAGATAATTCATATAAAAGTAATTGATTTAAAAGGTTAATGGAGATATTTTAGAAAAATAAAGGATTGATAGTGTAATTTAATTATTAATATTAAGAGAATAGTGTATGTGAAAATCTTTTAAAGGTTTGTAGGCTTGTAGCCTTGTAGGTGAAAATATTACATAGGAGGGCATTTTAGACATTTCCCCATGTAACTTTCAACATGGAGGGTATTTTCTTTAATATAGAGTATAAATAATGGAGATATTTTAAAAAAATAAAGGACTGATAGTGTAATTTAATTATTAATATTAAGAGAATAGTGTATGTGAAAATGTTTTAAAGGGTTGTAGGTTTGTAGCCTTGTAGGTGAAAATATTACATAGGAGGACATTTTAGACATTTACCCCATGTAACTTTCAACATGGGGGGTATTTTCTTTAATATAGAGTATAAATATAGATAAATAATATATATTTTGTAAATTTTTTAAACTAATAAATTATTTTAAAATAATAATTTTTATAAAATATATTTTATTTGATAAATAATAACTCTAAATTACACAGATGGTACCTATAATTTGTATTATATTACATGTTTCATACCTCACATACAAGACACGTTGGCTACTTAATGATACAACTAACGACCGTCAGCGTGAGGTATCTTCTAAGTGTAAAATTGTAAACATGATATAATTGACGTAATTTAAATCTAACAGGTATGAAATTAATAATTTCGACCAAACCAAAGGTACTTAATTCACTCTTAATATACTGTATCTAATACTACTCGTGGTAGTATTATGTAGATTCCTAGCAATGGACGACAATATTCCAACAACATAAGAAGCCAAAACCCACTTCCTTCCTTTTTTTTTTTTGTTGTTGAATAATTTAATCAGTTTTTAGGAACGAACAACCTCCTCCATTTCCAGATAAATTATTATTCAGCCAAGCAAAAAACACAACATCCCTTGTTTCCTCTTCTTCTTGTTTTCTTTTTCTTTCTTTTTGCTAAAAAACTCACACACGCAGAAGAAGAAGACGAAGACAAAGTCAGAGAGTTGAGTTTGGACTGATTGATTGATTTGTTATTAAGGTAAAAATACCACTTACTACTCCATCCATCCATCCATAGTAGACTGGTAGTTGTATTAGTAGTAGTTAGCTGCTGCTTTGGTTATTAGGATTAGGATGAAGAAACTAGCAGATTGTTAAGTATTCTTCATGTGACTTTGTTATCTTCCTTTGTAAACAATCTCCCCCAAATATAATAGCATATCGACTAAGTGGTAATATACTTATTTTTTTTTTAAGTTGATGGTGAACTATTGTATATGGCAGGGCTGGTGTTTGTCTGATCATCTGCAGCGAGCTGATAGTATTATTATTATGTCTCTTTTTGGAAATGTCTCTGCCATTAACCTAACTGGAAACTGTCTGCTATCAATCACTAGTTCCAGAGATGTTTTGTCATTTCGGCACGGTGATACTATGGGTTATCGCTTGCAATCCCCCCCTTCTTTTATTACCAAAACTAACAAAAATGTCTCCCCTTTGAAGGTACAACCTCTGCCACATGTATTTCATTATCACTCACAAAATCAATTCTAATGTCTTTGTTTATCTGTGCTAAACAGGTAGTTTGTGTCGACTATCCAAGACCAGACCTCGATAACACCTCTAATTTCTTGGAAGCTGCTTATTTGTCTTCTACCTTCCGAGCTTCTCCACGCCCACCTAAGCCATTGAAGGTTGTAATTGCTGGTGCAGGTAAAACCTTCATACGTCATTATATTGTCTTTTAAGTCGCTTTTGTTTGAGAATTTGATACTGCCACATCTGATAGATAACCAAATGATACTTCTAGTGTATCCCCAATGATGCTTTTTATGCCACATACTAACATCTGCTTTAATTTGCTATCCCACTTACTTTTGCAAACTTCGCATATGCAGGTCTCGCTGGTTTATCAACTGCAAAGTACTTGGCTGATGCCGGTCACAAGCCAATTTTGCTAGAAGCAAGAGATGTTCTTGGTGGAAAGGTAAACGATTTATAAGAAATTACAATAGGATCGGAAGTCCTAGGATCCCCCCTCCCTCTTACCTTCTTCTATATAACAGAGCAAGCTTGGTAATAAAACAAGGATTTTGGGTCTAATTATTCTCTTCTTTACTTGCTTTCTGTTTTCGTCTCTTTCACTGATAACCAAAGGCAATATCAGTTAGGGTTCTAGGATGGGTCGAAGCAAATTTTAGGGATACCAATGCCTAACCAAGTTCGATCAAGACTAGGGATATAGAGGGTATTCAATCAGCTTCTGGTGGGATTATAGCTCGCGACTTTGAAGCTAGAGTTAGGGTTCTTTAAAGCCTAACATAGTTCAAATACGGCTGGGGTGTTGGGGGTTCCTTTCTGTACGAATTTAAAGCTGGACAAGGCAGCAAAAGAGTTCGACTTGTGTGGATTTTTATCTAGGTTTGGCTGGGGTTTCAAACAACCGAAGGTGTGTTTGGGGTTCTTGGGATAGTCGATCAACATTGGAGTGTCTTTTTCCTGTTTTACAAGTTAGAATACGTGAAATGCATCTTCGTTCATTATTTTGCTTTTGACCTTTATGTGATGGGTACAAGTTTAACAACCTACTGCATGCGGTTTCTCTTTGTGCTCACATTTCACTTTCTCTCTTTTCTCTTTTGCATTGTTGGGGTGGGATGGCTGTTTTTGCTAGTAACATTTATACAAACCTGGACCTAATGTTAGGTCAATCCGGGCTGGGTTCACAACTGGATGGAGGAATAAGGGTCGGAGGGAAATATTGAATGGCTCCTCAAACCCAAAGTAACCCAGATCCAAACACTTCCAATCTAAACAACCCAGACCCCGTGGCTGCTCAATCAACAGCCATAGCATCATCTATGAAATCACTGCAGCAAAGAGGTAGCAATGATCAAGACACAGTAAGCCAAACAAAAACAGAAATCAAGCGGCAATTTAAATCAATTTGAAGATGAAGGTTCATCTGGTGGTAACCACCGTCACTACAGACCTTATAATAATATCGATTTCCCAACTTTTAGTATTGGAGAACTGTTTACAAGGCTATGAGTATTGCTATCGAGTTTGAATCCAAGGTTCACATGAAATTTAGGAAAAGTTTTTCGTCTTCAGCCAAAACAGAATCAGTACCTTCGAAACCAATAGAAACTTCCAACCTGTTGCCCTCGATTGCTGCTGCCCAGAAACCAACTGAAGCCCGTCTTTTTGATGTTAAAAAATAGGGCAGATTCATACGAGAAGTTGTGTCTAAGTTTCTGATCTACTCAAAATTTCTATCAATTTGCCTTGGGGGAAAGCCGATGTGGTACTCGGTATTCAATAATTAGGAACACTTACAAAGTTTAGGCAAAATGGAAGGAGATAGTCATGAAGTTCACTATGGATGTTAAGGAGTACAAGCTACATGGACTTCCACCAGATCGTCAACCATCAGCAACATTTAGCGACCTCACTACTGAACCATTCGAGTTACAGGCAAGTGGACTAGCAGCTCATTTTTTCACAACTGGCTAGTGGACAAGTCAGATTTTGGGGCCGGATGTATTGATACAAACCTGGACCCAATGTTGGGTCAAACCAGGTCGGGTCAGCAGCTGGATGGAGGGAAAAGGGGTGGAGGGAAATCAAGTAGTGAAGGAATTCAAGTTAGGAAGTGGACCATGCGCCCACTACATATAATTGCTCCACTAATTTTAGTATTATATATGTGTGTTTTTCTGTTTTTTAAGCTGGTCAAGATACTAAGTTTGTGATTGTTCTTGTATTCGGAGATTTGCCATCTGAATTTTGCTAATATTGTGTTAGACTCAGTAATCTAAATTAGTAGATTTCCAGTTTCTATCAAATGTTCGTTTGGCGAAAATGAATAATTGAAGTTCATATGACGACCTTATTTGAGCAGGATCTGTTCTATAGGCTCGTACCTCTGTATCCTTGATTCCTATCAAGACAGAAAAGTAGTTTCATATGAAATTTCTATTTTTAAACTTTTGTATATCATAAGTAGTCAAGCTTAGCTTAATTTCAAATCTAGGTTGTCTTAGTATGTTGTTACTTATCGTGAGTGTTTTTATCCACATTGCTCTTCTCACATAGGTAGCTGCCTGGAAAGATGATGATGGAGATTGGTACGAGACTGGTTTACACATATTTTGTAAGTTTTAACTTCTTATATCCTTTCAAGTGTCGAAAAAGAGAGCTGATGTGTGCATAAAAAGTTATTCCCATAATATAATTCTCAACAGGGTTGTTGTCGTCTTTTTGTGCACTATCTATCTGCTCTAAGTTATTGTTTCTCCACGTACCTTTCCTTTTGGACATTTGTCACTAGACACCTAATGTGCAATAAACTTCTTCATTTGCTTGAAGTTGGAGCTTACCCGAATATACAGAATCTGTTTGGAGAGTTAGGCATTAATGATAGATTGCAGTGGAAGGAGCATTCAATGATATTTGCGATGCCAAACAAACCTGGAGAATTTAGTCGGTTTGATTTCCCAGATGTTCTGCCGGCACCATTGAATGGTAAGTATGCTATTATTAGCCTATTTTTTTTGGTGTATATATTTTATTTAAATGATTTGGTGGTGAGCATTTTCTGCATCACCAACATGACAAAAAAGATCTAAAACAAGATCAGTCAGGGAATGCTAGATTACTAACAAATGTGACTCTGCATACCATCTCAGGAATTTGGGCTATCTTGAGGAACAATGAAATGCTGACATGGCCTGAGAAAGTAAAATTTGCTATCGGGCTCTTGCCTGCAATGTTAGGTGGACAGGCTTATGTTGAGGCACAAGATGGTCTGAGTGTTCAAGACTGGATGAGACAACGGGTATGTAGTCGTTTATGTAAATATTTCTTTTACCATTTTTTAGTTTAATACATAAGAAACAATGGCCATGATACCTGGTATATTTGATAATGGTAACGTTTCTAAGTGGAAGATCCAGAGGTCAAACCTTAGCAGGGGCTTTTTTTAGGAAGATTGTTGGCTAATTAAACCCCCTGCTTAATAATTCGAGTTCTTGTTTCTTTTGTTATGAATTTTATTTAATAATTAATGCACATTTTTCATTTTTCCAGGGCATACCAGATCGAGTTACTACAGAGGTGTTTATTGCCATGTCAAAGGCATTAAACTTCATCAATCCAGATGAACTTTCAATGCAATGTATTCTGATTGCTCTGAACCGATTTCTTCAGGTGAAGGCATCATTCTCTTAGAGCTTACTGGTTAAATAATGATGAAAAATTAATCTCATGACTTTTAATTCCATCTTCCGTCTGTCATATATGATAAGTTGGTCACGGACTCAAGTCACTAATATATTATATGGATTGATTTTACGCTTGTGATTGGTCAAGTAGACAAAGCATGCAAAGTTATATGGGTTTAGTGTAATTAGTGTCTGTTGCATTGCTCACTGTATGTCTGTATTGGTTGCTATAAGCCAGCGTGCTACCTTGAAAGCAACTCTATTTCCTTTTCCATGATCAAGTATTATTACATATATATTGTGCTTCTAGAATCCAGATACAGAGATTTGGGTTATTTTTGTGGTTTTGAAATAGGAGGGCGGCCTCTATAGTTAATCTCGAAGTGCTTATTGTACACCATGGATTTTTGAAACAAAGAGTTGATCGCTCTTATCTGTAGCTTCTTAACACTTCAATATTGGCTTGGTTGCAATACTACATGGCATAGACATTGGACACCATAGATAATACAACTTGTAAATTGTTTGTAATAAATCAACAGGAGAAGCATGGTTCTAAGATGGCATTTTTAGATGGCAGCCCACCTGAAAGACTTTGCATGCCAATTGTTGAGCATATTGAGTCACTAGGTGGCCAAGTCAGGCTTAATTCACGAATACAAAAGATCGAGTTGAACAAAGATGGAACAGTTAGGAACTTTTTACTTTATGATGGAAATATTATTGAAGGTGATGCTTATGTATTTGCTACTCCAGGTACATTTAGAGAACGACTATTTGAATCTGTAGCTTTCACATGTCTGTTGGGGTTGTAGCTTTATTGATTATTTTGTGTCAAACAGTTGATATTCTGAAGCTTCTGTTGCCTGAAGATTGGAAAGCAATTCCTTACTTCAAGAAGTTGGATAAATTAGTTGGTGTCCCAGTTATAAACGTTCATATATGGTTAGTTGGATCCTTCAATATAATTCTAAACATGGCACAGTAATCATTCACCTTAATTTAATAGAGTCTGGCTTCTGTCTTGACCATTAATCTGACTTAGTAAAACCCCTATATGTATTCTTTGTAATTGTTAAACACCACTTTCAGGTTTGACAGGAAACTCAAAAACACCTATGATCACCTACTCTTCAGCAGGTCACCTCTCAACTCTTATTCTTGCAACACTATTACTTAATTTTTAGTAGACAAGGCTGTTGAGCTTTTTATTTGTATGTTATTCATGCCACTGCTACCTAAACGGATCTTTTACTTCCATTTCAAATGTCTGGGGCGTGTCGTCCATAAAGGTTCTCTACAGTTCATAGAGTAACTTAGAGTAAGCTTACACCCCACCTATTAACTAAACAAAGCAACACAAGTTAGGCTATATGGTACATGCTAAAGTGATGGTCAAGATTGCACCATTTGCTACCGCCTTGAGATACCAGTGTCCCAGCTTCTGCTTACACTTCATAGTTTATACTCAAATTTAATATTGGTACAAAAAAGAGTACTGAACCTATCAGTTTAGTCTTTTGTATTAATTATTTAGTTTGCATGCAGGAGCCCTCTTCTCAGTGTATATGCCGACATGTCTGTAACATGCAAGGTAAAGACAAGACAAACATATATGAAACAAACCATTTTCTTCCAGACAAACCTGCTTTGCTGTTTTCATATGGTTCCTTGTCATGCAAACAATGAGGAGATGGATGTCTATTGGCCTCTCCTCTCATTCCTATTTTCCCGGAAAATGGGTTAAATCTGTCTTTGTAATTTTATCTTTGTCGCATGCATGGGACATAACTTCTCACAATGCACATAACTCAAATATTTACCAAAACCTCCCGCATTTTTAAAACCAGGCTATATATAAGTTGTAAATTACATGATGTGAACCCATACCTCCCATCAAGGTTGTTCTGATAATAGTGCTCCCATTTTATACAGGAATACTATGATCCTAACCGGTCCATGTTAGAGTTGGTTTTTGCACCTGCAGAAGAATGGATTTCACGCAGTGACTCTGATATTATTGACGCTACGATGAGTGAACTTTCAAGACTATTTCCGGATGAAATTGCAGCAGATCAGAGCAAAGCAAAAATATTGAAATACCATGTAGTTAAAACCCCAAGGTTAGAAATATCTTACCAGTAAGGGGTTTTCAACGATTCGGTTTACGAGCTCTTCGCTTTGGTTTCCTTGATTTGACAATCCTTGAAGCTCAAACCAAAAACCAAATCAAACCGAATTAATCAGAAACAAGCCAAACCAAATAAGATGGTTTGGTTTTGGTTCGAATGCGATTGAAACCAAACCATTTTCAAATAATGCAGATTTTATGCTGGCAAATGTTATCTAAACTTTTTGGCAAATGAAAATTTGCTGAGATTCATTTACCACCAAAAACTTACTATATGAAAAGAAATATATAATGTATTATAAACTTACATTATAAGTTATTTTAAATTAATTTGATAGGAAATATATATATATATATATACACACACATGTATATATATATAGACCAATTCGGTTTTCGAATTGGTTTTGTTTAAAAAGCAACAACTCGTAAATCAAATTATCAAACCATAAACCGAATTTCAAAATCAATTTGTTGTCAAACCAAACTAAAAACTCAAAAAAACCAAATGAATTTCAATAAATTTTTATTTCAATTTGGTTTGATAATTGGTTTCATCGACTTGGATCCGTACACTGAACACCCCTACTTACATGTACTAGTACTTTCTGTAGATTACTTAGCATGTGAACACCTTCATGTTTCACCCATCTGTGAACGTTGTAAACTTAATTTTTGTACAGTTGTATCTGCGATATATACTAGTTTGTGACCCAATAGATAGATTTATTAATTATCATATAGTTATGTAATTATATTTCCATGTATTGTTTATTCTATTTCATAATTGTGTAACAGGTCAGTTTACAAAACTGTACCTGACTGTGAACCTTGCCGTCCATTACAAAGATCTCCATTAGAGGGATTCTATTTAGCTGGCGACTACACGAAACAAAAGTATCTGGCTTCAATGGAGGGTGCTGTTCTATCAGGAAAATTTTGCGCCCAAGCGATTGTAAAGGTAATGTTAAAGCAACTCGTAGCTGGTAGTTTTAGAATTATTTAGCAAGTGAAAGTATTTTTCTCTGCTGCTTTTTAGAGTAGTGCAATTTGCAGCAGACGAATTTTGGGTATGTGTTTATAAGTGACCATAAAAAGACAAAGTAGCCTACATATTCTGTTGCTCATCTTCTGATGCATCATGTAACACAGGATTATGAGTTGCTTGCTGCCAGGAGGGAAGTGGTTGCTGAGGCAAGCCTTGTCTAACTGTATAGATGCAAGATAACTTGGTAAGTTAAAAATCAGTTGAAGACAAGAGCACGTGGTTCTTTGCATATTTGACTTTTTATGGTCCTTGGCTGAAGTGGTAGGCTTAAGGAGGTGGCAGAATTTCTGGGAGGAGCTTTTACAAGTTCAGAAGAAGCTAAACATAAATACACCCATAGCAATTCATTGTTCTAACTGAAACTTATTTCATATTTGTCAAAGAAAAAAATACATATTCCTGTTATGTACATAGTTGGTTATTTTCCCTTGTTTTATACGTCATGTGTGGCATCGAATCTATTGATTATCTATACGTATTATATGTGGCATGTTTTTTTTTAATTTTGCATCCTGATCTTTGATTACACTTTTCAAGATTTATTCACTTTGCTTCCATGGCATACAAGAAAACAATATCAATACAGCGAGCTATCTATTATGTAACTTGGGAGATGCAGGTGCATGAGAAGTGCTCAAAACTTCAACTACTTGGTGGGATTAAGTTGAAGTGACACTAACCCAGGTACCAACCTCATCCCGAAAATCTGTGAATATTTTCTTTTTATTCGTCTTAGTTAAAAAAAGAAAAAAAAGAAACAGATGATGCACCAGTTCAATACTTTTTGTTCGATACCTTGATTATTTACCAAATGAGACACACTGTATGTCTGTATGTGCTTTCATCTTGTTTCATTTTGTGGGAATGTGGAGCAACAGGTATAAGAATAGCAATAACACAAGTCTAGTTGCTGAAGAGTGTGAGCAGAGTAAGATTTTGGTATGATACCAAGTAAAGTAAATGCGTAGAGAGTAAGGTTTAGGTGATTCCTTAATGAAATGGGAACCTTGTGATTGTCAATGAGTTATTAATCCATTGAATTTGAAATTTCACAACGTGAAATAACTTGTGCTCTTACAAAATGTTTTGTGGTCATATATTTACCAATACATGTGTCTTCTTGGACACTAAAAAAAATAGATAGCTGGTGAAGATACTATATAATTTAATAATAAGATAAGATAGCGTCTACTTTGCTGAAAAGTCAAAACTGGATTACCAAATCTCATTCTCACGTGTCAAAATTTGACAGGATCTTTTGAAATTCACTTGTTGGACATTGGCACTGGATCATGCAAAGGGATCACATTTCTCTTCAAGCCTTATCCCATTCCCAGCTATAGATACCATAAATATAAACGCTGGAAGTGCAGTATTGAATTACCTGATTTATGTTTTTGGATGTGGGGGGTTTTAGGAGGTGATATGTAATCAAAAACTTAACCCAATCCATTCAAAGATTGTGTGTTGTGATATGACCTAAAGAAAGTGAGAGAGAGAGAGATTATTCTTAATTCTAAAGTAATAAATTGTGAAGGCAAATAAGCCGACAGCATGTTCCTGATACACATATCCATCACAACATCCCCTCCCAACTTTGTCACTTCCATTTTACTCCACACTATATATACGCACACCTCTTTCAACAATGGCTTCTACTGTACAGAACATCCCCACTTTTTTGAGCTTTTTCACGGTGTCTGCATGAAGTTAAGAGTTTGACATCTGCTCGCATTCACCCCCCCTTTGGCCTTGATTTCTTCCCACATATAACTTCAAACTTAATTAATGAATTGAATGCGACCCGACTCTTTTCCATGCAAATCAGTGGTCACTTATCAATGTTGATTGTTGACTCGATCCCATCTATAAATACCCCTTCTTACCATTTTCTCTCTCAGGGTCCCAGCTCCACATCTGTGAGGCTTTTTTTCTTTTGGTCCCAAATCTTTCAAAAAAACACAAACAGAAAATGGCAACAGCTTTACAAACAAAGATAGAAGGGAATCGTATTACAACAAAGTGTGCTTCCTTAGTAAAGAAACAGCGAGCTCGTATATATATCCTACGTCGTTGTGCCACCATGCTTCTCTGCTGGTACATTCAAGGAGATGAATAAATAGTTGATGCTATGACACAAACAACAGACATGTTTTTATCCTCGATTCTTATAGTCTCTATATCCCTTTTTTCACATCAACTCATGTGGCTCCCGTTTTCGGTTCTTTTCTTTGGCTTATACATATTCTTAAATATGCATGCCCTAAACTTCCATCTTTTTAACACCAACGGTCCGTTGCATTTAAAGGCTGTTGGGTCTTGTCTCATTTTCTACTCCCTAGTTTTTGTCATGTCTTGTTTATCTTGACCTCTCTTCATTTGTCCTGTTTAAAACACTTTTTTTATCCAAATGGTTTTCATTTGGGTTTTTTGGGCATCTGCATCAGAGGACAATTTCAACTTTAGACATGGACCAGAAACGGGGATATGACCAGCATGAAGGAAGCAATCTTGCATCAAGTTGGCAGCTTGAAATGAAGGTTCTACAATAACATCTTGCGTTGTGTCATGGTTTGTAGATAATTGTCTCCGCTGAAAATAAATGACGGTTCCTCACTTCCTTGATATGTAAAGCACTCATAAAATGATTAATAATTCGGTGCTGCTACAAATATATATGTTGAAGCGCACTAAATCTGAAGTTGTGATTTATTCATCGGGATGTTTTTTTCTTTTTAATAATGACTTTTTCATCATTTAAGTTGACATATACAGCACCCACTAATGCTAATATCTTAAATCTCCACATTTCCCTTGCAATCACCAAGACAACTTGCTGTTAGCATAACCAGACACTGCTACTAACTTTAACCATCAAAAGCACATAATCCCGCAGGTCTTCAAATCCAAATGAGGCCGGACATCATAGAACTTGTAATTTTAACTCACATAGAAGTTTGATAGTGTGATATATGACAAGGGCAGATGGTAATAAGTAGAGCTAGCAAATCCTTTTCATATTGTTAATCCTCTCTCAAAATGGACGAGGAAGCTCTAAAACTGCAGAAAACAAACTTTTACAAACGAATTTAAAGCTTTAAGAGGGAATAAGGAACAGGCATGTCATTGAAGAATGCTATCTATTTATTATGGAAGATCTGTGACCTTAAAATCCCATAAATATGATATGTGTCGGATCGTCCAGAATGAAAAGTAGCTCAAGTTGTTAGAAATGTTAAGTAGACACAGATGTTGTATGGAACTATGGAAGTTCACTTATCTACTGTAATGAGCTTCCATCTCTCCCAATGAATTCCAAAACCCTGACTCACCTTCAAATTAATTCCAGCTCGTGAACCAAATTTGTGATTCTGGACACCAACCCTTATCAAAGAATTTAATTAAATTGGCAATTGACTTGAGATGTTTGAAATTCAATTTTAGAGAATAGAAGTTTCATACAATCAACGAATGAACTTTATTACATCTGTGTATTTTAACAGCGTACGTTTCCTGCTTAACTCGAGTGCTGGATCCAACCCATATCAAAATACGCATGTTACCGGCGCATCTGGTCTAGTCTGATTCCATGGATACATGTTCCGTGTTCCGTTCAGAAGGTTATGTTTCTACCAGAAGACAGTTACAGGTACTGGTTAACAAGTCTATTGTAAATCATATACTTTTACAATGGCATTGATGTATCTGTTAACATAGTGGAAGATGCGGTACAAAGGAATATGAACAGGCTTCTTTGTGAAAGATGTATCTATTCAACAGCCAGCCATAGCTGGAAAAAGTGTCTCTATAGTCTATATACATTAATGCACGGTCATCAGGTAAAAATTCCTTTGCAAAAAGGAACCACAAACAAAAAGCAAAGGCGAGTAAAAAAAAAAAAAGAACCTAAGTGAGAGATTGCCTGCACAGACAACTAATTACAATGTACATTGACTCGCACACTTCGCAATGACACAATACTCTGATTTCTATATATATGTGTATGTGCATTTACATTTGCCCTTTATTTTGGTATCCGATGGTTGGGCCCAACATTATGGAGCCAATCAACCACTTCATTAATGGTTGGCCTCTTGACGGGGTTTACGTTCACACACATACAGGCGACATCAAGAACCTGCAGCATCTCTTCTTCAAATCCCTTGTCTCTCAGGATCTCATCAAATATTTGATCCTGTTTCCCTTCTATTCTAAGTTGTTGCACCCACACAACCAATTCTCTAGACGCCTTTGGCCGGAATACCTCCATGGGCCTCTTTCCTGTAAGCAGCTCAAGCATGACAACCCCAAAACTGTATATGTCCCCTCTCAAGGTGGCTATCCATGACTGGCTGTACTCCGGTGGAATATACCCCAGGGTGCCCACCAACTCAGTCGTGACGTGTGTATTGTATGGATGAATCAATCTAGACAATCCAAAATCGGCCACGTATGCTTCAAATTGGTCATCCAGAAGGATGTTACTTGATTTGATGTCACGATGCACGATATGTGGTTCGCATACTTGGTGCATATAAGCCAGTCCACAACTTGCTCCCCGGGCGATCTTCAATCTCGTTGGCCAATCGAGCCTGGATGCTCCGTCAGCCTTCTCATGTAGCCAGTAGTCCAAGCTTCCATTTTCCATATACGAATAAATCAGCAGCTGACATCCATCATGTACACAGTACCCTTGTAAAGAAACCAGATTTTTGTGATGGGCAGTTGATAATGCCTCCACTTCTGCTTTAAACTCCCTTGCAATGAGGCCCATATCTCCTGAAAGTTTCTTGACAGCCAGTTTTGTTCCGTTCGCCAAAGTTGCTTTGTAAACCAATCCAAAGCCCCCACATCCAATGATGTTTGCTTGACTGAAATCTTCGGTTGCTTTCAAAATATCAGTTATGGTTAGATGTTTGATGTCTTTTGCATTGTGCGGGAACAATATGACTCCGCTGGTATCCTTGGGAACCTCTACGGCCGACGTAGAATTGAAGGACACCGTGTCCATATGGAAGACTTCCGGGTCACCTCTGGGGAGAATCCTTCTTTTGGACAATATCCACAGTGCCAGACAAGCCAGAGTGATGCCAACCCCAAAACAGATGCCCAGGATGAGGCCGACGATGAGTTTCTTGTTTGGGCCTTTTTCATGTGGCGAGGAAGCGTCTGTTTTGGGTGATAGAGGATTATTTTCATCGTTGCAAAGGTTTTGCATGGGTGGACCGCACAACCCTGGATTGCCTTCGTAGTTCTGGTTCAAGAAGGTGTCAAACTGTCCCCCGGTCGGTATGGAACCTTGTAGCTTGTTGTAAGCGACGTTGAAAGAAGACAGAAAGTACAAGCTTTTGAGGGAGGCAGGGATCTGACCAGACAGATTGTTATGGGAGAGGTCCAGCTTTTCCAAGTTTGTGAGATTTGAAATGGTAGCGGGAATGGAGCCAGAGAAATTGTTTAGGCTGAGATCAAGTGTATGAATGGACTGCATATTACCAATCTCAACAGGTAGGCTGCCACCGAGTTGATTGCTTGACAGGTACAATGCTGGAGGCAGGGTGGCCAGCTGATTGTACTGCAAGTAGGATGCATTTTGAGGGGCAACGAATACAGGGAGTTCCAGGTAACTGCTGTTTACACGGTCCAAAACCTGCTGCGATGCGAGGGCTGGGAGTCTGGTAAGCTCCACAGGGAATCCCCCGGATAGAGAATTATTAGACAGGTCCAGATAGAAGAGGTTCGGAAGCGTGTGTAGCCAGCCCGGAATGACGCCGTCGATATTATTCTGGGAGAGGTCGATGACCTCCAGATTGGTAAGGGAAGAGAGCCACGTGGGGATCTGACCGAACAGCTTGCAGCCACCAAGACCCATGATCTTGAGATTGGAGAAACCAGAGATGGGTTGAGGGGGGAGGGGTTCGTTGAAGAAGTTCTTGGAGAGGATGAGGGTGGTGAGTTTCGGATGCCTGCTCAGGATATTGAATGCGCTTGTGATGTTCCTGAGGGTGTTGTTTGAAAGGGAGAGGAAGGAGAGAGCAGGCAGGCCGAGGACATGAGCGGGGATTTCCCCTCGCAGCCTGTTGGTGGCCAGCCGGATTGCGGTGAGCGATTTGCAAGAGAAGACGGTGGCCGGCAGCTCCCCTGCGAATCGGTTTTCGCCAAGGTCAAGGATGGTGAGCCTGGTGAAACCGGAGAAATCAAAATCCGAGAGAATGCCGGTGAAGGAGTTGACCCTGAGATTGAGAAGCTGCAGGGATTTGCAGTTGACGAGGGAAGGAGGAAGGGTTCCATTGAGACGGTTGATGTGAAGTTCAAGTTTCTGCAACAAGGGGAGGTTGCCAATGGCGTGGGGGATGGGCCCGCTAAAGTTGTTGCCAAACAAGGCAAGAGTGGTGAGGTTGGTGAGGGTGGTGATGGAATCGGGAATGGGGCCGGTGAGAGAGTTCCCAGGGAACGATAGATGGCGGAGGGAAGGGGTGGTGGAAACGTGGAAAGGGGCAAGGGCGCCGGTGAGGTTGTTAAACCCCAGACTCAAAACCTGGAGGGAAGCACAGGGGCCCGACAAAGGGGGGAAATCCCCGGTGAAGTCGTTCAAGGAGAGATCGAGGATGGTCAGATTAGAGTTGCATATGGTGGAGGTGGGGACGGGGCCTGTCAAGGTGTTGTTGCTGACATTGAGGGCAATCAAAGAAGGGAAAGAAGGGAAGAAGGTAGGCGGAATCGTGCCATTCAGATAATTACTGGACAGATTCAGGGTGGAGATGGTGGTCGTGGTGGGTTGTGGCAGGTTCCCAGAAAGTCTGTTGTAACTTAAGTCAACGGTGTGGAGATGGTTGAAAAATTGTGGTGGGAGGGGACCAGATAGGAAATTACAGGACAGGTTTAGGAAAGATAGGGATGTCAGATTTTCAAGAGGGGCATAATAATCATTGTAATTGGTCGTAGTAAGGCCTCTATTTGGTAAGGAAATCCCGACCACACGGTGACCTTGATCATCACAACTGATTCCATCCCACAAACAGCAATCTTCTCCTTCCCCATTGGCAGCAGCCCAGTTGACGACGCTGGGAAAGTTGTTGCCAAAAAGCAACAGAGAATCCTTATCATCAGAGTTACAAGCTGCTGCTGCTGTCGTCCTTGTACAAGCAGGAAACAACAAAACTAACACTAACACTAGTATCATCAACAAACCCCTCCCCACATGATCATGCTCACGATTATGATTGAATGATGAACAACAACACGGGACCAACAGCATCATCAACAACCAAACCAAACCACACCACACCACCCACCCACAAACAAACAAAGATATATATATATATATATATATTACTTTTTGTTTCTAAAAAGAAAGAAGAAAATTATGAAGAGAAAAAGACGACGATAATGGTAATAATCCCATTTCAATTCAAAGAAAGAAAGAAAAAATACAAGTGGATGTTGACGCAGACCATTAGTAAAAAAAAAAAAAAGAGAAGGGCATCAAATCAAATCAAATCAATTGAATAAATTATATAATTAGAAAAAATTACAAATAGAGAGGGTGTTTCTATTCATTTATCCATTATTATTATTATTATTATTATTATTATATTATTACTACTTGCTACTATTCTATTTTAATTACATTATTATTATTAATTATGTATGATATAATGAGAGAGTTGAAGAACAACTAGATATTAATCAAATCCATCCATCCATCCATCATGACGACGACCAATAGAGAGAGAGAGAGAGCGCGCGTTTACTTTGTTTATTTTATATGAGTAGTAAGTATTTGATGTTTTTATTTTAATCAAGGAAATTACTGTAATTAAATTCAATTGACTTGAATTGGTGGAAGGAGGGAGGGTGGGGGCGGCTGTTCGCTCATCAGTCATCACCATCCATCTCTCATCGTGTCATGATGTATATATATATATTATATATATAGAGAGAGAGAGAGGGAGATTAATAAAATACAAATGGACAAATGCAAATGGGAATTATTATTATTATTATTATTTATTTAGCTTTATATGGATATGGAAATGGATGGTGTGGGCATCTCATCAAATCAAATAGAATCCAACCATTACAAGTGCGCCTTTTTCCTTTTCTTTCTAAAGTGGAGAGACGGATTGAGTGAGGGAGGGACTATTACCAATACCAATTATACCATGGTTAGTGGCGGTGGTGGTACGACTATTACCAAAACTAATTATACCATCAATATCATCACTAATATATATATATATATATATATATATATATATATATATATATATATATATATGGTAACACTCCGATAAGAACACTTTTAAAATAAGAACGGTGAAAACACCTTAAAAACATCATTTTGATGCATTAAAAGTCCATAAAACTAACATAGTGCATAACTAATTATCTTTATTTAAGTGTTTAACAACAAATTCATCCTTTAAAATCAAAATAATCATGTTTTTTATTTTGTGCATCCATCTTGGATGCATATTCATCAAAATGATGCATTCAACAAAAAACGTGATTTTTTCAATTTTGATGAATCAATGTGTTGTCAAACGCTTAAATAATGATAATTAGTTATGCACTATGTCAGTTTTATAGACTTTTAATGCATCAAAATGATGTTTTTAAGGTGTTCCTCACCGTTCTTATTTTAAAACTGTTCTTATTTGATTGTCCCTATATATATATATATATATATATATAGAAAAAAATTGCTTAATCCTTCTAATTTTATTTTTTTTAAATCCTCTTAAAATTATAAGCATGACACATAGTATAATCAAAAGATGAGATTTGGAGAGAATTAATGAATTACACTTGTCATGAAACAGATGTATTAAGATGATGAGTTAGGATGGTCTATCATTTCCCATTTATTTATAAAGGGAAAAGTGAACTTAAGGTTGTCCGACATGTGGAACCTCTCACATACTAATATTTTAGTATCTCTTGTTTAATGAATAAATGTTTGGCCCTTGAATTTTATAGTATAAAAAATTAATATATAAATATTCCACATCTAAGCTTGGATATATGACAGTTTTATATTACTATCTCCTATTTATATAAGTATATTGATATTAATATTTGGTGGACCAACAATTAATACCAAAACCTACCAGATTTTACCTTAGAGTCGAATATCTAATCTTACTTGAAATCATTTAAAAGGTGTTGGGGCTCTCTCGGTAATTTTTTTTGAATGTTTCACTTATCTATACTCTTTTATAAAACAAACTCTCCCTCCTCTCTTTAATTTTATGAACCTGAAATGACACATTTATCCTCAATCTTAATACATCTTTATTTCTACTTTATAGACTGTGACTAAAATGTCTTTAAAAAAAAAATCAACCTTTATCACTCCCTCACGCAGAAACACATAGCAAAAACCCTAACTCAAAATTCGTCCCCCTCCTCCCCCTTTCGTATCCCACGTAATAATTCATCACATCTCTGACTACAAGAAATTACTTTTAAGTCATTACCGTCGCCATTACCGTCGCTGCATTGCGCGGATACCAATCTAATCATAACATATACTTGTACTACACAAGATCCAGTTTGATGCATAAACTTGCTCCTATTATGTAACATCTTAAATTTTAAGTTAATAATAGTAATAATAATCATAATATTACCCCAGAGTCAAATTAAGAAAATTTACATCACCATCTTCAAATGAATTTGACCCATTTGCTTCAAATCATAATTACTACTAAACTCTACTTACAAGCCTTTGAAATACATTGGCTTTGAACTGTGCCTGGTTGAAGGGTTTTAGGGGTAAAGAATGGGTAAGGTAATGAGTAAAGATGTTTGATTATAGAAAGTAAAAGTATTTAATGTTTAAAAATGAGTAATAAGGCATTACCCAATAAAGTCCGAATCAATCACCCCCTTAGTTTTAACACTTCTATCAGGGAAGTTTGCATTTATTTATTTATGAAATAAGGAATGATATTGTTACAATAATATTTAGCTATCTATAACAATACCTACATTATACAGTTGTATATTGTACAATAAAATTTGTACCTTTGTTATAAATGATGTTGTAAGTTGTAACAATGTCACTACTCTTATGAAATTAGTGGATCTGATATAGGAGCATGTTCTCGCTCTACATACATTTCAAAAGTACTTTAATTAGATGCCTTTCGAGAAAAGAAAAGAAAGAAAAAAACTATAATTAGAAGATACGTATTTGAGCTTCTATGCGCATTGTACTGCGACATGCACATGAGGCATGAGCCATGAAATGCTTTGATGTACTCTTTAGCCTATATATTATAGGAAACGAGAACAAGTATTCGCGCGTTGCGGCGGTGAGATGATGGGGTGATAGGTCATAGAGTGTGATAGCTAAATGCCTTAACCGTATGAGCTCCGCTCTCGGATTTAAAAATTCGTCGAAAGTATATCGAATGACATCTCTAATGAAAGAGCATTAAATTTTAAGAACACCCATATAATTTTTATAATTTATCGATGTACGGTTTTTGAGATAAAAGATTTTGAATGAATTGGAGGAAGAAATGATTTATGGAGGAGAGAAAAAAAAATGATTGGTTAAGATTTGAGGAGAGAGAAAGGGTTCTAGGTAAATATAGAATTGATATATGGGCATTTTGGGAAAGTAAATGTTGAAACTTAAAATGTAAACAGGAAAGATCTATTTTATAATATGGTATAGATGATATGTAAACCACCAAATTTTAACCATACACCACAAAACATATTATATATTATTGTAATGTACAACACTTTAAAACACATTTAGTGGTGTACAGATCATCACCTGTATATTATATTATTATTATTATTATTTACAGTTGAAAACGAAATACTTAGCATTAATTCAATTAATCTATAGCAATTGGTGATGCAGTTGACTAAGGTTGGGTTAAAAATAGCAAAGCGCCTCTTGCTTACTGCCTTATATGCAACTTTACTTTTTAAACGTTTATTATTATTGGAAGATTAGATACAATATAAAAAAAAGAAAAAAGAAAAAAAAAAAGTCAAATGTTGTTTTGAAGCTAAAGCTCTGATCGGCTCTCTCTAGTGTTATGCTACGCTATCAGACTTAAGTAAATAACTAAAATGAAAATTAGAGTTGTGGTAGTTGTCATGATACGCAATATTTGTGTCTGACTTTGATTTTACTAAAGTTTGATTACAACCTGCGAATATATATATATATATATATATATATATATATATATATATATATATATATATATATATATATAGGGTAATATTCATGTGAGAGAAAAAAATTAATGTAAGAACTATATAAATTACAAAAATCATGAGAGCCTTTAAATCATAACTTGATGTTCATATGTGAAAATTACATATATGAACAAATTCAGTCACATAAAACAAAAATCATGTTGTACATTTATGTTCATATGTGAATGATTGTCACATAAACTTTACCCATATATATAAAAATAGACGACCTTCACCTAAAACTAGGGACATGCATGGTCCGATTTGGACGGTTTTAGCCAAAAATTTCAACCAAATGAATACATATGGTTTTGCGATTTTTCAAACCAATCCGTCCAAATTGTGATTTCGAACCAAACCAACTAAAACCAATTAATCCGGTTTGGTTTGGACGGTTAAACGGTTTTTTTTTTTTTTTTTTTGAAATTAAATGTATAAAAACATAAAATAATACCTAGCATTTAAGATTCGATATCATGACATAACAAAATATTCATAAGTCTTAGCAGACAAAACAAACATAACAATTTAAGATTTTGTATACAACTTTGACAAATAGTAAGTATATACGATTAACATTATTAACTATTAATATAAATGTAAACTTACAATTATTATAACTAAATGGTCCCGTTTGATCTACCGAATTGTATAATATCTAAAACCAATACCAAACCATACAAACGGTTTGCAAAAAAAACAAATCGACGAAATTTTGATTTAAATCTAACCGATCCGTCCAAATATCTCGATTTAAATAGTTTAACCGGTTTGGACCAAACCATACACATCCCTACCTAAAATCCTAGATTAAGGACAGGACAAAGACCCACCAGCAAGTCTATTTGTTTTCCATGAGTAAGAAATTAACTAATTTTAAATCATTACTTTATAAAAAATAAAATATGAAAAAAGATTTCAACAAACTAGTATTTATCTATACTATCTTATAAAACATTTTGATCTTTTTGAAAATCTCAATTCATGACTTGAAGTATCTAAAATATCCCTCTTCTTTATTCATTAATTTTAACATCCTTAGCTAATATACCTATAATACCTTTAAATCTCAACCAATCATTTTTTTCTCTCTCTCCTCAAATCTCAACCACTCATTTTTTTTTCTTTTCCTCCATAAATCATTTTATTCATCTAATTCATTCAAAATCTTTTATCTCAAAAACCATATATCGATAAATTATAAAAATTGTATGGGTGTTCTTAAAATTCCATGCTCTTTTATTAGAGATGTCATTCAATATACTTTCGACGAATTTTTAAATGCGAGGACGGAGCCCGTACGGATAAAGCATTTGGCTATCACACTCTATGACTTATCACCTCCTTTGACCTATCACCCCTACCATCTCACCGACACAATGCGCGGCCGCTTTCCCTCGTTAACAATAAAGAAAACCAAACATGGTGTGGGTGGGTGGGTGGGTGGGGGTTCACTTTTTATAGCTTGGTTTGTTCATCATTTTCATACCATGCAAATGACTCCCATCTTACAAGTCATTTGGATGAGCATTTCTACCAACTACACATTCCTTGAGAATTGAGATTAAAATACTACATGCATGAAGGGGTCACGGCTTCAAATCTCATTTCCTTATCCTTTTTATCGCTGAGACAAGACCTGGACCAACAGAGCCCATAGGGTTGGTTACCCCTTGTAAGTTGCATCTAGTATAAAATTTAGTATACAGAGTTCTTCAAATTGTGGTGGCATTATACCATTGTAATCATAAGATATACTTGGTAGCAGTTTGACATGGTAACCTATCACCTTTTCTTATCATGTCAAATAATCTACATACTCGTACTAATACTAGAGAGCGTTTGTGATTACGTTTTAAGCTCATTAACTGACTATTGCATTTGCATAACACAAATAATGAAAAAAAGTGTGGCAAAATAATTGATTATTCAGCATACTGCATCTTCATAAAGATAAAACGTAGTTTTGAAAAAGCAGGTTCGGACATGGTTTTTCAAACACGGTCTTTAAATACATAATCTATTTTACAAAGGCAATCGTCGGCACCCTTTAATATATTGTGAAACTCCCACCAACCAAAAAGGATGAAAACAAGATTTAAATCTTTTAGTCAAGTTCAATCTCTAAACGTGACATTAATATGGGCAATGAAACTTGACCTGTGAAATTCATACAAGACCATTTCTTAATACTGTGGCTGAACCCCTCGGTAATCAAATAATCAATATGAAGGAAAAAAGAAAGAAAGAAAAAAAACCTTGCTGCTGACCTGGGGTATTTTTTAATACACCAAGTGAGATGTGTATCTGCTGTCCTGTATTATTGGGAATGATGTAACACTACCAACTACATGAATTTCTTTGTCTCTTTATTCATTTTAGTTTTTGTAAATTGTTAATAAGTAAAATATTTTTCTTATAATATGAGGATAGATATAGCTCCTTGGTCAACAGCACACTAATCCCCAAGATGAGTCTGTATAGTGGTTGCCTAAAGAACATAAAGGGTGAGCTGCAAGGTGTACTCATCTGCTCAACTAATACTTCTGGTGAGCAAGACTAAAACATGTAGTTAGTTATGAGGGTTTGGTCAGACTTACTGTGACTTGACCTGCATGCTCTTCGTTTTTATTTAGCATATCCAAATTGGGACCAAGGTGAATATGAATAACATGATGTGAATCAAGAAAAACCTCACGTAGGTAACCTGTGAACTGCTTATACAAATAGGCATCACATGTGCTAGTACTTGATTGATCGAGCTACGACCAACTGTCCTTTAATAACAGTTGTATACTCCGAGAATAACTCATAAAGCTTTAACATGAACATAAAAATAATCCCAAATTCAGTGGTCCCTTGCATTAGTTTCACTTGTGGGTGGTAAAGATACGGATGGGACAAGGTTACAAGTCTATGTGAACTAAAAATCACCAAACTACCAAAGATCTGGATGTACCAAGAGGTATAGAGTAGGAGGTTCCATCACCATTATTTCCCCATGGTTATTTAACAAAAGCTTCATTTCATACATGATCTATAGACTATAGGTGAATGGATGGATTCTCAACAAGTAAACCTACATAAGAACCTATGGTAACAAAGCTTCATTTCATACATGATCTATAGACCTACATGAAAAGACTTATAAAACTATGGTTGTTATTTTACAGAAAGCAATGCCATGGAGGCGTAACCAGACTGGTAAATTAACACTTTATTCATGGATACAGACAACATACCTGTAACTTCTCCATTCCTCAAAAGCTAAAGAGTGTGCCTTCTTTTTCAACTAGTAATAGACCGGAAATTTTCCAGCTTTCTTCTGATGTTGGTCGGAAAATTAGAACACGGAAAAAGAAGAAATAAGCTGCTGCCCAGTATAGTAGTGTTCCATATGTGGAAATCAAGGTTCTTTTCTCATGATAATCCATGAATGTTGATTTCGGTCCCCTCACTTCTAATCAGCTGCATAAGAGATGCCCAGTACATTAGTGTTCCATACCCTATGTCTGGCTAGTTATAAAAAAACAAACTGCATACATTAATCTCCACCTGAGGATACACTAAGCACCGATTAAAAATGGATTAAACTTTCACAATTCAAAGATGAAGGCCCATATGTGGAATAAGTTATTCAATTATTTTAAAGATGCAGCTAAAAGGCTAACAAAGAGAGAGAGAACTTTACAGAACACTCACCAGATTTATTGTCAATATGTACGAAGAAACTTGCAGCAACAATGAGATAGCAGAGAATTAGCATCAGACCTTTGAAGTAGTTGGACGTTCCATCCTGCATCCAGCAACTTAATGCTTAGAAGATTGTAGAATGCACCCAATAGAGAGGGGAAGAGAAAGAGGCAGACCAGTAGCATGAATGCCACAACTAACACTGTGATAAAGAGGGTGGCAGTCTCAAAGAGCTGGAAGTTCAAGTCCATTGGCTGCCCCATGATCCAACCCACAACCACACAGAAAGGGATCTGAAGAGGTAAAAGAAAAGCGCCTGACGCCATTAATATAAAGCACAACAAAAAACTTCAGTAAAATGTAATATGAAAATCTCATCACTATTTACAAGTCAAAATGCAGAGAAGCAACCAAGAATTTCAAGTTTCTACTCACAATCAGAAGTCATCATCCTTTTCTTAAGTTAAAACTTGTAGAAAAGGCCATAAATGCAAGAAGAAAGCTGTAGAGAAAAGAGACAATCAAGGAAGGACAAAGGGCATTACCACAAACATGGATATTTGAGTTGATGATCCAATTGCCACCCCGAGCGTAATGTCCTGTAAATAAATAAACATTAGCCGATGACTAACTAATTCCAAAAAAATTTAGGTGTATGCTTACAAGTTTGTCTTTCATGGCAAATATTATGGCGCTTGCATGTTCAGCAGCTTTCTCAACAATAGGAAGTAGGATGACACTTATAAAAGACAGAGGGATATTCCACGAGTCTGATGCCCTGAACAAATATGAAAAGGAGACAATTAGCATCAACCATTGTCAAAAGTCTACACCTGTAGTTGATCTGAAGAATATAACTGAACAGATATGCCAGCAATAGAAAAAGTCAAGGTTGATTAATAGTGAGTATAACTGAACAGATATGCCTTCCCAGTGTCGGGTCAATACATTAAAGTCACACAAGTAACAAACAAGACAATTTTTATTTCATCAATAATAGGTTATATAATTGTACGATGGTATGAATGTAATTTAGTTTTCCCAAAACCGTCTGAGCAAAATTTACCTGTATGGCATCAACAAGATAGCCAGAGACACCCACAAATTAGAATAGTAAGCCATGAAATTGCCTCCCACTAGGTAATCTCAGGAACCTCTTCTTCGTCAGAATCTTCCCTGCATAAAATATCAGCAAAAATAAGGGACAAATGCACTTCCCAATACAATCTTACATATCTGACCACATATAACTTATGTATGGGATATCCAAAGCTATATACTTTTGAGAATCCTAATAACATTTAAACTTAAACAACAGTCATGTAAATGAAAAAGCTATAGCAAAAATAAATATACACTGCGGGAAGTATGTGACTTCGTTCGAAATGCTACCAACCTCATCAATTAAATGATAAAGATTAGAGTGGCTTTTAAGCTGAAGGAACAGATAGCTTGCATATGCCGGCCACCGACATTATACAACTACTAAATCTTGAAAGTGCCAATTCTGACTTCCCAAAATGGACTTGTGTGTGTGTAAAGTGAAGCACAGCTGGAAACAGTATACCCATTACAGCCATCAAAAGCAATCCCGAACTAACTATGGCAGCTGACTATAAATATTAGTAAATAAAAAAAAAATGAGATACTAATTTCCTGTTTTGGCTAGATTCTTACAACACAACTCAACTTTATATTATTTCCAAGATATATGGGAAAAGTATAAAATCTAAAATAGTTAGAATTGTTGAACACCTGGACTTTTGGATAATGCCATAAAAGTGGTCCAGCATGATTCACAAGAGTTTGTAATTGAAGGATAGAAAGCAATTGTTCCAGGTTCCCTTTCTTTAGACAAGCGTAAAGGTTTGAAACGAAAAGAAGAAACGCTGACTCGGTTGCATAACCCAAGCGTTCAATTCCTAGCAAGTGAAAAAGAAGACCCACCCCTGAAACAACCAACCCACTGAGAAATGGATCACCACCGTCGTTATTACTGTACTCACTATTTAATTATGCCTGCCCAATATAGATTCAGCAACAAATACTGCTGGAATAGAATCAAAGGGCCGGGCTTTAACACCAACAAAGCCCCTTCTTTTTATTATTCTTTATATTCATATATTTTTATCACTTTATATGACTATGATGACGAATAAAGAAGCCGCCGCCTGCTATCCCTAGTTCAGTACAGTCAATTTCAAACTCAAACATATATACTCTCCATACGTCCTGCAGTCAATGTTGTAAAAATCGGCCTATTCTTAGAAAATCAGATCGTGTATCGGCCTTATGGCGAGTCGAGTTTATGAGACTCGATCCGAAAATCGGCCAAGGTGTGAGACACGGGTCAACTTGGTCAAGACTCGGCCGGATCGGTCGAGACTGGGCTGGATCGGATCGGTCAACCAAAGTCAAACAATTTTTATTATTATTTTTTTTAAGCTTTTACAAACTATCTTATTGTTTTTAGACAATTATGTTTAAGTTGAAAAACCATGTTATGTTTAAGTTTGAAGTTTTATATATATTTTTAATTTTTTGTTATGTATAATTTCAAAAACTATTATTTTATACATAAAAAACCCACTATTTACCAATCCGATTCCGATCCGATTTTAAAAAATTCTGTCTCCCCCCCTCGTTGATCCCGATTCCCGAGTTCCGCAACCTTGCCTACAGTACATACTAGTAATTAGGGATGTGCAATTGTTGTTTTGACCCATCCGAACCTGACCCGTCTAAGAAGAAAACAGATCGGGTCACGATTCTGGTTTTGGTGCATTTTCGGATTTCGGGCCAGGGTTTTTGACACGTGAATGGACAAAAGTCATTAAACCCGGGAACCGAACTGATGAAACCCGCCTTAACCCAGCCCAAACCGACCCGCCCGAGAGGCTAACGAGACAAATCACGGTTTCAATTTTCATGCAATCTCAGGTCAGACCGAGTTTCGCCCCGTGGAAGGGAAATGGGTTACCAAACCTTCCATCATCAAAAAACAAGTTTTGGGATTTTTCAGGAAGAAATTTAAGGAGGAATGGGCGTCTAGGCCCAAGTTGAATCTGTCTATGATTTCAAAGTTGTCTGATCATGAGGCAAGTGGATTGGTGGACAGATTTTCGTTAATAGAAATAAAAGAGACCGTTTTTTCTTGTGGTGATGACAAGGCCCCTGGACCCGACGGCTTCAACTTTAGATTCGTGAAAAAGTTTTGGAATAAAATGGAGGTCGATTTTGTGGGCGTATTAAATAATTTTTTTGAACCAGGAACAATCAGCAGGGGTGTTGGCTCGTCGTTTATCACCTTGGTGCCCAAAGTTAAAGATCCGATGTGCCTTAATGATTACAGACCAATCACGCTCATTGGTGTCATAAGCAAGGTTATATCCAAGGTTTTGGCGAATCAATTGAAAAAGGTTTTATGTTTAGTTATCTCTGACTCCCAAACAGCTTTTCTTAGTGAAAGGTTGATCCTTGATGGCCCGTTAATCTTGAATGAAATGGTTGCTTGGCTGAAAAAAGAGAAAAGGAAAGCTTTCATTCTTAAAGTTGATTTCAATAAGGCATACGATGACGAGTCTACACCTTTAGAATAAGCGACCAAAACTATCATCGTTTCGGGTCTTTTTTTTTTGAACAGTTATCGTATCGGGTCTTTGCTTCCTTCTGATGGTGCTGAACCCAGATATGCACAACTTTACTTCTTTGATACTCAAAATGAAGTAAGAAATCGCATTTCAACTATAGTTGGAAAGGGAAAAACTGATTAAAGTTGATGAAGCTATCGTCGCTAGCCTGATGAATATGTTGAATCAGCATTCTGTAACAAAAGCTTTTTGGCGATTGGTGTTCAGCAAATGACAATCCTCCATGCGAATTACGTTTGCTTGCTCAGAGAGCCAATTTGCAGCAATATAGCAGCCCAAATGTTTCTGAAATTGCTGTCTTGGTAACAAATGATTTTGGTGTGAATACCGAGCCTAGGGATATTGTAGTGAACACTAATAATCGGTTCCTGCAAATAATCTCATAATTGTATCCACTTTACATGGCGTTACACTAATATGGTGAATCTGGCTATCATGAGGAAATCCCATATTTTTCAAAACGCTGGTAGAAGGAAAACAAAAAGGAACCGCCTTAGACTACTGGGTACAAGGCGTTACCAAGCACGCCAGAAGTGGTCCCACACCAAGCACGCCTCCTTCACCCGTCGGATTTCTCACGCCTCTGCTGGTTTTTGACATAGAAAGCCCCATGGGGCACTGTTCACGGCGTTATGGGGGCGTGAAGGTGGCGTTTCGGTTGCTTTTTGGGCGTCCCAAAGGAGAGGCAACGCCTTATTCCGTCTAGTCTTAAAATGAGAGAACATTGATGAATGCAATCGTTTTATGAAAATACTATAAACCACGATCATTTTTATGTACATCAAAAATATATATATATATATATATATACACATTTAATAATCATTTTCATGAATATACGTTTTTCCCATCTATAACTATCTTAATTATTTAAATTTCATCATCAACTCAGTAAATTTCTTAAATTATCATGAACGATAAATATATGATTTTATAAAACCACCATGCTTTTTAAAACTTCCAAGCGTGGCATTTTAACTACAATTGTTTTTACTTTTTGGAACCAATATCAAACCTCATATACAACATAACTTTCATTACATATATAAAAAACCGGCAACAAAATGCATGCAAACAACGAATTTAAAACTCGACGTGTCGTCATTTTCAATTTTAATAACCATGTGAAACGATGGTTTTTGGAACATTTTTGTTAAAAATCATTCGGAGGGATGAAACATGAAAAAATAACAAAACTACAGGGACCAGTTTTTGCATTTAACTAAAACAAATCCCCCAATTTCAAACTGTTGTCTCCCTCTCCCTTTCTTTCCCAAAATCCTTTGAGAATTCATAAGTTTCTTTTTTTTTTTACTATTATTATTATTATAATTCCAATTTCGATTGGGTTAATTGAATCGGTGGGTTGTAATAATTTTGTTTGCATATATATATATATATAGTATATTTGTATCAAGAAGAAGAAGAAGAAGAAGTAAACCCTAAGCGCATATGGTTTGAGGCCACCTGTAATAGTATGGCGTTAAGCATCTGGTTGATCGCTTCTACTCTACTTATCCTCCGCTCGGCGATGGCGTCACCACCCCATACCACCCACCATCAACCACATTCTCATTCTACAATCAGTAACTTCTGTTCTTCTATATATTTATATATATATCTATATCTATACATTCAAGATTTAATATCTATCTATATTCTCCTGAATTCTTATCATCATCGTTTTGCCTTCATAGAATCAAACTAATTAATGCACATACATACGAGTATTTATATATTAACTGGAAATGAATTGAATAAACGAATGAATGTCAGGTGATGGAGATCGGCCGGCTTACATGGAGTTTGTGGTTAACGCCACCCATTTTCCCCTACAAGACAATACCTTTGATTACATAATAGTCGGGGGAGGCACTGCTGGTTGTCCTCTTGCAGCCACATTATCAAAAAACTACAGAGTATTGCTTCTTGAAAGAGGTGGTGTCCCGTTCACAAACCCTAACGTCATGACTCGTGAAGGTTTCCTTTCAACCCTCACCGCCCAACAATCCTTTGATTCCCCTGCCCAGCCCTTTGTTTCTGAGGATGGTGTTCCCAATGCCCGTGGTCGCGTTCTTGGTGGCAGCAGCTCCATCAATGCTGGTTTCTACAGTCGTGCTGACCAAGATTTTTATACAAGGTCCGGCATCAATTGGGGCGGTGGCTCCCTCATCCAGCGTGCTTATGAATGGGTCGAGAAAGCTATTGTGTTTCAACCCCAGTTACAAACATGGCAATCTGCTGTTCGTGATGGTTTATTGGAAGCCGGTGTTGAACCCTTTAATGGTTTTACCCTTAATCATACCCTTGGTACCAAGATTGGTGGTTCCACCTTTAACAGCTCTGGTCACAGACATAGTGCTGCTGATCTTTTGAACTTTGCAGCCAACCCATCCAATATCAAAGTTGCTCTGTATGCCACTGTCCACAAGGTTTTATTTGCTCCTTCCTATTCTTTGACGTCCAGGAAGGTAGCTACCGGGGTTGTGTTTCATGATCTCCTTGGTGGCTATCATCATGCCATGCTTCGGGATCATCAAAACGGTGAGGTCATTCTCTGTGCAGGTGCCATTGGCACCCCTCAGCTGCTTCTATTGAGCGGCATTGGTCCACGCCCTTATCTTTCTTCTTGGGGGATACCCGTTGTTCGTCATTCTCCATATGTTGGAAATTATATGTATGACAACCCACGCAATGGCATATCGATTGTCTCCCCTGTTCCAGTCGAACATTCTCTTATACAGGTTGTGGGGATCACCAATTCTGGTGCTTTTCTTGAAGCAGCTTCCAATGTTCTTCCTTTTTCAGCTCCTGCATACTCTGTCTTCCTTCGATCCTCCACTTCTCCCTTGTATCTTACTGTTGCTAGCATCATGGAGAAGATTATCGGTCCCCACTCTTATGGGACGCTACGGTTGGCATCCACAGATGTGAGAACCAACCCCCTTGTGCGCTTTAACTACTTCAGTCACCCTGTTGATCTGGAGAGGTGTGTCAATGGGACCCGCAAGATTGGAGACTTGCTTAGAAGCAGCTCCATGGATGATTTCAAGTTTGGGGAATGGTCTGGTACTACCAATTTCAGATTCGTGGGTCCTGCTTTGCCGGTTAACCAGTCGAATAACCTCCTAATGGCTGACTTCTGTCGCCGTACAGTCAGCACAATTTGGCATTACCACGGAGGATGTGTTGTGGGGAGAGTGGTGGATCGCGATTTGAAAGTTGTCGGAGTTCATTCTCTTCGCGTGGTGGATGGTTCCACTTTTACAGTCTCACCAGGGACCAATCCACAGGCTACTCTTTTGATGCTTGGCAGGTAATCAGAATTTTCTTTTTAGTTTGTGTGTGAGAGTTGATATGTGTTTTGTGTGGCTGACTGAGAATATCATGCATGACAGGTACATGGGGATGAAGATATTGCGAGAAAGAATGCACAAGTCAAGTGTTTGATCATTTTTCCTGCTCTTGCCACTGACTGATATTGTTGCATAAATAGAATAGCTACCAAGATAGGTGGTGGTTGTGTATAGATATATGCAGTAAACATGCGTGTGTGCTGATTCATTCTTTTATAAAACTACGTACAGATAGTTTAGAACCGTGTTTTGGTTGTTGTATGTTCCTCTGCTGGTGTCTATATATTGAGCTTGAACTTAGTATAGTAGCAATCAAGGTATCCATAGAAATGGCCGGGTGTGTTGTTTGTAGATCATCCTTATTCGGCAGGTTCAAGGTCTTGGTTCTACAGGCTGCCTACATAGTGTATTAGGTTGGCTTTGTCGAGCCACATTTTGGGTGGCAAGACTTCACACTTGTTTTTCTTTTGCTTCTTGGAATTACTAATTAGTAGACTACTCGGCAGTGGTATTGTTTTTCCTTGAGATTTATCTTATGGTTACAAACTAGGGGTGTTCATCGGTTCGGTTTTCGGTTATTTCACTTATTTGGTCTATTTGATTCGGGTTTTTCGGTTCTTTATTTTTATTTTTCAAAACCAAAACCTAATTCGAAATAGAAAAACCAAACCAAAACCAAATTAGAATTCGGTTCGGTTTAAAACCGAAAAAACCAAATATGAAAAACACAAATTTACCATTTCTTTTTGTCTAAGTTGTGATTAACCAAAATAGGTTCATAATTTCAATTTTCACCAAAGTAGTAAATTTAAACCATATGGATAAACAAATAATATAAGTGAAACAACTAAACTCTTGTTTGTCATCATTATTAAAAATTATTTATCAAAATTGAATTTATCTAATTTAATAAAAAAATTAATATGATAAACAAATAGACATATAAAGTAAAAAATACATTAATAATTGTCCATAAAAAAAAAGACACGAATTAAATATTTTTAATAATACATAATAGTAATATAAAATTATTTGGTTTTTTCGGTTTAACCAAATTCATTATCCTTTACCCATAACCAAACCAAAATCCGAATATATAATTCGGTTTCGGTTACAAACCAAACCCAAAACCAAATTCAAAAACGGTTTGGTTTTATTCAGTTTTTTAAACGGTTCGGTTTACAGTTTAAACGGGGTAAAAATGAAACCGTGAACACCCCTATTACAAACTTTCCAAGGAGTGCGTTTAATGTTTCAGTAATATGTATGTATGGGAACAATCACTGACTGAAGTAATGGGAGGTTATAGGCCAAAAGTCGTGATCGCTCTCTGCTAATCACACTTGACAGGTGAAACCCCTTTTTGCATGCTCTCTCATCTTCTCCAAGCCGTTGAACGATTTAGCTTTGTCATTACATGAGATTTCAAGGAGTTTGCCCAGTCTCATATGCCGCGTGTTAAGCCTTTTGAATGAATAGACTTCATAACTCCTGGTCCAAAATGTGTTATGTTACTCACCTCGTGGTAGGAACGACTTATTTGACTTGTGTCATTGTACAAGTATCTTAGAGGCTTGCGACCCCAATACCAAACTTGACATGAATTGGTCAATTAACAAGAGAGAATAACAAAGTATGATATACACTCTTCTTTTGTTTTGTTTGGACGGAGTATTACTATAAATGAAAGAAAAGTTGTAACATTTAAAAATTGACTTTACCAAAACTAGTTGTTGACGACCATTTTGTCCTTGTGTTCAGAAGTTGCTTGCTAATTGCCAATTATTAAAAGTGTGTGTGTTACACCAATGGTTTAACCATATACCATAACCATCTATATATACCATAACAATATATAATATATACTAGATGGAAACCCACACAAAACGGCGACAATGACGGTGACGGTGTGAAGGCGGCGACGACGACAGGTGGCGGTGGTGGGGGCGGCGGCGACTGTGGGGGCGGCGGCAAGTAGTGTAAGTTATTGATTTAAAATTAATTGATGTTTAAGGGTTTAGTGTTAGTTTTAGTGTTTGAAGGAGATTTTGTAAAGTACAAGTGTTTCATTAAGAGTATTTTTTGAACATTACAAGAGGAGATGGATAGATAGTAACAATCACGGTATTTTAGTCTTTCCTTAAAATGAGGAGGAAATATTGCAATATATAAGATTAAAAAATTGATATGTTGTGATTTCCACACTTATACATAAGTGTGACAACTTTATATGGTCATTTGCTTCATGTTGGCCTCAAATTCTTTATGTTCCGCTTGCTAGTCTTCATCCAAATGTCTTATGGCTTCGTGTTAAGTTGAGTTGAGGCGTTTACTTTCACTTGCACGCCTTGTGAACTTATCATGACATATCATCTAGTTAAGTACCAAAAGTTCACATTTCTAAACTCATTTAAGCATCAAGACACGCCCTAATGATATGGGAAATAATCACAAAATGGACGTTCATCAGATGCCTACTTAGCAATTTAATAACAACATAAGTTTATTCATAATTTAAAAATATGACAAACTTATTAAAAAGAAACATACAACATAATAGTTCGTAGAACACATTACAAACTTATTAAAAGACAAACTTATTTATTCATCTTATAAATTGCTTTGACCCATATGATCAAATGGTTCAAGTTGTAAACCGCACAATCAAGTTGTTCTAGAGCAATTTAGTCGATCTTCCCCTGTAAATAAGTAAAGTATTGACAATTAAGATCAGTACAATTACCGGTTTGTAAATAATCGATTTGTTCTCTACACCATTGCTTCTTCGCATTTAGTTTTTGCATAACTGCAACAAGTTTCTCTTTAAACAATTGGTGGTCGAGAGCCATGATACCGTCCTACACTTGATCGACAGTCATTGGTGGGTTTAGGTTAGTGACATTTGATGAAGAAGCCATTTCAGATGTAAAAGTTTGTGTTTTGATCAGAATTATTTGATAAGGAGTCAGTATTTATAGATAAACTTCAAGATGTTTATTCAACATTCAAAATTGAAAAAATTTACACAATTAGTCCCTCTAATATTCGAATTCAAAATATTTACAATATTAGTCTCTCTAACGTTCGAATTCAAAATATTTACACTTTCAGTACCTCAAACGACCAAACATTCAAAAACATTTACACTTCCAGTCCCTGAACGGCTAGCCTGAATGTCACTTTATAAATACGAACCCAAGGCATAATTCAGTTTCATTACCATTCCAATTTTTATTCTTCAACAATCACTCTTTCTAACAAAATGGCATCCCCATCATCAAAAAATAATGTTTACCGACCTCGTCTAACCGAAAATGAGATGAAAACACGAATCATGGCTAGTATCAAAGAGGACATCTTCCATCAAACTGAATTATCTGGGTTATGGATTACTTACGGGAGAAAAGACGACGATGCGAGCAACAAATACAGGCAATACAGGCAATTTTTTGAAGCAGGAATAACACTATTCTTCGTTTCTACAAGGGGAGATCAACAAGGTCAAGAGGGTAATCAATGATGTTTATAAGGTCGTTCACACGTTGGGTGACCAATGCACTTGGGCCGGATCGTACCACGACAACTGCGGGGAAGACAAAACCACCTGGGAAGTCAAATTCCCGCAACATGACAAGTGGTGGCTCGACGAAAGCACTTACCGTGGCGTAGGAAGTATGTTAATAAAAGATGATGAGTAATCGTAGCATTTCAATGTTTTCGTGTTTTTATCATGTACTGTCTTTTTTAATTATGTGTTGTCTTTTATTTTTAAGTATTGTAATGTGTTTGTTTAATAATAAAATGTGATTTTTGTTATATTTGAATGATTTTTTTGTCATAAAAAAGATATAATGTAACACCCCAAGGTTTTAAAGATAAATAAATTAACCCCTTTTTGTAGTTTTGACATTAAAATAAATTCCTAGTATTTTATTTTTGTAGCGGGGGTTAATTTAGTTGGAACTTTAACGGATAGCGGGTAATATACCCACAAAATTAGAAGTGGGTCGTGGCAGCCACAAAATGTGCCAGCCATCCAATTTTGCTTGGAGTCATCTTCCACTCACTCTTTTCTTTTATCCACCATTTCTCTTCATGCAAGTTCAACTTATTCCTTTCAAAAATTAAAGCAATTCTTCCTTTAAATCAAGAATAGAAATCATAATAATAATCATCACCATCAAGTAATCTCCATTCAAGAATTGAAAAGCTAGGGTTTGTGGGTTTTGGTGGTGGTGGCCAAAATTTCTAGAGAAAAGAAAGGAAGAAGAATTTCCAACTTAAGTCTAGCATTACCTTATTGTTGTGAGGTATTGAATTCCCTTAATTTAGCTTTTATCTTTCTTTTGATTTAGGGTTCATGGAGTGAGCCAATTTGGGGTTTTTTTTATTTATAGAAATTGGATTATGGTAATTTTTCCCCAATTCCTTAGATAACCTATTTTGTCATTGAGTTATGTGTTGAGTATGATTATGAATTTGATAAGCTCATGTGATGATTTTGATTTATGAGAAAGTTGAGTTTTCACTAGCTATTGAAATGTTGATGAAAATGGTAGGTTGAACTACCTAATGATTTTGTTGATGTAAAAGTGACTCAATGACAAATGGGTTGGGTTTTGGGTTTAGAAAAGACTAATGAAAATTGAATGGGCTAAATTGAGTTGTTAGTGAACCCTATGATTAAAATGAGAATTTGGTAATTTTGAGCAAAAAGATGAATTGGCCACATGATGTTGATAGAATGAGACTTTTGGTAAAATGATAGATAATTGTGAATGAGCATTTTGAAAATAGAGTTGTGTTAAAAGAGAGTGAGTTTGAGCTAACTCAAAGAGAATGAGTTTGGATGGATAGGAATGCTAGTGAATGGTTAGTGGCTAGGTGAGCTAGCTAAGTTTTGTGAATAAAGTCTTATGCATATTGTATTGAGTTGATAGGTTGAAAGCTTTGCACTTGTTGTTGCATTGTTGATTGTTGATAGTCGCGGAGGAGGTGAGTACTCTTGCATACCTTTATGTATACGTTGGGTCAATCGACCACATCATGTTGAAGCCTTTTGTCCATGTGTGGTGTTGACCACATCATGTTGAAGTTTTTTTTGTCCATGTGTGGTGATTGATTCGGCGTAGGCCCATATGGGGCATAGTGTTTATGAGGCCTAAGAACCTCCGGGGCCTAAGAATCCCGATAGTTAATCATGTTGATGATTGTTTAGCGTATGTGGATCCATGTATGTTTTGTTAGCGCAAAAGTGAGTATGCAAGTGATGATATGACGGTATCATTGGCTACATGCGATAGTCTTTTGTGTTTTTGCGCTCCTTCGTATGTATAATTGTATGCAAGTTTATTCACTAAGCATTCGCTTACGTTTTAGTTGTTTACCATTTTATAGGTGGTTCCGGAAGAAGGAACTAGGTATTGTTGATTTGAAGTTGTTGACTTGAAGTGTTAGTGACTTGAAGGTATTTGGTCATCCATAGAAGAATGACATTTTGATTAGAAACCTAGTTAATTCCCTCTCAAACTCTTGGCTCTTGATACATGTGTCTTTCGAATGAGAATGTTGTGTATGATGTATTTTAAGTCTTGAAGTCTTGACTATTATGGTGGATTGAAGTATAAATCATTTTGGAGTCAACTTGGTTATTTCGTCACTTTGGGTAAATTCGGGCGAGTGACCCACTTGGTTGTTTTAGTGTAAATTTCAATGGTTAAAGTTTCGAATGTAGTAATTATGTTGTAAATTATGTCATGTGAAGGTTTGAAATCAAATTTGATGTGTGATGGAACTTGTGTTTGAGTTTGGAAAAGGTTGCAAATTGAGTTAATAGTCAAATTTGATGTTTTGTGTGTGCAGTAAGAGTACAGACGCAGACACGGCTGACCGTGCTCAGCGTCTGCAGTATTTCCTCTTGGTGTTCAGTTTCTGAGAGCACGAACGCAAGGCACGGTCGACCGTGCTTGCGGCCGCAGTTTCTCTGTCTTCGAGCAAAATTTTTTCGAGCTTCATCCGATGTTTTCAAGGTCTGAAACTTATAGGATATGTTTATTATAACATATTAAGGTGTTTTAATTTGTTAGATTTTGAATTTGAACATTTTGAGTTTTTCACCTTATTTTGTCTAAAAATTTTCTAAGTACGGATTGGTCAAATAAAGTCAACTTATAAAAAAAAAAAATGGTCGAGTCGAGTTGAGTTCTTTCATATAAAAGAATTGATGATGAGGCGAATAAGTTCCAAAAAGCTGTATTTATAAGTAGGGAGAGTCTCGAGGGGAGTCTTGAGTGCTGTGATGCTGATATGACATGCAAGAAGCTGGAGGACTCCCCTTCTTTATAAGCACCGACCTAAGAAACTCAACAATTACCTTTTTGCGTCTTTAGAATTAAATGCACCAAATCTTGTTTTTAATATCTGATTAAGATAAGATGCATTTGATGCATGCATATTTTACTATAACGTATATTTTTATATCAGAAATTTAAAAATGATATATCAATTGCATTCTTATCGTCACAATAAACATATTTTGGGGCCAATGCTGCCTATTTAGCATTACCGAACTATTGTGATTCAATGGGTTTTAGATAAGTTAATGCACCGAATTAGAGTCTAATATCATGATACGACTCATTGTTTGAATGTCTATCGTTTAGGTTATATGTATTCGTAAGATTATGTTAATGTATGTATATGTTATCATCAATATTTCTATATAAGAATTGTAACCCTTCATTTTGATTTTTGAGATATGCAAGATTACCATTCTATCATCATCACGAGTCCTTTATATTTTAAAATATCAACTATTTTTTATACATCAAATATCTTTACATCAATAGCCCACTCCACTCGTTGTCACCATCACCACCAGTCGTTGTCGTGACATTGATATCGTATTGCATTGCATCGCATCGGTACCCCTCTAGTTTACTTTAATGTTTACTATCCATGTCATTGAGTATATTAATCATAAGGTCTTACTATATTTGATAACACATTGTTTGGAAATGATTATGTATTACTGGTTTGTAAAATATGCTGATTAGAGAAGTGTTAATCGTATCACAACTATTGATATATTTACCACGTGCGTGCATTACTGGTTTGTAAAATATGTTTATAAAGATGTACCATATGGTAAAAATATCAAAAATTATGGTACCAAAATCAATTTTATATCTGATCTAGCGAGACATATAAGATTTTGTTAGGGTGATCTTTGATTAGGGTGAAGAGTGTAAACGATTCGTTTCCATCGGTTATTTCCATCAGCACATTTTGGCACCCTGGTTTCCTTTCCCCCCATTTTCGGCAAAAAACGACAACTATCATCGGTTATATATATCGGCTCTATGGTGCCACTCATTGTTTACGTTGAGAGCGTGCTATCTAACTGTTTTTTCTCTTAAGCGTAGTGTCAAGTGACTATTCATCGGAAAGCTAACATTGTTAATTGGGGGTTTTTGATTTTCAGGCTATTATTGTGTTTTTCTTAGCTTCTGTTGCCATAATCAAACCCGGAAAGCGATGTGTACCCTTATTATTCCGGCGAGATCAGAAACCCCTTTTACTTTTCCGGTCTCTGCTGCTACTATACTGTTGCTGCTATACAACTGCTGCTTATATGTTTATATGCTTATTGTTTATGTATATTTGTTTTTTAATATTGTCGTTAATTATTGTGTGATTAGTTTGGTAGTCTTAATAATGCGGCAACATTGCCAAAATCTTTAGTGCTGTCATTTTTGTTCCATTTAAAGCAATAGTGGCCAGAAAACTAATAGTTTTGGAAAGTTTTTGTGCATACACATGTTGCAATCTTATTGGCTCATTTTACTTGCCAAAAAGCAAGTTTTGACACTACACCTTTGGCCTTAATGGGTGAGGAAGGAGAAAAAGAAAAAGGAGTAAGAATGAAGAGATAATGATGATAGAGGGGTAAGAGGGGGTAAATGAAGAAAATAGATGGACCGTAAATGATGATATATGGGTTAATTAAATTAAATTTGGGGGGAGACAGAGAAAGAGAGAGAGAGGTGTCTAGGGTTTGATTGATCGATTGAGATTTGGGATTTTATTAAACATAATAACAAAAAGAGGGGGGATGGCAGGAAATGGAATGCACCACCAGTACCATCCTCATCAGTGGCCCCCTGGTGGGGCAGGTCCAGCGGTGGTGGCACCACAGTCTCCGATGATGGACAAGGGCGGGGGTGGGGAAGAGGTGGTGAGGACGATATTTATAACAGGACTACCGGAAGACGTAAAAAGAAAGAGAAGTGGCCAACTTGTTGAGATGGTTGCCTGGATATGAAGCCTCGCAGGTTAATTTCAAACAGCAACAACTCCCCATGGGTTTTGCTCTTTTCTCTTCCCCTCATTTTGCAGTTGCCGCCAGAGACGCTCTCCAGGATTTGCTCTTCGATGCCGATTCCAACTCTGTCCTTCACACCGAAATGGCCAAGAAAAATCTCTTTGTCAAACGGGGTGGGCTATCTATCTATCTATTTTATTTTATTTTTTTGGTTTATTACTATTATATACGAGTACTACCAGAAGTAAAATCTCTTTCTGGTTGTTGTTTTTGATGATCCTCCTCAGGAATAGTAGCCGATCCAAATTCTGCTTCTTCTTTTGATCAAAGCAAACGTATGCGAACAGGCGGAGACTATACTTTCTCCCCTTTTCATCCCCCACCTGTTTGGGCTCCCCACGGGTTTGTTAGACTTGTTCCTCCTTATCATTTTTACATACATATCGGATTTTTCGCATTTGTCTCCAATAATCTGGAGATATATATTTTGCTTTTTAGGTATATGGCCCCGCCCCCGCCCCCGTATGACCCTTACGCAGGCTATCCTGTTTCTCAAGTACCCATGGCTCCTCCTCCCCTTCCCCCTCCTCCTGTTGTACCTGCACCCAGCACTTATATGCCAGTTCAGGTAATTGCTGGTTATTAAATAATCAATCTCTTAGATTCTTGATGGTATAATAATGTAACTAGATGTTGGTAGAAACTCTCTTTTACTTTATTGGAGTAACATGCTTAGCAAATCACGACTAGTAGACCAAAGTGATTAACTTTTTTCTTTCCTCTGTGGGATGATATATGTCCTGTAATAATCTGTTGCTGTTGAATGCTGTTCTTTGATTATTGTGTTTGTTTGTACTTGCTGACTCGTTTTCATCTTTTTACTTTTAGAACACAAAAGATAATCCTCCTTGCAATACCTTGTTTATTGGAAATCTTGGGGAGAAAATAAACGAAGAAGAGCTAAGAGGAATTTTCAGCTTGTAAGAAACTTCCCTCTTAAAAGTTAATCTAAGACCTTGCATTCTCTCCTTTTGTCTGGTTGTTGATGCTTGGTTGACTGGCTTTACTTCTCCAAACATTTCTGCTTGTGCAGACAACCTGGTTTTAAGCAGATGAAGGTTTTGCGCCAGGAAAGACACACTGTTTGCTTTATTGAATTCGAAGTAAGATTCTTTTTTGCTTTGTTTTGTATACATATATTGATATAGATGTATATTAAAAGTTGTTGTTCGTTACCCCCTTCATGACAATTCTATTTTTCTTGTTATTATTGCGCCATGTTCATTTTTACAGGATGTGAACAGTGCAACAAACGTGCACCATAGCTTGCAAGGCGCTGTTATCCCTAGTTCTGGTTCCATTGGCATGAGAATACAATATCCTTATACATTTTGGTCTCTTTTCTTGGAAAAATTTGTACGAATAGTAATATTTTCAACCTGTATGGTGTTTCTAGTATTTTGTCCAAATTTTTTTGCAAAACTAGTAAAGCCGGTGTTGTCAAGACCGGTCTTCTCCAAATCACCCAAGAGCGGCATTCGCAATGCTGGCCTTCGTTGAGTTGTCAAAGACCAATGTTGTGAACACTGATTATACCACTTTTACAATTTTTTCCCCCAAGAATACTAAAAACACCATTTGCCTTGAAAATGTTATTATCCGTACAAAAATTTTTTTTTCCTGTTTATTTGCGTTTGTTTGCCTATTTGTTTTTCATTTTTATGTTTGTAGACCTTCATTTGTTGGATTTCTAAATTTGTTGTTTTGGTTTGTTACTCCAAGCACTAAAGCATCATATAAGACACGTGCCACTGTAGCTCGACATATATGTATAGGAGTTTGGCTTAAGGTTATATATCTTGATGTAAAGGGAGACCCTGTATGAGCATTTTCTAGTTTCTCTGCCTATTTAAATGATTAGCTCTTTTTTTGGCTTGCATAGGGCCGCAGTGTTTCTCAGTTTCTGTCAAAAATGGTAAATATTTGGAGGCGATAGCATTAGTGGTGGCATGTTGATTTCCTATTGTATATTTGACGCAGTTTGTTACCTTTTCCGTCCTTTTGTAAGCGTAAAATGAGGTATGAGCTTTTGTTTCAAATCTTTGTTGCAATCACCAGCAGTCCTCTCTTTTAGCAGCATCTAAGCTGTATATAATCCCAAACCAAGGGAATTCAAGTCTAAACTGGGACAAGGGTGGAGGGCGTGTGAGTTTTTCTTTAGACTAAAGAAAAGAAAGAGATTTGAAGCAAGCATGTTGATCTGCTGTCATATTAGTTATTTGTTTACCCTTTGAGTTCTAAGTTGGTAATGATATATTTAATGTTGTCAATTTTTGGTTAAATATGCATACATTTGGGCTTCAAAATTAATCGAGTATTTTGATACATGTTTATTGAAAGTTTGCTTGATTTCATGTATATATCATCGAGCTCTGCCTTCTTTAGACTGCATTTTCCTTAACATCAGAAAACATATTCGAAGAACCCGTTTGGAAGAAGGAAGGATGCTGGCTACCCAGGATCAAATGGATCAATGTCAGCTATCAGCTACCAGTAGCTGGAAGGGAATGTACTCTGTTCTCTAAGCTATGTCATAAAAGAACATACTACTCATAGGATGCATATTGTTGCTGGGCATGCATCCATTATATCATGAAGTCATGAGCAATGCATTAGTATCACTTGCATGTAATTGCGGAGAGTTCTTGTGAGCATATAGTTCATCTATGTTATAGTGTATCCAAGACATGCATTTTAAGCATCATATCAGTATGCTGTGTTTACTTATTTTCGAGTGGATATGTTAATGTTGTTGCATCAGTTTGAAACTTTATCTGATTTTGTGTTCTAGCATTCTCTCTTTATGATTTTGCTTACATTGTTTACTAGGTTCACTTTCATTTCTAAGTTTCTATAAATATTTTCACTCTTCCATAGTCTGTAAAGAGATGGTATAGGAAGATATGTGATGGAGGGACACATTTCATTTCATTGGAACATAAGCATCTCATAGCATGGGTTTACACTACATGAAATGTTAAGCATCTCATAGCATGGGTTTACACTACATGAAATGTTAAAATGATCTAAATTATAAAAACTAGTTTCCATTAGCATGGCCATAATTTTGTCTCTTGAGCTAATTATGGAGCTGACAGTGACAATCTAACATTCAGGGATCAAAGCATGTACCAGGGAGGTTATCCGGAATCTATTCTGCTGAGGGGTAAATTTCAACCTCTTTTGGACAGGATCAAAGGTTTGACAGCTTTCATTTCAGGTAATAACTTTTTTAAATGTCATAATTCAAACATATGTTGTACATGTTATGCGGTTAGGTTAACGTTGACTAGATGACGTAAGTGTACAAAATAGATGTTTTGATTTAGTCAATATTACTTGTCATTAACATGAGTTGAAGACGTAAATCCGTTTCAATGATTCAAAGTCCCAAAACACAGCCATGGAGGATACCTAAGCGGGTATGGTACTTCTGGTTGCTAAAAAACTTCTGGTTGCTTTTTAGCATCATATATTCATTTTGCATTGATGATGTATATGTACCATGGATTCCTTATTGACAGAAATAGTTCTACTCAATTAACATGGGTTGTACTTCACTCCTGCCAGTACATCAAACATTTAGCTTTGGTAGGGTTTTTTTTTTTTTTTTTTGAGTGGTTAGTTGTCGTTTCTAGCAGAAACATCTTTCATAGAGTCAGATAGTGGAGCCAGTCAAATATCATTCAAAGCCCCATTTAGGTTATGCTTCACTTGATCATTGGCCTGAAAGTTATACTTTTTTACGTCGTGTTCGGTTCACATATTCTAATGGAATCTGATGGAATTGGAAGTGAAATACATCCCTTAGTATGTTTGGTTATCAAAAAATGAAGGAATTGCATTCCTTCATTTGATGAAATCTTCATTCCTTGAGGGTCTTGGATGAATTTCCAAAAGACAAATTACGTTACCTCAAATTCCAATTCTTTTGACAAATTTTATTCCTTGCAAAACATTCCGTGGACCAAACGCGCCCTTAGTAGTTTGTGGGAAGTGTAATTGTCATAAAAAAAAGAAGAAAACGTCCGATGATATTGTGTGTGAACCGTCTTTTCTACCAGCTTGTCTGGATATTCTGTTTTGGGGATAGAAGCGACACATGGTTGCTGTTTTCACTGATCTATTCTTTGAGTGAATGGAAGTTGAAGAAGATACAAATGCAAGATCTCTTCTCGTAAAAAAGTCTCGTAGAAGGTTCAGTGGTCGGAAAGCAGAGTTTATTTGTGGATGGGCCCCAATATACTTTTTGTATCGGTAAGACCAGGTTATAGGAAATAAATTTTGAGGTGGGGAGGAAAATGGGAGATGTTATCCCAAGTCTACCTACCTGATCATGGAGAGTTTGATACGTTACAGTAAGACTACATTAAGGCTTAAGATTGATGGCCTGATTGAACCCGAGGGGATGGCCTAGCATGTCCCGACAGTGGAAAGCTGGCATGGGAGGAAGCTGAATTCTATATATAATCTTTTTAATTCAGGGACATTGGATAATGTGCCCTGGATCTTAAGAGGAGCTACATTAACACCATTTTTTTTCTATACAACTGAAGACCCTTTTTCAAATCAAATCTACATGTGCAAGAAAATAAAGAAAATGGATTTAATGAGGGATGCCTTGCGTTAATATGTAGAGAAGGATGGACATTTGAGCATATGAGCTTTACATACATTTGATTAGCTTTTGCAAAAGGTCTCTGGGTCTGCTGGTCATTCATGTATTCATTTGGAGAACTCTATATATGTAATCCTTTTTTTGAAAAGAAAAATTTATCCATGCATGATGTATACCATTCTATCATGATGGAAACGTTACTAAATCTATCATAGGGTTAGTATTATGAAGTGTAAGAAACTTTTACACTTTTCTTATTATATGAATGTAACTTACATTTGGTGCATTTTAGGAATGTAAAGCTGTTCAAATAATGTAATATTTTTACATGCACCAGACAAAAACTTGCACGTGGCAGTTCATATAGTTTGCCACGTATACATTTTTACGTTATTTGAACAGTTTTACAAAGTTTCTTTTTACAATGCACCAAATGTATAGTTGTTAAACTCTTACGAGTCACGAGTCGAGTTGATTTATATCAAATACGACTTGACTCGTTAAGTGACTCGTTTTTGTCTAGACTCTTACGAGTCGCTGTGTGAACTTGGACCGAGTCACGAGTCGTAAACTTATAATTATTGCAATTTGATACTATTGTTATATATCTTATATATTATACTTAATTTAATACATTATGTTGTGTGTTATCTATATAATTTTGATCATTTTATTGCGAATTTGGAGATAAGTTGTAAGTTTATGTCTCAAACTATTAATTATGTAATATTTTGACAAATTTATTAAGATAACGGACTTCAGTTTTGCTTTTAAAGAGGTCACACATATATATAGTTATACTATATTATGTAATATTTAAAAATGTCTCGACTCTTACGAGTTAATTCACGTTTCAAGTCACGAAATCATCTTTTCGAGTCGAGTCAAAAGTTACGAGTCTATGACCAAGTGTAAGTACATTCATATAATATTTATGAATGCACCAAATGTAAGCTATAATGCACCAAATGAATTCGTTATAATTAGAATTCCTAATTTACTAATCCAAATAATATTTACATTAAAATTCCATATAGCTTACTAATCTTTTGTTACTTTTTATATTTTAAACAAGAAGCTAATATCGTGTTACACTTATTCCTAAACCACACATATGTATGCGACTGAATTCAGGAATCTCGAAACCCCCTAATAATTTACCCTTATAAATGTAGAAAGCATAACCCAAACCCAGATAGATTTCCTCATGATCAAAAATCTTATCGATGAGCCATCAACCCCAATGGCATATGATTTACTATCTATTTTCCATATTTTATAATTTAATTGATTATTACTTTAGCCAATAATAGTATGCTAACTTATCACTTGATTTAATTGATTAAAATTAAAAGAAAAGTTAATGGATACAATAATATAAAGTTCATGACAAAGAAATATACATAATCAATCCGTACATCATATAAGTGCGATACGAGTAAATACTTCTTACGATGTCATCCAACGACTTTTTAAGTTGGCCGCGTTGATTAAAAATAACTTTTTTTAGTTTTTAGGACTTTTTTTTATATGATTTTTATGATTAAATTTAAAAATATGTAAGTTTGTTTTTAAAGTTTAATTTTGGGTCTGAGATAGTATAAAGACTTAATGAAATTCAAGATAAAATTTCATAAACTTGCAACTACAAGAAATTAAAGAAAATACATGTTGTTTATAAAACCATTTGGTTTTAGATCAAGTGGCCAGTTAGGGGCCTTTTTAGGAGGAAATGATGGATGAGATTTTGACTTGGAAAGCTGGGATTAAATCTTGATTTCCTGTGGTTTCAGACATTTTACTTCAGAGTGTGAGCATACGTGTTATTATTCATGTTTTACAAGAGTGCGAATATTCCACCTTCCAGAGCATATTCCTCAGAGTCTTTAATTGTTAATTGATTTTGTGTCTTATTTGTTAAAAGAAAATGTAAAAGTTAGAAATAGATTGAGTTAATTGTAAGAGTGAAAAGGTTTATTAACCGAAATAAATGTAGACAAAGTACTGAAAGTAGGAATGGAGTGACTAACGCGTGAATGCAATATGGTCCATTCATACTTAAAGTCAAAGACAATCATTTATTGGAAAAAGCTATACATACAATATACTCATAATGTATATCTAATGAATGCTGGGTATATATATATCCATCTTTCTATCTGAAACCGCGTTGGATTTTATTATATATTCAAATAATATAATAAAATAAAAACATTCCCCACCACCCTCAGTCCCTCACTATCATTATCAGCTACTCTTTTTCTGTTCATATTTTGGTACTGGTATTTTAGAGCTTCAAAAACAAAAACACACACACACACACTTATTACTATTATTACTTTTACTAATAGCACTACAACTACAACAGCAACTAGAATTAGTTATCTATATCTTATTTTTCCTTAGCAGGAGGGATCGAGGTAAGGTAACTTAGCAGCATCCATTTCTTTCTTTCTTGGTATATACATATATACCTCCTCTGCTCTGCCCTGCCTTGCCTTGCCTTAAACAGAACCAATATATCACTTATATATGATGGAACATATTAAGATAGTTTTATAATTTAGTATAGTATATGAGAATGAGAATGGGGGGTCTGTTGTTAATGTTCTGCTCTTCATTATTATTCTTGTTATGTTGTTGTGGTGCTAGTAATAATAGTAATTCGCAAATGAATTCTGATGATGGTTTAAACTTATTATCGCTTATGACTAGCAACCACTGGATATCACCCATTCTTTCTTCTACTTGGAACTCCACCAACACCACGCCTTGTTCATGGGCTGGGGTTGCTTGTCATCCCATCACCAATCATGTTGTGGCTCTTAACTTGTCCGGTTTCATGATTTCCGGTCACCTGAACATGGGCCCTCACCTTTCTACCTTTAAACATCTTTCTTCTATCGACTTTAGTTACAATAGTTTTACTGGTCCCATACCTCCCCTGTACTCTTCTCTCCTTGAACATCTGGATCTTTCCTACAACTTCCTTTCCGGTCCCATCCCTCCGACACTCGCCACTTTGCCCCGTTTAAAATGCATTTTTCTTTACAGCAATAACCTCACCGGTTCTATCCCTTCTCACTTTTGTAGCACTAATTCTCCTCACCTTGAAGAAGTTGATTTCTCCCTCAACCGCCTCTCTGGGGATATACCACGCACCCTCTTCTCCGGTGGTTGCCGTCATCTAACATCTCTAAGTCTTTACGGCAACTCTCTTTCCGGTCCTATACCCGACTCCTCCTCATTCCCCACTCGCTTGGAGTTTCTTTATCTCAGTTCTAATCAGCTTACCGGCTCCATTCCCTCGGGTTTAGGTAAACTCCGCAACCTAGTAGATCTGCAGTTGAACAACAATCGATTCTCGGGTTCTATTCCCTCGTCCATTGGGAACTGTACTAGTCTGCAGACACTCATTCTTGCTAACAATCGTTTCACCGGTACGTTGCCCGTCACCCTAAATCATCTCAACCGCCTTACAACTCTAGATGTCCACAACAACACTTTGCATGGTACCGTTGATTTTGGTGGTGTCAACTCATCATCATGTAAAGACTTGGTCTATCTGGATCTGTCTTTGAACCACTTTCATGGTGTCCTTCCTCATCAACTGGGAAACTGTAGTAGCTTAAACCAACTTGCTGCCGTCAGCTGTGGTTTGAGCGGTTCCATTCCTTCTTCTCTTGGACAACTCGCTTCGTTGACCACCCTCCACCTTTCTCTAAACAGTTTTTCTGGAAAACTACCCCCCGAGCTTGGCAAATGCAAATCCTTGGTTGATCTGGAACTCCATGCCAATCTCCTCGAGGGCAAAATCCCAGATGAACTTGGAAACCTAACCCAATTGCAAATACTTCAATTATTTGACAACCGTTTGACAGGAAAGGTCCCTATGGGAATTTGGAGGATTAAAGGCCTCAAGAAGCTCAACATATATAACAATAACTTGTCTGGGGAACTACCCAGCGAGCTTGTCGAAATGAAACATTTAAGTGAGATCACGTTGTACAACAATCGCTTCACTGGAGTTATACCACAGGCCTTGGGGATCAATAATAGTTTGACAGTAATTGATTTTACCAATAACTCCTTCACTGGGAAAATCCCACCAAACCTTTGTTTTCGGCAGCAGCTGCAAAGGCTGCTTTTGGGCTTTAATCACCTGCGAGGTTGTGTACCTCCTGACCTTGGAAGCTGTTCTAGTCTTTCAAGGTTAGTTCTGCAGCATAATAGCCTCAGGGGAGTCCTTCCAGAATTTGTGGATAACCATAACATGCTCTACATGAATCTTAGGGGCAACTGTTTCAGTGGACAAGTTCCACATGGCTTTGGAAAGCTTACAAATATCACAGAAATCGATCTCTCGATGAATAACTTCTCTGGTAATATACCCACGGAGCTGGGAAACCTTGGGGAGCTTCAAGCTCTCAATATTTCTTACAACAAGTTACACGGCCCTCTGCCATCTCAGCTGCAAAGTTGTAGCAGGTTGTTGGAATTTGATGCCAATCATAATATGCTAAATGGCTCCATCCCACCCACGTTTGGGAGGTTGTCACAGTTGTCAACTTTATGTCTAAGCGACAATCACTTCTATGGGGGAATTCCAGAGTTCCTATCCCAACTAAAAGATCTAATTAATCTTCAACTAGGTGGGAATTCATTGGATGGAAGTATCCCATCATCTATAGTAGAACTCCGTAGTTTGAATAGGTTGAATCTCGGCCGCAACAGACTGATTGGTGATGTTCCCTCACATTTAGGGAAAATGTTAATGCTCCAGTATTTGGATATTTCAGACAACAATCTAACAGGGACTTTAGCATCACTTAGTGATATCCATGGACTGGTCAACTTGAATGTCTCGTATAATCATTTTGAAGGTCCAATTCCGACATTTTTGTTGACATCTCCCAACATATCATACTCTTCTTTCTTAGGAAATCCAGGCCTTTGTGCTGACTGTGGCTCTATTTGTGTAAAAAACAGCAAGGTCAACCCATGCATTGTTCGATCAACCAATCAGAAACAGCTGAATAAACAGGAATACGTAATGGTAGCCGTTGGAATGTGTCTATTTGTGGTGGTTGTGCTGTTAGTGATTTATCTGGTGGTTATCTGTCACAGAAAACAAAAACAGGATATCGACATGCTTGCGGACATGTGTGGTGGTTCGTCGCTGCTCATAAAAGTACTAGAAGCTACTGAGAACTTGAATGATAAGTATATTATTGGGAGAGGTGCCCATGGAACGGTGTACAAGGCTTTTTTGGGTCATGATAGGGTGTATGCGGTAAAGAAACTTGTCTTTGGAGGAACAAAAGGAGGACAGAGTAGCATGAAACGAGAAGTTGAGACGGTTGGGAAGGTGAGGCATAGAAATCTGGTGATGATAGAAGACATGCTGATAAAAAAAGATTATGGTTTGATCTTGTACAAGCATATGGAAAATGGTAGCCTGCACGATGTCTTGTATGAAAGAAACCCCCCTATAGGTTTGAACTGGAGTAGTCGGTACAAGATAGCTTTAGGAACTGCACAGGGTTTGGCATATCTCCACTTTGACTGTGATCCTATTATTGTGCACCGGGATATAAAACCGATGAACATACTTTTGGATGGTGATATGGAAGCTCATATATCAGATTTTGGCATTGCAAAGCTGCTGCAAGATCATTCTAGTGCTTCCCAACCATCAACTACATTTATGGGCACGATAGGATACATTGCTCCAGGTAAAGTGGTCCTTTTAGTCTTACACGCATTCTACATTTTGTTTTATGACCGAGTTTTTTTTATTGTTTAGTGATTTAGTAATTAATAATAGTACTTGCAGAGAATGCATTTGGAAGCACAAAAGGGATGGAATCAGATGTATATAGTTATGGGGTGGTGCTGCTAGAGATGATAACTAGACGAGGACACAATAAGGCGAATGAAGAGATGGACATTGTGTCATGGGTTGGGTCGACTTGGAGTGAGAGGGTACAAGTTGAGATGATTGTAGATCGGGAGCTTTTAAAAGAAGTTGAAGAAGATCCAATTGTAAAAAAACAAGTTGTAGAGGTGTTAATGGTGGCGTTGAGATGTACAGAATGGGAACCAACAAGAAGACCATCCATGAGAGAAGTAGTCAAGCGTCTTCAAGATACACTAATAAACATGTAGCACGCACTAGTTTCTTAGGTTTTGTTTGTTACAAGTTTGTCCATCCTAAGTTAGTTACTTGATATACTCTTGCTCTTGCTTTCCTTTCTTACGTTATATATACAACTTAAGTGGAAGGCGAATATGGGGTTGTTCCTCATCTAAGCTTAGTCTTGTTGGCTAACATCTCTGACTTGTATGGATTTTGGATCCATTTATTGTGAATTTGGTTACTTATTGCTTTGCATACCCACTTTGTAGGTCATCATGTGGTTCGAAATAACGGCTTAAAATGGTGTATAGTGAAGCGGCTATGTTCTTGATCAATGGCAAAATCCAGACAAGAAAGCAAGGCGTCTAGCATTTTCATTTTCATCCTTCGTTTTGACTGGCACCCACATTCACAATTCCACACCCACATAACTACTCCTCACATTTAGCATTATTATTATTGTGGCTGGAGAGGGACAAGCAGTATACTACAGTATTACATACATTTTTTGTGCTGCTTTTATGCGACCAGGAAGAAACAGAAAAGAAATGAAGCCCAGCTCAGCAAAGACCAGCAACCTTTTTCAATATGTGGATTGCTTTGTGGTCGGCAGAAAAAAAAATGTGACACACAATGAATATTAAATGGATATGTGTTTTGATGCTTTATATTATGGCATTGAGGGTGGATTCCCCTTTGAAAATGAAACTATTATTTGAGTTCACTTATTGATGATAATTTGTTATGCATTTGACCATTATACAGTGATTGTTTGGGTTGATTAATTAAGCTTTATGATTAATCAACCCAAACAACCACTGGATTCTATTGGGTGAGAAGGACTTTAGCAACAGGTATGTCTTTGATTGGATCAACTGGATTCTTAAGAAATATAATGTATTTATGTGGAGAGTATCAATGGATCGAATACCTACCATGGTTGCGCTGAAAGCTCGCAATTGTTTTGTTATGGAAACGGTCTGTGTTCTTTGTGAAGAAGAAGACGAAACTGTGGAACACCTCTTTTGCAAATGTGAAACGGCTGCCCGTGTTTGGCACTTTCTCAGTCGATGGTGCAAAACCGCACCTTTTTTCATTTTTGACATCAAAGACCTATTGGAATTTCACACGACTTCAAGAAAGAATAAAAAGGAAAAGGAAGCTATGAAGTGATTGATCATGATTAGTTGTTGGTGCATTTGGAAAGTGAGGAACGAAAGGAAATTTGAGAACATTAGAACGAGCACGGTGGGAATTATTCAGAACATAAGATCACTCGGTTTTTTGTGGTATAAAAGTGGAACGAAAAACAAATGTATCTCTTGGAGTAATTGGTGTAATTTCATACTCTTGTAAATAGTTGTATATTAGACCGCCGGTGTCTTGCTGGAGTATATATGAATACAAAAGTTACTTTTCAAAAAAAAAAAATTAAAATTAAGCTTTATGAACTTTGAGTTAAACTTTTTTAAGTCAAATGTCAAGAATGGTATTGTGGGTGGATTTGATATTGGAAATGGAACCTTGATTGGGGAATTCACTTATGGATGGTAGTTTGGTTAAGTTTGACTCTCCTTATTAATTACTTGTAAAAAATCATCGTTTAATAAATCTCTTTTATTTATAAAGAAGCCTTGCTTCTAGAAGGAAAATTTAAAAAATTTCCTACGTGGCAAGCTAGGCCCTTCCTTGAGCAAGTTTCTAGATTCAATGACGTAACTCCTTTATTTTTTTCCAGTGTCCTTCAATTATTAAGAAAAAAAAAACTCATCTTCTCCCTGTCGAGTTGTAGCAGGTCATTTATCGGGTCAGGTTAGATTTTTTTTTTATGTTTATTGATTTGTTTCTCATGCCACAACCCATTACCTATAGCAATGTAAGATTTCCTTTCATAGGATACACCTTGTGGTTTGTGTTGTTAAGTAGAAAACTCATGATTAGACTAAACGAGAAATGTCACCCAGGCGTTGCTCCGAGACACATTACGTTATGTGTTGCTTCGGGACATATTACGTTATTTAAAAATGATCTTAAAGAAAAATAAGAAAAAGAAAACTCGAAAACAAAAACATAATAATTTAAGAAAGGAGTTGATAATAATAAAAAAAGTTAGAAATTGAAAAGAAAACAAAAAACGTACCAATTCACGTGTTATTTAATTTAATTTGTGAAATACTCTATTGGGGTGTTAGCCCAGTGGTCAGGAGGTTTTCCACAAAGTGGTTTCCTCCTGGGGGTTTCAGGTTCGAATCCTGCCACATGCAAATGTGGTGAGGGAGTCTTAGCAATGCTATACCCATCTAACACATGGGGAGCATACCCTTTAGGGCATTGCTATGAGACGAACCGGCGTGGGCGCATCCGCGTGTGGGGATGTTAGCCATTTATCCATTGTTGTCTTTCAAAAAAAAAAATTGTGAAATACCTTCTACAAATGTTTACATTTGCTTTAAAATGAAAAAGTCGAAAATTTTGTGTATACTTATCAATTCCAACTTCCACAGAGCCGTCGAAAGCACGGCAGAGACCACGACTGATTATCTGACCCCGGCGGGGATGGTGCGCCTGACATGGCATTTCCACGATTAAATAATATTTCATTCTGGTTGTTGCCACCAAGTCTCTTGCTTATGGAAATTTTTTTTTAGAACAATGGACACTTGTGGCCTAAAAAACACAAATTCTCGAAGTCATTTAAAATACGTTATTTAAAAATGATCTTAAAGAAAAATAAGAAAAAGAAAACTCGAAAATAAAAACATAATAATTTAAAAAAGGAGTTGATAATAATAAAAAAAAGTTAGAAATTGAAAGGAAAACAAAAAACGTACCTATTCACATGTTATTTAATTTAATTTGTGAAATACACCATTGGGGTGTTAGCCCAGTAGTCAGGGGGTTTTTCTCAAAGTGGTTTTCTCCTAGGGGTTTCAGGTTCGAATCCTGCCACATGCAAATGTGGTGAGGGGGCCTTAGCAATGCTATACCCATCTAACACATGAGGAGCAAACCCTTTAGGGCATTGCCAGGAGACGAACCGGCGTGGACACATCCGCGTGGGGGATGTTAGCCATTTATCCGTTGCTGCCTTTCAAAAAAAATATTTGTGAAATACCTTTTACAAATGTTTACATTTGCTTTAAAATGAAAAAGTCGAAAATTTTGTATATACTTATTAATGATATAATATGGTCAAGCCGTATGAAATTTTTTTTTTATAACCAATGGACACTTGTAGCCCAAAAAACACAAATTCTCAAAGTCGTTTAAAACAGCCCAAATATTACAAATAGCCTGTTACTATAGTTTGCACGCAAAAAAATACATTTCTTTTTAATATATATATATATACTAATGACGTGAAGTAAGCATTTGTAATGATATGGCGTGTTGTCGGCGACACGTGAAATGTATTGCCATGTTTCCAACTTCACTAAAACATGAAAAATCCACTAAAGTTGTTTCAAATCTGGATAACGTTTTTGCTTTTAAGATATAAGAGTTAAAATACTATTTCAAGATATGAAATTATACGAGCATTGTTGTTGTACTCGACCCATTTTTATGATGCACTGAAAGTTACCCGCGTTGACTCCATGGTCACTTACCCTGTGTTATTAGATTTGTTGGTAGGGTTGTTCACCTGAATTTGAGTGGTACTGATTACTGCATGTATAAAAGTTTCAATTTCAAATTTCATTAGATTTGTTGTTTCTTATTTCAAATATCACCAATGGCGAAGCCACATTGGTAGTAGGAAGGGCAAGGCCCACCCTAGTCCAATAACAATACTAACACTTTATAAGTGTAATTCTATAAAAATCTGATTCATGGTTTATTTGGCCCATCCAACAAGTCAAAAATATTTGATTCTTAGCCTACTAATTTATAAATGTACGACTGTACGTGTACATGTTTGGCTGTTTATCACATATTTTGAAGTGTTTGTATTCCCTTTTTCTTATTTCAAGGTACATTATTTTATAAATCATTCAATTTTGTTCCTTTATCTCATTGATCTATCGTATACACATATATGAGTGTTATCTAATGATAAATCCTCCTAAAAATTAGCCTAAAAATCCTCCTAAAACTATAAGAAGGTGACATGAGTTATCAACTATTTTTCTTTCCTAATCTTGCCCCTTGATTTTCCACATGTCATCATCTAATAGTTAGGAGGATTTTTAAGCTATTTAGTTAAGAGGATTAATAATTTCCCTTTTAGCTTTTACGACTCATTTTTAGGTTTTGGCCCATCCAAAGTGTTAATCTTGGCTTCGCCACTGAATATCATCTAGACTTATTATATATATATATATATATGGTCGGTAGAGCTGAGAGAAAATAATATGACGTGGCTTAATCTGAACCGTTGAAATTAATTTAGGATTTAATCTAAACCGTTCAAATTATATATATATATATATATACATGGTTTGCTGGCTTGACAAGTCAAATATGTTGGTTTTAGGTCAAGTAATTTTAATGCTCATACTTTCAAGTTGGTTGGTTTTGATCAAGTAAGTCAAATGGGTTATTTTTGAGTCAAGTGGGTTGGTGGGTTGACACGTTAAATAAGTTGGTTTTGGGTCAAGTAGGTCAAATGGATTTATAATAATTAAGTTATTCGTGTTGGCGGGTCGACTTGATAACTCAATAAGCCAATTCGGACCAGAACTGAGAAAAATCAGGTTAGTGGGTTGGCGGGTCAAAAATAACCAACTTTTCCTGGTTTGTTTGGAGACTGTTTTAGATTGGGTTTTGAGTTGGATCGAGTATTAACATTTGGCAACCCTTCTTTATACTACAATGTAGATAGATACACACATTGAATTTATTATACTTAAACTTATCGTATATCATTACTTGGTTTATATTTTATGAGAACGTGTAAAATATCTTTTAAGTACAAATTTGTTGTTTCTTATCCGGTCACTGACTGGGTATTAATCTAGTTAAAAATTGGCAGAATGTTGGATTGCAAAAGGGATTTATATGTAGAAAGAGAGACCATAATGATTGTTAGTGCGCATAAAAGTTCATACATATTACTGCATGTTTAATATACCTTGTATACATATCTCCTTATCAAGGAGAGGAATGGCAGATTGTTCAATCAAATTAGTGTGCAAAAGGAGGTAATCAAGGAGAAAATTGTGGAGGGTAAAGATGAGATTAGTTTAGTTGGACTTTAAAGATTGCAGGGCTTATGAGGAGCTAAAAGCTAAGAGCATCTACAATGGTAAGTTTTAAAAAAAAAAAAAATTTTCCTTCAAAAATGGTGTAAGTATTTGTAAGAGGTTTTTTATAAAAAAGTCTTACACTCCAATGGCAATAACCTTGTGATAACTTGAAATTGAAAAAAATACAATATTTTAGTACAATAATAGGCTCAAGACAAAACATATAGGTGTCGTTTCTTTTTTATTTAATGAATATAATAGTTAAAAACTTAATCATTCAGTCAAATTTCATGTTTCTTTTTTGATTTAATAAACAAAAATAACCGTCAATTATCTTTATTTTACTTAATACATACAGACATTCTTTATGCATTCAACCACTTAATACACTCAACACTTAATGACTAAAAAAAGAAACGGGCCCATAGGTTGATAGATTTTAAGCTTTTCAATAACTATTTCATTTAAGAAATTATATTATAATAAACTTTGAGCTATTAAAAGTTTTATACCATTGGAAAGGAAATCTTTTTTTAATAAAAGCTCTTACACATTTTATGTATTTGATGAGTGATAAATATATAGACTTTTACCGCACTTGTTTTGGCCGTTTTATAGTCATTTGAGTGAACTTATGATACTTAATGGCATGCATATGTGATTTCAGGTTCATTGCTTGTGTCACCAAGGAATACGTCGTGAAATGATGGTTAAGGACTTAAAGGAAGATAAATGATGGTTCGATGAAGATTCGGATCGAGATTCAAGACTTAAGACGAAGAAACTTGTGCAAACATGAAGCCTATGACCATGTGTTAGTTTTTGGGCATAACTTCTTCATACGAACTCCGTTTCAGAAGAGTAAGATATCCACGGAAAGGCAAGAGAAATATCTACAATTTTCATGTTGATGTCCAGGACCAATGCCGCTCACATAAATCTCTAGCGCCCGCTAGAAGTCTTTCCGAAACTTACCAGCGCCGCTGGGACTTCTGCCAGCGCCGCTCCCAAGGCCGGTTCAGCTAGGGTATATCCGAGAACCTATAAATACCCCTCTAAAACCCTAGGGCCGGGCAACACTTCTTCCAGACGACTTGAGGGTCGTTTCTAGGGTATTTTCACCAGATCTAAACCCTCGTAACACCCCCATATCATCCAAGAGATTAAACATTAATCCTTAACAACATCATCATCATCATGATCATCATCATCATAAACATCGATCAAGAAGGAGGTGGTGTCGTGTGCGAGAGTCACAGCCGCAAGAGTGACGAGCAGTAATTCAACATCAATCAATTCTCTATTTCTCTATCGGTACATTATGGATTTATATACTATGATTGTGATTCTGACATGATGATGTAGCTAAATAAGTAATCATCTACTAAGATGATGTGACATGATTATGTGATGGTTGCATTCTAAGTACACTTAACATCTTGTCGTGATCTTAATGAATTAATTCTTGTTGTTTGTTATTCTTATTGTTGATGATATATGTATGCTTTATGGTGGTACCTATTGTGTGCGTATATGATTTTGGTTGTTTATGGTATAAACAATCATCACTAGGTCATGATATGATAGTGAACAACATAATAATAACGAGAATTAATCTCTTAAATGTCTTGATAAGTCAACTAGACAAGATTGTTATTTAAATAGTTAAACAAGCTAATTGGTTAGAAAACTATAGGTGGATAGGGTGGTACTCACACTTGTAGTTAATCGGTTAGAGAATTTGAGTAAGAGACACAAATTTGTTAGCGGATAGGGTGGTACCCACGTAACCGAGTCTAGTGACTTATTTAGATCCCAACTATTGTATTGACTAGTGCAACCTGAAACATGTTATGGAACTGATTTGAGGTAGATGGCTTTTAATCTTTCTGTTTGAAACAACTCTCTTTCGATTAATTACTCGGAATTACTAACTAGATCTTTTTACTAACTGATTTCAAAAGCGACGTGACAACTCGGTCACATAACCTCCAACCAATCTTACTATTACTTGATCTCGCTTAGTTTTTAAACATAGTCCCTGCGAACGAACCTGGTCTTACCTAATAGCTATATTAAAAACGAACGGATTCACTGTCCGTGAGTGTGTGTTTAGTTTGGTATTTCCTTGACTTATAAATTTAAAACTTGACTACTTTTAATTATACACAAACGACACATATGTATTTTTATTACAAAAAGGCTTTTCAAAAGAGACCATTGTGGATGCCCTAAGGGGGATATGTAAATTTGGCTACTTTTTGCATGTTAAAGCTTTTGTGCATTAGATTGTTTTGAATTGTGTTATAGTATGTAGCTTTTTATTTGAAGTCCTCCTATACCAGGTAACATGTTTTTAATTTTTAAAGATTTACTTTTATGAAATTCAATATATTATTAACTTTAAGTATTATTATCATTATGTAACACACTGGTTTATAAAAAAGTGAATTTCCAAAAGTTTTAAATATTAATTCAAACTCCGTTAATAAAAATGGGGAAGCGGCTTTTAAAAATCCCATAAACAACTTTAAATGTTATTACTAACATCGTACCGTCACAATAATTGAAGGAAATCCACAATAACAATACAAAACATCAACCATTATAATAAATAAGTTCACTTAAAGCTACTAGATAATGAGTAACCAAAAGTCATCTTTTCATATATCATCTATAGCTACCCCATCTCTCGTAAATGTACTAGCTCAATCAGCACCTAACTTGGGGGCACAACACATTTCCACAAAACAAGTGTCAGCTTTAAAAGCCGAGTAAGATAACAACAAGTTATATAAAACAGTTGCTAGTTAAAACATCATTCCAAACTATCATACGTATGTCAAGCAACAAACAACAACGGCAATAAGCATTAGGAATATCATATCCCTAAATGTGTCTAGCAACCTCATCAATCGACAATAAGTATCTCAGCAAATCAACATCAGGTTATGCCACAACAAAGTCAAGTAACTTATGTCACTTGTTATCGACAATATAAATTGTGTGAAGGTGGTCCATCGACCTTTAGGGAGCCTCACACCTGAGTACCCGACATGATGGGTAGACCATTCGGTGGTCAATCGGCGTCGTTACGGATGGCATAACCAATCCATGAGTAAGTCGGCATCGACAAAAATGGCCAGCCCACGCCATCCGGCAAACCCTAACAACAGACTGAGTCGAATGGGGGTTATCATGATTACCCCAAACGACAATGAAGTTTGCATACTAGCCAAGGATGGCATGGGTTAAGCTTAACACTTTCGACAATAATTATACTCGAGTATCATCATCATCAACAACAACACAACTTTGAGGGCCCTTAACGTGCGTGTATATCCTACCAAGTCTACTATACTAGATGTACAAGCCAACATGTATCCAACTAATCATCAATCACAATCATTTCCAACATCTAAGCATGCATATCAAGTATAACGACAAATAAAAAGATCATTAGCATGCATAAACAACATTCAAGTGATCTCCCGTGAGTTCCCATTGCCAAAATACGTACGAAAAGGCTTTAACAAACATTTATTATGAAAGTTACATTTTCGTTGTGTCCCTCGTGTCAAAAGGTAGTTATATTACCTCAAGTCAAACAAGAATACAACCTAGCTGCTTACTCCTCGAAGTTTGATTCCTGGTTATTTGAACAGAATATCAATATCAACCAACTTATCACATTTACGAATTAAAAATACATGATTTCATGTCATAATTTTTAGCTACCAAGAACTTACTTATTTTGACCTCCCTAAACTGAACTCATATATAAATATCATAATTAAGTAAATCATATTTTCTTTTTGTCCAGCGTAAATATGAGGCTAGGATTCATGCAAACTAATTTGAGTTAACAACACATGAAGTTTACATGGAGATAACCAGAGCTACTTTCTACAAGATTAAATCCTATATATATATTAGTTGCCCAATTAAATACGAAGTATTGATTAGTTCGAATAACTGCAATACGTCTTAAGAGTCTTGAACTCACCTTTCTTGCGAAACAAAACCGCCATCAACAAGCTCTAACTATTGGTGTTATACATATATTTATGTGGCTTAGAATGCATTTACTTGATCATTTACTAACCAAACCACTAATGAATTGACAATCTAAAAGATTTGAATAACAAAAGTGAATAATTCAAAACCATGAAAAGGTTTAGAATTCCTCTTTGGTACAATTATGTGTCTAATAAAACTCCATGAAAATCAATTTATGCTCCATCGTAAAATTTGGCTTTCAAATATAAACTTTAGTTTTGTTTTTCTTTAACTAGATTCATGTACCATGACATCCCATAACATACATCTTTATACTACATAATCATAGTTACGGAACTAGGCTTAAAACTTATACGTAACCCGACATGACCTGACCCGACGTATTACACATGATGCGAATTCAGTATTCAAAAGTTATTTGCGATTTTAGACCTCTCAACAACTCGAGTAATATAAACTCATGATACATAAACTTATAGTAGGACGTTAAAACTATAAAAATGTCGGAGGTATACCTTATGATGTAACCGAAGAACAAAACAATAAGTGGGATGATTGAACAGGTTCTTGAAACGGAATAAACTGCTTCCTATTCTCGCTTGTATATCTAAAGGTTTCGTACCACTTTGTCGACTCTTAAATCGCACGAATCATCTTTGGTTACGTTTAGGGTTGTAAAGTCAATAGTATTACCAGGTATTGTCGACGAATGAGAGTATATCTATCTGCTACATATGGGCTATGATAAAATATGGCCATGAGGATATTAGTAATAGTTTGGGCCTAGCTAAAAAAAATAAAATAATAAAGTAACTCCCAATGCCGTTTTCCACGGGTTTTGGATCCCAATACCGTCTTCGACGGTATATGGGGGAGGTTGATACGTAGACAACCTTACCCCTACCAAAGGTAGAGAGGCTGCTTTCAGGTTCTACCATAGGTAGAAAAGGACCTCCAGCCTTGCAGGGCATGAGGATCGAACCCATGACCTCTGTTTCCAGAGGCATGAGCTCCAACCACTGATCCAACCCAGATATGGCCTAATGACCGTCACTTTGACTTATTTATACTAGCATGGTACCCGCGCAATGCGGCGATGGTTGTGGCAGCAATAGTGTGGTGGTGGGAGCGACTGTTGGTAGTGGAGGCGGTGTCAAGTGGTGTAGATAATTGATGTAAAAGTAATTGATGTAAAAGTTAATAAAGATATTTTGGATAAATGACTGATATTGTAATTTAATCATTAATGACATTTTAGATGATTTCTCCATAACTTTTAAAAAGATGGTTGTTTTATTTATTAAATAGTATAAAAGTATAGATTATGTGTATAGGGGAATTAGGATTAAGAAATAAGGGTATTTTGGGTATTAAAAATGTTGAATTTCCTAAAATAGGAGAGGCTAATATCCTTTGTAAAGGGTTATAGATATTTTTTTACTCATTAGTTACTTTGTTGATAAATTAGATCTGTAGGATACATCGGCTTCTTAAAACTATTTTACACTATACGGAATACATACTACATTAACAAGTATTGACGGTAAATATTGATCGACACTTTTTAGTGACACTAAATGACAACATATGCCCAATTTTATCCACATAAATGACACATATTATTCAACTTAACTGTTACGGACATAGCTCGTCTTATACCCATAATTATCCACATATTTATCATCTTCATTAAACGAGGGAAAATCAAAGTTGACTAACGACTAAGTCAAAAATACTAGAAAAATATTTGGGATGTTACACATTATTATTATTATTGTTGTTGCTATTATATCTCCTTTAATTTAGTTTGATATCCATTAAGTTTAGATATAACAAACTACGAATTTTTTATTTAACTAAAGTTAAAAAAAATAAATAAATTGGAATCAATATTTATATGGATTTAATTTTCATAAGTTTCCTTTTCTAATTTTTGTTTTGATTAAATTGTAAAATTAGTCACTCTGATTAATATATTTTGAAACTATTGTAATTGTTTTTTTCCTAAAGAAATGATACAGAGTAATAATACCAACTGTTTGGTGGCATTTTTGACCAAAATATAAAAGTAAAATCCGGGTTGCCCAACCGAACATCCATCCGGAATCGTTTATCATTATCATTATCGTTATCTCGTTGGGAATTGGGGGAAGAAAAATTATGATGATGATGACGATGAGTAGTAGTAGTAGTTCAATAATGTTAGCAGCAACAGCAACAGCAACGTCATCTATCATTCCTGCTCCTCATTTTCATTGTTGGAAAGTAGGAGGAGGAGGTTGGAATAAGAAACCCCCACAAAACATCCATTCAAAATCAAAGGAAAGAAATACAAGATGTTGGGTAACAACCGAAACCACCACCACCATCCAATTTGAAGAAGAAGAAGAATCGACAAAACCAACAGCAGGAGAGGTGTCGAGAACAATAATGGAGTTATCATCGATTGGGAGTTTTCATCATCATTCGGATAAAGAAGATGTTGCTGTTGCTGTTCGTTTTGCAGTCGAACCTCAAAAGGGCACTCCTATTCTTTCCTTATCTTCTCCCTTCTTCTTCTCCCCCGACGATGATACCCCCCTCCTTACTCCTACTAATCTCTCCGCCCTTAACGTCCAGGTTTTCTTTCTTTCTTTTCTTTTTAATCAATTATTACAGTTATTAATCTAAAATAAGTATTTTTAAATTCGTTAGTTGGATCAATGTGGGCTTCGCACAACACAATGCACCATCCAGGGTTCCCTTCACACTCCTCCCCATCATCAAATCCCCTTCTTCCAGGTCCCCCCTCCTCCTTCACTTCACTTCACTACTTTACTTTACTTATCATTATGAGTATTATCATTAGCAAGTAAAACAAGTAACACCCAATGGCGGGTGACGTTGAGATGTACCCCTACCTATGGTAGAGAGGTTCGTTACCCCTATTACTATTATTATCGCTATTGTCATATGTGCACACACACTCACTCGCTTACTCACACTTTTGAATTTGGATGATGTTAAGCAAGCAGTCCCTATGGGAAAAAAAGTTTGGAGAAAAAGCACAACCTCAATTTATTCACATTCTTGATGTTCAACGGGTTCTACATATCAATAACTTCGTGGATGTATGTTTCTCCCTCCCTCCATCTTTTCTCCCATATGCTACGCTATTGTTACGCAACCATTTTTTTAGTTTTTATTAACCGACCCAACCGCATTTCCTATTGAAACCAGGATGCTGTCTGGGTTTCTTCTTCAGACTATCAACTCTCTAACCCCGATCCTCTCCGAGATGTCGCTCAACGTCTTGTTCATGAAATCAACACTCATAACATGGAAGATCTTCTCCGCTTTTGCAATATCTATGTCCATTCACATGTCGAGGTCATCTTTCCATTATCACTTTCATATAAACATGCTGCATTTATCATTTGTGCAAGTCTTTTCTACTAAAAATATCTTGTCTTTCTATCGTCTCATAGTGGCCGCTTTCTCAATTTGCTAAACAATGCCTATCATCTTTTGTTGTTTAGGTGTCACATGCAAAGATGGTGTGGGTTGATAGGTTAGGGCTTGATATACATCTCTATTCTCCCCAAAATGATGTCTTTGAGGTCCGCATCCCTTTCCCTAGAGAAGTCACCAATGAGAAGGGTGCAAGATCCTCTTTTAATGGTATGGCCCAGCTAGCATGGGAAGTTGAAAAAAATTATCATCCCCTAGAATTTGAAAAAGTCAAACACTTGAACAAGATCGCTTCCAAAATTTAGTGTTTTATCGGTGAACTTCATGCTGATGAATCTGATGGTGGGATGTTTCATAATTAATTCATCCTGCCTCCTGCAGCATGATCTTGACTATACCATTTTGAAACATTGCTGCCTCAAATTTACATTTTGGATAGTTATACTAATTCATTGACAACGTATAGCTCCTTTGCTTTTCAATGGAGCAGTATCCAAGATATGATGGTTAATGCCTTGTATTTGTTTACTATTTCAATTTGGTCAAATTTACTATCTACTTTTTCTTTCATTAAAATGCATGTAGATTCTAAAGCCCCTTTCCATCAGAACGTGATAGTCGTTTGCTGTAACATATACATAGAAATGCCCCCACCTGCTGTTCACGAATTAGCAGGTAAAGTAATGAGCCAATTTGATTTGGTTTTCATAAACTTTGCCAGACTGTTTAAATACTAACCGATGCTATGAAAGTCTATTAGGTGTCCTGATTAGATCATGATTGAAACTGTTTTATCAGAGGTGTGCAAGTCACCAGATATGTCTTTGCTATATATAAATAAATGTACATATTATGTTAATGTACTACACTTGTGTCTAGTATGTACATGATTATGTGCAACTAAGGCTTGGCCTGGATGAAATATCAATCAAGCTGCAGCAGTTGTTGGCGAGAAGCGACCTGCAACAACATTCTTGATCTTACCCATCAAGTTTGTATACTTGGTGCTGTTTTCATACTTATCCAACTTTGGCTGAAACATGCAGGTCACCATACTTTCTAGGCTCTCTGCACTGTATTTTACGTACTTGTTAGGACTAACCTCGCTTTCTACCAAGGCCAAGTAATTTTGTATGTGTCTCTTATAGACAGGGATTATGACTTGCAGTATTAGCTGGCAAGTTTCCCATCTGAGACCTCTATCACACAACACCCACCCCGATTGTTTTCTATACACTTGATCAAATGCTTCATTGAAGCCTCTGATTCTTTTCTTGACATCTCCGTCATTGTTGTCTAACAGAGCTGAGATCTTTCCCCAACTCTCCCTCAGATAGAGTGTTGCGTAGTATTCCACGTGATTCTGGTGTCGTTTTATCCAAGATTCCCCCATGAGATCCCCTAGATTTGTACCTGTTAGATGTTTGGAAAAGTAGCAACTGGTGTTCATCATGAATATATAAGACAGACCGGTGTCTTCATATCTCTTTGCCCATGTCACTAAGTTACGTTCCAGTGATTTTACTATGTTGTGAACCTCAAGCGAGACAAGTCTCTTAGTGAATTTGTTGTTGTCGTACCAACTGGAGTAGATTTTGATAACTTGGTTCAGTACAGGTCTGTAATCATTGTCCAGCAACTCGTTGGTATATTCTGTTACAAAGCTTACCAATTTTGGAATGGAACCATCGGGAGGAGGGTCTGTTAGCCTTTGAAGCTCAACTTGTGCTGAGAGATCCTGGAAAATTTCGCAAGCCTCATTTACAACCTTTTTGATGAGATCCCTGGTTTGTGTTTGAATTTCTGAACATGGTGTCCCACCAAATATCCTATTGAAATCTTGTCTCAGATTGTTGAGGGCTGCAAACATGTCCAGCAGCTTGAATAGCTTGATTGCTTCTTTTTTACCCTTTGTGACTGTATTCCCGAATTTGATAAAACCCTGTATCCCTGACTGGAGTGCAATCTTGGAGAAGCAATCTGTCCACACATCTAGTTGGCCAAACACCTGGTGACAAAGCGTGTACTCCAGTTCAAGTAGATGCTTCACTATAAACTCCAAATGCCTCCCCCATTCGTCTATGTAACCTTCTATCTCTTGCACGCTATCAAATTCTGATAATGAGATGTCCAGATACCCTAAATCAAGACCTTGTAAACTTGCTTTAACAATTGTGCTACGGACCTTGATATATATAGACATGCACTGGTCTAGTTGGTTGTCACATGCAAAGCACACGGCAATAGCTCTGAGGTTCTGGACAATAGGAAAAGGCAAAGGTGGTGGTGGTAATGGATCAGATGCATCACTTTCCTCATCACCAGATGAGAAAAGGTACGATGGAACTTGAAGAGGCGAACTGTTATGGATTAAAAGACGTCTGAATTCATCTTCCAGCTTATTGAAAGCAACACCTAGAATCCCTTGATCGAGTAGGGAACGCTCCTCTGTTCCCTGCAACTCCTCCAGTAAATGTAGAGTCTTGCAGACATTGGATTGATAAGGGTGGTCATGATCCACACCTACACCTAGGTCTGTGGTCCCGTCTAGGAGAAATAGCTTGACATCTTCCACCCACGGGATTGCTAATTTGCAGGTGTTGGTGAGAAGTGTAAGCGCCTGCCGGAAGCGTTTCACCAGGGACAGGTAGAGATTGAGGTCAGAGGCAGAGTGGGTTGAGACCAACTTCCCGAGCTCATTTACTACTTGGGAGACCTTGAAAACCGCAGAAACAGTTGGAAGTGCACGATCAACATGGTTCCTGATGCCAAAAGTGGCACATTTGCATGCCATATTTCTGATCGCTGCTTCCAAAGATGGAAATGCATGATTGATACGGGTGACATTGGCAGCAGTTTTGTGAATCTCAAAGTCAATCTGTCTTGATTGGTGTAAACTAGTGTTGAGAAGATCCCTGGTGAGTATGAGATGTTCCATTTCAGTTGGGAAGTTAATTATATGAAAGCAGAAGTATGGTTGACATGTGATGATGAAGACATCAGAATTATAAGCTAAAAGGAGGGAGGGGGTGGGTGGTGATGTTTTCTTGGCTGAGTGGTGTGGAGTTATGTAATTTCTTCACCAAACTTACCAAATGAAGTTTGCAAGAATATTCAAACCAAACTTCACTGCCTACTTGCCATGCCTTTACTCACACTCTTGTTTTTACTTCATCTCACCAACTCTCTCTCTCTCTCTCTCTCTCTCTTTCTCTCTAGCATTGGGTTCCAACATGTTTTTATATTAAGTGTGTAAAACTAAAAAGATATTAACACATAATCATTACAAAATATGTGATATGATAAAAAGATGTATACACGAAGTTGTAGATTTGATAACATATTATATATAGTGTTTTTATAAAAACATAAACGATTATTTTATGTTAATAAAAGACTATAAATAGAGCATCTATAAAAATTGTATATCAATACTATATCATATGATATAGTAAATAGTTTTTATTTAACATTTTAAATTTCAACATTTCACCAAAACTAAATTACATTAATAAGCTACAATATTTGTCACCATTGCACCGGGGCCACTGCCACCAATCTTAGCCGCCACCGTCATCGTCGCTGCCATCACATCAACGCCGCAACGAGCGGGTACCGTTCTAGTTATATCTAATTCAAATTGAATATATAATCATTATATATTTAAATACTAAGAAGATAATTATAAACAAAACAATACAAAAACTTTTTAAAAAAAGAGTTAATTGCAAGATTGGTCCTGTGGTTTATACATTTTTGCAATGGGGTCTTTTGCGAGTGGGGTCCATGTTTTGAGAATTTTTAGCAAACTTGGTCCATTTTTAACAGATCCGTTATTTAGGGTGGTTTATACCTTTTTGCAATGGGGTCTTTTGCGAGTGGGGTCCATGTTTTGAGAATTTTTAGCAAACTTGTCCATTTTTAACAGATCCGTTATTAAGGGTCGTCAACTGTGCACGTGAGCACCACGTGCAAGGGCATTTCTGTACTTTTAACCCCATCTTTTTCTTTCACCATCTTCATATCATCATCATCATCTTCACGGATCTAATCATCATCTTCATATCCATTATATCTCCACCATATTTAATGAAACTTTAATCAATATCTCTACCATCTATATCCATATTTTATATGTATCTCACACCTTTAGATTATACTATATTTATCTTCTTTTAAAGGCCAGAAAACAAACAAAAAAAAAAAAATTATTGCATTCATTCTTTTTTATAGCAGCAAGAGTTAAAAAGCAAAAAAGGTGAGGTGATTGGTGGCCATTTCTTATTGGTGGTCTATCCAAATAAAAATACAAAAATTTGTGCCTCATCAGATCTAATCGGTGATTTGTATTTTAATAATAAACTTAGATCCATTCTCATCAATCAATACCTTCAAGTGATGAATTTCCTATCCTAAACCCATCGGCCATTCGAATAACTAGTCATATTTTTACAAGGTAGTGGTTATTTTTTACCACCAAAAACCATATTTTTACGTGTGTATATAATATATATATATATAAATATAATGGGGTTGCCAGAGTTGTAGTTGGCGCCGGAGATGTCACCGACGGTGCATATGACTTTTTCAAGATCCAGTTTCTTGGAAATAAAATAAAAACCAAATCTTGATTATATAATTTATACTAATATAACCTATACTTTTATTGTAGAAATTGTGTTTACTAACACACATTAGTGTCATAGTGTGTGTAAAAATTTGAGATGTTTGGAACGGATTTGGGTATTTATATATGAGTATATGTGTTTGATTTGTGTTCATGATTTATTCATATACATATAGATACTCAAGATGATGATATATATGTAGGTATATGATTATTCATGGTTATATGTGTGTGATATTTATACTCTATATTAAAGAAAATACCCCCATGTTGAAAGTTACATAGGAGGAAATGTTTAAAATGTCCTCCTATATAATATTTTCACCTACAAGGCTACAACCCTTTAAAATATTTTCACACAACACTATTCTCTTATTTATACTCTATATTAAAGAAAATACCCCTATGTTGAAAGTTACATGGCGGAATTGTCTAAAATGCCCTCCTATGTAATATTTTTACCTACAAGGCTACAACCCTTTAAAATATTTTCACATACACTATTCTCTTAACATTAATAATTAAATTACTCTATCAATCCTTTATTTTTCTAAAATATCTTCATTAACCTTTTAAGTCAATTACTTTTATATGAATTATCTACGACACTCGACGTCGCCTCCACCACCAACACTCGCCTCCACCACTACACCGTCGCCGTCACGACCACCGCCGCATCGTGCGGGTACAATGCTAGTAGATATAAATATACGTGATTTATTCATATACATATAGATACTCAAGATGATGATATATATGTATATGATTATATGTAATTATTCATGGTTATATGTGTTTGATATAGATATAAATATAGATACAATACTAAACAACACCAGTTGACATAGATATAAAAGTTGCAAGGATGGTACCTGTGTTATGCTAAAAATACGATATTGCCCCTACACATGGTGAACATGTGCACACATAACGATTCCTTCTAACGGATCCGTAAAAATGGACCAAGTTTGCTAAAAATTCTCAAAACAGGGACCCCTATTGCAATGATACTCGAAAAGGGACCCCTATTGTAAAAAGGTGTAAACCACAGTGACCAATCTTATATATCTATCAATTTAAGGTTCAAAATAATTATGAAATACAAATATTAATAAATCAAATGCATATTAATACCAAAAGTTCTTTAAAAAGGACAAAGAAAATTAATTAAAGAGTTAATTGCATAAAATGTCCATATGGTTTGCACAAATCTATGGTTTATATCCCTTCAAAGTTTTTTTTATTGGTTTTCGTCCCTAGTTTAAGTTTTATTAGCAAGTTATATCCTTTTAAGTGACGTCGTCAACTTACATCCGTTAAATGACATCACGTGCCCCACATGTGAGAGCTTTTTCGTCTTTTTCTTTCTCACTGGTACGTTTTATGCAACTTGGTGTGCAGACCATAGAGATGTTTTATGCAATTAATTTTTTTTCATCTTTTTCATTTTTCATTTTTATACTTTTTCTCAAATCATGTTCTAAAAACCAAAAACACTTTCTGAACCTTGTTTTCGTTTTTCATATCATAAAATAACAACCAACACTTCTTCATCTTTAACCCACTATATTTTTACAAATTAAACCATCACCATAAATATAATAAGTGTATATATAAACAAAATTAAACACTACTTCACCGGAAATGGTTTATTTTGGTAATTTTATTTAGGGGAAAGCGGATTTGTAGAGATTGTGATGACCTTGGTTTAGTTATGTGATTTTGATTGTTTCGTGTGGGTTTAATTTGTAAAAATTTGCCTTGAAGAGGTGTTTTAAGTTTTTAGATTATATGATTAAAAAAAAGGAATGTTGTACGACTTTTTTACTTTGCAAGAGTAGTTTCGTTGGTGGAAGGGAGGGAAAAGTTCGACTGGATTATTAGAGGATGTATACCGTAAACACACAACTTCCACCTTGTTGGCTGTAGTTTTAGCTTGTATATGTGAAAAATGAATAAGAAAATAAATGATATTTAAAAAAGAATGAAAATCCTCAATGTTTTTTTTTTATGTGGATGTGACTAACAATGGCTAAATATTTATGTTATGTAAAACATTTATAAAGTTTATATGTCATGTAATGAACTTTCAAATCCCAGTTATTAGATGTATCCAACCAATCAAAACTTACCAGTGACAATTTATATGTTTGTCACATATACCTACATAACTAAGACTTGAAGGTTCATTATATGACATAGACATATTACGCAATCTTTACATTATATAGAGTTTTAGTCATAGTTAGTTACATAAATAAGTAATATCCTTTAAAAAAGTATAAAAATGGAAAAAGAAAACAAAAAGATAAAAATGTTTTTTGCATAAAACGTCTCTTTGGTTTGCACCCCAAGTTTTTATGCATCCCGTGGTTTGAACACCAAGTTGCATAAAACATCCTTATGAGTAAAGAAAAGAGGAAAAAGCCCCCACATACGGGGCACATGATGCCATTTAACGGAGGAAATTTGACGACATTCTTTAAAAGGATGTAACTTGCTAGTAAAACTTGTATTATGGACGAAAACTACTAAAAAAAACTTTAAAGGGATGTAAACCACAAATTTATGCAAACCACCGAAACGTTTTATGCAATTTACTCTTAATTAAAAATAAAATTAATATATCAAAATAAAGCTAATGATAAGGCATAAAATTTTACGATCAATAAAAACATACCAAAATTATTAAATTATTTTAATTCAATTACATTAGATGGGTGTTCGCGCGATGCGGCGGCGACAAAAAATGGTGATTGAATGTAATAGATATAAAGAATTTGACCCTAAATTCCAACCAACAAACCATAGCTTGAAAAGTATTTCATCAAGACCAATAATAGCTGCCCAAAAAACTGACAAATGACCTAAAAGATTGTATTTGCAACGAAGAGAACAACTATAAAGTTTCTTAGTTGTGCTGTAATAGCAGCAACTGTCGACTCTCGAAACTTGGCGTCGGCAACAAATTTATCATAGTGAATTCTCTTAGACTCTCGAAACTTGGCGTCGGCAACAAATTTAGTGGTTTGGAGTTTTATGTGAAAGGACTAGGAGTAGGTTAGTTAGGAGGCCGTAGGACTAGGAGTTATGTTCTATGTATATCTTGTCTTGGTTATGAGTTTTCCTACATTTTATCCTGTTTAATATGGTCAATATGGTCCCTATTGTATATGTATAATCGAACTTGTGCTAAGCCTTGGGCAGGTCGCATATTTGCTACCCTCCAAGGTAGCCGGACTCAGCAGACAGGTATTTTTACTTATGATCTTCTCGACCGACGGGTATGGTATCTAAACACCTCACTCTTGCCGACTTTTGCTTCTGATGGCCGGAGGTCCTTATGGAAGCAGTCTCTCTACCTCTGGGTAGAGGTAAAACTGTCTACAGCTCACATCCCCCATACCCGGCGCAGGGATTAGGTCCTATTGTTGTTGTTGTTGTTGTTGTTGTTGTTGTTGTTGTAATTGTCTTCGAGGGAGCCTAAAAGTAGTTTAGAAGAATATTAACGCAAAAGATTGCATTACTAACATCATCCAAGAAAATTGCAACGTTTACATTATATGAAACGTTTACATTATATGGAAAGTCTTAACCTAGTACCCGTTGTTATCACTAAAATTATTTGTTTATTTGTTCAGTTTGGTCCTCTACTCATCATCATTGAAGACTATTAACATTATTGTAATGGTAGTATTCAACATTAACAAATGTAAAATTGTGCACATCAATGTAGAGATAACTTTTCTATAAACATAAAATATCAATCTTAAAAGGAAAGTCATGAGTAAAAATGTGTACCTGCAAGCAAGTGGAGTCGCAGGATGTTGCTGATCCACAATTACCATCATTTCGTTCTTTAAGTAATCTAGGCAATAATCTACTCCAAAGAAGATAAACAAATAAAAAAAACATAAATGGAGAATTTTCCTTTATTGGCAACGTTCGAATCCAAGTTGATTTGCGTAACTTTGCAACACTCTTTTTATGATGTATAAAGAAAGTTGCAGCATGCTCATTGCAAAAATAAAAAATAAAAAATAAAAAAATGGCAATGATTTGGTTCCACATGACTCCACTAAGGGGGGAGGGAGCAGAAAGGTTCAACCCTCTCATCTCCCTTCAAATACCCAATCAAATTACTCCACCTTATTTTAATCCTCCAACCTTTTTTTAACCTTTTTTTAGTGGCAACCAAAACTCCCAACCTTTTCTTCACATTTTAATAATTTATCCTTAACATTATAAACTTTACATAACTAACCCTTTTTTATATTAATAACAAAATACATTACATAACACTTAAACACATTACATTATAAAAGTAAAAACGCACACGTACGTAATAAAAACACACAATGCATAACTTAAAAAAAACACATAACTACTCTCCGTCCTCATCATCTTTGATTGACATTTTTCCTAATCCACGGTAAGCGCGTTCATTGAGCCACCACTTATCGTGTTGCGGGCATTTGACTTCATCTGTTGTTTTGTCTTCTTCGCAATTGTCGTGGTACGATTCGGCCCAAGTGCATTGGTCACCCAACGTGTGACCGGCCTTAAAAACATCATCGACCACCCTCTTGACCCACTTGCTCTCATCTTGCAGAAACAACGAATATGTCTCTTCGTGTTTCGAGACCTTGCGACCTGGTGCTTCTATAAGGGGGTGTTTGGTACAATGGAATGGAAAGGGTGGAAATGGAATGAGAAACACTTCTCATGTTGGTTGTAATGGAGAATGGGAAAGAGAATCGAGAATAGGGAATCGATTCCATTCCCTCAATTCTCTATGAAATGTAGAGAATTGATGGGAATGGAAATTTTTAAATTTTTTTTTGTTTTAGTGACGTTATATGTATTATATTTGATTATTATTTAAAATTTAGTATTTTTTATATATTCATTCTCTGCTTGCACCAAACGACGAAACCGATTCTCTTTCCCACTATATTCATTCTCTATTACATTTCCATTCTCTTTGATTCACTCATACCAAACACCCCCTTAGCAACATGTTGCTCGCATTGTCGTCTTTTCTCACGTAGGTAACCCATGACCTCAAAGAGTTCAGTTTGAAGGAGTGTGTCCTCTTTGATATCGGCCATGATTCGTGTTTTCATTTCACCTTCGGTCAGACGAGGTCGGTGAACATTCCTTTTTGATGATGAGGACGCCATTTGGTTAGAAAGTGAAACGCCCCAAGACTCTAATCAAGAAAACGACAATTTTTTTTTTTAACAACAGACTAATACTCCACATACTTCTGCACAAACTCATTTTGACCCAAAAATCCATATATTCACATTCCATGCTTCAAATTATAAACCAAAACATCAAGAAGTGTAAAATCACATATTACAACCTAATTGATACATTCGAAACTTTAACCATTGAAATTTACATTAAAACAACCAAACGGGTCACTCGCCCGCATTTACCCAAAGTGACAAAATGACCAATTTGACTCCAAAATGATGTATACTTCAATCCACCATAATAGTCAAGACTTCAAGACTTAAAATACATCAATATACAAAAGACCATGACTCCAACTCAACTTTTTGCAGAAATGTACAAAACAAAACTATACTAAAAATACTTCAAATGTACCAAGAGCCAATAGTCCAAAGGAGTCACTATGGGTTCTAACCACAACCAACGTTTACCGCATAAGTCAACATTTCCGCATTTCCCAATCAACATAAATCTTTGAAGCACTTACTCTTGTTTCCACTTCTGGGACAACCTATAAAAAGGGTGAACAACTAAAAAGTAAGCAAAGCTTAGTGAATACTATTGCATACGCTTATACACACGAAGGAGGGCAAACACACAAAGGACTATCACATGTAGCCAATGGTATCGTCATACCATCACTTGCATACTCACCTTTGCGCTAACAAAATATACATGGATCCATATACGCTAAACAATAATCTCAAGAGGTTCTTAGGCCTCAAAGGTTCTTAGGCCTTATCTCAATTCAACAAGAGGTTCTTAGGCCTCATCTCAATTCAACTATGGGGTTCTTAGGCCCCGGCCTCAAATTAGACCCTAACGCCAAATCGATTACCACACACGGAATCCACCATCATATGATAATCGACCCAACGTACGTATAATCGTATACAAGAGTACTCACCTCCATCGCGACAAACAAATCCATGATGACCATCTAACAATCATATTGCTTTCCACCTAGCAATAATTCACAATTTACATACATATAAGGTCATCAAGCTCAATTACTTCATACACAAGGCTAACAAGCCATACATTACTATCTTTTCTAGCATCTCAAAGCCTAACCCAACTTTTACATAATTCACATTCTCACCATTCTCTAAGGTTGGCTTCTTTCAAAATCTCATTTTACTTTCACAACAACATGGCCATAACACATTTTACTCAAAAATCATCATTTCTATCTTTTCATAATATCATTCTCAAATCATCTTTCATTTACTAAAAATCTCATTTCATTCACCATAAAGTGGCCATGCCATCTCATTATTCAAATATTACTATATTCTCATTTTGACCATAATGGTCACCAACATCTTTAAATCAAAACACTCAAAATATTCATTTTCTTGGTTTAGCTAGCCATAAAAACCATCAAAAACACTTTTATCAAAACATTCATGCAATCACATATCAATATGCTTTAATACAAGCAAAACTTTTAGAAAAGCATTCCACATAGCCAACTCACTTAAAAATCCATAATTTTATCAACTTCCATGAACCCCCTAGCTTTATTTTAAGCCAATAATCCATTTTTAAGAAAACCCATAATTCTTACTATCTCAAGAACCCTAACTTGTATTAAATTAATTTAACTTATATAAAGAAAACCCCCAACTTAATTACTTGCATGAACCCTAATTTAATTAATAATAAATAACTAAATTCATACCTTGAATGAAGAATATAAGATGGGGAGAATGAAAAAATCACTAACCAAAATTGGGACCTTATAAAAGATTTCAGATCAAAACTCAAACTTCTATATATCTGAAATGACTTCTTCATCAAATGCCCCTAACCAAAAACCACAAATGACTGTCGATCAAGTGAATGACAGTATCATGGCTGATATCCTCAACCACCGAATGTTCAAAGAGGAACTTGTTGCAGTTGGTCGAAAACTAAAGGCGAAGAGGAAATGGTGTCGAGAACAAATCGATTATATACAAACCGTACATTGTACTGATCTTGAAGGTCAATACTCTACTTATTTACAGGGTAAGATCGACAAGATTGAAAGTGCTATGGAAGAACTTGTTGATGCGGTCGTCAACTTGAACCATTTGATCATAAATGCCGAAGGAGTTTACGAACAAAAAAAATGAGTGTTTAATATGTTGTAATGTTATGTACTTTTAAATTACTTTATGATGGTTTAAGTAGTTTTAATTATGTTGTAATGTACTCTTTTAATAAATAAAAAGCCATTTTAGGAATTTATATGGAGTGTGTGTTGTGTTTTTGAAAGTTTAAATGGGTAATATATATATATAAAATTTTAAATAAAATATTTCAGCATAATTGCACCTTTAGTCCCTGGCTCTTTCTTTCTTCCACCTTTAGTCCTTTGTAACGGTCACTTTAACTTCCCATTTTGGCACCTTTAGTCCCTGAACATGCAGCCTTTCTTCAACCTCCTGCGAGCTCAAAGCTCGCGACCATCTCGCTCAAATGGCGTTCGGATCTCACAAATCCCTCCACAGCTCGCGGCCATCTCGCTCATCTCTCCCCTTCAGCTCCTTCCCCCCTAAGGATAATTTAAACTGGAAAAAATTCGTTGTTGGAAGATAAGATTAAGAGAGTGACAATAACACATACATAATTTCATTTAAAAAAAAAGGCAAGAGAAATAAAAACTACAAACAATATTAGGGGAAGACATATAGTATAAGCACTCAATCTTACCTGAACAGATTCATAAAACATGAGTATTACCATATAATTCCTTCAAGAATAATAGAAAACTTGATAATTTGATTGTCATCCTCGAAAGAATTATATGGTAATACCCACGTTTAATGACCTATACATTACAGGGGACACTACATTTGACACATCCTGTACACCAACTAAACTTCATGAAACCAATTCAAGCAAAACATATTCGATTTCAGAAAAAGTAAGTAAACTCAAAATGACTTACATGATCGCCACCATGATGATGTAGATATATACCTCTAAATCAGATTACAACAAACAAAGTGTGATTAATATGATCTGTTTAGATATATTATTACAACAATGATGGTGTTGATATATACCTCTGTATTGAATCGTCTAATAAAACTCTAAGAGCATATAGGGATGGTGGCAGCGGCTTTTCTAATTTGCAACGAAATGATAAAACCTAAATCAATTAAAAGAAAAGTGTTTTATTAAATCAAAATAATTTAAATCTATTATATTTAATTATACTTACTAGGAAGGAAGGAGATAAGGAAATAGCGGCGTCGTAGATGGTGCAGTCGTGGCGGCGATAAAGGGCCTGAATGCTTGACAGGATTGATGACGCCCTGTGACGAAGGCCGGGGATTTGTTGATGTAGCCGGGCACGAGATCGTTAAGAGAGATGATGGCCAGCCGTCGGAGATGCGAAGGGTTAAAAAGTAGGAGACGGCGGTGGGGAGGTAGGAGTGTGTCATGACTGGAAAGGGTTTCAACATGTATGTTTGATAGATTTGAGAGTTGGAATATTTTGTATGGGTGTTTTTTTCTAATTCTATATATGGGTACAAAAAGATTGATTAAGATTTGGGGTAAATCAGACTTTTCAGGTTCTTAATTGTTTAAAATAAAGTCCAGTTCCATTTATAAAGTAGTATAGATATAGATATAGATATAGATAATCATTCAACTTTTAGTTCGAAATATTCCCAACTCATGACTAGCATATTAACCAAAATTCAAATGTCAAATAACAAACATAAATACTAAAAAGTGCACAATTAAATATGTTATGACTAATTGTTAGATGGCAACATTATCTTTTATTATATGTATTAGAGACTAACAAAAAAACAAATTAAGCTTTAAGAAAAAATGTAAAAGTGACACATAAACTATTTTTGTAAAATGCTTATGTCATAACAATATATTAATATTTGTAGAAAAAGTCTCATTAATTTATTTTTATTTTTTGTTTTCCATCAATAATTTATACTTTTTATCCCCGAATACTTAATTAATATTTATTTTTAACTATTAATTTTAGAATTTTTTTTAAAAATTTTAATCATGTGATATACAACATCCTTATCCTAAACACAATAGGATTCACATAACATGAGACGGTCACAGAATAAAACACGATTTACAATAGATAGTTACTTGACTACTAAATCCAAATCAATATGAACTCCATTCATAATTCATTCCATCTCTTAATCAAAAAGGTACAAAATTTTCTCCCTTTTTATATATATTAGTTTTGCGTATTATTGTTCAAAGTTACAACTGTCACTCAAACAAGAGTCCTAATTTTTATAAAATAATATGAAAACAGTCCTAATTGTTATTTAATTATCATAGGACATGTGATTGAAAATAAAATTATTCGTGTTATGGGTTCGTATCGTGATCAAAGACATATACTTGAATGTCAAGTACATGATCACAAGTTTGTTTATATTTTAATTCTTAATTATCTTTTATAATAAGACCACATTATGAGTGCATCTGGTTTCGAAAAATTCTATAATAGAGAAATTATTGTAGCATGTGCCTTGTAGAATGAATACGACAAACAATTTCATAAATATGTCTCAGCTAATAATGACAATAATGAACATTTGATTATTGTACTACAACTTGTAAAGTATAACATATTTTCACTCTCAAATTTTAAAATCTTATATCCATTTAGATAATTTACTCTTAAATAACAAAAACAAAAGAAGGATATAATTGCTAAAAATTTTTAGCTTGCGTACATGGCTTTTGAGTCCCACTTTTTATATTAATATAGTGAATTATTAAGAGGTTTTCAAAAGTCGTGATAGTGTTCGTGAAGTTTGACAGTATAATTTATTGTCGTTTTAAATTGTATAGTTAGTTGTAAAATCTTATATCCATTTAGGAATTTACTTTTAAATAACAAAAACAAAAGAAAGATATAATTGCTAAATTTTTTTAGTTTGGGCGCATGGCTTGTGAGTCCCCTTTTTATATTGATAGAGGTGAAATATTAAGAGGTTTTTTCGAATGTCGTGGTATAGTCATTCATGTAGTTTGATAGCAATATGATTTATTGTCGTTTTACAAAAAATATATATAATTATATGTTAATTGAAATAACAAAATGATATCTATCTATCTATCTGTTATAGAAATCTCTTTCTTGTAAATATTTAAATAACCCTGCTTGACACTATAAAGATTCATTATTTATTATTTAAAACAATTCTATATGACATCATTCAAAAACATTAATAAAAAAAAACACCTTGGATACTCTCAAAATCCATGTATATCTATTTCATTTGTTTTGAAAACACGAACAAAGAATAACCGAAAATAAAAACTACTTTTTCGATGACATATACTCAATTATATAGATGAAATTTCTTACCCAAATTTTATGTGCTTTATATATGTTATGAATATAAGTTTTGTCTGGAACATGTTTATATAAATCAGTCGTATGAATCACTGGCTTAAATCTCAGTTGCCAAAGGTATATTTTAAATCTAGGGAAAAGTACAAATTTCGTCCCTATGATTTTCTAGAAAAACACGTTTCATCCATGCCGTTAAAAATGAGTTTTTTTCATCCCTATGGTTTTTTCTCCGTTAAATAAAGTTGTCCCTGCCGTTATGTCCCCCCACGTGAGGGCCTTTTCGTCAGTTTACACCAAAAAAATACAAAAAAAAAAACACGTGTCTGCCTATTTTAAATAGACCCAACCCTTTATTTGGACCCACCCATTTCTTAAACTTAATTTCTCCCCCAAATTGTAAACCCAATTCGATCCAATCAATTGAACTTCAACCCTAATTTTAATTTTCATTTCTTTCTTATAATTGGGAAATCAAAGTTGGTTTCTTTGTTACCACGAATCAATGAATTGTAGTTTTCTTGGATGTGTTGATCTCCCAATGTGTAAAAGAGCCACCGAAATTATTTCTGGATTGTTAAGAGCTAAGAATAATTTGGAAATAATGTTGAAAGAAAAGAATGCACAAATTAGTAGATTGAAAAAGTGGTTGATTCTTAGTTGAGTTTTTTTTCATAATTGTGTGACTATGTAAGTCTTAGTTGGGTTGAATAATGTAACTTTGTGCTTCAAGTTTGTTTTTGTTCCACTACAACATCATTCACCAATGGTTTTCTAGACTTAGGCTTCTTAAAGTCAAGGAGTTTAGCTATTGTATTCTCATCCCCTATTTTACCCACATACACATCAATTTCTCTAAACTTAGGAGCAAATCTTAACATCTTTTTGATATCCCTAATAGATTGTAATGGTCTAAGTCCATTATCTAAGTCACTTTCAGATTTCATGAAATAACATTCCTCTATACGATCAGAATACTTTACTTCTTTAAATATAGCATACACTTCTAGCATGTTCATCTGTTGATACTCAATAAAGTCGAAAGTAATTACCTTTCGATGGAGATATGATCTTTTAGGGTTTGTAACGAATTTACCATCATGATAAAGATGAATGGTGAAAACATCTTCCATTCCTTCCTGTATTAAAAAAAGAAGGTAAAACAATTGATAAATTTTTTTTTGAAAAAACACATAAACCCAAATAAGAACAAAAAAACCCTAAATCATTGTTTCATTGAATAAATATGAACCTAAATAAACTTCTTCGGGCTCGACTGCTTGTTTTCTAATTCTCCATCGAATATGCTTATTAATATTAGTATAAGCATGGGCTCCACGAGTGGGAGGTGACACGGGACCAACAAGCTTTGGTAGGTTATTGTGTGTTTTTTCATCATTTTTTTTTACTTAAACTACAGGGATGAAAATGAAAAAAAAAATGGGAAAAAAGATGATAAGATAGCAAAAAGACGAAAATGGCCATGATATTTGTTGTAAACGGACGAAAAGACCCTCACTTGACTTGCACGTGAGGGGGGCGTAACGACAGAGACGACTTTGTTTAACGGGAAAAGAACCACATGGATGAAAAAAACTCATTTTTAACGGCAGGGATTAAAAGGGGTGTTTTGAAAAACCATAAGGACGAAATTTGTAATTTTTCCTTAAATCTACTATGTGAATTCCGGAGTTAACCTTAGGATTCTCATGTCAAAATATTTTGTATGAGGAGAAAGAAACAAAAATCAGAAAAAGACACGAATACTTCCACTAATAATAAAAAGGATGATAATAAAAATAAAATATAAAGATAGAAACTCTCTATTTGACTGACTAACTGACTGACCCGTTGAGTGATTAAGGTGAGGTCTTGGGATTGAAATATCATCAATCAAACAAGAAGAAGAAGCAATTGAAAAAAGAATGATGGGGGGAGGGGATGATGATGATATGATGAGGATGATGATGATAAGGTGGATAACAGATGACCAAATGTTATCCATATTAATGTTGTTACCGGTGGAATCCATATTATCATTTGGGATGAGTTGCAAGAAGGCCAGGCGTCTCACCCGCTCGAATGCTCTTTGGAAATCAATCTGCTTCAGGGATTGGGGGATTACTCCCACTCAACACCAACACCTTCTTCTTCTTCTTCAATCCTCCTCAGATTCTTCTTCTTCTTCTTCTGACGCTAATAATTCTGGGGGGGAATTCGATTGGAACAGACTCTACAGGCGCCTCCGTAACCTGGATCGAGTCTCTTGCTTTAACATGATACCCCTCGATAGCAGTCCCACCCCAAGAGCTTCCCATTCTCTCAATTTTTTCAAAGGATGTCTCCTCCTTTTCGGTGGTGGTTCCGAGGGAGGTCAGTCAGTCACTCTCCTTTTTATTATATTTATTATTTATTTTATATCCTCAGTCCATCTGCCCTTATTAATCAGTTAGATTTACATCTACATACATGTTTGCTTGTTTCTTTCTTTGTTAGGATACGATTTACCCCTAATTAATTAATTAAACCTACTTACTAAACTCTAATTCTTGATCATATGTGTGTGCTTTTAGGGCGTCATCTTGACGACACTTGGATTGCATATACAGGTAATAATGGGTTTTTTACGAGGACCATTCATTGGCAACGACTTGTATCATCATCATCAGACACCCCTAGTGGTCGTTTTGGTCATTCTTGTGTTGTCATAGGGGACTCTCTTGTTCTCTTTGGAGGTATCAATGACAGCGGCATCCGTCAGAACGATACATGGGTAGCACGACACCATACTAACGCTTTGTCTTGGACGCTACTTGATGTCGGTCCCGTGTCACCTCCCACTCGTGGAGCCCATGCTTGTTGTTCTCTCGATAATCATACCATGCTAATCCATGGAGGTATCGGCTTATCTGGGATGAGACTAGGAGACACCTGGGTGTTACATCTCTCAGACAATCTTTCTTTTGGCACCTGGCATCAATCCATCGCACACCCCTCTCCCTCGCCTCGATCAGGACACACATTGACCTATATCGGTAGTAGGACTGTTCTGTTTGGGGGAAGAGGAACAGGTTATGAGGTTCTTAATGATGTCTGGTATTTTGATTCTTCTCAACCCCCTCATTTTCAATGGGTACCCGTACTGTTTGATCTAGCCGATATAACTGGTGGTGCTGGGACTTCCCTCCCACGTGTTGGACATTCGGCCACCTTGATTCTAGGAGGGAGGGTGCTTATTTACGGTGGAGAAGATTCATACAGGCACAGGAAGAATGACTTTTGGTTGCTAGACATCACTAGTTCAACAAGGCTGGGTCACGACCAGGGTATGTTATGGAGAAGGCTAAAATGCGATGACGGATATCAGCCCAGAAGCAGGTCATTCCATCGAGCTTGTGCAGATGAATCCGGATGTTATCTGTATGTTTTTGGTGGAATGGTGGATGGGGTCCTCCAGCCTGCTCAACCTACGGGACTCAGGTTTGATGGAGAACTTTTTTCCGTAAAGCTTCTACTGTAAAACAACTGGTACTAACCGATAGCCACCTGGTATGGTGAGTCGTGGTTTTGATCTTGGATCTTCCAGAATTAGCTTGACCACAGACAATTATGACTACTTGAAAACAGGGGATACGTTAGCTGTTGATGGTAAATGATGTTTCTATGAGGTGAGAGGTTGTCTCATCGCGGGCCCCAAGTCGACCATTGATCATCGGCTTCTAAACGTAATGTATGTCCCCTTTTCTCGTATAGTCCAACAAAGTGTATCCTGTTAGTATTCGTGATGTTTCTAGCATTGCATGTTCACTTGACATAATGCACAGTATAATGTGGATTGGATATTGAAGGGACACGAGTACTTGTTAGTCTTGTATATATCCCCTAGGTAATGAGTTTAGGTTTTGGTAATTTTTTAAAAAAAATTTACAATTGGCTTAATGTCATATGTTTGATGCTTCTTTGTCATTGTATATACGTACCATGATCAAACTTGTTATCTTTTGCTAGTATTAGTTTTATATTATCAGCCATATTAAGAAAATGAAGTGTAAACATAGGTTGGATGGTGGTGGAAAAAGGTGAATCTCTCATGTGTATAAACTCAACTTGAAGGGGGTAGGAAGGTGGCCACATCACTACATCTTAACTTGTTGCTGGATTATAGGGTAATGATATTCGTACCACATATTTTGGTAAATTTACCACACAGTACAACTTTCTGAACACAATGTACAAGTTCTTAAAACACATGTGTGATATATTTATCACAACCTGTGGTACCAATATTACTTCCCATATAATATATGTACGCTGACAGTTGCCGACGGAGGAAGCAGCCACAAGTGCGAGTGAGTGTAGGGTACCTGCTTTCAGTATGTGGCTGCTGGTTGCCTGTCTGTAAGGCCAGTGTGGTCCTTATTTCTACATCATTGCATTCATAATCATCTCCTTTTGCCAACAAAATATCAAGGGCCCCTCTTCAAATTATACTATACTCCTACAACACAGTTGACACAGTGGTCCTATTGTGGACATGGCCCTGTAATTTCTTTCTCAGGCGACATTGTTTCCTCTAATCCATATGAGTCATTGCCATAGTTGACATTAGATGTTTACCGTGCACACAATATTCAGGTCTATGTATATTTGTATCCATATATGGTCTTGAGTAACCATTGTCCACTATGGTTAAGCTTATCATTGCTAACTAACAATCATTATATGAACCCCTACACTTTGCATGTTTATAAAAAAGATATTTCATAATTAGTCATCATAAAATTTCCGCTCACTCTAACGGAAAGTCCTTTTGCGAGCAGTCTCTTTATCCACGGATAGAGGTAAGACTATCGTCATCTCGCCTCTTCCATATCCCGCCCATGACGTGATTGGGTATAACTTACATTTATCTCGCCTCTTCCATACCCCGCCCATGACGTGATTGATCACTCTATACTTTTTACACTTGCTCAATCTCTAAAGCTAATTCGGAAACTTTGGAATGGGAGTAATGCCCGACGAACCAATCTCCATGACGTGATTGGGTATAACTGACATTTATCAACACATTCTAAAAGGTAAAATAAAAAATTAAAAAAAGGTTAATTAATTGGCTTTTAACTTAAAATAACCACGTTAACATATCCAAGTTGATATTTGCACGTAATCCACCTAAACTTCCACCACCACCACAACCAAGTTGGTATTTGCATGTCTAAAAATTATTTGGCACTTATCAATTATATAATGGAAGGTAAACTTTCCAATATATTCCAAACCTCTTCCAAGTTTCACATAACTTGATTAATTTACCACAACTATGCATTAACTGTTTGTACAGTTTGTTGTAATACTTGTATTGTGTGGTAAATTAATCAAATTATGTAGTACAAATATCACTTCCTTATTCTAAACCGTTATCTTTTAGACCCCCATTTTCACCATATACGTTTTTTAAATATTTTATCCCAAATGAAGTCCCCTTCAACCGAAAAATCTTCACCACCACTCAACTCCAAGAGCCCAATTTAGATGGTTTTCTTGTGACTTGAATAAAAAAAGATGCTTTTTTGTGATATAATTACTTTAATTTTCTTTATATCAAAACAAAGAGACAACAAAGGTGGGCAAAAATGATAGTGCTCAAAGCAACAAGTATTCATGTTGAAATTCAAAACACCAACCAACCAACCTCGCCACACTATCACACATCAATATTCAGTAAACCCACCATGTCCCATCAAAAACCTATACATCATAACATACAACTTCAACGACCAACCCACTAGTATCTACCACATATATATATATATATATATATATATATATATATATTAGTTTTTTGAAAATCATTAAAAACACTTTCAAGTTTGAAACACAAACCACCACTTCCTACACAGGTATCAAATCTACTTTAGATGCATCTTCACATCTCAAGAATATGCCCTCCAGGCTTCCTGGCAGCATACACTTTGTAAGCTAATTAAGTGGGTAGAGGTGTGCGTATCCCTAGGCGACTGATCCACGACTGTGATTTCCATGCAACCGCATACATAAATTCCCCCCCCCCCTTTTCCTTTAATTTATTCGTCCTCAAAATTTACCCCTCTCTCTCTTAGGGTTTCTGACCTCCGTCTCTTTCGATTTTACTCATTAGGTACGTGTTTCCATCATGTTCCTTTTTACTTTCTTCTTCATTGTCTTTTTCAATGTCTAAAGGAGGTTTAGAAACCACCGAATCGACTGTTATTCAGTCAAAATTAAACGAGTTTCTCAATAGATACTTTCTTGGAAAGATATCGTCTTTTAAAATTCCGGCCGACGGGGAAACGATCTTGACTCCCCCACAAGAGTATGTCATTTTCTATCTGAAGTCCATGACTAAGGGTAATGTAAGATACCCGTTTTCCTCTTTTCTCATTAGTTTACTAGACTACTTCGATATCCATATTTCCATTATCACCCTTCTTGGTTTATAGAGAATAGTAGCATTTGAAGTGATGTGCAGAGCCAGAGCTTACGACGGTGAACCGTCGATTGATTTATTTAGATATTTTTGTCAAACGTGTCCCTCTGGTGATTGGGTCACAGTAGGAAACCGCTCAAAAAGTGGTTGTTTTCGAAAAGGAGGGGGGTTGGATATTTGTGAGTGGAAAAGTGGTTTTGTTTTTATGAAAGCTTCTTTAATCCCCAATGGCTATGATTCTGTGACCGATCGGAAGTTGTTGTGTGTTCATAAAAAATACGAGAATCCTTTTCCTGATTATTTTGTATCCTGATGTTGTTTTATATAAAGTGAAAGTGATTGATATCCTACCTGGTGGCATAGACATTGATTGTAAGGATTTTGGTATACTTTATTTGTGTTGTTATGGCCTTTGGTTTTGATTGTGTTTGTTGATATTTGTTTTTCGCATATATGACTTTCAGAAAGTTTGTGAAGAAAGGTGTGAAGGAATTGACTGTAGTATCTCGTCATGGGGGACAGGGGAGTGGTGTTGCCGATACTCCTTCGCAAAATGCTGGTTGTTCTAGTGTTCGTAACGAACCTCTTGAGGTTTAAGTGTTGTGAATCCCCCTATCCTGAATGTTGACTTGTCTGAAGCTGAAATAGTTGAGGTTTCTGCCTTTAACAAGAGGAAGAAGAAAAAAGATATCGTTGGGTCTGGTGTCCCTCCTACCATTGCAGGTCGTTTAAAGAGGAGGAAGGTTGGAGATGATGCCAAATCTGCAGAGTTCCGGAAGCGTTCTGCTTCAAAGACAGGTGCAACTTTTCTCCTTTATTTATATATCTTTGAAATTTCCGTTTTGCAGTATTATATGTATCATTTGCTTACTACAGGTGCCCATGATCAAGAGATTCTCACCTGGCTGAATGGTCAGGATATGAATGCGGAAGATGCGAAGAAAATAGATAGCATAGATAACGAGACATTTCTGCGTGTCTTCAAAAAGGATCACCAGTTTCATTCTTATCTTGATGCAGTTGTTGCTAGGCGTTTTTCCAGGATGTCTGTGGATCTAAGGTCCAAGAGCCTGGAGGTGTATTCCTTGTTGGCCACCGTTGAGGATTTGAAGGGTAGGGAGGCTAGGTTTGTTACTACTGTTGAATCATCCGATATTGTTCAGGATTTTAAGAAGAAGGTGAATGTTTTAAAAGTTGAAGTGGTTGTTCATGAGGAGGCGGTGTTAAAAATGCAACAAGAGTGTGATGCAGAGCGTGAGGGCAGCAGGTTCTTGCGTGAGAAAGTTGATTCCCTGAAGTATGATCGGGTCAGGTTAGTGACAGAGGTGATCCTATATGTGAGCAGGTCTTTGTTGTATAGCGATGAAGTTAGTCAACTTTTGGGGGAGATGGCTTCAGCTGAAAGGGCTGAAGAAAGGTCGACTGTTTTAGAAGAGTTTGTTGCAGAAGGTAAATGTGATTTGCAGTGCCGGGGAGATTTTATTGCAAATGCCTCTCATGACCTTGAAATTGCCAACCAGAAGCGGAAGGAGGCTATTTTTCGTTACCTGAAGAAGGTTGTGGCTAACCCAATGCTGATGTAGATGACCTGCTCAAAGTTGTTCCTGACTTGATTCAACCTGAAGATGCTATCGATCCCCAGTGATGTTCCTATGGCCTGTGTGCCTTTGATGTGGCGTCTGTGCCCCTTTGAACAATTGTCTTTTGTTTGCAGCTTATAATGCTGCTTTTGGACAATTTACTTTTTCTTGTTTGCAGCTTGTAGCTGTCGTTGGATATTTTCTTTGTAGTTTATGATTCCATATTGATAGCCTTGTGTGGGCTGTTTTGTGGATATTTTGCAGTTTAAATACTGCTTTGTGAATATTGCAGCTTAAGAGCCGTCTTTTAAGCAGTTATGACTGCCCATTTCTGCACCTTTATTGTGCTTTCAATACCCACTTATTTGCATTCTCATGGATATATCCGTGTTGCAGGTGTTTGTTGGACTTTATATTCTTTCTTTTAATATCCGGAGTTTAGTTATATGGGCGTCCCCATTTTGATGCATTTAGTATGCATATTGCGTGTATATATATATGTATTTTTTTATTTTTTATTTTGAAAAATCGTATTAATAAAAATAAGAAGTTTTTTATTTAATAATATAAGGGAGGTTACATACCATATTCTCTATGTTTTCTTATAATAATGAAAGATTAATACGTCCTGTGACTAGGGCTTATTTTTCGGGCAGGTCCCTATCCGTCCAAATGCCCATAATATGGTCCTTCCCTCCATGAAAGCCAATGGGGCCATCTTGACCTTCTTCAGATAACTTCTTTGCCTTCGTCACCAAGGTCCCTATTCCTCCGTCTGATTCGTATTTGATCATTCCATGTACTACTGACGGGATCATTTCAAATTTTTGGATTCCCGATCTCCCTAGGATTGCTTGGTAGGGTGAGGTTCCCTGGACTACCATGAAGGCTACATTCTATATTCGTTTCCAACGCCTTTTTCCAATGGTCTTTTTACAGACAGCTTTCCTAGCGGTCTAGCCGTACTACTAGAGTATCCTTGAAACGAAACTTCTGACCGTTTGAAATTATCCGTGACACAGGGAGTAACTTCCAAAATACTTTCTCATAGAGGACGTTACATTCGCTCCTTGTGTCTACACATATTTGTTTTACTTTCGAAATTTCAAATATCGCAAAAATTACCGGTGGGTCTCTGAAGACTACAGTGTTACAAATTGAGGGAAATGTGATCCTTGCAATATTGCCCCTGTATGTCTTCGGGATCCTTAGTCTTGTCTCAAGTTTGTTCTTTATGATAATATAAATTGTGTTCTCAGGGCCTTTCTTCTTTTCATCTACTTCATCCTCCTTCTTGAAGCCCTGCTGTTGCCTGACGCTTTTCACCAAGTGTGACAATTTTTCTTCGTTAATTGCTTCTTCTATTGCCCTCTGGAGCTGCCAACATGCATTCGTGTCATGGACATTGTCCCTGTGGAATTTACAATACTTCTCCGGGTCTTTCCTGTTCCTTCCGCTTAATCTTGTTGGTGTGGGGAAAGTCTTTGCAATGCTTTCGGTAAGCAATATTTCTTTCGGGATTTTGTGCAATTCTGGAAGGCTAATCTTGAGGTACCCTTTGTCGTCTTTGTAATATGGATTATACCTTGCTTTTTCTTTATCATTTCCCCACTTTCCTTTTCTGCTTATTGAGATTTCTTTTTCCTGTGGGAGGCTAGTGTCCCCTTTCGAGGCGGTGTCCCTGGCATCCAAGTATACATGAGCTCTCTTTCGGACCGTTTCGAATGTCATCGGGAGAACTCTGTACAATAACTCGACTAATCCTTTGCTCCGAAGGCCATGTAACAATCCTGATATCCTCTGTGACTCAGGGAGATCCACAATATCCTCCGTTTCGGTGGTAAACTAATCAATGAATGCCCTGCAACCCTCTGTGTCTCTCTATTCCATGAGCTGAATTTTTCCTTTAGGTCATCGAAACAAGTAGGCCTTTTTAGGGTTTCCTAAGTCTTAGATCAGGGATATTATTTCCCTAGTTATCACCTGGAAATGATAAGATCAAATCCTGAAATTATAGGGGAGAAATTCTTATCTCTTTTTATCTTCTGCAGAATCCTTTGTTACGAACGAACCATCGTACCGCAACGTGTTATGGTTCCTTTGTGTGACACGTCCTGCGTACTGCTGGGATGGTATACCATCAGTAAATGCATCTGCCGGAGGAACTATCATCAACACATTCTCATTCCTCTGCACTACTCCCATCACACTTACCGTGCTCCCTTCTTTGATATACCTATCACCATTTAGATATAGATAATTATTGTTAGAGTAAATAATTGAGCTTTGCAGGCTCCACCGTACAATAATCAACACACTTACCCTTCTCTTAAGCTCATGACACGGTCATCACTTGACGGATTTCTTTCACTCAACCACCGAATGAATTCTGGGGACAAGTCTTTATTCAAAGGGTTGATTTCAATCACTACTGAGTCATCCACACTAGGGGTCACCCTTGCTCCATTCCCTGCCTTTACCAGCGCTCTTAATCCAGATTGAAATCGGATATGTAGAAATCCACCACATGCCTCTGATATAAAAAGCCAATCAAACAACACATTATTCCTAACAATGACACAAAGACAGGGCTAAGCGCTACTCACATCTAATAACCTAAGTCCCCAAGTGAATCGTCGATGCGTAGGATTGGCTGCTTTTGAATCCTAACCTCGATACTCGTATAAACTTGTGCAAGTATACACACATCTAGGCACCTTTTGAAAGGCCGACTCCAAAGGCACATTTCCACAGGTCACCACCTACACAACAAACTCACCCTTTAAAGTAAGTTTTAAGCTAGGACCAACTAACCGATTATAACACTGCAAGTCATGTTACCATTTTAGTTTATATATGCTTTTAGAGTTTTAGCATTCATGCAATGAACTTTCACATGTGGAGTACTTTTGAAATATCCCCACATTAAAACTTTTTCTAATGAACAAACAGTGGACTCCTATAAACTTTAGAACGCATTTAGTTGGCATATTAATAAGCGGGTTCTTCGATCATTCTAATGAAATGAATAAGAATGATAAATCACAGATCGAACCAACGAATGGGAAAAATTGGGTGCTATCATATAGCTTTGTATCGGCTAAGTTTACGAGTTGGAGATAAGCAGACTTTTTTAGTTTTTGTTTTTTTTTTTAAGATAATTGAACTGTGATTCCTATAGGGCATGCACTTTCCAACGAAGATCCAGAGTGCAAATCGTGCAAGCGAAGCCGGTAAATGGACCACAGTGCAACATGTATATCAAATATATTCTAATCTCAAGGTATATAAGGAGGGTAATCCCTTTTAGCCAAAATAAAGGTATATACACTATTAATTACCTAAAGGGGTTCAAAAAGTACCGCCACATATTCTTTAAAGCTACTATATTATGTTGAGATGTGATATGAGCCTGCTACTCAAATCGAGAAGGAACTAATAATATCTATACTTTTATAATTCTATATTATAATATAAAAAAAGTACTTTATTTTTAGAAGTGTTGAAAAATATGTAATATTTTTACTTAACACCTGATATCGCCTATTAAATATATATTTATTTAAAGCGATATCATCTCTTTTAAGTTTATATTGCGATCATTTTATGGACTATTGATATTTATTAGACAATTTATGTGAATTGTAGGTTCATTTGATGAAGTATAATGAAAGTCTTAAAATAGTTGTTCTTAGCTCAAGTTTGGAATACATTAGCAGATCAGGAGAAAAGAACTATGTAACTTGGAAATTGCAATGAACTTATATGGTGGGCTAAGTTGGGCCGATGACAAGAAAGAAAATGGCAGCTCACTTAATTTACATAAAGTCCAAAATGAATGAAGGGCCAATATCTCCCTTGTTTTGTTCGTGTGGGCCGAGAATAAAAAAAAGAAACAAGAGAAGTCGGTTAATCATCAACAACTATATTATATATTATATTACGAGAATTGGGCAGGGGGATCATAATATTCGTAAGGTCGGTTTGTAAGGGAATTGGAGGAGGTGTACGTGGGGGTGGCAGGCGAAAAAGACAAAGGAGGAGGGGTTTTGGTGGTCGGCTAGTAAGGAGACAATAATCTATCATCTTACGAATTGGAGGCATCAAAACTATATATAATTCGAGAGGTGCTTGTGGGTTTTTTGGGTCGAATAAAAGAGGAGAGGATCTCGTGGGTAAGTCCAGAGGAGGTCGACAGAAAGTGAAAGCCTTTTGGCTTAGTTTTCGAATTAAGCAGCATCAACAAAAGCAAATTCTAGTTCGACTCTTTTCTCTTTTATATTCTTTTTAGTTGCTTATTTGCAAGACTTAATTACTATATAATTATTATTATGGATTTTATTTATTTTATAATTGTTAGTTTTATTTGTCTTGCCATGAGTAGTTAAATCTTTAATCATCTACTAAGATGAAGTGACACAATTGAATGATGGTTGCACTATTTTTATAATTCAAGTTGATTTGATTTAACGTTATGTCGTAATCTTAGCTTATTAATTCTTTGTTATTTAACTATTAATTGCGGATAGTTTTTGCATGATCTTAGTGGTAACTAGGCTGTGTAAAAGTTATTTTGATTGCTTGGTTAGAAGCGATTGTTTCTATGACGGATACGGTAGAAAGTAATTAATAGTTAATAAGAGTTAACGAGTTAATGGTTGGGTACAATCAATAGACACAATTGTTATCTAAATAACCAAAAAAATTAGTTGACTAGGAAAGATATGAAAGGCGTCTTGGAGTACCGGTCTTAGTAATGGAACTAGTTAATTAAGGGAATTGAATAAAGTAACGAACTTGACGGGTACGGGGTGAGGCTTTGTTTAGTTCTCGGTTATTAATCAACATATTTGAATTGGTTCTTCAATTAAGTGCAACCTAAATTTCTAGTGTCATGGATTCGAAGTAGATGACCTTTTAATTAAATTTGATTACAACAATCTTCTTTTCAATTGAATTCTTGGGAATTGCTAACTTTAATCTTTGCTAACTAACTTTTCAAAATCCAAGGTGACGGGAGTCCTTAAAATCCAAAACTCTTTTTAAACTGCATTAAACTCGCTTGCTCTAAATCAGTCCCTATGTTCGATCCTGGACTTACCTTTAAACTATATTGCATATGAACGGGTCCACTGCCCGAGAGTGTGTAGTAGTCAGTTCTAGGGTATTTCTTGTTTATAAATTTAAGACTAGATTTTACATATTAACACCCTTTAAAATATTTTCACCTACACTACTCCCTTAACACTAATGATAAATTACACTTTCAATCATGTATCTTTTAAAATATCTCCATTAACCTTTTACATCAATTATCTACACCACTCAATGCCTCATATACCACCAACAGTCTCTCCAACCACCACGTCGTTACTGCCACGACCACCGTCACATTGCGCGGGTAACGTGGTAGTTATAAACTTATAAATAAGATGGATAATCGATACTCGAGAGATCGATTAACTCTTCAACATTCTACTTTCGAGAGGTAAACCAGCTCTCCTAATTGATAACCAAATCACCAATTATATTTAACATTATAATATTACAGTCCTAATGCCCCTATTTATAAGAAAAGACTTATTATTACTCAAAACCCCAACTTAGTGAACAAGTAATTATACGATAATGTAAAATAAACTAATAATATAAACGCCACTTAACCCCCTTGACTTTGTGGGTCATATCATTACCCCGCCCTCAAACACCACCTTGTCCTCAAGGTGTTAGCCTTAAAAAAGTTTCTCGCAAGTAATTCCAAGATCCCATGGGTAGTAATCCTCATAATGAACTTCTCTTCTAACGCCTTTGCAACTACATTTTTTCCCTAATGACTCTTGTTTCCGATTCTCAAAAGCAACAACTGTTGCAACATGTCATATGAATGATCAAAGTCTTTAGTTTTCGTTGTATTTGTCATAAGTAATCAGCCTAAAAAATAAATAACTAGAGCTGGCACATCGTGTCCGACACGACACGATATGACACGAACACGATAAGACACGAACACGACACGATTTTTAGCAGGTCACACGATAAGGGTTCTGTTAAGGGACATGTTAAAAGGTACACGATAAGGGACCTGTTAAGGGACCTGATAACGTATCTTAATGTGACATGTCTTTAATGTGTCTTACATGTCCATATATATACTACTTGTCTTATCGTGTTTTAACATGTCCGGACCAGTTAAGACACGAATATTCGTTTCGTGTCTTAACTGGTCCGGACCTGTTAAGACACGAAACACGTTAAGGCCAAACACGAAACACAAAAAAACAGGTCATGTCGTGCTAACATGTCCGTGTCAGAAATTGCTAGCTCTATAAGTAACACCCCTTACCATCTTCCACGGTTTTTAAGTGCCAATACCCCCTACAACAGTCTATGGGGAGGTTGAAATGTAGACAGTTTTACCCCTATCTGAAGGTCGAAAGGTGCTTTAAGGTTCTACCTAAGGTAGAAAAGCACCCCCGACCTGACAAGGAGTGAGGATCAAACCCTTGACCCCTGTCTCGAAAGGCAAGGGTCATAACTACTTGATCTAACCTTACTGGTTAAAAGATTTACTGCGAAATTTTACTTGTTTTTCTTTATAACAGGGCTACCACTAACATTTCCTAGATTTTTTTTCTTTTAACATCTCTTAGATATCGAGTGTGATAGCCAAATGTCTTAGCCCTCGAATTTAAAAATTCGTTGAAAGTATATCGAATAACATCTCTAATGAAAGAGCATGAAATTTTAAAAACACCGATATAATTTTTATAATTTATCAATGTACGGTTTGTAAGATAAAAGATTTTAAACGAGTTGGAGGAATAAATGATTTATGGATGAGAGAGAAAAAAGATGATTGGTTGAGATTTGATGAGAGATAAATGGTGTTTGATAATATATAATTGATAGAAGGGGCATTTTGGGAAAATAAATGTTGAATTGAAAGCTGAAAGTTGAAACCCTATTTGCTTTATAATATAGTATAGATAGTGTTATAATTTCCCTTTGTATATTGTTTTTCAAAGAGCGGGTATTTAGATTGGATATCATTTTATTGTTTTGTGATTACGTTTTAGCAAATCATAAGTTGAAATATTTTACTCTATAAAACTAGTATATTAAACTTTAGTATTTTTGTTAGTAGATGTAGAAAATATATTTTATTTAACTGTGGTGTTTTTATCCTAATTACATTTTTTACTTTTCTCTCCGAACTCCCTACTTTTTTTTGGTCTATACAAAATGTACGCAATGGAGCTCAGTAATATCATTGTTTTTGTCTATGTATTTTTATTTCTTAGCAAAATACGAGTGGAAATTTATTTTTGATTTAAATGAAATTCCTTTGGAATAAAATCTAAGTTTTTATGAAAATTACATTGTTTTTGATAAAGATGATATAAACATGATAGAGATTCATGAACCTTTTGTAGGTCAATGTTTGTTTAGTGAAGAAGAGGATTTTGTGTTCTATATTGCTTATGCAAACAAAAATGGATTTTCCATTCAAAAAGGAAGAAGGAAGGTTCATTAGCCAAAATGGAGAAAAGGAGCGACGAGGCTTCTTTATCATGAAGGAAGCCGGTAGTAAAAGTGGTAGATTTTTCAAAAGCACAAAGAAATCGGGGTTCTACCAAATGTGAGTGTAAATCTGATATGCGAATTAAAAAGAGAAGGGTAAATGAAATTTCCCCCGATGAGTGGCAAGTTATTACTTTCATTATCTATACTACCTAATAAAGAGAAAGCTTTTTTTATTTTATTTTAAGCAATTATGTCTTTAAAATCTCATAAATACCCTTGGACTTTTTATAATACACTTATCTATACTTCTATACTACTATAGAAAAATTATACCCCTATGTTGAAAAGTTTACAATTTTTGTTTCTGCAAAATTACCATTTTACCCTTAATTAAATAACTTACACAACTATTCCATAATCTTTTAAAAGATATATTCACTATCCCTAAAAATTAAATATCTTTGTATCAATTACCAACACCACTTGACTCCGACGCCACCACATCGCAACTAATGTCATCGCCGCCGCATTACGCGGGTACCATGCTCGTAAAGCATAATCATGACTTGTTATGTGTGGACAAGGTACGATTTCTTCCATCGTGTCGTGATATTACAACGGAAGATGAGAAACGTATTGTGATGCTCAAAGAAAGTGGTTTATCTATTAGACAAATAATGCGAGTAATGGAACTCGAGAAAAATGTAAGTCATGGACAACTTTCTTTTCTAAGTAGAGATGTTCAGAATTTTATTAGCAAACTTAATCGAACTCATGCTCAAAATGACGCAAAAGGTCTTTTGGAGTATTGCTTAAAAAGTAAGAATGAAATTCCAAAATTTCAATATGCATTTACAATTGATAAAGAAAATTAGCTAGAACATATTTTATGGTCTCCCGCTCAATATTTTGTTGGTATAAATAATTTGGAGATGTTGTGGTTTTGATACTCTTAAGATATGCCTTTTGGCATAATTGTTGGTGTTGACAACCATGGAAAAACCATATTGTTTGGATGTGCACGCTTACGCGATGAAACAACGGGTACATTTAGATGACTTAGGAAGGTAATCATTCAATATTACAAAGTACTTTACTAATTAAAGTTAAGCATCGTATTTTATGACTTGAAACGTTTGGTGTTTATTTGGAAGACTTGCTAGATTTTTTATACAACAAAAATTTTATTTGTCCATTACACGCTCTATGAATCGGTTGGTCAAAAATATGCTCAAAGTTTTTATTTGCTATAATATTTGTAACTTAAAATGTATGCAGAAAGTTCCTTTACGTGTCTAAAATGGTTGCTAATAGTAAGATGAATATTACTAAATTTATTATATGAATAACATCTAACATCCGATCTAGTATTAGCTAAAAGGGAACCGATCTTTTAGAGGTTCATTACAGGCCCAAACATTATTCCAGAACCTAATAAGGTTCCCATTGACCCCCCCCCCCTCTTTATACATTTTGTTTAACCCTGAATCAGCAACCGTAACCTTACTAATAGATGAAACAATCAGACTTCCACACCCAAGTAGAGTGCGGTTGATAGGTAAGGGCTCCCAAGATTGTTTCGTGTTATAAAGTGAGTCAATAACCCTTTTCCAAAGCACCGAATTTTCGTTACAAGATCTCCATAACCACTTACTAAGAAGACCAATGTTGGACTCTTTAAGTTTGCATAACCCGAGCCCTCCCATGAAGATAGGTGAAGCCACCCGGCCCCAAGCAACCCAATTGATCTTTTTATTTTCTGGCGACCCGCCCCAAAGAAATCTTCGAATAATACATACAACCCATTCACAACTTTATCAAACACTTAAATTAATGAAACCTAGTATGTGGGTAAGCTCCCCATGAAAGATTTGATGGGAGTAACCCTTCCTGCCATGGAAATACAATTCGACTTCCATATCGGACAAAAACTCCCAACTCGCAACCCAATTTATATTTCCTCAAATCTTAATCCCGAAATGGTAAAATGACAATGAACCTTTCTTACATTTGATAATACGAGCCACTCTTTTGACTTTAGTTTCTTCCATCCCAATCCCAAACAAATTTGACTCATTTATGTTAATTTTTAAGACCCGAACATATAAAAAAGCACGAGTTGTAACCCCTGGCATAACTGGAAAAAAAATGAAAAGAAAAGAAAAGTGCAAAACATCTATATTCCCAATTAAAGATTATCGAGTGGTGTTGAAAAGATTATAAATTTGGGACATGCGATTTTACTTATTTGCGCTTATATACCAAAAGTTTAGACTTTTGAGACACACATGAGACGCTCTGTCATTAGTATCCGCTGCAACACGTGAGCATGAGGTTTATTACGCAAGTACATAACGGGGTGGGGTTGTCATCGGTTTTTCAAGCTAGACTAGGAGGAGTGGAGCATCCATGGAATGCCCCTCCTCCACTCCACACTTGACATTCGTCCAAGCCCAATCATGAGGGGCATTCCACCCATTCCCTTGGGATGGAGGAATATGCCCAATTTTATTTTTTTTTGATTTTATAAATAAATTATATAAAACATTATACTTTTTATTAAATAAATAACAAAGATATTACTCTTTATTAAATAAAAAACACATCACATTAAAAAACCTTCATAAAACATAAAATAAAAGTACCGAATAAAAAGTAAAAAAAAAATAAAAAAATTGACAATTAAGAAATCAGGTTGTGTTTTGTGGGATTTTGTGACGATAAAGTATAGCTATGTTCAGGTTGTGTTTCTTCGAAATCAGGGTCGTCTGATGATCCAACGTGCATAATAAAAGGCTTGTTTAGAGGATTCATTTTTTAAAGACAAAGTAGTATGGTTTGTTGTAATAATATAAAAATAATGTGAATGTGGTTTGGTTGTAAAATATAATGTGGATAGTTTTTTTAATCAGATGATACATATTCGTATATATAAATAAACTTGGCACGCGAATTAAGGCATTTAAATGACAAGTGGCACACCAAAGGTACACATGTGCAAGCTAGAAGACAAAAACGAAACCGCCTGAGCCTCCGTTACAAATTCGGAGGGGCACAATAATTAAGAAGGTGGAACGCCCCCGTGATATTCTTACACTGTGTTCCCAGGCGTTCCACACGAAAAAAGAGAGTGAGAACGGGCTACTCCTGATAGTCTTACACTGTGTTCTTGAGTTCTTATTTAGAAGAAAAAAAAACAAAAGTAGATAGGTAATTAGAAAGGAAAGGCTTTTTATTTTCCTTCCAAATCACAAAAAAATTAGATGATTGATTTTATACTTAAAAAAAACTAAAATCTTCGATCCATTTTCTTTCTATTAAAAATAACTCATGAACACAAAAATTTACAATATCTTTTAAGTTTCTTTCCCTTTCCTACATCTCAAGAACATAGTGTTAGGGTTTAAGGGTTTAAGGGGTATTACCGGGTGGGAAGACCGAAGAGTATATATGTAGAGGCAAACCCCACCCTTTTTTTTTATTTCTTTTTATTTATGGGCTGTCTCTCATTTGTTGAATTGAATTGAACTAGGGTTGGGGATTCGAGATAATAAAAATAAAATGTCAAAGAAAGTAGTTGTTGTGACGAGAGATGAGTTGTTGGAGCGATGGAGGGCCATTGAAGAAGAAGAAGAAGAAGAAGAAGAAGATGCATTGGATCCCTCAAAACACCGCCATCTCAAAGAAAAATGGTTTGTTTGTGAATCTTCTATACTCATTAATTAACCGATGGATTGAATAAAATATGTGTGTGTTGATTGACGTTCAGGTTCTCAGATGCATTCAACTTGTTGATAAATCTCCCACCCAGTGGTGTTGGAGAAAACGAAATCGCCAACCATATTTGGTGTGGCTACTCTGATCTTATGGGCCCCCTTCTAGAAACATTTTACAACTACAACCACGATTCTCCATCTCCTTTGAAGCTTCTATGGAAAAGAATCTCTCATGAATTGCAGCATTGCATGCAATGCATTTGTCAGCATCATCAAGCCAAGCATACGTATGCCTCCGAGTACGAGCTTACTTCAATCGGCCCCCTTCTCGATGTTTTACGCACCCTGGATGAAGAAAGGGTCACTGATCATTTGAAACACCTCAACACACTCATCTCACTAGGACACTATGATCCCCTCAAACACAATGCACAACTTATTACCGCCATCTATGAGGTACTACCTTCTAGGGGGATTATCAACCAAAAAAACCCTTATCTGACAATAGTTTGTTTTTACAGGTTTTGATGTTTCCTGTCTTGTTGGATGACCAATCCTTGGTCACTGAGTTTCAGAAATTCATCCAAGCAGTTGATGATCTTCACGAACTTACTTTAGCTGACCATCAACAATACCCTGTACAACTTCTACCGTATACATTTTTCTTTTCCTTCTGTTTCTGTTCATATATCACATCGAGTGCTTGCATTCCAATTGTTTATGTAGGGCGTTTATGCACTACTTTTTCTCAAGAGCAGAAGGTGTCGTTCTATCGGCTTCCGTTTAGCTGGAAACATGGGAAAGTTGAGGTATCATTTCTTGCCAATACTTGTTTGAAGCTTCCTGCCATTTCTCTAGAAATCGAGTGAAACTCTGTTGAATGGTAGGTATTTGTCTCTGCTTGCCATGTGACCTGTGTTGGTTCACGATTATGTAGTGTTCTTCGGATTGCTCTGTCCTTTTGAAGGATGATGCTATGGAACACCAATCTGTAATAGAGTAGGGATAATGTCTGTTGTTGATTCGCGCTGGAACCAGTTTGTTGTGATGCTCCTATGAAATGTTGTGATTATATTTAGCATAGATTTCACATTCTGTAGGTTTTTTCTGTTATGGACAACGTTTAATCTCAATATAACAGCTTATCGAATTGTATATAGCTTGAAGAGAGGCACACATCTGCCTTTCTTGTATTTTACGTTTTAGTTTGCTGGCACCTCCCAAAGTGATGTGGGGCAATCTGTTCATAGCTTTTATATGCCGTCCATCTAAGAGCTAGGCAAAATTTTGCTACAGGTCTGGGTCATAGGCTCACAGCCTAAATCTTGCTTAGAAAAGTAACTTCAAATTCTTGATCTTTAAAAATAGGGACCTGAGCTTCACATATGATGCTAACAGGATAAAGTTGTAAATTTAATGGGGTACTATCCCTGTACCAAAAATAATTAAAAGTAATAATAAAAAAAACAGGATGAGGTGGTAGGATAGACTAGAAGTTGTGATGGTCTGCGTAGAAGGTAACTTTAAAAGGATGATTATATTTCTGTCAGTGTTGATTATCTTGATTTTGTGCCCTCTATTAATGGTAGCTAGATGGTCTTATCAATTTAGTTCATTTGTAATTTTTACTTCTCAATATGTCATCAAGATTTGAAAAGTATCATTGCAGAACTTTGCTTATTGCTTTTAATGTTGAATATGATATTCATTCCCAGTTTAGTTCTATAGCATTACTTCACAAAGTTTGTTTACTTTTTTTCTCTGCAGGAATGCATTGGACTTGGATCCTTTGCAACCATTACTTACGAAGTTCATTGTCTTTTTAGAGACAGAAGTTGAGTCTCTTCACTATGAGAGCTCAAGGCCAAGGATGCAGCTGGATCGAATAACTGTATGGCTTGGAATCAAGGCATTGTAAGGAGTAGTCGTTTCATATTTCTTTATTAACTTTTGAGAGTCCTCTTTTTCGTTCATTGTTTTTATTCTTGATGTGATATTAGCAACATTCTAAATCTGTTATAATGTTTCTGCTTGCTTTTATGAAGGCTTGGGTTTCTAGAGCCTCATGCTTTTGAAGAAGGGATCTTGGAGCACTATCCCAGTTTTCTGAGCATCGTGCTTAATCATATTTGTGGTGATTCCCTTGAGTTTTCATATGCAATCAACTGTCTTGGACAACTTTTTGATATGCTTGGTATGTTTTTGTGATTTTTGTGAGTCCTGACAATAATTGTTAATTGCATGCTCAATTTCTAGTTACCATCTTTTACAATACTATGGTTTGTTATATTTCAGGATGTAAGCTCTGGTTAAGGGCAACACTATCACCAAGTGTAATGCGTGACACATTGCTGGGTCAGTGTTTCCATACTCATGATGAGAAGAGCCACAAAGAAATATTTGATCTTTTCTCACCTTTTCTTCAGGCATGCTTGTGTCTTATGTTTTATGCATCATTTTATGTGGTAAGTTATATGACAGAGGATATTGAATGGTCATAGTAATGTACACAAACTATCTTTGCAGTCTCTTGAAGCTTTGCAAGACGGTGAACACAAAAAACAACGCAGACATTTTCTTTACTTTCTTCTACATCAAGTGACTGTTAGTAGTAACTTCAGCACTTTAATGAGGAAAAAGGCCTGCCAGGTATCTGCTAAGTCTGGATTTTAACAAATGTGTTTGAAAATTTCTAACATCACTCGTCATATATGGTCTTTTCTCCTACCTTTTGAGTGATTGATGTTTAAATTGTTTTCACAGATAGCTCTTCTTATAATCCACCGAGGTTACAAAATGAATCCCTCCTGCCCACCTTTTGAATGTGCACACATGTGGTAGGTTGTTCTTAGTATTTTTCTGCCCAATCTTTGCTTGATATGCCGTTTTCAATAAACGAAACAATCTATTTTGACCTTTTGAGAAGCATATCCTGTGAATAGTTGATAAAACAAAAAGCATTATGTTTTTGTTTCAGTAATTTTCAAAATATGCATGTATATAGACAGGATATCAGTCTCAACTACCTTGTAATTTTTTGTTCTATCTTTATCTAAGAAGAATATATGCAGCATTGAAGTGGGAAGACACGAATTCCTGTGTATACATGTTTATGAAATATTAGATTTAATAGTTTAGCACTGCTGGCACAGAAGAGTACACTTTTGTAGGAAGCAACAGGTCCTTCATTTATTTATGTTCTTGAAGTAGACATCATTCTTAAGGTGCTTCCCATTCATGTTTCATCTAGTAAACCACTTTTTACTTGAGATAAGAAAAGTTTTGCTTTTATCATCATGAATAACTAGAGAATCAAGTGAAAAAGAAGTAGAAGAATCAAGTGACTTCCAAGTACGGAAAACCATGTGCGTTGTATCAAAACTCCTTTACATGAATCAGGTAAGATGAACATGCATAAGATCACAGAATGGGCTCATGCTTTTTGTAGTTTCTACAAAAAGATTCTTGGGAACTGTGAGTGACCAATATAATAGCTGTGCTAAAATGTTTAGATATAACTACTCAGAAACAGTTTGAACTAGCTGACGTCTGAATAGAGAAACAAGTGTCGCTAGTTATTTGATTATTTTGATGAATTTAGTGCTCATGATGTAAATAATGATGTTTATGGCACAGGGGTCCTTCTCTCGTAGCATCTCTCAAGGACTCGACCCTGTATAACTCTTTTAGGCAACCTGCTTTTGATTTGATCCAAACTGTTATAGTCTCTGACGCATCTGCATTAGTGTCGGCAATTCAACACTATCAACTGCATAAAGGTGTCGTCAGGAATATCATTGGCCTCAAAGATGAAGATACCAGTGATGACCTATCTGCGGATGATGTCGAAGATAATGACACCAGTTGTTGGAACGAGTTTAGCATGCAGAGTCAAGCTACATCACTGGAGTTTGGGGGGTGGATGTGTATTCCGATGTTATGGGTTGATGTTTTAGTTGAAATTGATCCTACAGTCCTACCTGTATCATTTTCTAAGGCGGTTTTGTGGGCTTTATCTCGTTTTTCCATGATTGAGCCTGAAACTAGTACAGAGATGGCTCTTCCAGTTGGACATTGGTTAACCACACGTGCTCCAGAAATATCACATCTATTTGGGTGGAGAACACCTTCTGGTTCTGATGATGTGATGGATGGAGAAGAATCAAAGAACTCGGTCAAGGTCACAACAATGTGCATCCCATTAATCAGAACATTGAGGAGGTAAATTGTTCAATGCTGTATTATGAAAAGCTATATGCATGGTGAATACCAAAAGGAACATAAATGTTGATATTCATCAGTTTATAACAGGTTAACATCCCTTTTTATTACAAAAAAAATGGAACAAAGTGAGATTCGGAAGGAATGGACTTGGGAACCAAGGATGGCGGAAAGCTTAATCCTTTTGCTTGTTGACCCTGATGATGTAAAGTATCCCCTTCTAAGTAATACATTACGCAATTCCATGTTTGTAATATGTTAGATGAAAGGGCCATGTAATTCTGATTGTTAAATCTATGATAATGCTTTCTGCTGGGTCATTTTTTTTCTCACTCCCTCTCTTTATTTCAGTATTAACCTCCATTTATGTATTTTTATTCTTTCTGAGTTGGTTATGAGACCTTTGTTTTCATTGCAGAATGCGAGGCAAGTGGGTAGGCGTATTCTTGAACAAATAGCCAACACACGAGGCCTTCTTTCTTGCTTGCAGTTTCTGTGTTCATGCTCTGCATCAATATCAGCAGTCATTCTGGGGATGAGACATGCCCAGAAATTGGTATATATATGTTTCTACTTTCACTCTCTAGAAATATCTAATGGTCCGTGGTCGGGGCATTTGTTTTTATACATGTGATGCTTGCATCTTGCTAATTAAATTTAGAAAAGAATTCAGTGTGTACATCCAAGTTATTTATCCTTTTTTTGGAGGCATTTACAGCTTCTGTTGGAGTCAGTGCTGCAAAGATTTCAATGTGCACAACATTTCTTTTTTGTACTCTGCAAACTACTTACAGATGGGGTGCAATCTGGACAAAGTCATGACCATGGTAACTTGAAGTTCTCATCTCAAGGTGGATTTCTACAGCAGCCTACATTTGATTTCAAGACTAAGAACATTAATGGAAACTTGTTAAAGTTTAATTTCACACATTGGAACAAGTTTAGTTGTTTATTATCGCAAGTTGCATGGCCATCTTTTTGCATATACTTGTCTGAAGGGAAGGCATTCATTGACTATAAGATCTCACAGGTATTATAAGTTATCATTTTAAATGCATTCTGATATTTCATTTATCAAGCTTACAACATGCTCATGCATATAATATTCGATCACTTAGCAAACACTCATTTACAGAACTTTTAAAACTTTAACACCGAATCCCGAACACAACCAGATAGTTACTTGATAATAGTCGGCTGCTTTTTCCTTTTTCCTTTTAAGGTTTAAACACTAAGGAGGTGTTTGGTAGGATTCAATGGCAAGGAGCGAAAGGGAATAACTTCCTTTGTTTGTTTGATACAAAGAATGGAAACATAGGTTTAACTTTCCATTCTCTTTCTCTAATTTGCATTCCCTATAAAAAGTGAAAGATTGGCAGTGAATTGAAATTTCTAATTGAATGTTTCCCAGTTTTATTATGTGGTGAATGAATATTGAATAAGGATTAAGGAGTGTGAAAAAAGAGAGGGTATAAAACTTCTTTGCACGTGCCGCACATTCTTATCACATCAGGGTATAAAACTTCTTAGCACGTGCCACACATTCTTGTCACATCTCAAGGAAAATCCTTGAAACTCTCTCCCGGTGATTCCTCTCTCTGTACGACCATCACGTCTTCTCCAGCCATCAAGTTGTCTTTGCCATCATATCATCACAGAACATCCGTCGTCACCAGCCATCACATTGTTGCTTTTGTTATGTTTACACTACAGTTGAACTTCAGTTATTACTACTTGTGTTGTTACTACTACTTGTTTCCATTAACTTTGAATAACAAACAAAATAATCATTCTATGTTCTCTAGTCACACCAAACAAGAGAATCTGTTCTGTTTTTCCATGCTCTTTCCCTTCCTTTACATGTCCTTTCTCTAATTCAGTTCTATTAAATCCCTCTTACCAAACACTTCCTAAAGAAATACAGCTAACTTATCCCTAATGGCAAGTGCCTCATAATGTGCAGTTTGTTACAAAATAGCTTAAAATAAATAATCTTGTTTAAACTTACTAAACCACTAAGCTACTGGACCTAATTATTTGCTTGCATTAATTCCAATGTGCGACCAATTCATCTTATTCTCTCACTACTCTTACCTTTTAGGAAGACCTTATCCTTGAGGTTTACCCTTCATTATTCTTTGGTATGACCCGGGACTTCTATCAGTTCTTTCTTACAACAAATATTGAAAAATTATTTTCGCGTTCCTTTCTATGGCAAGACCTGGTTTGATTGTTGCCGCTAAGGCAATTCCAATTGGTGATGTATGGGTTGGCGTGTAGCAAATATATTTGGATTATTAAGCTGCTCATCTTTCATGTGGGTATATTGATCGCCTCTTTTAGTTATTGGTTTAAACCATATAAATCCCATTTGTTGTATTGGCATGAATCAACCCTTGAATGTCCCAACCAAGGCTTTATGTGACTATCTTTCCTTTGGTAATCATGGGTGTTCTACTCGCTTTGGGAGCAGACTAATCCCAAGAGTAGACTTGCTTTGCGGGCCCAAAATCAATGGGTATTTTTTTTTTCTGAGAAACCAAGAATTGAACCTGTGACCTCCAGGGAGTTTCACCCTTTTGGAGAAACATGCTTAACCAATGGACCACCGCCCTATTGGTTTATGATTTATGCAACTATCTTTGCCCCTGTTTCCCAACTTTTCAGACTATTTTTTATATGTCCACAATGAGCTAACTTGCTTGATCTTGGACAAGGCCTTATCGAAGTCGTTTCCATCGATAGGTATGATTATGAACCGGACGCATTTCCTCAACAAACATTTCCCTCGTCACAACCAATTGCCAGCTTTGATGGGAACACTCTGCGAGCTCTTTCACGAGACTCTTGCGTTCTTTAAGGGTAAGCCGTGCTTAGATAGCAACATTTCAGGTAGCTTATTGATTTCAGCTCCCATATAATGGGTTTTATGGATCATGCCAAGTTCCATCTTTTTGACCTATCTTGTAGTTTTCCTATCATGGCTTCAAGACCTTCAGTATGTTTCCTTATTAGGTATCATCAAGCCAAGCTCTGGTACCAATTGCTAGGTTCCAATTTTGATCTAAAAAGTAAGGAGATATAGAATGTTGATAGCTTCTGTTGCTTTTTTGATTTCACTTCTAAGTTTTAAATACTAAAAACAATAAAGCTAACGCATACATATTGGCAATTTCCCCATAATGCGCTGCTTGCTACAAAATATAGCAGAAAACATAACCTCAATCAAATTTACGAAATGCGTTAAAAAGAAAATTAATTAAAAGTACTAAATCACTAAGTTACTGCCCCTAACCTTGTACTTGCACTGATTTTGACATGAGAACTTTTCAACAGATTCTATCACAGTGTTCCTCCATTTATTGTGGAATTTGGTGATTTCCTTACCAGAAACCCTGGATTCATAGCATGATTGGTGAATTTAACATTCTTTTCTGCTGTTGACTTGTTTCAGATGACCTGTGTCCGGATACTTGAATGCTTACCTGTAGTTCTCAGAAGGCTTCAGCAATATATGCACAAATTACCAGAAGATGGGGACATTGTGGTAAAGAACTCAGTTAGACACAAATGGCTTCATGATTTGATGTACTGGGGGAAGTCTATACATGCCATTGTAGTGCGCTATTGGAAACAAACTGTGCTTTCTTTGCTCGATCTACTGAAGGAGTCATGTGATGACAAAACGTTTGCTATCTCGGACATTGAAAGACTTGTTCAGTGTGGTGTGTTGCTGTACTTTTTTATCTGGTTTTTCGGTTTTTCTTTTGTCTTGTACGTCAGCAAATCCAAGTTCATCTTTACCATTTTGTTTCAGAAAAATTTTCGATTGGTGAACTAACTGAGCAAGTATCATCCCTTTTAGTTTCATTGAAGAATGATGGCAACATATTATCTAATGCATATGGAAAAACAAACCTTAAAGCGTCAGCTTTTCCCTTAGGATTTTCAGATCTGTGGATTTTGGATCCAGCTTCTCGTGCGAAAACAGAGCGAGAGAGTGTGATAGTTCTTTCAGATGATGAGAATGATCAAACGGATGACGTTGTCAATGGTGGTGTTTCCCATGGAGGGTCAAGTCATTCATCATCAAAGGGTGAAGCTACGGGTTCACAATCTGTTAAAAGAGCTTCACAACTTAATGAAGCTTGGAAAACATCATTTGTTGATGCTAATACTGTGGGACCAGTGAATCAGAATCTGGAGGCAGAGAGTAATGTGAACAGGGTAAGACGATCTACTGCGATCAAAGGGAAATCTGTACAAGGCACTATTGAAGAAGAATCATCTAATGAGCAGAAGGAATCTTTTTTGACGAAATCATGTATAGACAATCTTAGCTCCAGGATGGACAATTCACTTGCATCCCAGCGTGTATCTAGTCTGAAGAATGCATCTGATGGTTTAAGGCCTCAGAAGGAATCTATCAAAGAAGCTTTGGTAAATAGTAAGAGGGTCATCAAGGAGTTGGTATTTGATGCTAAAGATGATCCATGGGAATTTGCTCTGAAATCTGCACGACATCATCAATCACATGTGGTAAAACTGAACTCTGGTGGTCCAAAACGGAAAGTTATTCAACTAAATTTACCAGTTGAAAACAGGGTTTCTCAGTCGGACCGATTACGCAGTGGACATCAAAGGTTTAATCCTGTAAAGCTAGACGATTGGTTTAAACCTATTTTGGAGATGGATTATTTTGTCACTGTAGGTTTAGCATCATCAGCTGTAGAGAAGAACCAGACTGCTGGGAAGTTGAAGGAGGTCCCTGTTTGTTTTCAGTCATCTCATGATTATGTGGCAGTCTTCCGTCCATTGGTTTTAGAAGAGCTAAAAGCACAACTGCACAATTCATATATGGAGATGGCTTCTTCAGATGAAATGTCATGTGGATGTATGTCTGTGATGTCGGTGGAAAGAATTGATGATTTTCATGTAGTTCGCTGTGTTCATGATGGCAGAGACTTGGAAGGTTGTAGGAACTGTGTTGAAAATGATCTCATATTACTTACAAGACATCCTTTGCAAAATTCTTCCCATGATGTTCACATGGTTGGAAAGGTATTTGTACTTTCTTAAAATTGGAGTTCATTTCCATGTTTCAAGCTGTTCATGTCATGCTACAATCGGCATAAATAGAGTCCCTCTCAGTTTGCTGAAGGGATGTTGCTTCTTAAGTATTGCTCTAACACAGTGTCAGAAAAACCTGTTTGGTTTGGCGATAATTTTTTTAATACCAGTAACTAAATCACAAGGTTCTTTTCCATGAAAAAAATTGAGCACATGTTTTTCAAACTTATAAGAGTTCAAGATCAATGGCAGGCAATTACTCCAAAGATTCACCAGGAATTGATTAATACAAAAATTAGAAATGTGTCATGAAATGTAATCTTCTAAATAATAAAAGGAATTTTATTACCAAGTGGCCTTTTTCCTATATATAAACATTATAATTAACCTTTTTTGTGTCAACATGAATGCTAAACTCGATTATATGCATGGCCTGGAAAATTTAAGTTGGCCCGATGTTTCTGGGTTGTGTGTTGAGAAGTAGTCTTCTCAATCGGTTTTTTGCTTTTACTAAAGCAGATAAATCCGCTTTTTAGATTGATCTATCTCCTTATTCCAGTAACCAAACTCATAAAAAGATGGAAGGGGTAAATGTAGTGTATCATGTGGAGTTATTATTACATTTATTAGTTCACAGATCAGTTTGATGAAAAAAGTCTGTGGTAGTGTAGACGCTGTTGCTAACAGCATTATTGATGAAGTGAAGTGATTAACTTATTGTTGACTAAATTGCTCCTTCATGTGTTGGATGCTGGCAGTTGTTGTCATTCGGTCCACTCAAAGGGCTGCTGTGTTAAGAGACTAAAAGGGCAGCAGGCCTTATTTAGTTGAGCTTAGTAAACCCGGCCCAGTAGGGAATTAGGGCAGCAGGCCTCAATTCTATTAGGTCCAGTTTTAGTTTTCTTGGGGAACAAGCAAAACCCAGTCGCCCCCGTGGATTAGTTCACACAGTTTAGTGTGAGATACCACGTTAAATCTCTCGTGTCCTTCTTTCTTGTTATTTTCTGGTTCTTGTGTTTGTGTGTGTGTGCAGTTTTATTTCTAACATTGGAGATTTTAGTCTTGGATTTTATTTTATTTTTGACCTAAATTTCTTTTTGTATTGTTCTAGGTAGAAAGATGTGAGAAAGACGATAAAAGAAGATCCAACATATTAATGATCAAGTTATATCTTCAAAATGGATGTTCTCGCTTAAATCGGGCAAAAAAGCTTCTAATGGAGCGAAGTAAGTGGTACGTTCATCGCATTATGAGCATCACTTCCCAACTACGAGAATTTCAGGCACTGTCGTCAATACATAGTATTCCTCTGCTTCCTGTCATTTTAAATCCTAACAACCATCCTAAAATACTCAAATCAAGGATGGATCTGAGTAAGTTGTCTCAGCCTTTACAGAAGATTCTTAAATCTTCATTTAATGACTGTCAACTTCAAGCTATAAGTAATATCACTAGAGCTATGGACTTGAAAAATGGTCATGATCTATCCCTTATACAGGGTCCTCCAGGTATTTATGCATATGCATGTCTACAATTTTCTTTAAAGCTTTTGTAAGGTTTGTATTATGCATGAAATGGAAAATTCCTTATCCTTAGGTACCGGAAAGACCCGGACAATTGTTGCTATTGTCAGTGCTTTGCTTTCATTAAGTGGAATGAATGCTGGTAGGACTGAATATAATGATGTCATGAGACCCATTAATACTTCTTCCATGAATAAAGTACGGATGAGTCAATCTGCTGCAGTTGCTCGGGCTTGGCAGGATGCAGCTTTGGCCAAGCAACTAAAGGATGACGAGGTTCAGATGTGTAGAGCTATTGGTAGTCGCATACGAGGTAGAGTTCTCATTTGTGCCCAATCAAACGCTGCAGTTGATGAATTGGTATCCAGGATTTCTAGTCATGGCTTATACAGCAATGATGGATGTGTTTACCAGCCATATCTTGTTAGGGTTGGTAATGCGAAGACAGTTCATTCAAGCTCTCTACCTGTTTACATCGACACCCTTGTTGACCATCGTTTGACAGAAGAGGAGAGGATGGATGTTAGTGATGTCAAGAGTGATGTAGATGGGGACTCTTCAATTGTTCTTCGGTCTAAGCTAGAGAAGCTAGTGGATCGTATCAGGTTTCTTGAAGCCAAACGAGCTAATTTGAGCAATGGAAATTCTGGCTTAAAACAATTTCATGGAGTAGATGCTGACATGGGTGACGACGTGTTGGAACTTTCAGATGTAGAAATAGGGGCAAGGCTAAGAGTGCTGTACAATGACAAGAAAACAATCTACATGGATCTTGCTGCTGTGCAGGCACGAGAGAAGAAAGTTAATGAGAAAAGGAAAGCATTAAAACATAAATTGCGCAAGTCTATTCTAAGGGAAGCTGAAATTGTGATAACCACTTTGAGCGGTTGTGGTGGAGATCTCTATGCGGTGTGCTCTGAATCTATGCTAACACATAAGTTTAGCACATCATCTGAGTCTTCATTGTTTGATGCTGTTGTAATTGATGAAGCTGCCCAGGTATTAATCTTTGCTTTCTTCATCTTTTTCTGCTCTCCTGATAGCAACTTTACTTATGGCTGATGATCCAAATATACAAGTTTTGTACAGACTCTTTGTGGGACAGTAGATTATTGTATCACGTCAATAGATTGTGTTCTTTACTATTTAAGCATGCATATTTTTTTACAGGCTCTAGAACCTGCTTCTTTGATTCCTCTTCAACTCCTTAAATCAAAGGGGAGCAAGATTATAATGGTAAGGATTGAATTTATCGGCTTACCTTTTTATCTTAACTTTGTCTGAAACTTATTCACTACACATCTTGTTCAAGGTCGGGGATCCAAAACAGCTTCCTGCAACTGTTCTCTCTGATGTTGCAAGTAAATACCTTTATCAATGCAGTATGTTTGAACGTTTACAGAAGGGTGGTCACCCTGTTACCATGCTTACTAAGCAGGTAGATCGTGCGTCCATTAATGCATATATTTGTAATGTTGCACCTTACTTTATTGTTGTGATAAAACAACTAAACAAATTAGGAAATTCATACCTCTTTATAATATACTTATACATCGTATGTGTGTACATGTAGATATGAAAAATGATGTGATAACTATTAATGCTATATCAAAATAAATATTGGCTACAATGAAAACTATTAGTTATATTAAAAATACATTTAAGTATGGAATTTCTTAAAAATAGCTACATTTAAATACTATTAAATATAAAAAAGTAGTTTTACTGTTATTTTATAATTGGTTGTCAAAGGTTCTTGCTTTTTTAGGAGTGCTCAAAAATAACTTAACACCCCCCCCCCCCCCCCCCCCCACACACACACACACACACACATATATATATAGGGCACCCTTATTTCTAGAACCTTTTTTTTATTTGCAAGAACCGTGAGAAGTTTTAAAATTATGTATTGAATTACATGTTTTTCTGCCTCTGTGCTTGATCTTGCGTCTACATTTTGTTTCTTGCTTTTCCAAGAAACTAGATTGCCTCCAAATAAGACACAAAATCCTGAGGTTGACCAACGGCTGAAAGGACACCCCATCATAATCTGCACGTAAATAACGTTGAACTTTCCACTAACCTTTATTCTCATACAATAAGCCTTTTCGAGGTGCTCCTTTGATGTACTTTAGAATACGTAATTTTCCTAATGAGTGTCAAGAGGAGAATTAAAAAACTGAAACTATGCTTACAACAAATGGGATATCTCGTCGAGTCACTGTGAGATAGTTGAGTCTACTAACCAGTCATCGATATTTTTCTTGATATGTTAGCGGCTCCCCCTGTCCGGGTAGAAGCTTAATGTTAGGATTCATTGTAGTGTCACTTGGCTTGCAATCTACCAGGCCGACTTCCTTTTACGAAGCAAATTACATTTCCTATTGATTTGTCCTCTGGACCTATTTTGATTCTGAATTATCCGTCGCTACACTGTTCCCAAGGACTAGCAGAATCGAAATAGCGAAATTCTTGGGTCATCTCAATGGGTTCAGAAACCACACGTTTCTCTGGATCATCATAGCGTACTTCCACATATCCACTCAGAGGAAGGTCTTTTCGTAATGGATGACCCTCGAAACCATAATCTGTTGATATACGGCGTAGATCTGGATTATTGATGAAAGAAACACCAAACATATCCCAAACTTCTCGCTCCCACCGGCCGGCTGATGGAAGTGGACTGACTACCGGGGATATTCGTGTTACTTCGTTTGCACTGGTTTGTACACAAATGCATGAGTTATACCGAGTACTCAGTAAGTTATAGACCACTTCAAATCTTCGTTTTCGAGAGGGATGATCAACTCTATATCAAGAGCATACTTGCGATGATAGATTGAAATTCCATCCGTAGATTGTGCAACTTCAATGCCTAAAGAATATCTGAGCTTCCCTATCTTTGGTCTGAAATTGTTTGAAAAGGTGATCTTCTAGTAGTTGGATGCCAATGTGATCATCGCCGGTGATTACGATATCATCAACATAAACAACTAAGTGAATGCAACCTGTAGTCATGTCTATAGAAGACTGAATGATCTGCCTCACTTTGTATCATCCCGAATGATTTGACTGCAGTACTGAGTCGGCCAAACCAAGGCGAGGGGATTGCTTAAGACCATAAAGAGTCTTCCGATGTTTGCATACTAATCTCAACCCCTCCTATTAGACTAGGTTTTATATTAGAGGGTGTTTATTGTAAAACCATCTGTTTTACGAATCAGATCACAACAAAAACCAACTAAGCCCGAAAAAAGCAACCACCATCGCGCTGTCACGCGTCGCCAATGTTAACTGCCGGAATTTTTTTATATCCGGCCAGATCTGTTAATTTCTGGCGCGTCAGATTACCGCCGCCGCCATCTTATTCATTAAATTCCAATCAAGCCCATATACTCCATTTTATATTACGCCACCGTCTGGCGCCGCCGGCTACTGTCAAACTATCAAAAAAAAAGAAAAAAGAAAGGGTTTATCCAATAGCTGCTGTTCCAAGCCTCTTTTATTTACAATTAGTTTTATCTGATCCATCAAATACACTTATTAATTTGAATGGAGACATATGTGGAGACCTTACAAGTTACAACAACCACAAGAACTGGTTCCTCAACTTGGTTTGCAAATAGCCCCGGTCTCTACCTACTCACAAAGGTATTACACAAGTCACTCAAAAAACAATGAGTTTCACAACAGATTTGACAACCGCAACCAGGGAGGTAAACAAAACTCAGTTATGTTTAGCTTTCAAAATGAAATTTATGGGACGTGTAACAACTGTGGAATTGTTCATATTCCATCACAATGCCCGAATCATGACCCATCCACCTTCCAGACGAGACAACCGTATGTCATTTATGCCAACCGTCGTTCACAACCGTTATTCACACGCATCTGCTTCATGGCTTTGCGACACCGGATCAAACAACCACGTTGCAGCAGATTTGTCACTTCTTGATATCGTTCGGCCTTAATACGCGACAATGTACATGTTGGTGATAGTAAGGGCTTAACCATTTTGCATATTGGTTCATCTCGTTATTATTCACCTAGCAAAACTTTTTTCTTAAAGGAGATTCTCCATGTTTCGAAATCAAACAAAATCTCCTTTCTGTTCAAAAATTTTGACGTGACAACAATGTTTATTTTAACTTTTACCCCACCTTTACTGTAGAAGACATACATACACATTAGTCTCCTCTTCTTGGAGATCACCGTGAAGGAAGGGATTTTTGATATCAAGTTAGTAAAGAGACCACTTTGCTTTAGCTGCCATTGATAATAGAACACGTTTATTAATCATTTTGGTAACTGGAGAGAACATATCATTATAATCCAGACCAAAAATTTGTGTATCCTTTTGCGACTTGGTGAGCCTTTAAGACAATCAAGTTTTCCATCTGATCGAACTTCGGGGGTGAATATCCAACGACACCCAACAATATGATCGTGTAATGCAATGGAACTAAATCCCAGGTACCATTTTGAGTGTAATGCAGCCATTTCATACGCCAACCAGGATGAGTCAAAGCCTCATGCATTTTAGGAATAGGAATGGAGGCAAGTCTAGCAATGCATACAGAGTAGGTAGGTAATACACGATCATAACTTAGATACCTATAGATAGGATAAGGATTACTAGTAGATCGTTTACTTTTTCTCAGTGCAATAGGAAGGTCGTCAGTTTGCAGAACCGGAACTCGAGAATTAACTAGCGAGGGTGAAGAGCCAGAGGGGTCTGTGGGATTGGATTTGTTGTTAGTTGGGGCTTGAGGATGAGGCTGATTATAACACTGTGGGTGGTAAGTCTGCAATGGTGGTAGATCTATAATGTTGGTTGAGGCTTGACATTTTCAGTGTTTTTGGAAGATACAGGATAGAAGGTTGGAAGAGGAAGGACTTGATCAAGGCTAGATGTTTCCTGTTGATTAATAGGTTAAAGAATGTAACATTAGCACTCATGAAATACCTGTTGAGATCAGGCGAGTAACACTTGTATCCTTTCTGAAGACGGGAATAACCTGGAAAGATGCATTTTAAGGATTTTGGTGCCAATTTATGTGGTCCAGGGTCCGAACAGTGAACAAAACAAACACACCCAAATGGATGAAGTGGTAGATGATATATTGGTTCATTTGGAAACAAAAGTGAGATAGGAACTTCATCTAATAACGCTGATGATGGCATGCAGTTAATAAAATAACATGCAGTGAGAATAGTGTCGGCCCAAAACTTTAGTGGATGTTTTGCATGCAAAAGTAAAGTGCGTGCAGTTTCTACGAGATGACAAAATTTTCTTTCGGCAATACCAATTTGTTGTGGGGTTCTAGGGCAAGAAGATTGATGTAACATTCTATGAGATGCCATGAAATCTGTAAAAGGAGTAGAAAAATATTATAGCGCAAGTGTATTATCACTCCTTAATGCACGAATAGTGACACCAGGTTGAGTTTTCATTTTAGAAACTTTTTGAACAACTCAGAACCTTGTTTCATTAAAAAAAGCCATGTACATCGAGAAACATCATTAATGAATGTGACATTAATGAATACCCAAACAAGAGCCGACTCGACTAGGACCCCACACATCAGTGTGTACAAGAGAAAAAGGTGAATACACTCTTTTATGGACTTTTCTAGGAAATACACCACGAGTGTGCTTTCCCAGCTGACAAGATTCACAATTTAAAGATGATAAAGACAACAAATTTGGTTCTAACTTCTTCAATTTTGAGAGAGATGGATGACCGTGGAGATGATGAAGATATTGTTGTGATATGACATTAGCAAGAGCTGAGGTGTGAGATGACGAAGATCTACCTAAGTAGTAGTGTCCCTCTGACTCATGCCCTTCGCCAATCATCCGTCCCATGCTCTCAGGTCCTGGAAATAAACAGAATCAGCTAAGAAGATTGCAGCACAGGATTGAGCTTTAGTAACTCGACTTATGGATAATAAGTTAAATGGGTTTTTTGGTTCATATAAAACTGAGTCTAGATAAAGAGGGAATAGGTTGGGTCTTGCCTATTCCATTGACCGTTGTTTTATTACCGTCAACTATCCATGGGTCTATAGATGGGCCTTGAGTAATACAAGCGGAAGGAATATTACCTTTAGTAGTCGCGTTACTATTCTGAGTTGACTGGAATCTCAAGTAAGCATCATAATCAGCAGCTGTCATATGTACTACTTGAGTAGCTGCTGGTGACTCAACTGTCAGGACAACATGGGCAGAAGGAGAAATTTTAGGAGGTGCTGCTGGTCGGCCATGTTGCTTCCAACATTGCTTTCAAAAATTAGTGCAATAAGGACGTTTGTTGTTTCCTTTCCTGTTACCAGCTACAAGTGCAGAAGGATCTGGAGTTGAAGTTGGGTTAGAATTAACCAGAGTCGAGGAAGGATGGGAACTGGTCATATTGATATTCAATAACCTTCTGAAAGTATCCTTCATTGTTGGTGCGATAGAGCTAGTTAAAATCTGACGACGAGCGGATTTGTATTCAGGTTTTAGTCCAGAAAGAGCGGCTACCATAGAAAACTTCTCTCTTTGTGTAATCTGATCTTCACGAGTACTAGTATAGGGCATAAGTGCATCAAATTCCTGCGTAAGAGAACGAACCTGTCCAAGATACGATTCCATAGTCCCCTCTTGTTTTAAATTTGGAATATTACTCCCATTAGTATGAATGACATAAGTGATGGGTCAATAGATTGCCAGAAGAGATTGCATAACTGGGCATCGTTCCCATTTATCACGTGAATCGGTTATATCAACAGCTTTCGTTGTCAGTGATCAACATGTCCGTGTCCTTTGAACCACATCTTGTCAAAGGCTGCCCATGAGAGATAGTTGGCAGACCCTTTCAACTTTTTGGTGGTGATGAAATGGAGAGTGGGCATGGTAATAGGCTGAGGAGTGTTTGTGCTAGTGCTAGTACTACCAGACATGATGTGAAATAGTAATAATCTTTAGGAAGAAATATAAATGAATATGGAAGTAACCAAAACAAAGGATAGATCTGGAAACTTAGGAACAAATCTGAGATTCTTAAAGTTAGGGTTCTGGCCAGATTCCAGCGACAGTGGTTGCCGGAAGTTGATACATGGCAGGAGATGAAAGTATCGTCTTTAGCTCTGATACCACATGAAGGTTTGAATTTGTAATTGTATTAACTGAATAAAATATACAATCTACATGATATTTATAGATACATAACCCAAATCTAAATAAACCCTACGGGCCTATTATACAATGTGGGTGTAGCCCATATGTATTTTAACATGCTTTATAGTTCATTAGCTGTTATTTTTTTCATGTTTCAGTACAGGATGCACCCAGAGATATGCCGGTTTCCTTCTTTGCATTTTTATGATGGAAACTTACTCAACGGTGATGGGATGCCTAGCAAAGAAAAATCATTTCACAAGACTAAAGGCCTTGGGCCTTATCTATTCTTCGATATATTAGATGGACAAGAACTTCACGCTAAGAACTCCGGGTCTCTCTACAATGAGTTTGAGGCTGATGCTGCGGTGGAACTTCTTCAATTTTTCAGGAAGAGGTATGTATGTATGTATGTATGTATGTAGGCTTCATACTGTAATTTCCTCCTTGATGCTTGTTTTTGATTAATATCTGCTATTGACAGTTATCCAGCGGAGTTTGTTGGGGGGAAAATTGGGATTATAACGCCTTATAGATCTCAACTTTCCCTGCTGCGTTCTCGTTTTTCGGCTGCTTTTGGGTCTTGTATAATGGATGAAATGGAACTTAATACTGTTGACGGTTTTCAAGGTCGAGAGGTTGATATACTTGTAGTGTCCACAGTTCGGGCAGCAGGAGCATCCTCTAGAGCACTGGAATTGAACTCAAGAAGTATTGGTTTTGTTGCTGATGTGAGACGAATGAATGTAGCATTGACGAGGGCCAAACATTCTTTGTGGATTTTGGGAAATGTGAGAACATTGCAGACAAATAAGAACTGGGGAGCACTTGTTAATGATGCCAAGGAAAGGAATTTAATTCTATCTGTTAAAAAGCCATATGCTTCCACGTTTAACTCTTTTTTCCAGAGTAATCTGCTTCGAGATAGCTCACATGATATTTCAACACAGCTTAAGAATAAGAAAAAAGGGAAGGAGGTTAACAGACATGCTGAACAGAGAAAAAGGTTCAATACTTCTGAAAGTAAAAGAGGGTACCCTGGAGCTCATAGCAGTGATAGTTTATCCCGTGCGTTAGATGATGATAAGGAAAAGAAAAAGGCAAAGAAACAATATGATTCTCTAGTAAAGAACGGTAATATGTCTGTATATATTGGAAACAGTGTAAGCCAAACATTCAAGGATATGAAGCCGGCTACTGATGAAGATGATCATGTTAAAAAAGGCAGTGAAAGGCAAAAGTTGGATGAAAGTATAGTCGAAGGTAGGCCTGTAAATAAACTTAATCAACAGAAAGAGGGAAGTAGAGCACCCATTGACCCTATCAGTAGAAGGAAACAACAAAGGGAGGCTGTAGATGCTCTTCTTCCTTCAGGTTTCTTATCCTCCAAGAAGCCCAATTCTTCGTTGAAATTTATCTCAGATAGCAGCTCTTGTCCAGCTGTCCGTCCTTCTGGTCATGGACTCAGACCAACAAAGACGAGAAAAGGTATAGTCCTATTAGCTGTCCAGATTTGATTCGATTTTGTTATAATGATTTCAGTCTTTCCTGTTACTATAGCTCTGTCTTATCGAGTTATTTCTAGAAGAGAAAAAAAAAATTAGGCTGCCGAAAACCCAACTTGATACCACATTTTAGCAAACTTATTTCAGGTTTACATGTAATAGCTAACAAATTCTCAGGGATACCCTTGGGATTTCCATTGTTTGCTTTGAGTTGTCAGTTGTCCAAATCACAGGCCAAAATTTGCAATTTGGCCAGGAAACCTATTTTTTCCCCTTATTACTTGATAAAACTTTATCCCTTATGTTTGGTTTAAACTTTAAACCTGAAATTTCCCAGCTAAAGTGTGGTATCATTCTTTTTTTTTTTTTTTTACAATACGTGAAAGCATAAGGAAAGATGGCATCATTTTATACATGTAAAGTCAAAAGAGAGAGATGGGTGGGTTGTCTTTTCATTTGCCAAACTTTGGAAGATTTTAACATTTTACCCGGACCCCAGATTGACATCTTTGATCTTTTCTCTTTTTTTTTTTAAATTTCTTTTAAAATCCCATTTTCTTGACTCCTAATTTTGAGTGTTTTGAATTTCTACTATGTTGGACTTTTAAAAGGCGCCTGACCAATCATTAGTTAATAGACCGTAATATCATTTTTCAAAATTTTGCAGTTAATTTCTACTATGCTGGACTTTTAAAAGGCGCTGTACTATACTTGGTAGTTTTACATATTCGTTTTGATACTTTTGCAAAAGTTAATTTGGTTTACATTGAAGTATGTTATCTAAATTTTCAAAAGTCAACAATGTCTTATGTAGATCAATTGGTCATGGAATACATGCACTTTTCGGAAGACTACTGTTTAAAACTTCATTACAACCTTTGACATCATAAATATTGATGTTTTAACAGCCCATATCTATCTCATTTCTGTTTTACTTGGCATCTTGGTATCATTTGCTATTACCATAATTGGAATTTTTAATAATATTTATTTTACTTGGCATCTTGGTAAATTTGCAATTTCACCAAAATGTAAAAGCTAAGATTTGACTAAAAAAAGGATATTTTTGGGGGACATCAAATTGCAAGGTTTGACCAAATCTATAAAGATATATTTTTGTGGCAACCAAATCGCAAGGTTTAACCTGTGATTTGTTCTATTTTCAATAAAAGGAGATTGCAGCCCTAGGCCTACAAGTTTGTTCTTTCACTACAGGAAAACTAGCTGATCTGGTATTGAGTTCGGTTTTTGGCAACCTTGATATTTCTCATTCTAGAATTATGCCGTTTCATGAGTTTAGGAGTTGTCATTATCAACCGGGCTCCATGGTTTATTCTGCGTTTTACCATTAATGCATATATGTTATGGTTGCATGCAACATGTTAATTAGCTTCTAACTATGATATAAAAATAATCTTTATTTTTTAGAATAGCTTATGTATGCTAATATACGTATTATTTATTCTACATACATATTAAATATGTAAATATGTTGAATAGCTTCTATATATGGTTTTATATCATATTTCATTAGGATTATTTAAACAAAAAGTTTAAAGTTTAATAAACTTTAGAAGTTGAAACTAATCCTGGATCAAGCCTACTTGAATTGAAATATATAACCATCTCAATACATGACTTATGTTTTGTATAGAGATCCTAAACTTAAGAATATGTGTCTCACATAAACAAAAAATGCTTTGATCATGATCTAATAACAAATTAAAATAATCAAAAAGAGATTGGGAATAGATAACATCGTTTAGGAGTCAACCTGACCTGGCCCGTTTTGACCTAAAAAAACCATCTTGTTCAACACGCACTCCAATCCCCTTTGACCTTAGTTCCCGGCTCCTTCCCCACGTGTTTCCTGGATCCGCCACTGTTGTTCCAGCATTGTGGATGGGACGTAGAGGGGGCTGCAGGGAGTTTGCTTAGTAAAATGCACCATTTTTGATGATTTAATGATTTATGCCTCTGCATTGGGGTATAATAGCAGGTTGCCAACTACACTGCTAAGGACATTATTGTTAACTGTGTATGAAGTTGGATTTTCTTTACCCACGGACACAAGTAATTTGTAATAAGGCTAGTATATGTATAACCATTGGAAATTGCTTACATGTAGTTGTTATTTGGCAAAAATGTAATTAAAGGTACTTGTGTGCAATTTGTCTTAAGTGACATTATTTGAGTTGACTTTAGCATGCATTCTTTGAGCTGCGGATCTTTCTGGAAACAGTCTTGTACTCTAACTTACCTTAACCATACAAGGTCCCTAGCAGCATTGGGTAATGTTGCATGTGTGTTTCTTTGACTTTGCTAACAGCTGTCTCATGTTTTTCTAGTTCAGGTTAAAAAAGCTTCCACTTGAAGCCTTGGAGGGTATGTGACTCAACAAGAATACACTTACATAATAACTGATAAGGATCTTTTTGTACATGAAATCAGGAGAAATGCAGCGGTAACTGTCTTTTCCATGTTCATGTTTCCTTTTGTATGTTTTTTTTTGTGTGTGTGTAGTGAGGATACAGAAGCCATCGTTGGTAGTGCATAAGCTGTTATACTGGTTTTGTTTTAATCAACCGAAACTTGGTGCATATCCAATGTTAACTCTCTTATGGGTGGAGGTAATTTTTTGCTTCATGTAATTTCACGAAAAAGAAAAGGCAAAACAATGATATTCAAAGACACTAAATGAAAAAGTAGAGTGGACGGCTAGGTTTCTTTAGACGTAAATTACATCTAAGATATATTATTATAATTAGGGCTAATTGTATAAAAAGGTCTTGAATTGACAAAATAGGAATACTGAACCTAAGAACCGCCTAATGTGGGTACGGATGTTGCAACTTGCAAACACAGTCTAATGTAAGTAAAAACCATTATCCGGGTATGTGATTTGTCATGCCATATTGGCTTAAGCATGTTTTCATGCATATATACTTGGTTCAAGCAAAGCTACATGTTGAAGGCCAAGGCTATGCATATGAGAAATTTTTTTTAGGGATCTAAGGCACCGCATTAGTATGCAATTGCAGTATGGGACACATGTCAAAAAGTTGTGCATCTAATACGAAGCCTTGTGTATCAATGTCCCAGCAAGGCGGAAGAAAAGAGCCCAATGCTAGGCATTGAAACTTTGAAAGGTCGATTATGAGAAATATGTAAATAGGAGACCTCAAATCCCAATTATTCATTTTGCTTTATGTATGACTGTATTATTATAGATATCATAGATATAGAACTTTCAAAAAAAAGATATTATAAATATAGATAATCAATCAGCTTGATCACAAATCACTTTAGAGTCAAAGCTTCGTCCAACTTAGGATTTAACATAATTCCCATAGGTTTAGGAGGGGAGATTTCTGCAACGAGGAGGGCGTTTTGGATCTAGCGTATTCCTTAACCCTTGCAGTAAAGGTTCATTAAATAGTTGTATACTTACAATAAAATTCAGGGGTTAGTTTTTGATATAGAAGATACAAATTTTTTTATATACCTTAAGTGCAGCCTTAAAGACTGTATTTAACATTTTCCTAATTTTTATTAGGTGTATACAATGTTTGATGTAATAATATTTTTTCTTATTATTAAATATTTTAATCCCCATTATGGGCTAAACTTTTATACATCTACAATGATGAGTTGATTGATATTAATAAGGTTGTTAGTGTTACTTTTTAAATGTTATAACAGAACAATCATTGTATTATTGACATCTAAATATGTTTATGTTTTCACTTAATATTATGATGTTAATAACATGTTTATATAGTTGATATTATTAATGCTTATATATAGTTATTATCACTGATAATGAACATATAATATTAATAAGCATAGATATGTCTATAGTTTGGTAAACTAATAATTAATGAATAAATTTTATTAGCACTTACATAGATGTCTTTAATTTTTGTCATCTATAATAAATTTTTTAGTATATGCTGAGGGCTGAGGCAACCATGGTCACTATCGTGAATATTATCCTTTCAATTGTTTGTTATCAGTAAAATGGATTTGAACACGGTAGAGGTGGAAGCAGCCTCTCTACTTAGGTAGAGGTAAGGTTTGTCTACATCTTAACCTCCCCCATACACCGTCGAGGTATTGAAGCTCAAAACTCGCAGAAGGCGGCACTGAGCAGTTACTTACTTATCTAAATGTTAATCGTATAAAACATACTTGTAGTATTAATATCCAATTCAAATTATATCTAAGCCCAAAAGGCCTAGGCTGGAATATATCTAAACAGAATGTTATAAACAAAAGCGTCATCTGCTCACAAATTTTTACACGAGATAGAATGGTGCTACGCTATTGGATATGCTCTTTTTCGACCTCTACCACGAGATACAAAACCATCGATACTAAAATGCTTTTTAAAATGGTTATTGACTACAACATCCAGTTTTCACGCACAGACAGTTGTCTATTGCGATCTCTTAGGTTAAGTTGAAAAAGGGACTCAAGGTTTTGATATGCAACAAAGAGGGGAAGACAAAAAGTACTACAACGAATTTTGTCTACAAAGAAGTGTTGCAAAAGATGAAGGAAGGTGCATGTTCAAATATTCAAATTGTTTGAATGCCTTTAATGTTGATTACGTTCTTAACATTCTTTCGGGATTATATTTTTTTTAATATCTTTGCCTATTGTTTCTTGGCTTTTTATCTTTTGAATTAATAAGACTTTTTAGCTTGCATATTCTTAAACTTTAAAAATAATCTAATCTTTATAACCAAATAAACCCGTGTATTTGACACGGGTCTAAATACTAGTCTATAATGAAATTAAAAGTGTTTATAATTTGATAGGTTAAGAATTTAGAGGCGGTACCAGAAAAAATCTCAGAAGGGTCAAAATTAAAAAATCCGTGAAATATAAATATAAAAGGGGTCAATATGTTAAAAACCTATAAAAAAATTTTTTAAATCGATGGAAAATTTGAAAATACATGACACAATCTAAATTGTACATAATTTCCATAGTGATATGAACGAAAGAATTAACATAACTCTTTCAGAAAGTTATGATAATATACAAAGCTCTTAACTCATATAAGATGAATATAATTTAGTGGTGATAAAAAAGCTTATAAACTTTAAATGTTGCCACTAATGATTAATGCGATGAGAGTTCCAACTAACCAACGACCTGAGCAAACTTTCATATAATCACCATAAAAAAAAAACGAAAGGAACCTCATATAAGTGTTGAATAAAAAAGATAATGAAATATCATTAGGTATAAACGTGATTTTTTAAACTGAAGAGAAGATATCATTTTAATTAATGAGAAAATCTTAGATTTTTACAATATATATATATATATTTATTTATTTTAACATATATACGTTCATTTGTTTTCTAAATATATAGTTTATTTAAAGAAAAATATGGAGTTGACACATAGGATAAAATCTTATGTGGCAATTTTTTAAATTAGTTTTAGATTGCAAGAGGGCTTTAAAATGCTTGATTAACTATTGTTTTATAAGAGTTATAGATATATATATATATATATATATATATGATAACTCCGTACATCATGTGGGTATTAGAACTAATTAATTTATATATTGGTAGATGTGCTAACAATAATAACTGTATATACTAATTAAATAATAGATTTGATTATATAAATAATAATTAAAAGATACGATTATAGTAATCTATACTATATATATAAACAAACTACCATCCTAAAATTTAATACTCTACCTTTAAAATCTCTAATTTACTCTTTTAATCTATACTACCATCAAAACTTTATCCCTAAAATTTCAAAAATACCCTTAAAAAAAACCTTATGCGTGTCCCGGCCTTCTCTTCCCTGAAGTTGCTCACATAGTATACCAAAAAAACACACATGCGTTACTGAATTTGATAATCAATTAACATAATTACGTTCACTCTAAAACAACAACGGCGGTTTGCACTTTCTGCCGGACTAAAAACAGTGGCGGATCCAGAAAATTATGATGGTGGGGGCAAAAAAATTTTCTTAGTCGAACAACTTTACCTAAATAGCCTCAAATCAGCAATAAAAACAACACCAAAATCCTTCAAACAACAACAAAATCAACATACAAACGACACCAAAAGATGCCTAAAAAGCCTTAGGAAAAACAACACAAAATTCAACATATAATTAGCACTAAAATAGTCAAAAACATGCTTATAATTAGCATACAACTAACACTAAAATCAGCCTAAAAATGACACGAAGTTAGCATCATAGCAACATAAATATGAACAAAGTGTGCAAACTTTTCAACAAGAATTGAATAATAAAAAAATTATAATTATGACATTCATAATTGAATAAGCAATGAGTATGACGACCTAATACTAAAGTAAAATTGGGGATTTGGACTAACTCATAAATAAAGGTTTACCATTATAATATTTATATTTTATCTAATAGTAAGTAAAATTAGAGATTTGAAATACCTTTTAAAAATCAATGAGATAGTTGTTGTTTTTGTTATTATTCAAGTTGCATCATTGAAAACTCTCACTAAAACTTCAAAAACCTTTTTTTTTCAATCATCAGAGTAAAATTCTAAGAGGTAAGATAGTAATACACTCACGTGGCCACGTCCTTTCTTAATTAATTAACAGTGATTCTACAATTCTGAAATTTTCGTTTTACCAAAAAACATGGGTTTTTTTAGTTGGGCTGGGTTCATTTTGAATTTTAGGTTGGGGTCATTATAAGTAAGTTATCATAACTATTGTTATTGGGCTTGCTTTGGTTGGGTTCATCAGCCCCCATTCTTACCATGTTGGATCCGCCTCTGACTAAGAAACACTTGAGTTGAATCATATATTCATGTCATAACACGGTACCGCTACTTAACCAGTGTTTTATTCTTATGTCACGCCGCATCGCACGGGTACAAGGCTAGTAAAAATTAACGCATATCACTTTATATATTGCGACACATCTCAATATTAAAAGCTTCATGTTTTAGTCAAAGATCCGGATTGATTCTAAACCGTATTTTTTCCGATATATCTCTAGATTATAATTTATCTTTGATTCCTAACTCTATATAATTTATTTTTGCCGTTCTAAAAAAAATAAATGAAAGCTTCATGTTTTAGTATAGTACGTTGATAGAATGACCGACACTAAAATAAAAAATGGTTGATGAAGGTGACTTTAGTTAAAATTGGATCTATTTGCGGAAGAAGGCACATGCCATGCAGGCAGGCATTTCTTGGAACTTAAACCCATCCATCATTGAATTTAATGCTTTTAATTTCCTAATTATCATTAAGCAACTTGTTTTCATCATTAGTAATTAACTAACAACCATAAAAAAATGTAACTGACTAATGATCTATACACCAATGAATTAATAACTCACTAAAGACTCGTATCTTATACACGAAGCTTATAACGTTATCAAGTTATTTGTATTTCCTATAAAGATTATACTTTTTACATACTTTGTTCTACTTATATATATTTGTGTCGTGACAATATTAAAAAAAAAAATCAAAAAACTAATAATACAATTAATTTTGAAATCTTAAAATACTTATATTAATTTTTATCTATTTTTAGTTAATTAATTGATTTTATATTTATAATAGAACATACTGTTAAAATATATATATATATATATTAGTTATTATACTATTGAATAAATATTAGTTATTATTTTATTAGATATATATTAGTTATTAATATTTTGTTGGATATATATTAGATATTATTTTTAAATGTATTATATTGAAATTATTGGTTAAAAGTGTAAATTTATGATGAAAAACAAAAAAAAATGTAAATTAAAGTCAAAATAAAAAAAAGTCAACTTTAAGAAATCGAGAGTTATGATTGATCAATAAGTTATTCAAACAACTGTGTTTTAGTATATTAAAAGATTGGTTAGAAAGACCATCAATGAGGATTTGAATTTGGGTGAACTCAAGTTTAAGTCTCAGAATACAACGTTTTCTCCTAATATATTGTCGTGTCTTTAAACAGACTATTTTGGGGTTTACCGTCTTATGAGATATTGGATGATGGAGGCTCTTATGTAGATACGGTTAAGACAATATAGTCTATACTAACCATATTATTCATTTAAAAAATTAACGATCTAAAAAACAAAAAACTAACGATCACCTCATTCACAACCAACCTAACCATATTATTCATTTAAAAAAAATTAATTTCTCTTTCATGCACCTATCCAACCCAACCAAATCCAATTTTCAAAGAAAAACCCAATTTTCACTCTCATCAACAACCAGACTAAATTATTTTTTAAATAAATCTAATAATGTTGTTAACGTTTTTTATATAAACCCTTTAGAACACTCAAACAAGAGAAATTAAAAAAAAACACGCAACACTCAAATCTCAAAATATCATTTCAAAAACTCTCAAATCTCACAAGAACACACAATTATTTCTTTACTTAAAAATCGTCTTTTTCTCTTGTATTTTATAAATTTAGCAACATAACATCACTATATTTATCATCCATTCCAAATTTTTGAGTGAAAGTACAAAACCTTTGTATTTTTTTCTTACAAAATTAGTGATTTTAACTAGATCTACAAAGTTTCTTTAGTCAAGTTTCTAACTTTTTATTACCAAAAGTTGTAAATACGTCTCTGATCCAAGGTTGCGTGTGTTTTTGTGAACAAAGTCCCCATCTTTTTGATGATTTAGTAACTTTTTGTTAACTTTCTTTCTTTACAAATGGGTCTCATATTTAATATCCGTTTAAGAGTCCGTAAGCTTAATATTGTTTTTCTATACTAATGAGAAACATAAAAGTATAATCAGATTTCAAAAACTAACAATGATTTCAATGATAACGTTTTAAGAGTTCTTAAGGAAAAATACTCACATCAAAACACTGAATTTGGTCAAAACACTCAAATTAGTTTGGGACACTCAAACAGCCAGAATACTCAAACGGTTAGATCACCCGAATGGCCAAAAAACTCAAAAGGTTAGAACACTAAAATGGCCAGAACACTCAGACGGTTAGAACACTCAAATGGATAGAACACTCACATGGTCAAAACTCTCAAAATGGTCAAACTCATGAAGTTGGTCTACATCAGTCAAACCTCATAAACTGAGAGTCGTTGATACTTGTGGATATTTTACTCACCTTTATTACATGCTTATTGCTTAGCTATCAGACGAGCATCGAGTGAGCTTTGTAGCCTTCTTTTTTATGTATTTTCAAGGGGCTCAAAATACAAACTGTTTTTCTAGTAAACCGTGTTTATTTGATACTATTATGATATTGTTGCAACCTATTTTGGATACACTTATAACTACAAGAATACATATTGGATTACATATTTTGGATACATATTTGATTACATATTTTGGATACATATTTGTTTACACTATGGATACATTTAGATGCATTGGCTAGTTGTTTAACCGTAAGTTCTGATTACATTGATAACTTTATCGGAATGTCGTATGCCTATCTCTCTATGTACCTTAAGTGGTCGATAGTGTTATATGCTTATCCCTGTATGTGCTACCACCATTCTGTGTGTACCTTAAGAAATTGATAGTGTTGTATGCCTATCCCTGTATGTGCTACCACGGTCTCAATATGTACCTTATGTGGTCGATAGTGCTGTATGTCTATCCCTATGTGTGTTACCACCGTCTATGTGTGTACCTTATGTGGTCCATAGTGTTGTATGTGTATCCCTGTATGTGCTACCACCGCTGGGTTAACCGTATGGGTACGAATTGTGTTCGAAAAAATGAGTTGTGTGTACGTTATTGTATCGTAAGTATATAATCAATTATTAGTGTGTGTACTCATGAGATCTTGTATTGATACAATTGTTTCTGTTAAACCTGTGAACTCACCAATCATTGTGTTGACGCTTTTTAGTAAGCCTTTTGGGTCTATAAGTTAAACATGTTAGAGGTGGCTAAGGAGGATAGCATTGTGGCATTTAGCAGGATCAGACTTAGAATTTGGAGTTGGTTATCTTATGTTATTGTTATTGTTGCTTTATGCTTAGACTATGGCATTAGGCTTAAGAGCTTATCCCTTGCGTCGGAATTTATTTATGCTTGGTTCGGATATTGACTTTACGTTAACGGTTTATGTTTGGATTTTATGAAATATGGGTTGTTTTATGTATTCTTGTAATAATTCTATGTAACATCCATCATGATGCGTATACTATATTTAATGAACATGGTGTGTAAGTGTAATTTTTTTTATTTGTTTGTTGAAAAGTTTTAACTAGATCATGATTTTTTGTATTTAACTATTTTATTTATTTTAGGGTAAATTACAAAACTCATACCTGAGGTTTGTTCAAAACTACACTGGTCATACCTACAATTCAAAAATTACGCCAGACATACTTATCGTTGTCAAAAACTTACACTGACCATACCTATTGCTGACGGTCGTTTATTTGACCGTTAAGTCAAGCCACGTGCCATGCATGTGAGGTACCAAAATCGTAATTTCATGTATACTTCAGGTATCATCTATGTAATTTACTCTAATATAAAATTATTAAGATATTTATATTTATATTTCATTTATAAAAGTGAGTGGCTATTCTATATAAAATTTCATATATATATATATATATATGTTTTAGGTAAAATAAAACAAGTATTAAAGTAAAACAAATAAAACAATAGGTTTCTAATCACTGAAATCACCGTGCATCATGAAAATCACCATGCATCATTTGCTTCGTGAATTATCGTGCATCAATTTAACCATGATCTAGTGTCTTATTTGTTTTACTTTAATATTTTTTTTACAATACCCAACCCATAAAATATAATAATAATAATAATAATAATAATAATAATAATAATAATATATAAGTAAAACTTTAGTGGTATTCTTGCTTTTCATCCTTGTTATATTTACTATACACATATAACAAAATAATAATGACATATATAATAATAAATGCATTCTTGTAACAGTTTTTTCTCGATACATTTTTCATTAAAAAAACTATTTTTTCGTATACTCGAAAATTCTTAATAATCTTTTATTAGGGCAAATTACACAAATGATACCTAAAAGTATACTCGAAATTACAATTTTGATACCTCAACTGCACGACACGTGACTTGACTTAACGGCCAAATAGACAACCGTCAGCGATAAGTATGGTCAGTGTAAGTTTTTGACAGCGATGGGTATGTCTCGCGTAATTTTTAAATTGTAGGTATGACCAGTGTAGTTTCGAACAAACAGCAGATATGATTTTTGTAATTTACCCTTTATTTTATAAAGTGATGGTTTTTTATTTATTTTTTCTTTTAATAAACAACTAATGTTATTAAAAAAATTGGAAAATTGAAATGTAGGTGAAGGTATATTTGATATAAAAATTAGAGTTAAAAAAAGTAAAGGGATAAATGTGGATGTAGTGAAAGCAAAGAAAAAAAAATAGTACTGTATTTGTGATATGATTCCCAACTTTGATGTTGATGGTTTCACCAACAAGGATACCGTTCCTCTTAAAGCCCAACATGTATTGGCGAATGCCTTTTTCTTAGTAAAATTGTCCAAGATATGAAGGTACACTTTGACATGAAAATCAGACAAAAAGCCATTTTAAAGTGTCTAAAGGCACCACATGCGCAAGGTAATCTCCTTGTTGTCCCTAATCCCTATAGATGTGTTAGGACAACATATGTCACCGGTAGGGTATCGCACTATACTCTCAAACCCGTTGACATTTTGGTCTTTGGTTGGACTAGGGAAAACATGCATGTATGGATTTACAGGAGTCTCTTCTCTGGTGGGCTTAGAGTGCAGCTTCACTGTTGGTCTTGTTGCTTTAAAAGTTGCTTCATGAAAAGTAGCCAAATACGAGAAGACGTACCTTGAAAACCAACACGTGTTTATACCTTTTGCATTTGATACATTTGGGTTTCTTGCACCGGAGGCCGCCGTCGAGATACTTGGAAGGATCGAAAGGGTCATGCATAGTAATGTTATGATGTCACGATTAATGAATGTAGTTTTTAAACGTCTTAGTTTTGTCATACAAAAAGGATTGACGATGCAAAAATGTCCATTATATAGTAATAAGTTAATTAATAGTAATAATAAAAAGGCGTTAAGCCACATTTTGGTTTTTATGGATCGAGTAATTATTTATTATGCCATTGATTAGTTGTACGTTAAATACGGGCTACAGTGCTACACATTGATGTTTGACCAATCATGCCATGTGTTAGTAACTTTATGGAAAGACTAGTTGCTTCTCGATAAAGAAAACATAAAAATAAATCATATTGCTTCATTTCCCATTTTTCATTCTACATGTATTACTGTATTATTTTCATTATTATAGTCTAACGATTAAGGTCGAATTGTAATTGTATTATGTACTTTTTTGTATTGACATATATATAGCGTTTGAGGAGTGTATGGACCCAAATGGACATTCCTTTGGCATCATATTTCAGATTCCAGACATATTACAGACTATTTTATTTATTTGGTGACGGTGCATTTGGAAAACAAGAAATAATTTTACACATAACGTCATTCTCGAAAGTAGTGTAAATTTATTCTAACTCCATTGTTGTGTCTGTTGGGTTATATAACTATTATCAAATCAAATCACAAAGCACGCAGCGGAATATAAAATCTATGTAGTTAATTAATTAACCAAGATATAGAATATGTATCTTAAATGGGAGAGAATTAAGTAAGAAACCTTAATAAGAAGGTTTGAATTAAACCTCTCTACGATTGCACACACAACGTTGGAATGTATGTATGCTAGTACTTGATCACGAACCGAACAACCCTTGTTGCTATCTCTTTAATTCGAACCAACCAAAACCTCGAAACCCTTTGTTTTTGTTGATGTTGATCGAACCAAGAAGAGAGAAGAAGAGATTTTTTAGGGTTTTAGAAAACCTAATGAATTGTGTGTAGAAAACAGTTAGATTAGGCCTCTATTTATAGACTTAGGAAACTTGATGACCAAGTTTAGGGTGTTTGAAACCCTTGGACGATCGCCCCCCCCCCCCCCCCCCTCTAGACTATTCAAGAGGGTTTCCTAATTGTTTCCTAATTCCAACTCTTCTTCGTTAAGTCCGTTAGTTAAGTACCGTTAACTATTAACTCTTTTAACGAACCTCCGTTAGTTCTTCGTGATCAAATTAATTAATAAATTATATTTAATATATTAATTAATTTATAGTTACATTCACGTTGAGGTGTGACCCCGTAGGCTTAAATACTTTCCGGACATACGTTCATTTTACGTGATCATATTCTAACAGCTCTCACTTGAGCTCGTAACGAATGAAGGTAATAACATTGGTTAGCGTCTAGCAACACGCCAATGCTCCCGAAAACATTTAAGTATATTTTTAAATGATTAAGGCATTTATTATCCCTTTGTTCTAGATACCTTGTTAAATATGAATATGGATCAAGGTCATTTCATAATTTAACGATTATGTTTCTCATTCAATAACTAATTAATGATTACCAAATATAATCGAGAACCATCTAGATTTATTTGGGCACGGTCATGCAAACATCTTAATTAGTCAAATGAGGGCGCCAATGGTATCATGCTTCAACTTTTAACTTGAAGGAACAAATCCTATATTGACTACACGTGTCAGTCATCATACTTCACGACACTTTCTGAAAATAGCCCTTTATGTACCCCCTTATTCAGGTGAGTTAGAACTACATCTAGTAAGTGCAATTCATACATGCTGACCTACTTGTATCTCAAGTCAAAGGATCAATAAAAGTAACCATTTACGAATTTCACTTAATGACGACGATCCATAAAGCGATAATTCGTTAGTGGGGTAGTCTGATATGCATCCGCTGTGGATATCATGTGAGTTTGGTGGGAACCATCCATTACATATTCCAAGAATATAACCAATCACTCACATTTGTCTTAGTTTAATTATATTCCCATATAATTAATCGACAATAGACAATTTAGAATATTTAATAATATATAAAAATATTAAATAAAATATTCAAGGATTAAACATGCAAATATAGGACACAATTTAATATTGAATGAAATCAAACATATCAAGTACTTTATTTCATTATGGAAAATATAAATTGTTTAACATCCCTTATACAAATACCGAAACAACAGATTTACATGAAATAACTAGCTAATTTAAGTCCTATGCCCTCGGCATGCCTTTCAAGCTTAGGCCTAGACAAAGCTTTTGTGAAAGGATCAGCTAAGTTAAAATCTGTGTGAACTTTGAGTAATTTGATTTCCCCTAGTTCGATCTGCTCACGAACATAGTGATATCGTCTAGCATAATGTCTGACACCTTTCTGAACTTCGGGTTCGTTGGCAATGATTAATGCACCGGTATTATCACAGTACAAATTAGTGGGTAAGTCATTTGAGGGGATAACGTTTAGCCCGCTAATGAACTTCCTTATCCAGACTGCTTCCATTGCGGCTTCTGGGGCGGCAATGTACTCAGCCTCTGTTGTAGACACGGCAACTGTGGTTTTTAGCTCATAGCATTCCACCGTACCTTCATTTAAATAATGAAGACGTATCCCGACTGATCTTTTGAATCATATTTATCAGTCTGAAATCCAACATCACAAATTCTATTACCATTTGAATTTTTGATCGGGATTTCTAACATACACCAAGAATAATTCTTTAGTAGCATACATGTACTTAAGAATATTCTTTATAGCAATTCAATGATCCTATCCAGGATTTTGCTGATAGTGACTAACTATATTTTGCGCGAACGCAATATCAGGTCTACTGCATCTTACCGCATACATAATAGATCCCACAGCCGAAGCATATGGGATTTTTCGCATACGCTTCACCTCATTAGGTGTAGAAACACTGTTCTTGCTAGATAAGTTAAGTCCTTGCATGAGTGTAAACCCACACATAGAATGTTTCAAGATTCTTATCAATATAAGCACTTTGACTTAATCTAAACAACCGCTTTAATCTATCTCGGTAGATCTTGATTCCAAGAATAAATGCTGCTTCACCTAAATCTTTCATGGCAAAACACTTTCCAAGATGGGATTTAACATCTTGCAACATTGGAATGTGTTTTCCTATGATCAATATGTCATCGACATATAAGACAAGGAAAGTAACATTACTCCCACTAGCTTTGCGATATACACATGGCTCATCGGGATTTTGAACAAAACCAAACTTTTTGATTTATTCATCAAACCGTTTATTCCAACTTCTTGATGCTTGCTTTAGTCCATAAATGGACCTTTGAAGCTTGCATACTTTGTTGGGATGTTTTGGATCAATAAAACCTTCTGGTTGATCCATATAGACTTCTTCATCCAAGTAACCATTTAAGAAGGCAGTCTTAACATCCATTTGCCATATCTCAAAGTCATAGTACGCTGCTATGGCTAAGAGAATCCTAATAGCTCTAATGTCCGCGACTGGAGAAAATGTTTCATCATAATCAACACCGAAACGTTGAGTATAACCTTTCGCCACGAGACGAGCTTTATAGGTGTGTACATTTCAATCCATGTCCGTCTTCTTTTTGAAGATCCACTTACACCCAACAGTTTGAGCATTTTGTGGAAGATCAACCAAGCTCCAAACTTGATTGTCTTTCATGGATTTCATTTCCACCTTCGTAGCTTCAAGCCATTTGTCAGATTCCGGATCTGATAATGCAGCTTTGAAATTTGGAGGCTCATCGAGATCTCCAACAACGTCTTCTTCTACCATCAGACATAGTCTTTCGGTAGGAGGTCTTGTCCTTTCGGACCTACGAAGTGGAATCGCTTCATTATCATCGACTTGAGGTTCATCACTTTGAACATTCCCCCCCCCCAAGTTGATGATTGCTAGTATCTTCAGAAGGTGACACATCTTCCTCTTGAGTCTCATCAAGTTCTACAACCCTCCCACTGTTCTCTTGAACTAATTTCTTTTCAAAGAATTCAACATATCAAGCAACACGAACAGTGTTTTTGGCAGGATCATAGAAGTCGTAACCCATCGTTTCCTTAGGGTATCCGATAAAGATGCACTTAGTAGTTCTGGGTTCAAGTTTGTCAGGCGTATCACACTTCACAAGTGCCTTACATCCCCAGACTCTTAAGTAAGACAAATTAGGGACATCTCCATGCCATAATTCGTATGACGTCTTGTCAACCTTCTTGGTTGGAACCATATTGAGAATGCGTACAGCAGTCTCTAGAGCATAATCCCAAAACGAAAAATGGGAGAGTTGTACGGGTCATCATTGATCTTACCATGTCTAACAAGGTTCGATTTCTCCTTTCAGATACTCCATTATGCTGAGGAGTATATGGAGGAGTAAGATGTTGGAAAATTCCACATGCTTTAAGATAATCCTTAAACTCTTGGCTTAAGTATTCACCACCTCGATGCGAACGAAGAATCTTGATGGTTTTACCGAGTTGATTTTCTACTTCATTTTTAAACTCTTTGAATGTTTCAAAACTTCATGTTTATGTTTAAGCAAGTAAACATAACCATAACGACTGAAATCATTCATAAAATAATGAAATAGTTAGCATATTTCCTTGACACATGCCTAAATGGGCCACATACATCCGAATGTATTAGTCCAAGTAGTTCCTTAATCCTCTCCGGTTTTATGCGGAAAAGATATACTTGTCATCTTTCCGAAAATACAATATATGCATTTGTCAAATGATTCATCATTTGATTGTTAGATCCCTTCACGTTGAAGTTTTCAATGCTTTTCTTGCTAACGACAATTTCAAAGATGCGCATTTATCAAATGATTCATCATTCGATTGTAAGATATCTTCACATTGAAGACTGTTAATGCGTTTCTTGCTAATGATAATGTCGAAGACACGCATTTATCAAATGATTCATCATTCAATTTATAAGATATCTTCACATTGAAGTTTTAAATGCGTTTCTTGACAAAAATTAAACAAGATGACAATGTCAAAGATAGAGTCCAAGTTAACTTGACTTTTTTGCTATTGAATTATCATTTGAATCTCATAAACACTTATAATTCAGTTAAGAAGATACTTGAAGAACTGGTTAAACCAACTTGCTTCTTCTTCTTGTTCAACTCAGCTAGATACTTAGGACAATTCCTCTTCCAGTGTCTCACCTTAGCATAGTGATGACAAGACTGGTCTTTAGCCGTATGCTGCTTTTTCCAAAGGGTCTTTTAAGGTTTTGAGACTAAACACTTTGTTTTCTCTTGCCTAAGTTCTTGCCTTTAGCTTTACAGTTGTTTTGCTTTCTAAACCATTCCCCCCTTGATCATAAGAACTTGGGGTATCTCAGATTTCTTGGAAGGTTTTCTTCATACTCAATCAACTTGATATGAAGTCCAACTATGCAAATCTGCAATTATCTCTTATACCAATAAGAATCGACAGAAGATACGCATAGTTTAATTCTTTCCATAATGCTCAAAGTGACTCTTCATCTTGAGTACATGAGCATTTACCGGTTTCCCATACTCGTGTTCAAGTTATGGAGTGACTCAATTAGCTAAAGTAATTCAACTCCAACTTGTTTTCCGTACATAGACTTGAGTTATTTGATCATATCACACGGATTTTGCAATCCGAATTGCCTTTTGAAGCTTAGGAGACATGCTTCTAGCATCAAATAAACAATCTCAATATGTCTATTGTACCGAGTAGTTTATGCTTCCAACTGCAAAGTAGTGGCATTCGCATCAGGAATAGCAGTATCTGAGTTTCAAATGACATTGGTTTTCTTTTCAACTCGTAGAACAATTCTCTATTGACAAAACAGTCATTGAAATTGGTTTCAGAAAGTTTTCTCTTTTTAGCATCGACCTGAAAGCCGATTGGTGTATGTTTTGTGAAGGATTTGTTGCCTTTTACAAAACAGATTCAAGTTCAATTATCGGTATTTTCGATAATAAATCCTTAAGAAATTAATTACCCAATGTTTACAAAATAAATAATTAATTTCATTAAGGCTAGGATCCAATTGACATGCAACCATTTCATCAGTTGAGAAATAATTGCACTCAAAAGGTAAGTGATGAGCAATAATTGCATTACAAGTGCAATTCCTAGAAAGTATGGGACCTACATAAGACACTTGATTCATCAAGTGATCTTTTGTAGTCATGTTTTGTCCCATCTTTTGCCACGGGTCAAAGTCTTACCGCTTAACTCGCTTTAAGTCGTCCAACTAAGAACGTGCAAAATTGACCACCACTGTGTACCAGCGAATGGGTTTCGCCATGCAATCGCCATTTCACCACTGTGTACCAGTGAGTAAAACAACGACCCCATGTGTCCTTGACAAATTGGATGGCAAATGACTTAAGTTTATTGGGTCATTCAATTTGATATGTGATCAAAAGCTATGTTTCGAAGATTCATGCATATCTTCTAAACATAATATTTAATAAAATTCATTTTTATAGTCTTAACAACACAAGAGATCTCGGTAGCTCCATTTGAACGCACAAATAAGCGCAAGGGCAAAGGTTTGCGATGAACGCAATTAAAAACCCGCTCTTTTAGAAGGCTAGCGCACTCCAACTTATATCTCTCTTAGAGTTTGTTCAAATGGGTGAGCCGGTGTATCTCAAGGTTGTAAGACTCCAATTTTATTAAAAAAACCTCTATTTCGATATTGCTTAGTCAAGTTTATATTTTCCCAATAACAATTTTACATCACAATTTATATCACAATAAATATGCAAAATTATAAACTATAACTATTAAGCATGCAACGAGTTATGGTAGGCCACCTAAACATGTCACTATGGTTTATTCATGTCTAAATCGGCTCCCCCTTTAAAGAAGAGGACCACATACATCAAGTCGCCTTGATTGCGTAAGCCTTAAACATATACAAAACAATCAGTTATCATATAAGCACATAGTTGCTCACTGGAAATTCCAGTAGCTTCACGACCTGTTTAGACCTGTTTTTGGTCCGATTTAGATTTCGACCAGAACTACAAAGTTTTAGCCCTATGTGTTGAGCATCTACAGTTCAAAGAAAGACCTCTAACTCATTACGGATTAAAAGATATGAATTTTTAGTAAACTATCGCAAAACAGAAAATTTACACGAAAAATTCACAAAGTCACACAATTAATTATACAATTATCTAGCATAATTAACCCTAATGATCAAGATTTCATATCAATATATCTAAGTAAGAATCATGAATGATTTATATGAAAAATTCATGATTTTTACTTCTTTTTAACTTTAAAAAAAATAAAGATACAACATATAATCATATGCAATTTATCACATAAACATGCAATTAATCAAAACTTGGATTAGGAACCCTAAAAAAAAAAATTTATTTTTTTATTTTCTGGAAAAAAGTTTCGATCCATATATATATATATATATATATATATATATATATATTAAATAAAACCTTTTTCTTATTAAATAATGTAATTAAATTACAAAATCAATTTAACTATATATATATATTCGAAAATTTTGAAGATCAAGAACCCTAACCCCCCTTCAAGTTTTGATTTATTGGTAATCAAAAAACATACATAGTAGGCTCGTGATACCACTGTTGGGTTATATAACTATTATCAAATCAAATCACAAAGCACGCATCGAAATATAAAATCTATGTAGTTAATTAATTAACCAAGATATATAATGTGTACCTTAAATTGGAGAGAATTAAGCAAGAAACCATAATAAGAAGGTTTGAATTAAACCTCTCTACGATTGCACACACAACGTTGGAATGTATGTATGCTAGTACTTGATCACGAACCGAACAACCCTTGTTGCTATCTCTTTAATTCGAACCAACCAAAACCCGGAAACCCTTTGTTTTTTTTTATGTCGATCGAACCAAGAAGAGAGAAGAAGAGATTTTTTAGGGTTTTAGAAAACCTAATGAATTGTGTGTAGAAAACAATTAGATTAGGCCTCTATTTATAGACTTAGGAAACTTGATGACCAAGTTTAGGGTTTTTGAAACCCTTGGACGATCGCCCCCCCCCCCCCTTCTAGACTATTCTAGAGGGTTTCCTAATTGTTTCCTAATTCCAACTATTCTTCGTTAAGTCCGTTAGTTAAGTACCGTTAACTATTAACTCTTTTAACGAACCTCCGTTAGTTCTTCGTGATCAAATTAATTAATAAATTACATTTAATACATTAATTAATTTATAGTTACATTCACGTTGAGGTGTGACCCCGTAGGCTTAAATACTTTCCGAACATACGTTCATTTTACGTGATCATATTCTAACAGTGTCTGCCCTTCTTATGGATTACCAACCAAAAACGTGATATACATGTGACATGGAATATATGGAGTGGGAGTCTATAAGTTAGCTGGTATTTATGATGTATTGCTTCATTTCTTTGAAGGAGTTTCAATTTCTAGACTAGATGTCGTGTGTTTTGGCTCTAGGGTGTTTATTTTTTTTGTTCGTTGTTTGTGCCGTTGTACGTATTGGATTCTTGGGGCCTGGTTGGAATCATATCAAAGAAATATCTCAAAGTAAAAACAAGTGACATAGCCTCTATACGTGGAGGTTTTTCTCTTGTCCTTTCATAGCTTTTTTTTCCACCCATTTTACGACCCTCGCATTTAAGGTCCTAGGAAAAACGTAGAGTGCGTCATATCGAGTTGTATCTCTAGACTTTACTTTTGTATCTTGTAATTTTTTCCATCTAGCGTCTTGCTAGTTGGATTTACATTTAGTTTCCTTTCGTCTGTGAGAGAAATGGTGTTTAAACATGATTCAAATTTAAAATACTAGTTTTGAAAGTTTAATATCTATATAGATAGATTATATAAAAAGTACATGATGTTTTTAGATAAAAAATTATCGAGAGCAACATTAGATTTTAGGAATTGAATTAAAATAAAAATGTCAAATGTATATGCGAAGTTTAATAAGAGAGCAGTTGAATTCCACCACTGATTAAGCAATCAATGCATCCATTATTGAGCCTTACATCTTGAAAAATATATTATAATCATTCCCCTTATTAATAAGTTTGATATCTTATCGAATATATAAACCAATGAATAAATTATAAGTAAATGGGTTTTTATTTTTGGGTTAAGAAGAACGTATGTAACTTGTATATTTTGTTATTGTGGGAGAAAAACTCTCTTAGTTTCATTTTATGTAATTACCTTATAAAATTGAACTAATCGTGTAAAGACCGGGGCTAAGTGTAAAGACCGAGGCTAAATGCTGATGTGAGGGTCACTTATTGTGTCACGTCTCAAATGCTACACGATTTGTTTAATTTTATACGTTAATTACGTACCATAAACTAAATAAAAAAAAAATAAATAAATCCTCAGATACCTAACCCATTTCTGAAAATACAAGTTACGAGCTAGCAATATAAATAGTGGGTACCTACTTACATGACAACCACGTACGAAATCTTGATCTCCCTTTCATATACTAGCTAGCAAAATATTGAATTCTCTTTCTTTCTAATTAAAAATCATATCGACTGGAGAATTTGATCGATCAAAATTAAATACAAATAAGCTACAGGTATCAGATATGGCCGACAGTATCATCCCACTGCCACCATCAACAACAAAGAAGTCTAACAAAATCAGAGACATTGTTAGGCTTCAACAGATGCTTAAGAAATGGAAGAAGGCTGCGATCGACACCAAGAACAACAACAACAACAACAATGACGTCCTGGATAATGTTGCTCCTCCTACAAACAAGACAACGACGACAAAAGGTCTCAACAAGTTCTTGAAGAAAACTCTATCATTTTCTGATATCAGCAACAACAACAGTAGTAGTAGTTCTTCTACTTCAGGGGGTCAGGCGGATCATCAAGAGGGTGTTGCGGTGCGAAAAGGATACCTGGCGGTTTGGGTCGGGAGAGAGGAAGATGCAATGAAGAAGTTTGTAATCCCAACGGATTACTTGGCACATCAAGCATTCAGTGTCCTCTTACGAGATGCTGAAGAAGAGTTCGGTTTCCAACAAGAGGGAATCCTCAAGATACCATGTGATGTCCCTCTCTTTGAAAACATCTTAAAGCTGATGACTCATGATCACAATCATCATAATAAGAAAAACCACCACCAGCAGCAACGTCCAACAACTCTCCTCAAATCTTCATCTTCAACATCATCATTCTTCTTATACGAACAACAACAACAACCGCAACCAGATCAGCTGCTTATTATTAACCATCCGGCCACCACCACCACTACTACTACTACTACTACTTTTGATTCTCAATTGAAAACCCCTCCAACCACTCCAACACGTCACCTTCCCTTGTACTGTCGATAACTAATTCCTTCATTTATATCATTTCATTATTTGTGAGATGCTTAATTAATTTTTCACCTTGTTCCGCATATATATATATACACACACTAGTCCTAATACCCGTACGATGTATGGTAGCTATATAGATTGTGTCATAAAGAAATTCGAATATGACACATAACCTTATTCGTGAGTATGAAATAAATTATGTTTAAAGTAAACCTATCATTAAAGCTATATTATAATAAACAGTAATGATAAATATAATACATGTTTAGTTAGAGTTTTGAATTTACCTTGAATTTTTACAATCAAATCAAACTCGGAACTTGGTGTTAGAATATGATCACGTAAAATGAACGTATGTCCGAAAAGTATTTAAGCCTACGGGGTCACACCTCAACATGAATGTAATTTATATTATTAATTAATATATTAAAGTAATACATTAGTTAGTTTGATCACTAAATGATTAATTTAAATAAGTTAAAAGGTTAATTGTATTTAATTAATTAAAGAGGAGGATTAAATGTGAAAATAGAAAATTAGTGTTGGACCCTAATTTTCCTATTGGGGGCCGGTTCTATCAAGGGCCCTTTAAGCCTTGATTTGACTTGTTTTCTAAGGTAATTAAACCTTAATTATTCCCTATATATAGTGGGTTAATTCTATAGGGTTTATTCATTCCAATGCACACAAGAAAATATCCTCTTCTCTTCCTTCTTTTGTTCGGTCGTAAGATACAATCAAAAAGGGTTTTTAATTGTTTGGTTTGTAACAATTCAAAATCCATGTACATAATTAATGCTTGGAATTATTTATGGGATTTTGGTTTGGTCGACTTTTATAGATTTCGACTAATGGGTTTTCGAATGAAGGAAATTATACAAAGGGTTGTGAAGTTCGTAATCAAGTACTAACATACATACATTCCAATGTTGTGTGTGCAATCGTAGAGAGGTTTAATTCAAACCTTCTTATTAAGGTTTCTTGCTTTATTCTCTCCAATCTAAGGTACACGTTTTCTATCTTGGTTAATTAATTAAACTATATAGATCGTGTCTTCCGTTGCGTGCTTTGTGATTTGTTTGATAATAGTTATATAACCCAACACTTGGAAGCATAATGGATGAAGGCAAATAGCCTTGTGATTCGAATCATAAACTCAAATTTCTTAAACCTTTATGTTAATAACTTATTATTATATATTAATATAAGCAATAGGAATTGAAGAAATGAGAAAGAAAAAGAAATATTAATGAGAACACGATTAATCAAATATATAAGATTATAATAAGTTTTGTATCTATAAGCCCAAAGTTGGAGTTTAATAATCACTAGGTAATAGCTTAGTGGCCACCAGTCGCCATTTTTCAGGAGAGGTCCTGGGTTCGAGTCTTGCTAAAGGCAAATTTGAGATAATTAAGGGATTATTAAGCGGTTGAGGTTCACCTAGGCACTAGCCTAGCTGAGGGATTAGTGGGTACCAAATGGTACATGGGATCAGAAGGGTTCCCATCCAATTACCTTTTTTTTTTAGTTAGAGTTTAATTTCAAGTTTAATAAGAAAATTGAATCTATATATAACTAAAAATACTAATTTAATAAAATAAATAAATTAAAAAGACACGTGTGGATAAAGGATTACACTACGTATCGTCGTTTTAAAAACATCTCAATCATGTTTATTGGTAGATATCTGCTCCTTTCTCTTTTGTCTTTTACGAACATGCTGGCTACTTTTTAGTTACTGATCGATCGAGAATGAATTGGCTACGTAATTAATTGCTTAATTAGTGCATTCATGAAATTGATTAAGTGAGATAATAACAAATTAATACCATATATTGATATATACTGTACTACACTATATACTATATATATTGATAATAATGGACCTCATCACTTCATATGTTTCTGACCTATTCATTTTCCATTCGGTTTTTATATTTATATGTTTCTGCCTATTCATTTTCCATTCGGTTTTTATATTTAACCGTGGCATGCAATCAAAGGTGGTATCAGAAAAAAAATTTTAAAGGGGCAAACTTAAAAAACTTATGAAAAATAAATCTAAAAAGGGGCAAAATGTTAAAAACCTATAGAAAACTTTTAAAAATTTATGAAAAATTTAAAATTACATGACAAAATTTGAATTTAGAGGGGGAATTGGACGCCCTTACCCCTCCCCCTAGTACCGCCCCTGCATGCAACAACCCTAGATGAATAGAAGGCTTAGCCTACCTTCCATTCGATATTTTTACAATGTCCTCAATGCTGCTAATCTCTACCACTAGACAGATTTCAACCAACAATGACCATTTCCAGAATTCATATCTATTTATATCCAAGAATGGTACCATTAATTAAGAAATTCAAGAGAAGGCAAAATAAAAAAAAATCCATAGAAAAACTGTTGTACATTATGAATATCTTTGTGCATGATTGTATATGTATTTGTGCTCTATGATTCTTCGTTATTCAATTTTATAATGACCCAATATCAAGATCTTATTGGTAAACGCCTAGAATGCATGACTTTAAGATGTAAAACCGACTTATTTTGTGAAGCTTAATAGAAGATTAGGGCGTTTTTATGCTGTTGAGTGATTTTCAGGTCATAAGTAATAAAATGGAGCTAATTGGATGAAGAAACAAGTCAAGAAAGGTTAAAGCAAAAATCTGAAAAATTGTCATTTCTGGGCCACAGTGCAGGACGCCCAAAGTGACAGTGCGGAACGGCCTCACCTGAAGAAAATTCCAAAAATTTGGGATTTTATTATTTTTGTGTTTATATATTATTCAAAGTCGAAGTTGGCAGTTTTCTTTCATATTTTCTCATCCTTGGAGCAGTTCTTAAGACACACAACACCCCAATTTCATCATCAAATCACAATTTCATGGAGATTAAAACCCTAATTGAAGAATCAATGATGATATCAATGATGAAGATTTTAGGCTAATTCTCTTTTGATCATTCTCATGTAAACAATTATGTAAGACAATTGTATTCATCTTTTTCTTATGTTCATGTTGGATTAGATGTTTAATTTCTCATTAGTCTTTTAACATCTAATGTTGTTTGGATTGTTTGAATGGTTACTAGTTTATAACTTTGAATGAATTCCATCTATATTTTGATTTTAAATTCTTGTTAATCAATTATTATTGGAAGAATCTGTTATGAACTTGTAATCTTGTTAATAAATAGATAATTTAGTTGTGTCAATTCTCCGGTTTTCGTTATCGTGAATCATCACAACCTAATTGATTAGTTCTTAGCATTCATTCAATCCAAGCTTATAACGAGTCATGTCTATGTGATTTCCAACGAACATAAGTTAGGTTATACTTTTGAAAACATAATTTGAAGCATGAGAATGATCCATTTTATTTAATTGAAGTATTTTGTTAAGTTATAACTATTTGTAGTTTTAATTCAACTCAATCAATCAATCAATTTTAAGTTTATGTCTAGTTCAATTAACTTTGTAAATTCTTTGACACTTTCCCATGATTCCCTGAGGATATGATACTCGACTTACCCGTACTAGTTATAGGTATTTAGTTTATATTTTTGATCGATCCAACGACATCGATCACTTATACTATGTGTTTTACTCTAAATTTCGAGACTATACCTAATTATTCTATGTTATCAATACTACAATGTAAAACATTAAGTGTCTTAGAAAATTAATTTTTAAGAGCTCTAATTTAATACAAGATCAATTAGTCAAAACAGAAAAAAAGATTATTAAAACAAAAACTTTATATGTTAGTATAAAAGAAAAAATTAACATAAATATAACGTAAAAAATCATTTAAAAAGACCCTTGTAGTATAATATCAATAAGACGACAAACTTTCTCTTTTGCAAAAATATTATTAACTAGTCTTCAAGCCGTCTGATGGACGGATAATCTCAGTATATATATATATATATATATATATCAAAAGTAAATATCAAAATAATAAATAACAAAACAAATAAAATATAATAAAACATGAACAACACAAATTTAAAATAATAAACCTTTTTGTAGTAGAAGAAAAGGTCAACTTCATATGTTGAATTTTTTAATTAATTAAATAATTAAAATCTTCTCAAGTTAATGGCTAAAAATAAATATAAATTAAGTATTCATGACTAAAAAGTATAAATTAATGAGACTTTTTGACGAATATTAATATAAATTTTAAAGTAATTAGAAGAAAGTAGTAGACTTAAAAATAGATTTTAGGGGTGCCAAATGTAATCTCGACATCCTCTTTTAGTTATGTTATAGATTTCGTGTAATACACGAGCTTACTTATAACGGTAACAAAAGTAAAATAATGTCTCATTTCTTAAATAGATTTTTAGAAATCAATTTTTCGAAAAGTCAACTTTCAATATATTTAGAAATAGTTATTTATTTTTAAACAACTCAATATAGATATTTTAACAAAAAAATATATAGTAAATCATGATACCATCATCAATAGATAGATTGGTATATCGTGTTGTTTGAGACTAAAAGATAAAAAGTAATTAACTGCTCAGTGCCGCCTTTCGCGGGTTTTGAGCCCCAATACCTCGACGGTGTATGGGGGAGGTTAAGATGTAAGCAGACCTTACCTCTACCTAAGTAGAGAGGCTGTTTCCAGTATCTACCTAAATGGTAGAAAAGGTCCTCCAACCTTTGCATGGGATGAGGATCGAACCCATGACCCCTGTTTTCAGAGGCAAGAGTGTTTACCACTGATCCGCTTTTTATTTGAGACTAAAAGATCTTAAGTTTAAATCTTGATGTATGCAAAATGTTACTAAAAATGGAGACAGATTTTTTTACCATGAGCTTGGTATGAAAAACCTGAGTCTAAATTTGCCGCTAAAAGAAAAAGTAAAAAGATTCATGATTACCGATGGGGAGTCAGTTGTGTATTATATATCCCTAAATTAAATTTGCAAGGACAGGAGACATGTACGATTAAGTAAAAATAGAATTTTACGTACAAGTACCTTCCAACTTCTTCGCTAGAATACACATGCCATCCATGTGGATTCCCATGTGACTGGAATACTGGATAGTTACTCTTTTAAGTTTTAACTATTTTTTGTTTCTTTAAAAATTCTTTAATTTATTCGATACTTTTGACTCGGCTCAAAATCGGATTTTTTGACTCATGACTCGAAACGTGACTCGAATCGTAAGAGTTAGGATATTTGATAATATATAATTTTATAATTATATATAAGTATTTATCGTAAAAATATAGTATTTAATTGATATATTAAGCTAAAAAAGAGAAAAAAACTATCAAAATAATATCAAATTTAATAACATATAAAGGAGTTATGTTTTGCAAAAATAAAAAGTCTTTGAAAAAAAAATTAAAAAATTGTGACTCGTGACTCGGACACGACTCGGACCGACTCGCACAACAAAACACGAGTCATGTTACGAGTCTGGAGCAAAGACGAGTCATACACCGAGTCGCCTCGTTTTTATTTTGTTTTGACTTGACTCGTACGAGTCGACTCGTGACTCGTACGAGTTTGACAACTATGGTAATTACCAATTTGTTTCTTTAAAAACACTGGATATGTACCCTTGGTCCTTTGACCGTCTACACACAATCCTCATTCTTGTGACTATTAAGTAGCATAAGCTACTTACTATTTGTGTAGGTATAATGTGATGATATGACGATTTAATCATAAAGATGATATGTGACGACTAAGTAGTTATAAATCCTTAGGTATGTGATGATTTATTTGTGGAAATCTTTTGCTTGAATGTGTGGACATATGTAGATACTTTAACGATGTAGATGTTGATTAAGTTGTTCATGATGATGTACGATGAAGAATGGGATGATTAAGATGATTGAGGATTATAGGCACAATATAAGATATGATATCTTTATGACGATGCTTAAGATGACATTGATGATTGAAATCAATATGTACCTTGTAGGATTTGATGTCTTCTATGAAGATTATTAGGTTTATGTACATGATGATATGTTTTACGTATATATGAGATGTAATTGATGAAGTATTAAAAATGATGAACCTTTTGATGAACTAACTTGTTATCTTACTCAACTTTAATTAGCTGATACTTGTTTTGTTGAAATGTGTTGTGTTCTCCAGGTTAGGGAATGAAGATCAGTGAGGTGCATTTGAGGCTGAGTAGACGTTTTAGAGATGCCTAGCTACCTCTAGTGCTTTCATTTATTTAGTCGTAACTTATGAACCTTTATTATGACTATTGTAATGTCTTGGATTTATTCAAGACAAGACAATATGTTGACTTGAAGTTGAATTATATTAAGGACTTATAGATTTTTCTTTATTGTTGCTATGATATAAGTTTGTAACACCATGTGTTGATGATTAACAATTCTAGTAGGAATTGTATATGATTTTATTGAATGTTTCTGTAATGTTTAAACGTTGTTACACGAATATTTTAGAATTCCATATTTTTTTAAAAGTCATGTGCTACAGCAAACGTCCCTGCGAATGATCACGCACTTACCATAAGTCCACAACACTAGCTACATTGGATCGAGTCCACTGCCTATTAATGTGCTTAATTTTAACGTATTTACTTGTACTATATAAATTTAAAAGTCAGGACTTTCTAAACCACTATTAAAGTACGCATTATATGTGCTCAACCATTTATTTTAAATGAAAATAGGTAATGTTGCTTACATATAAGAACTAAATTTGATTGTTTAGAAAATAACAAGAAATCAATTATTAATAATTATAATTTTTCTACATCATTTAATAACTTTATACACTCTTTTACATATAACAAACTGAGAATATTTTAGATGGTGGTGATTTATACACCATTTATTTTTAACTACACACCGCCAAATGTATTTTAGGATGTTGCATTGTATAATACTGTGAAACACATTTGGTGGTTTAGGGCTAAAAGTAGGTGGTGTCTAGATCACTACCCATTTTAGATGTTATGTGACATTATTCTTTTTTTGACAATTAATATATTTGTTTATTTGTTATTTTAGTCCTATTTAGTGTATTTTTATGCATGTAGATTAGTATTAATTCATTTCCATCAAATAAATAAGTAATACAACAACAAAAATAATAATAATATTTACATACAAATCAAGTAATTAATAAATAATATTAGGTCAAATATGTTGACACACAAGTTAAAAAGAAAGTTAGTTTAAAAATTAAAGTTGTTACTTCTAATTCAATATATTAAAAACTTCATATTGTATTTGTTTTTCTTTATTATTATTTTAACTTTACATTATTAATATGACTAACTTTGATTTTTGAGACTTGAAAAAAATAACTTTAAAATATTCTTTTGTAAATGTGGATTTAACTTTAAGGTTTATTCATTATAAATAAGTAAATTTTGTGAATCAAGATTTGCCTCTTTATTTACAATGAGATAAACTATTTTAACATATTAAATTGCTTATAAGGTTCTTCTTGCAGTATTATACTCACAAAATAATCATGAGTATGTTTGGTAAAAGTAGCTGTATTGTTTAGTTGGAGCTGTAAGCTGTAACTTTTAAGCAAAACTGTTAGCTATAGCTTTTATTTTTTGGAATTGTTTGGTATGGTAGCTGTAACTGCAACTTTAAGAGGATTTTGTGTGTTTTTAATGACTAAAAGCTTCATCGAAAAGATAAAGCTCCTGAAACGCTACTTCAAGAAGCGTTTCATCTTGGAGCTTTTTCTTTCAAATAAAAGGTAAAGCTAGTTGCATCCAAACAAAGCTTTTAACACAATAGGAGCTTTTTGTTTAAATTAAAAGCTAAAGCTCTTCAAAAGCTCTTGGAAAACTCTTTACAAACATAGCCATGATATATTCTAAACTTACAAGTTTCGGAACTTGGGAATGTCAAACGTAGCTCAAAAAATTGTGAACAGAAAAAATGATCAGGGTGGACTGTGTGGCAGACGTCCGTTCTACCGTCTGCAATCTGGGAAGCTTACATTTGTCAAATAATTGAGTTGAGTGGGTAGGGTATTTTGGTCGAAGGACCCAATTCAAACAGGTTTCAAAAGGATTGAACAAACCTGTTTTGGTTTCGGGTCGGGCAAAACCCAACAGTTGTACATATAAGTAAAATAGCCCAGTAGGAAAACCCAGTGGGCCAATAGGGTTTACAAACAAGGCGGGCGGGCGGCTTTGAAATATATGTCCAATTCCAATCATTCATTCGGTCATTGGAATAGGAATAGGATTAGGTATGGATATGGAAAAGCAGGAAAGGAGACAAAGTGATGCAGGGGCTGCTGCTCGGAAGAAGCTGCCGAGCCCAAGGGAAATGGTGGCACACTACGAGTCAAAAGGGATGCAACCTCACGAAGCTTCCCTTAAAGTTATCGATGATCTCCAGAATCTTCTTTTCAAGGTGGTCACCACCAACAAGAATGCTCCTGCTACAAAGGAACAAGAGTTAGAAAGAACACTTGGGCGTCTTGAATCCAAGTTAGACTCGAAACCAGGATTCCCCCAAACTCTAGCTATTGGTTTCCTCTCCGGAGCCATCTTCCCTCAACTCGCTAATATTTTCAACAACGCTCGTCTTTCCTCCTCCTCCTCTTGATTTAACTATTACTATCTTTCTTTTATATTTCTATCTTATCATCATTATCATTGTTATATTACTATTCTGTTAATTACCATGTCTTGTTGTACTAACTTTTTATTTAAGTGCCTTTGTTTGGATTGGTCGGATTACCTTATTTGCAAATGCTTACTGTAATTCACCAGTAAAATTGAAATTATTTCAGCAAATGTGATTTTAAAATTGTCTAGAATCGGTGGCTTTATGTTACATCGGTAACGATATCTAGTCCCAACTTAACTTTATGCATTTTCTTTTGACCAGCTATTGTTATTATTATTTTTTAACGTCGAGTTAGTAGTCACTGTAAACACTTGAGCTTGAACCACACATACCTCAACAAGACTTTTCTCGACTTTAGCAATGAGTCATTAACCCATTGGCCAACTATTGTTATTATTAGTTGGTTGTTTGGTTGTCCACGGCATCATGAAAGTATTTGACTTAAAAAAATAATAGAGATTATTTATGATATAAAAGGCTGAAGGTGTAAATATATCTATACATACATATAAAAGAAATATTTCATTTTATTTATGGTAATGTTCAAAGTTACTTTATTTAATATTTTCAAAATATCCCTTATTCTATCTCAAAATCATGTTCTTCTTTTTTCACCAATTTAATTATTTTTATTAATATACCTAAAATAACTTTAATGAAATAAATTATACCACCAATCCCTCAACTCTTAAAATAATTACACTAACCATTATATTAATTACATTTATATCAATAGCTTACATTGTTGATCGTCACCACTATTAGTCTCCACCGCCACCGGTCATCACCACATTGCCGCCACCGCCGCCGCATTTGCGCGGGCACCATGCTAGTATATATTTATATTTATATTATCTATATCTATACTATATTATAAAGCAAATAGGGTTTCAACTTTCAATTTCAACAATGTACAAATGATAATGCATGATGTACCATACATCAATGGCTACAACTTTCTCTCTCCTCCATTAATCATTTTATTCCTCTAATTCTTTCAAAAAATTTTATCTCAAAAACCGTACATCGATTAATTATAAAAATTATATGAGTGTTCTTAAAATTTTATGCTCTTTCATTGGAGATGTCATTCGATATACTTTCGACGAATTTTTAAATCCGATGGCGGAGCTCATACGGTTAAAACATTTGGCTATGACACTTTATCACATATCACCTCCTATGACCTATCACATATCACCTACCTATTGCCCTCACCATCTTACCGCCGCAACGCGTGGGTACTTACCCTCGTATTAATAAATAAATCTCGTTTTTAACTTTTAACATTTAACATTTATAACCTACACTATTCACCGCCGCCATCACCATTACATCACCGCCACCATCGTCTCTATGCCGCATACAGTACAGTGGCGGATCCAGACATTTGTTAAGTAGGGGGCCTAATTTTTTTCTCTCTTTATGGCTAAATTTCTTCAAAAACTATAATTAAAATATATATATATAAACTTGAAAATAGTTTGGATCTAAATTTTTTGATGCATATATTTCATTAAATCTTTAGATAAACAACACATTATATCTAAGGGCTTATATGATCTAATCAAACTAACCAAAACATACTTATAATAACTATATTATGTTAACATATGGGGAAAGATAATTTGAGACCAACTAAAAAAAGTACAAAAAAGGACCATTGATTTTCGTAAGTTACACATGATTTTTCTGTGGGCCCGTCGCTGGAAAGTCTTAGTGTTTTTACAAAAAAGTCTTGTATATCGTAGTAGATGATGATGATGTACAAAAATCAATGGTCCTAGTTGGTCCTAAAATAAGAGGTGGTCTCAAAATATCTCACCCTTGTTAACATATTATATATATATATATACTTATAATAACTATATTATGTTAACATATTATATATATATATATATTCTCTATCTTAAAGTGTATACGTGACATGGTTCTTTACTCGCCACATCATTTTTTTCTTACGTGACGATCTCACATCGTTAATCTTTTAAACGTTGACGCGTAAGCCACCGGGACTCGAACCCTCGACGGTTTAAATACATCTAAGTAAGACTTGCCAATCCGTCTACAAGGTAATTGTTATTTAAATTTTCAAAACCAAAAGCTAAATCATATGAAACAATTGTCGGCCATCCTTTTCCTTTTCTAAACTAAACAATTATAACCCCAATCGCATATATACATGACCATAAATCTACATGCTATATAAATATTCACTTTCCTAAACTCAAACATCCTATAATAAATTTATAAATATATATAACTAAAAGTATAATAAAAGCATCCTTCTAATATATTAATATGTCTTAATAGCAAAATTAATATAATATAAAATATATCTCAATATCTACATGCAGGTATTTTACCGACATCATATGGCTCATACAAGGTGGGTCGATGGGTATCAAATTGTGGTGCCGAGGCTAGGATTTCCCCTATTACCCTTTTTTAGTTAGTGCGAACAAGTTATAAATTTTTCACGTTTTTATCATTGTGTAAGAGGAAAATGATTAATTAACCTAAAAATCATTTATCACACTTTTATGTTAAACTAAAAGTGTAGAAACTTATTCACAATAAAACTTTTGGTATTCTAAAAGGCTCATATTTTTTAATGTGTACTTTTTAGTGGTTACGTTTTGGTTTAAGAATGTGAACATATTCTTATGAGGAAAAATTACAATGAGATCTTTTAATATGAACCCAATATAGATAAAGAATACATTAACAAACATGTTAAATTAAAGGATACTTCGATTAAATTTCATTTTATAATTTCTATAGCTTCCTTAAAACATTAGTTGTAAAAAAGATTATAAAGTTTATATTCATTGTTTATTTTGATTGTGCTGTTATAATAAAAATAGAGCAAACAAAGTACTCGTAGTAAGGAGGGGGAATTTTTTTTTTTTTTAAATAATTTTTTTTTTTTGCAAAATAAAACAAAACCTTGATTCCTTATTAAGAAGCAGTTTGGCTTTGCCTTTGGTTTTTTTATTTCATTTTTAACCAAGTGTACGTATTTTGACTTTACGTATTTTAAGTTTTTATCGATTACTATAAAGTATATTTTCATCGTTTATTTTGATTCATAGCAGTCGGATCAAAAAAAAAAAAAAAAGCAAACAAAGTAGTAGTACTTGGTCGGCGAGAAGTAGAAACAAAACTTTTTCTTAAAAAAAAACTTAGTTTTTAGCCGGATTCAAAACTTTTGTTACTTACATGTTTTAAACACACGAAAATTATGTGCGGGGTCTAGATTTTGTTTCTTTATTGCATTTTAACTAATGTATATCTATTTACGTATTTTATACGAGTAATTTATTTATATTTTCTTATTTTATGCGCTCAAGCACTAACATCTATGACACGCAATACAAGTGTAAGAGTTTAAGTATCGAATACTTGATGGTAAGATGCGATTGGTAAAGATTTTATGATTTTAAACTTATCGTAGGAGATAAATAAGTTTAACACATTATCCATTATAACCCGTTTTTTACATTTCTACATTTTTTGGAAAACATGTCATTGTATGGAGATAATCAAGGTGAAAGTTGGTTGTCCCTTATTTTATTTGTTTTGGTTGTCGTGTTTGTTACCATTTGATTCAAGTTGCATGTTATATGTAAAAAGATTGATTATCTATAAAAAGTCATTAGTGTGTATGTAAACGCATAAAAGTATGTAACCTTCCAATTAGTTTTACTGTAAATGAGTGAGACACTTTCTTTTGATCTTTACAACTATTTCTTCATAATATGTTTAAAACCGATCTATTTATTCACATTTTTACTTGAATCCACATGAACATCTATTATATAGTATATATAAGAGAAAATTACATTTTTGGTATCTCAATTTTGGCAATTTTTACACTTTTAGTCTGTAACTCAAAAAATTGCAGTTTTCATACCTACAGTTTTGTGTTTTTTTTCAATTTTGGTACCATGTTCATACGGCGTTAAATTTTGCCGTTAATGCCCTCACGTGACAAGCACATGAGGGGTATTTTAGTCTTTTGACCTTTTTTTTCAGAAAAATTACAGTTTTGATACCTCAAGTTGTCAATTTTTTCACTTTTGGTACCTCAAGTAGACAACATATTTTTATTTCACTCTCCAATTTTCATCTCAGACATTAGCATCTATCAAAGAACACACACTCAAAAATCAACAAACATGATTTTTCAATTTTTTATACGGCTCCTAAAAAAACACCCAATGGTGTGTATCTATTCTTGAAATATTATATGTTGTTGGTGTAATTCGGGTGATTGTGGATGAACTGAATGCATTGGTGGATCGATGGCCAGAAAAAACTCATGTCGTCGAAAAATTCTCTCTGGTGGTGTATGATTCATATAAGAGATCTGGATCCTCTCACCCCTAATATTATATGTTGTTGGTGTAATTACGGGTGATTGTGTTGATTTTTAAGTTTGTGTGTTGTTTGATAGATGCTAATGTGTGATATGAAAATTATAAAGTGTTAATGTGTTATAAAAAATGTTGTTTACTTGAGGTACCAAAAGTGACAAAATTGACAACTTGAGGTATCAAAACTGTAATCTTTCTATAAAAAAGGGGGTCAAAAGACTAAAATACCCCTCACATGTTTGTCATGTGAATGCGTTAACGACAAAATTTAACGTCGTATGAATGTGGTACCAAAAATGAAAAAAAAACACAAAACTTTAGGTATAAAAACTGTAATTTTTTGAGTTGGAGACTAAAAGTGCAAAAGTTGCCAAGTTGAGATTCCAAAAATGTAATTTTTTCCAGATATAATCATTCACTTCAAAGAAAATCAATGAAAAATGATATTTAAACATGCAATGCACAAGACTAACTTAGTTGTAAGTATTTCTGTGAGTGAAAAAAATTAAAGTAGTCACCCATAATCTCATTTATCAATAGTTCACATTAGATGGGTTCACAATAGTAAAATACAGTCAATACGCATATTACATAGAGGTAATTTTGATACCATCAAAATAAGTTTGAGTTAATTTTTTAATCTATATATTAACTAGGGACTAAAAGAATATGGGGTTGGCTAAATACAGCCCTTAGGGCTTTGTTTAAGTGGTATAAATTGTTTGTACATTTACCATGAAAATCAGAGGACGAACTTTTAATATGGAAGGCAGGGACGGCTGCAGCTTGGGGGCAGCGGGGTCAGTTGCTCCCACTCCAATTTTAATACAATGTAACTTTTTAAAATTTAAATGGTATATTTGTAATTTTTCTATAAAAGTAGGAAATAAATATAAATGTTACATTCGTTGTCAACTTGTCATAAACTTATTATTAAGATTTCATTGGTCATCGAACAGTAATTTTAAGATAGATCTTTTCATTAAGGTATTAAAAAACTCGAGTTGTTTTATTTTTTAATAGAAAGAATGAAGTATAGTTAAAGAAAAAACTTTCGTTGTTTGAGTATGTAAATATGTAGTACCTCATAGTGGAACTATTTATAGAAAATGTATTTTCTTTCAAACTATTATATATATTTATCATAAACAATTAATTATAATTATCATAAAGCTAATTATATCCAAAGAAGTATATTTTGGGTTTCTTGCATTATATGATTGAATACGTTTTCATTTAATAAGACCTTGTTCGATACGTGTGGTCATTATTTATTAAAAAAAACTAGTATTTTTAAATATGAGTGTTAGACCCGGTGTAGATAACAAATTCTTTTGAGAGTCCATTTTCTATTTTCGAGATAGGCCCTTTTTTGTTTTTTTTTTTCATTTTCGGATACGACTGTTATAAGTATGACAAACAACTTTTAATTTTGCCCCCTCGCAAAAAATTTCCTGGCTCCATCTCTGATAGAAGGTACAAGTTTTTTTATGCACGTTAAACAGCCCTTAGAGCTGTATTTAACATTTCCCAAAGAATAAAAGTAAGAAAAAGCTGGCAAATTCTTGATAAATTCATAATAAGAAGGGGGTTGATATATGGGTCTATATATTAATTTGGGGGCAAAACTGAAAAAAGAAAATGCAGTAGGTTATCTGCTTCATTCATACGGGAGCATTTCATAACGCCATAACCGCTGGTAAATCATCGGCTAACCGAAGCCGTTTTCTTTCCTTTCTTCTCCGGCGTTCTCCCCCTATATAACTCTGGGGGCCTAACGAATATTTAAGAAAAAAAATTACTCACAAAACTTGGGTTGAGGACATGCTTCAATTCCATTTATATCATTTTACAAATTTGTGTCCCATTTAGAGTCGGATTTTTTTATATATTTCTATATACTAACTATCGATCAAACTATCTTTAATTAATTAAATCACCACCAACCCTTATCGGTGTAATGGCGGTGACAACAATGGTCACGGGTTGTGATGATATTCGGCCAGTGGCGAATCCAATGTATATGTTTGGTTTATGTTTGGCAAAAATGCATTCGTAATGATCATTAACATGCTTAGATTGGATTCACTATTCATGCTTCAAGACCAGGTAGCATGGTTAGATTAAGTGGTTAACATTTTTGCCTCCAGAGACGGATGTCAACGGTTCAATTCTCACCTCATGCAATGGATGGTGGTCCTATTCTATCACTTAGAATCCAAAAGCAGCTCCTTTAGCTAGGTCGAAAGTTTGATAACAGATCTGACAAAATGCATACAAGTTTGAATATTCCTAATATTATCCTTTTCAATAAGAGTATTTTTTTTTAGAAGCTGGATACAGCAGTAGTTATACAGTATCAGTTTAAGATTTTAATTTACATGGTTTACTATACTTTTTTATTATCCACTTGTATCTTCAAATCAAGTCAGCCCAAAAAAGCTTTTACCCACAATGAAAGACTTCTTAGTGTAAAGAAGGTTCTTTACTTCTGTGCCGCTTTGTCAACTTACTTAGTGCGTATGACATGGCTACCTTCGCACTGAAGTTGGTGTGTCCACGAGCCAGACAAATCACGCCACCAGCAAGGATCAACCCATTCACTAACAATTTCTTTGAAGACTTTCGTGATATTTCTTTCTCACTCCAATCATAAGAGACTTCTGAATGAGCTATGGCATCAATGTTGCTCGTGGATTCCAATGGAAGTGGTACCTACATCAATAAAAATGAACAATTATTTGAATAGACCCCTCATGTTTGAAATGGTATAATACGTGTTTTTCATTGCATCTTGAAACTGTTTTTACCATATGGATTACGGAATGATCCTTATCAAAATAATCAGTGGTGTAACCATAGAGGACGCAGGAGATAGTGTTTGGATCATTGGATGCATTTCCTCATTGATCTTAGATAACTAGCTTTTGTGGGGGTCTTCGGAACTCTCTATTGAAATTATATATCTGACTTTTGGGCGTGTTTGGCATTACTTAGCTTATTTTTGTGAGTGAAATAAGCAGTGCTATCTATCTAAACAGGCCGGAGTTGGTTATTCCAAAGTGTTACGTTTTGAAAAACTCTACATAGATGGAGTTTAGATAAGCAATCCCGAGCATGCCCCACGTTACCTTGGGACATAATGTGATATACCAAAACTGACATATTGGTTGCGGATAAGCTATTCTCAACCTGATTATCAAAAACTGATTACTTGACCCTACACTAATCAGATGATCAGAATCAGACTACTTCATCCATACACTTACAGTGATTATCTGCAGCTTTAATAATAGGTTGCAGATGCAACCCCAAACAACCCCTAAACCACATTTACAAGTCATTTAAAAAAGAATATTCACCTTCTGCACAAGTGTGATTGCACTAATAGTTGAAGTCAGTTGAAGACGTTTTATGGCAGAATACATTCGAAGAGCATTATCCATCTTACATACATAGCTCCATATGCCTTTGGCAAAGATAACTTTTGCCATTTCAACATTCAAGCCAGCATCTTCTTGGTGAACCATTTTGATCTGACATGAATTTCCTCCAGGTACTGCAGCAGAATATAGAAGAACAGGAAAAAACCAAAACAAAAACATTAAATAATCTACAGCAAGCAAAAGAAACTTTAATGATGTTAGATGGTTAAGAAGTCTGTTATTCATGTAGATATATACAACAATTAACTATTGAAAGTTTAGCATTGAAATTCAAGAGAAAAGATCCCCACTTAAAAGCATCGAGATTAGAAAGTGTGAAGATAAGATGTAGATAAACAACACTTCAAATAAATGAAGTTTTAGCCGGTTTCTCCACATTTTAGGTGTCATGATAAGCGTGTTGCATGCATGCTGACAAATATACCCATTTATAACTGTGTGCATGTTGACAAAAAAAATGCATATACTGATTAATGTGTTGTAGCGTGAAGATCTCTTGGTACATAACCTTTCATCAACATTTTCCAAAACCTTTCATCAACATTTTCCAAGATGTATTCGTTGAGCTTAGGTGACCTATTGTACCAATTACACATTAAAAAAATATAGATATTAAAAGGTGTTATGTAAGTCTGTAACACATAAAAACTTGGCAAATTGCTTGTACGGGTTTTAATATATACACTTCATCTAGTTTGCGTACAACACAAATACTTTAAGCTAATGTTGAAACAAAAACACTTACACAGCACCTTAATATGCACAAAATGAGAAGGAAAAAGTATATGAAAAAGGGTAACCTATTGTTGGGCCTTGAAACACGTATAAAGCAAATCATCATATTGTCTACAACTAACGAAAGTCACTCTGTGACTCAACGTTCTCAGATGGATAGAACATTATCTACTTGAGAGAAAGATAAATAGTCCAATCGACACACGAAAAAAACAAATCTGGAAAAAGAGATGGAAGCTAAATAACTGGCTATGATCCAAAAAGGCAATATAAAGGGTAACTTAGAAACTTGCCTGCCTTGATTCTCCAACCAGACCTGAAAAGGCTAACCCGTACATACTTCTTTTGTGTTGGAGCTAAAGGATGGTCACATTCCTGACAACATGGGATAAATTATCAAAGAAGAGATAACATTGAAATTAATAATGTATTAGGACCCGATGATTTTAAATGACTAAAAAACAAGTAATAATGGTTAACGGTTTAATCTCCTAACAAAGTCAATGCGAACCCTAAACAATGGATCTAATCAAGAATAATAATCAACCTTACTCATTTCCTATATAAAGAGTTGTGCTATCAAAGAAATATACAAAAAATATACACGTGTCAGATGTTCATAGAATTCCACCCGCTTGCTATCACTGTCATTTCGTTTGGTGACATATTAATATTTATCTAATCCAGACCCATTTGTATATTAAAACAACCAGGCACCTCAATAACACTTCTTTCGTCCCCTTTTTCACAAAATAACATGTATCCGTTCTTTCTTATAATGCCTCTATAAGTGTGATATGTGACAAACGGCGAGGACGATAATTGTTGGCATGTGTCACATCGCCTCTGGCAGTCTGGCAGCGCTCCAACCCCCAGTGTCCTAGTTGTCCAGTTCGCTGCCCTTCTGGCTCATACTTACAAGCTTTTAACAATTGCCCAATTTTCTCATTCACAGGATCAGGGTTGTGATAATCGGCCGGATCGGCCGATAATTAGGGATTGGGGGTATGAGGATTCGATTCAACGGGATCAGACTATAAATCGGTCAACGGATCAAAACTCAATTCAACCTTGTTTTAATTCAGCGACTCGGTCAACAATCGTCCAACTAAAATCAGCCGAATCAGCTCAAAACTCGTGTCAACATTTTTTTTTGTAATCAACTTCAAATAAAATCCTAGATTGGTTCAAGTTTACATTTCTAAATGATTAAACTAGAACTTTGAAGTATTATTTTGATGTTTCTAAATAATACTGTTTAAGTTTAAAGTTTCGTACATATAATTTTATAGATTATTATTATAAAAAAAAACCCAATCCGATTTCTCGCCGATCTGATCCCACGTTTTCAGATCCTGACCTCCCCCCTCGCCGATCTGATCCCGAGTCACGAGTTCCCCAACCTTGTACAGGAAACTGCTTAGATGCCAATTTGATTTGCCTTTAACTGGTAAATATCTTACTAAGCGGTCCAACAGCCTATGAAAGGTAACCTTCTCTCCCAATGATTTGCTTTCGAGTGGTAAAATGACTCGCCCGATAGACTCAATAGAAATCCTAAGCAATAAATCATATCAATAATGATAGACCTCTGCAATTCTGAATGGATGAGGCGTATGCATGGCCTAAGTGCTTAGCATGTTCCTATTGATTCGGTTTGGTTGGGTGGGTCTTCCACAAATGGAGTTGCAATCTATTTGGTTTTTGTCTCATGGTCCACTTGTGAACAACACACAAATTCTACCGAGCCCAGATACGAAAGTCTAGCTTACATAGCTTAACTTGCCTAGCTTCAAGCTCTGCTTCGTGAACTTGGCATTCGAGCACCTAAAGTTGTATGGTGTAACACTCCTAGTTCAATCTATCTCTCGCCTAATCTTTTATTTCATGCTCGTACAAAGCATGAGGAAGTAAACTTACTTTGTTAGAAAAAAGACAGCCAAGGGAGGTCTTCATGTATAGTTTTTTTTTTTTTTTGAACGGCATTTTAATCTACATCTACCCCTAAATTACTCGCATGCCTGGGAATCTGGGACGAAACCCATTACTCTCGAAAAAACCCCCACAATTGTTGGAAATGAGACTCGAACCCACGTGGACCCTCCCAAGATCAAAGACCTTACCAATGGGCACCAACAGGTAGTCTTCATGTATAGTTATCAATGCACCTTCTCTCATATTAGATTGACGATATCTTTATAAAGTCGTTGCCGACTCCTATAATTCTCTTTTTACCATGTCCTTATCTTAAAGGGAAACATGTACGCATTGATTGAAAATAGATTAGTTCTACATGGTACCTATGTGCTCTACATGGTACCTATGTGCAACCCGCTTCTCCAATAAATGCATTCTATAGTAACCCTTTTATAGACATAATCAATATCACTATTTATACAAAAACCTTGGTATTAACTTTTGGTTTGGTCCTCTATCAGATAGTATCTTTGATCTGTGGATTGGTAACGAAGTGAGGTCTATCATGTGCATAGTATTTTTTACAAATGTAAAACTTTAAATATTTTTTTGGAGGACCATACCCTTTCCCAATATAGGAAAAAATGGTATTCTTTCTTTATAACTCATGAAATCTATGTACCCTGCATTCGAAACCCTAATCGCTAACGAACAAGAAAATCAGGTCCATTAACACACACATTAAAACTCAGAAAATGGGAAAACATACCAAGGAAATATATATATATATACACACACACACACATACGCATTGAATACCTTACTGTAACAATAATAGGTTTGATCTCTTCCTTCCCATAGCCTCCATGCTAGAATGTATTCCCTAGGAGTCAAAAGGGGGAATTTTTTAATTGTACGGCCAATTTCAGTACCACTATTCTCATCCACCTGCAACTGCCGATGGTCAATCAAGGTCTTGTCCCACTCCATTCTATAAAAATTATCCATGTAAAAGTCTCTAAGTGTCTCAGAAGAGCAAAAGTTAAAGATTGTTGTACTCAAATACTTGAGGGGACCACCATCCTGCACGCAATTAATCAATTAATTGATCGGTATCATCCACTGAACAGAGACAAGAATCAATGAGACACCAGGTAAGTAGTAAGAGAGTGGAGGCCTGGCTACCTTGGGTTTGCAACACTTTACAGAGTAAGAGAGTGAATTATTTCTTCTTTCAACAACAGTCTCCCAGGTGTCGGCATCATCTTCCAAATTATCCATGAGAAGTTTAAGATCAAAATCAGTAATGAGCCCTCCATTATGTGATGAAGATATCATTATTCTGCAGGCAGAAATATACAAACAGATAGAAAAGTGAAACCCTTTCTTCTTATCATGTCATCCTCATTCTTCTAGGGGTTCTTTCTTTAATTCTTTCTTTCTTGTTTATGTATGTATCATGTATGTGTATGTATGAAGGTGTGTGTGTGTATATATATATCATGTGTACTACATTTATCTTTCTCCTATATATATATATATTAATATATATATGAATACTAGTCATATGCCCACGTGATGTAGCGGTGCGGTGATGGTAGTGGCAGCGAGTGGTGGTGGTGGCGGCGGCGGGTGGTGACGGTGTTGATAATGGCGTGATCATTAATATAAAAATAATTGATGTAAAAGAAGATATTGTAGTTATTTTAAGGGTTCGAGAGATGTATTTTGTAAATAATTTCATTAGAGTATTATAGGTATATTAAGTAGGAATATTAAATTAACAAATAAAAGAGACGGTAATTTGGGTAGTAAGTTCTTTTTGAAAAAATAAGAAGGTCAAAGCTTTATAAGGTAGTTCAGATAGCTGCACCCCACACTGAGGCAACTCAACTCATAACCAACTATTTCAGAATCAATTATGCCTAATGGTTTGAACATCAGCACACATATCCAAATGTAAATGGCTTTCAATAGGATACGTACACCAACATCAGTACACCAATTATTTATTTACACATGATATGTAAAAAAAAGCATTTTCGTACACTTGAAGTGAAGTTAGCTTTGAGCAAAATCGGTAAGTATAAGATCGATGGTTTGATTCTAAATGAAAAGAGTTGTAGGTTGAGTTCCTTCCCTTTACAATCAATAAATAGATCCCTTTCCTTGGAAATGGAATGAATGAATAAAGATACATCCGATCCAATCAATAATTAATATCAATAAAATAAAATAAAAGAGAAACCTCACCTATTATTATTATTAGTATTAGTGGTAGTATGAACGGGATGGTTGGATTGGGCAGCAGAAGCGGAAGCGGAAGGGGAGTTCCATAATCTTGAGAAGGAGGAGTATGATGGTATGATTTGAATAATTAATTTAAGCAAGTGCCACACAGATACGAGTGTTACCACAGCAACACTGTAACTAATCATCCATCCTCCCCTTAACCACCATATACTCTCCATCTCCATCTAATTTAATAAACCCACCCCCTTTCGGTCTTATCGTCATCCCCATCCACCCTTATCTATAAACCGAGAATAAGGTCGAAACTTAAAAAAAAAAAACACTTTTTATAATATCTCTAAATTGCTCTTAACCTTAAAATAAATAACACACTTTCACTTTCACACTACAATTTTTTTTTATCTCACTTTCTATTATAGTATCACTTTCCAGTGTGACCGTGTACATCATCACCGACACCCCGACCATCGTCTTCCTTATCTATCATCATCACATTTAACTATCGTTTTTTTAATGTTACCGCTGTAACGCGCGAGCACCAATCTAGTTATAGAATAAGCATTTTAGTACTAGATGATGAGTACTCACAAGTTACAGCGACAAAAATAGACAACGTTTGAGGTGTTGTGACAATGTTAATTTTAAATTAAATACTTAATTGGAACTTTTTATATGTATGATAGTTTTTAACAATAACAAACATAAAAAATATTTTACGAACAAAGAAAATTTAATTAAAGTAAACTTTTGTAAACGTATTTTACCCACTCGGTAAAAAATGAAAATATGGATGTATTAAGATGGAAGATAAATTAGACATAATAAATTCTTAAAAGTTTAAGGAGGGTCAGTTTCTTTTATAAAGGAGTATAAAAAAATAAAACTAAACCCGCATAATGTTTTACTCCGTATTATTATTTAGAAAGATAATGTTTTTATAAGCAAAGTTGTCTTTATGAATTAGCATAATGCTTATATAAGTAGGGATATAATTATTTGAAAACTAAAATTTGTTTGAAACTCACACTATGATCTCACAATGTGTTTTGAAATTTTTTAGTATTCAAAAAAATTTTAATTTTCAAATAAGTATGTTTAAAGTAATGTCGTTTTTATTTAGTTATCATCATACTCGGTATATTTTATTTTCATTAAATTAATGTTTTAAATTTTATAAAATAATAATTTTATTTAATTTTGTGTTAAAGAGAGAAAATGAAATAGAAAGGAAGATGAAGTGAAAGGCAGATGAAAAAGAGGTATCGTTAAGCATAAAGCATATCTAGTCTACGTGGCAAATTGTTGGACGAATGTATTTTGTGGCTGGAGTTTGTGTATGGGTGATTGGGGGTGGGATCAGCTGACCTGGCGGCTGTTGCAAATGGACGAATTGAAGAGGGAGGGAGTGTTCTTGTTAATTTCATTTCATTACTGGGAAAATTAAATTTTTTTTTTTCCTTTTAATAGAAAAATAAGAGAAAAATGACAACTGCTGCACTGACCTCCACAGCAACAGTTGGTGGTGGACGTTTCAATTTCTGCGGGAGTAGTGCTTCTTCGTCTTCGTATTATTGTTATTATTATAATCCTCCTCCCCAAAGAAGAAGAAGACGGCGACGACGCCTAGTTGCTTCCTCCTCCTCATCGTCGCCTGATCCTCTTGGAAATGATAACGATAAAAACAAAAAACAGCAACAGATTGATGATGAGGATGATGATGAAAATCAGATGTCAGTCTCTGTTATCAAGAAGAGGCTTGTTGATGCAAATCCTGTTGGATTAGGAAGACGGTCCAGGCAATTATTCGACGAGGCATGGCGCAAGTTTTCAGAATTGGGGCAAATCTCTAGAACCACCCTTACCAACGACGATATTCTTCTTATTCGGCAAGGGGGCCCTATGTGCGAATTTGCAATCCCTGGGGCTCAGAACACTACTGTTCTCGTTGTCGGTGCTACCAGCCGTGTTGGTCGTATTGTTGTACGCAAGCTTATGCTCAGGGGATATTCTGTCAAGGTTGTTTTCTTCTTCTTCTTCTTCAATGCTATTTCATCTCATCAATCAATTAATCAATTACAGTTGACCTTATAGTCATAATGATCTGTTAGGCTCTAGTAAGGAATGCAGAACAAGATGTTGTGGACATGCTTCCAACTTCTGTTAAGATTGTGATCGGTGATGTCGGGGATCCTGCCACCCTTAGAGTTGCTGTACAAGGCTGCAACAAGATTATCTATTGTGCCACTGCTAGATCATCTATAACTGTGGATCTCAACAGAGTTGATTATCAGGGTGTATACAACCTCAGCAAAGCCTTCCAGGTTCACATTTTCCTCACATTACCACACAAATAACCTCTCTTATTTATTCATTCATTCATTTACACACACACGCCCTTGTTTCAGGACTACAACAATAAGCTAGCTCAGTTGCGAGCTGGAAAAAGCAGCAAAAGCAAACTTACACTTGCAAAGTTCAAGTCTGCAGATTCCTTGAACGGATGGGAGGTTCGCAAGGGCACTTATTTTCAGGATGCAGTTGCTGCTAAATATGACGGAGGAATGGATGCTAAATTTGAGTTCAGCGAGAGTGGAGATGCAATTTTCTCAGGTTAGTTAATTCTGAAAATATGCTAGCCTTTTAGCTCTGTGTAGTGAGTGTATTGCAACAATGTATAAACATTTGAATGGTTAGCAAGTACTATTGAAGATTTTGTTTATGTATAAAGTACTATGTAGTGTCTATAAATCCTTAATTTCGTGAGATGATATTTTTATATACTTATTTGTTAACTTTTATTAGTGTTGCCTTTATTATATTGGTTTGATACATTTTCTATACTATCATTGAAAGACAAAAAAAAAAAGATATTATTATTTGTTTGAAAAAAAAGTTTATTATAAATTTTGAGAATTTTTTTAGTTAAACAGAGACTTTATAGTCAGGTGAAAAAGTGATATATTTCCATTGATATCTATTCCAAAAATTTGGTTATTGTTAATGGTTTGACAGTTCATTGTGATATAGGGTATTTAGTTAATTTGGTTGGAAAGAAAGTGGTTGTGTGGTTAAGTTGTTAAAAAAGGAGGTGTAAATTGATTTTTATAAGAAAAGCTCACACACACACACGTATGTATATTATATCGAGAAGTGAATATGGTGTTGTCTTAGACCCAACTTGGGTGAACAACCTGTCGCATACTAATTTCTTTAACACATAAAATCATGGAGGCCCCATACAAAAATAAAATAAAATAGTATGAAGGGTTTTTCACCCAAGTTGGGTGTGTGACAACACCATATTCATTATTTTCCACACACACATATATATATAGGGGGAAGTGAAGGTGGGGTTGTCCCACACTCAACTTGGGTGAAAAACCTCTCACATCTTGATTTTTTATTCCATAAAAATCAGGGGGCCCATCATTTATTTATTAATATTAAAATATTAATATGTGAGAGGTTTTTCACCCAACTTAGGTGTGTGACAACCCCACACTCACTTTTCCCATATATATCTATATACACACCTTAACTATTGCTACATACATCTTAGGAAAATCTACACTTCATTATAAGAAACCTTGCATATAGGGGGAGGTTATGGTGCGAAGTTTCTTATCCAGTGAATGTAGATTTTCCGAAGATGTATGTAGCAGTAGTTAAGGTGTGTGTGAGTACTCCTTAAATGTTAGTAACATACACTAAAATGTATGTGTTAACTAAGCTGTATGTTGTCCTTGAGTTTTAGCTCAATGGTTGAAAGGTCATCCCCTTGCATGAGGTATTGTGTTCAAGCCTTGGGGAGGACATTGGAATTAAGTCCCTTTATGAGGGCTTGGCTTAGGTATATTCAGGTTTAAGTCTAAGGGGCAGGGCTTACCCCTATCAATCGCCGTGCCTTTGGGTGGATTAGTAGGGGGTTTTTCCCCCATCGGGTATTTGAAATAAGCATTTTGATGCGAACCCATCCCATAATAGGCTCGCATCATGCCCTAAGCTAGGTGTAGAACTTACTCCCAAAAGCTAGCTCATAGGAGGAGGGGACACCTAGGCTTATAAACCACCAACCAATCCCATACTTGGCCGATGTGGGATCATATCAATACCCCACCCTTTGAAAAGCCAATGTCATCGTTGGTCACGGCTATGTTGGTCACGGTTGGCACCCTTTTCCCTGGGTCCAAGCCACCACTCCGAGCGTTGGAACATCAAAAGGTAAGGATGGCTCTGATACCAATTGATGCGAACCCATCCCATAATAGGCTCGCATCATGCCCTAAGCTAGGTGTAGAACTCACTCCCAAGAGCTAGCTCAAAGGAGGAGGGGACACCTAGGCTTATAAACCACCAACCAATCCCATACTTGGCCGATGTGGGATCATATCACATTTCTACTTCGAGAGTTCGAGGGAGCTATTTAGCGCGGACCCAATTAAGACAACTTATGCTAGACCTTCCGTTGTCGAATCGGAACACGAAGTTTCCAGCAAAATTCACCTTCAAAAAAAAAAAAAACCTAAGCTATATGTTAATATTAACATACAAGTTAGTATTAACACATAACTTAGTTAACATTGACAATAACTATTATAAGTTGTATGTTAATATTAACATACAACTTAGTTTTAACATATAACTTAGTTAACACTGACAATAACTATTATACAACTTGTTTAACACTAGCATACAATGTCTATAGGAAAAGAAATCGTTAAGCTATATGTTTTCCTATAGACACTCTATTTTAGTAACATTTAAGCTGCCTATTAGTGCTTCACACATGCCACATAGTAACCTACAACTATATATTTATCTCTATCTATGGATCCTCTGTATAATATTTCTCTCTTTAAAATGTGACGTTCACTTTACATAGCTCGTCTGTTTTAAATGGTACTTTAGGCCCATAACATTTTCTAGCTGAGAATATATGTTTCTGCATATAAACGATTGATGTTATAAGTATTCAGCAGTTTGTCCGCAACCCTAACATTTTACGATATAAATAGGTTATGTTTTTACACGTGGAGGATATGTGGAACTGTCAACTAAACTATCACTTCCTCTTGGCAGCACATTGGATAGGTAGTTCTTAAATAGCTGGGTCCGGGCCTCTTACTAGATTCTATTTGCAGAATATATATCTTCCAAATTTTGTACTATTGCATTTGTAAATCTAGTCTTCCAACTTCAGGTATGAAGGTCTCGTGCTTTCTATAGGAGGGAATGGAAGGTCATATGTCTTAATTGTTGAGTCCGCTTCTTCAGCAGACACAAGCCAGAGCAATCTGTACTTTTCTAGAATTAGTACAAAAGTAGGGTTTTGCAGGGTGAGTTTTTTTTTTATCCTTCACTAGTATGAATTCTATGTTAGGGTTCAAGGCCAATTAACAACGTTTTTAAACTTTTTTGCTTTTCACATGTGGTTTGTCTTGCCAGGTAAGAGTACCGTTTAGTTCGTTTCGGGCAGTGAATCCCGCTGATCCACCATTGGATCCGTTCCATATACACACCCTGACCATACGCTTCGAACCTAGAAGACAGGTTTATTTTCCATTCAATGTCAGATGACTCATAAAAGCCATGATATCCTACATATTATAAAAGTTATCTCATTCTTACATTTGGTATATGAATTCAAAAGTTATGATGGTAATAAGGAGTTAAGATATGCATGCGTTTATATGTTCACAAATCACAACACTTGCAACTGCTTATCTCTAAGATTTTTACTTGATGAAGTTAGTTAGACAAATGAAAATGTATGTCTACCATTAGTTTACGATTATTGGAGAGTGTTCCTTTGAGAGTCCCTATATCTAATGGTTCGAGTCTACGAGAATTAGTTAGGATTGAGGATGTAAAGTCGGGGTCTGTTGTGAGCATGTTGGAGTGATCTGAGGCTCCAACGGGGCCCTCTGTTTACTCATGAGTGGGATCCGTTGCAACTAGGTGTACTATGGTTTGAAGTCTGGCTTCTTCGTTGAGCTAAACCTGTACTTTTGTTCCAATGTTCCGTGTGTTTTAGGATTACGATTTATGAAGACTTGGATTGTTGCGTGCTTGATTGGTGACTTGTTTTCTCGCAAGGCCTTCAAGTGGGAGATTGTCGGGTTTTGTTAAGGCCTTGGGCTTATTAGCCTAGGGCTGGTTTTAGCTAAGTGTTTAGGGGCCCATAGTAGGTTTCCTTGCTCACCAAACAAGAAACTCTAGACTATTATCTATATATATATATATATATATATATATATCCTAGCCTTTGCATTGTAATTTTGTACCGAGCAATAAAAATCCCTAGTTGTAGTCGTAGATCAGTTGACATACATGGTGTGAGATACCACATTATATTCTCGTGTTCTATACTTGTTATTACTTTTGCTGAATCTGATTCCTAACACGCTAAAGATCAATTTAGTACTATTGTTTCTGTATTACAATCAACCTTCTTCTAAGTAGTCTTTAGTTAAAGGTGTTGTGGTGTATAGGAAATGGCCAAGTTTGTTGACAAACCTTTTCAGCAAGACCTTGATAAGCACGTTGAGGTTT